>NC_139768.1:12732207-13332207 GCF_965231275.1 Zosterops lateralis
CTTCATTTCTTGAGATGCAGAGCAGTCCTTAGGAGTTAACTCCTGTAAACAGTAAATAACCCAAACTGCACTAGCTCCATGTTGCTTCTTCCTATAAAGGACCTGCATTTCACATTCCTCTTTATGGGTAGATCTCAGCAGTAGAAAATCACCTGCAGAATCAACCTCTATGTTGTTCCTTACTTGTAAATTATACACAAAACCATTATATATCAATAAATGCTATTATTTTTATATTGTAAGAACAAGTGCTGCCACTCTTGCACCAGGGTAGGAAACAGCACCCTGGCAGGGACAGCTATACCCAACCAGCAAGCAAAACACTGAAGAAAAACAGGAGCAAAAATGTGTTTCCATGGAATCTACATACGGCCCACAAGAAAAAAGTACACTTCCTTTGTGAAGCATGGATGCACTAGGAAGACATTATAGTTTGATATTAACAATTAAGGGTAAGTCAGATCTTGCATATCTACAATCTTCATCATTTAATATTACCTCATGCTACCTATCCAAACACTCACCTCAAGTCCCTTCTTTTGTTCTGCTATTTAAGTAGGTATGTTGGTACTTTATTTCATGTGGCAATGCTATAAACATTCTCCTACCATTACAAACCAGAGGTTACAAAATTATTCCATTTTACATAATGAAATTTATGTAATCTTAGTCATTACATTAGACAACTGGCTTCAATAGCTTCTGTGACTGGAAATCAATGGATCACTTCATGTTGTAGCCTTATGCAACTGCACATGGAATTACTCAACTCATTTCTTTGATTTATATTGTTTAGCAAGTAAAACCTAGACCTCATGCAGAAAATAATGCTCCATTTCACATTCATGCTTCTTTCATTGAAATAGATCTTGTAATTTGATGTGGGATTTCAGACTTTTCAGTTTCACACAGCAATTCACAAATTGTAACAGACAAAGCTGCACAGACAGATAAGTTTTGATCTTAAACACTACAGTTCTTAGGAAATAGAAGCATATTTCTGTGGTGTTTGCTGGGCTTCTTTCAAAACACTCAGCCAGGTGTAACCACTCTTTCACCTCACTGTTTTTTATTTGTAATTGAACACTAGAGGTTAAACCAGACCAAAATGCACTTTTCCCCTAAAAATCCTGAAAGTCAGCAGTGCAAAATCCCCTTACTGGAAAGTCAGTGATAGGACAGGAACACGCAGAAAAAAAAAATTAAATTTTAGTCTTTATTAAAACATCAGCACATTTTAAATGCTTAATATGGATAAAAGATTCATATAGTCCCTTCCCTATCCACACCTGTGGATGCCTTCTGCTCTGTAGCCTAATACTCTGTCCCTTCTACAAGTTACTCTGATATAAACTCTGTAGTGAAGATGGTGGTGAAACTGCAATTGTATTTAATATTTTCTTGTAGTTTTTTTGCAGGCATCAGCTTTAACCTGCCTGGGCTTGTTAAGTGAAACATAGTGAAACTGCCTCCAGGGACAACTCAAGTCTGAAAGCATCCCGGCTACTTTCCCTTTGCCTAAGTCCACAGACTCTCCCAGGTGAGGCTCCTTGTGATGCTCAGCTCCAGCATCTCCACACTGTACTCCCAACAGCAGCTGTGTTTAAGGAACATGAGGGGAGATCAGGGTGCGGTTTGCTCCAAGCTGACATCCAAGAGCAGACTGAGCCAGCAGGCAGTCCCTGTGTGATGTCTAGACGACCCCAAAACACTCCCCATGGGGGCTCTCAGAGGACTGATCAGCCCCAGCCTAACACAAATGCCCAGACTGCCACCTCCCACACAGCTTTGGGGGATCCACTGCAGATACACGTAGCCAACCTCAAAATCAACTGCTGTGATGTGCAAAATGACCCATTCAGCACACAACAGAAACTTCTCTTGCACCAGTTCTCAGGACTGGCTTCCTCACCCGTGTAGCCCCTGTTCACCCTTCCCCAGCCGTGTCCACACTCTCCCGCAGGCACCATTCCCACTGCAGGGAAAGCCAGCAGCACCATCCATGCTCACTGCTCTGCAGCATGCTGCCACACAAACTGCCTTTTCCAGTTTTCTGCACACGGCCTCGCTGTATCTTCTCAAAGAGACAACATTCAAATTCACACTTCTCTCCCCCATCTGGCCTATGGTCTTTTTTACTTCTTTCAGACATCTTTACTCGGGGAAGCACCTGACAAGCTCCATGACGAAGATCCCCTTTCCCCCGTGTTTCATCTATAACCCAGTTCACTCTCCACAGGCCCTGCCCTCATCTTCCCAGCTCTAAGGGAAAGGCACTTCCACATTCGCCTCTAACAGGAAAGGTTATCAAAAATGCATGCTAAGCGATTTGGCAGTATGTGGAACTGGAGGAAAAAGACAAAAAACCAAACCACTGAAGCCACGGCATACCAGAAAAGCTCTAAACACTGTCACATTTCCAGGGAAACTGGCCAGGGTAGTAGGTTTCAGAGCGCATCATCAGAGGTTGCACAGTGGAGCACTACAACACTACAACACCCCCCACGATAGGGTTTGGGCCCCGTTCCCAGCCCAGGACGGGGGCACCGGCAGGGCCAGGGAGCCACTCGTGTCCCAGCGCGGGCGGCAAAGGCCAGGACGGGGTTACGGTGGGAGCCCCAGCGCCGGGCCCGTCCCGAGGCCGCACTCCGGAGCCGAGCCGAGCCGTGCCGGCTGCTTCCCCCTAAACAATGGCAGGGAGCGGCCAGCCCGAGCCGGGCCACGGCCGCCGACTGCGCTCGGCCCCCTTCCCTGTCAGCACACCCCGGCACGGCGTGACAGCCCCGCTCCCGGCCCGTGCCGCCCAGGCCCTTCCCCCGCCCCGCAGCGCCCGGACGGGGGGCGGCGGTGGAGCCCCAGGAGCCGCAGCGGGGGCTGCGCGTCCTCTCGGCGCCCGGCGCGGCCGCTCCCGTCGGCGGCGCCGTCCCCGGGGAGCAGCTGTCAGAAAGCGCGGCCGGGCCGGGCCGCACCGCTCCTCCCCGGGCCGGCGGGCGGGCAGGGCCAGGCAGCTCCGCTCGCCGGCGGCGGCACCGCGGCCCCCGCGCCCCCCGCACCTCAGGGTGGGTCCCACGCAGGCCGTGTCGGTGCTCTCGATCTCCTGCAGGATCCGATCATGCTCGGGGAGACTCTCCGCCATCTTGGATGGGAGGGACCCGGCGGCCGCGCCGCTGCGGGAGGCGCTGAGGGAGGAGCGGCGGCGGGGCCGGGCGGGGGCCGCCGGGGAGGGTTTCCCGGGGAGCACGGCGGCGGGAGGAGGGAGGGACAGGGGCTGGGACAGGTACAGGGGCAGGTGAGGGGGCGCAGGTCGCGCCGAGCCGCGCCCCTCGGGTTGGCACCAGCTCGGCTCCTCCGCTGCCCTTGTCAGGGGCAGGGCTAGGCCGGGGATGCCCGGGGAGCCCGGCAAAGCCCCTCCGTCCCCATGGCACCTCCGGGCGCTGGTGTCCGGCAGAGACCGCGGCAGCCGCGTGTGCCCGGCGCACTGTGACAAACGAGGGACGGCAAAATGCCAGCCCTGTCCCGGCCGGCCCCGGTGCGCCGCGCTGCAGAGGCGCCTTGAGGGCCTGTAGGGCTCAACATGGCCTTTCCCACTGAGCTAGTTCTGGCTTGTTGCATGGTGTGGTCTTGTACTATTATTATTATTATTATGTTTGTTTGTTTGTTTTGATTGTACCGCTCCGGCAGACGCAGGCCGTGCCCGGCCCGGAGGCACCGAGCCCTGCCTGAGGCGGCGGCTCTGAGGGAATTTCTGCGTTCAGGTTGTGTCACTGGCTTCATTCCTTCCATTCTTTACCTGATAGAAACTTAGGAGTCGGGGTAAAAGTAGAACAAAACCAAGCCAAAACAAAAAAAAGTGCAGCTCTGTGTGCGGTGGCTTGCCGCGTTTCATTAGAAACTGACATAATGTTTCCTAGTGCTTTGTGCAGCAAAGCTTCATGTGTCAATGAAGGAGGAATAACCTATTTTCTATTTAAATTTTACACTTTGTGGCCTGTGGCCAGGCATTAACTGATCCTTGGGTTTTGCATGCTCAGGAGACAGGATGCACCTGCTTTCTGGGCAAAGTTATCTGCACACAAGGGGGAAACTCATATAAAGAAATAGGCCAGATATGTAAAACTTCAGGGTGATGTGTAGCTACTTTTTCCAGTAAGGAACTGACAGCATTTGACAAATGAATGCATCAAGGTCTCCAATTGCATTTGGCATCCTTCCAGTTACTGTTGTCAAACTCATCATCTCTCCTGCCCTGGTGCAGCTACACCTGTACATGAGTTAATGAATGGCACCAAAGACAGTGCCCATCTTGTCTGTGCTTGTGCCTTTATCATATGCAGTGTTGATTCAGATGAATCATTATTGATGACACCTACTAAGTCAACAAGGACTATTCTAATGTAGACAAGTGCTTACAAAGTGCACGATGAAAAGAAAAAGGAAAAATCCTACCACTTGTAGTATTTCCTCCAAGAAATCACTCAAATCCATTAACAATCTTCCCACATTCCTTTTTTTTTTTCCATAACCAAAATACTGAAATTATAGGTCGACACATTTTTCAGGGTAAATTTCATTTTCTTTTTTTAGCCTGATCATTACTGCAACCTGACGCCTACAGTGCCAGGCAGACTATTTTTAAAACACTTCTACAAATAGTGACAATATACCTAGACAAATTATATTGCAATCTCATATGCATTACTTTTTTTAAGAACAAATATGCAGAGGAATTTTTCAGTTGAACTTTTACCACTGAACAGTTTCTGTAAGTTGCAAATGAAAAAAAAAAAATTTCAGCTACTTAGAAATATCAACAGTAAAACCTTAAGTAGTTGTGTCTTTGGTGATTAAAACAAAAGTTGCTTTTTTAAAAAAAAATAAGAGTAAGAAGCAGTTATTTTCTTTTTAATGTAGCTGTTAACTTTAAACTAAAAACACTGCTACACAAAAGAGGAAATTTCCCCCTGTTTTCATTTTTAAGAGCACTTTATTTTTTCACAAATCTGCAGCTAGCCATCAGAAAGAGATCACTTTGTCCTGGTGAAAAGAAAGAGCGGAGTACGTGACCTTGGTTTGTATTTTTTCACTTAGGGCCAATCACATTGAAGTTAAACTCAACTTTTCTGTAGACTTCAGGTCAGGAAAACAAAGTTTCTAATATATTGTGCTGACTGAAAGAACAGCTATAGAATGGAACATATCCATCATGAAGAGTACAATATTATTAAAAAGAAGCATACCTTAGGGTGGTTCCAAGAGGCAGCTCAAAGGACTGGATCTCAGCAAGGGCATTTTCATATATCTGATCTTTATTTTCTTCTAGATTCAATTCTGAGAGATTTGACTTGCTTTTCCTTGCCATAGAGTAGCATAAAATTAATCTGATTTTTGGAGAGGACTTTTATTCTGATTATTATAGTTGACTAAGTGACTGTAGTCAGCAAAACCAGGCATAAAAAAAAAAGATCCTGTGCTAACCTCGTGACTCCTGAGGACTTTGTGTCCAAGAATGGTGCACAGCTGCTCCTTTCCTGTCTGCTGGTAACAGTTGCCTTGTATGCACTACCCTGTAAAAAAAAAAAAAAAAAGACTGCACAGTCTTTTTTTGTGTGTGTGTCCAATATATATTTGTCTTAACAATAAATTTCCTGCCCAAATAATATATTTATATCCTTGAAATAAATATTAAACTTGAAATTTAGTCATTTTGAAAACATAACTTGAAAGGAGTTTCAGACACGAGACATCAATGCTTAATTTCTCTGATAAGTTTTATGAGATTTTTTTTTTTTAATTCTGTTTTCCTTTTGCTATATAAAAAGTTTGCACACAAGGACTTAGCTGGATTTATGACAAAGGTTTATGGATCTCCTAAAGCAGATTAGAAAAACAGGGAAACATTTATTCTCATCATTTTCCTTTTCAGCATTAGTAGTTGCTATTTATAATAACAAATTGCAAAAAAAAAAAAAAAAGCTCTGTGATAACTGTGAGAGAGAGAAAAAAAAAATGCTGTTACTAATTTATTACCTGCATGGAAAAAAATTTAAAAATGGATAAAGAAATGTTGAGAGCAGTGCTACTGTCATGTCGTTTTCATGATGATGGCAAAGAAAACACTTTGCACAACTGCCGTGAATTACTTTAATTGGAGGCAGTTATTTCAAACGTGAGACTGGAGTTCTAGATCTTTACGTTTAAACAACTTTTTAGAAGCCTAATTCAATATCATTTGGATAATCAATATATTTTAAAAAAATATTTCAAGGGTTTTAATCAAAATTTGGCTCTTAGTCTCAGAACTGCTTCTGACAAAATTAACGAACCCAGACACTCATGGTGCAGTCAACAGTTAAATGCAGGGAAACAGATTTTCGAGCAGAGTGATAAACAGTTTATTCACTTCTCTGTGCCCAGTGGGAGCACTGAGGAGATGAGTTCACGTCAGTAGCAGTGGGAAAGAAGGCTAAAGGCTGCAGTGAGTTAAGGCTATGTACAAATTTGCGATGTGTTTCCTTGAACAAGCTGTTTTAATCACCAGTTTATTTTTGAACCAAAATTAAGCAATTGCTCTGTTAGCATTACTATGCAATACATTTCCTGCTTTCATGTTCTACATGGAATTTTTACACTTTTCACCAGAAATGGGAGCCTGTGATTGACCCATTCAGCCACTGGATGTCACACAAACGCAGATGAAAGGTGCATATTGAAACTACTCATTCTAATCTTAACAGTCACCAGATTCATTATTAATTTAACAATTATGAGGTGACACTGTGAAAGTAAACTGGAAATATTATAACAAGCTTAAGCTTATTTGTGTGATAGACACAAGTACATCTACTGCCACTGTGGAAGAGCAGGGGCAGGGCAGGTACATCAGAGATGCCTCAGACATCTACATGCAGCCATCACACACTTTGCCTGGCAATGAAAATAGAATGCAGTGATGGAAGCATGACGATTTATACAAAATGCTTTTATGAATATATTTATGTGATTTTAAATGTGTTTGATTCTTACAGAGGATTTAGGTAAAATTTCTTCTTTCTCCTTTCCCAAAAATTTGAACAGTAGCTTGCTTTAGGAAATCAACTAAGCAAAATAAACAGGACTCTGAATCTGTTGTGCAAATGTTCTTGTTGGTATCGCAGCTGGCTGGAAATAAATATGTTTAATAACAAAGTAAAACAACGTAAAAAGAAGCAAACAAATACAAAGGTGAATGACCAAGAAATAGGCAGATGTTACAGTCTCCTCAGTTGTGGCAGTGAGTGTTGAAGTACCTTGGTTCTCTGGACAGGATCAGACCAAATTGCACCAGGCCTGTCTGCTCAGCTCTCCAGAGTGTTTTACACCCTCACTGAACCTGTGTAGGACCATGACATGCAGAGAAGGATCCAAAGTACAGTGGTGGATCTGATTCTGACCTCAGATCCATGGGCAGGAGTACATTAACACCTGCCAAAAGCCCTTTTGCTGCAGGTGTCCCCACTTCCACCCTGTGCTGTCTGTCCAGCCTGTGCTCTCCCCTTCCCCACTTCTGTCATCTGCTCCTCCCCACCCTAATTCCAGTGCTGATTAGATGTGCCCAACATCTACAACTGCCAGTAATGCAGGAGCTTCTCCTTTTTCCAGCTGAGCTCAGGGTCACTCTCAAAAGGCTTTAGGGAACTTCCTTGTTCAAGGAAATAAATTATTTTTGTAAAAAGACAAAGAGACAAATTCAGTATAGGCACTTGACATCCGCTTCTGGCAGAACAGTGTATCTTTGCTTCACAATGATACGTAACATACGTGGAAGCTGCAACTAAATAGTATGTCAGCAAAGACAATGCTAAGTAATTCCTTTTTTTATTACTTTATGGCACTCTCCATGCAGAAAAGGATGGTAGATGGTTATAATTTCTGAGGTATCATACTTGTACTAGTTCATATTTAACCAGGTCAAGAAGCCTGAGAAGGTATTCTCTTCCAGAAGTCCCTGGCAGAAAATGAAAAGATATTTTCTATGCTGGTTAAACTCACACTATTTCTGTGAAGGAAGTATTTCATTATCTGGACAGGCAGAAACCTCAGGCCCTGTAAGTTATATAGAGAGATGTTGCCATCTTTCCAATCATCCTGAGATTTTCCTTTGAAAAAATGATCCAAAGCATCTATTCCTTGCGGAAGGTGTAAAAATGGTTCACAGCTCAGAAGAGAGCAAGGGGGAAATTGAGGCAAATTATCAACAATATTGTGAAACAGGATGCAGAGCCTTATCTAAAGCAAAACCACTTTCACCACGTCCTTTCTCCCCTTCCTCCCCTAATCCCTACTCTTCCCCAACCCTAATGGGATACCAGAGGGCCAGGAACTGCTGGTTTAAATCTTGCCTGCCTGTGTTGATACTTTAAGAATACATTTTACCCACATGACCATTACAAAAATTGTAATGTGCTACTGAATAGAATTCTTACTGGGTACTGCTAATCTACACTGGACAATTCCAGTCTAGAATATTTCCTTTTTTTTAAATTGCCAGTGCACAATTTGCAGCTTTGAGTCTGTTTAATTTTCTTTCCCAGTTGGATTGGAATCCATTTTGAATGAATCATGGAAAAGAGAGAAGGGGGAAAATGTCCACCCTCAAATGGAATTACTATAGATAATCTTCACATGCAATGCCATCCATAACAAATTACTTCACTGGTCATTGCCCAGATATCTCCTCTTTACATCCCTCCACAAGGACAACAATGCCATTAGTCATTTCTCTGGCATCTCCTGCTCTGCTACCGCCTTCTTTCCAGGGCTCATCCCCAAACTGGACCCTTGCAAACCAGCTCATTTTCCCTAGAAACTGAACTGACTGCTTGTGTTCCCCTTGGGCCTGTTTTTCTGATGGCCAGACCCATTTTTGCCTCTCAGACAAAGCATGGTAGCAACAACCCTATCAAATGATTCCTGGGGAAAACAGACTGATGAGGAGATGTTGGAATTGCCACTGCAATTTTTTGCCTTTTACCTTTTTCCCTAATATACAGCTAGTACATTAGGTATCAACAAGGAAATTACCTTTTTTATTTCAGAGCATTTAAATGAATTATGTTTTCTGATTAGTAGTCAAAATCATAAATCCATTGGGGTTTTTTGTTTTAATTACACTAGATTTAAGAATTGGACAGCATATATAACAGTCTTCACTAAAATTGAATGAGCAAGGTTGTATTTCACATGGGGGATTTTTTTTAATGGTAAATTGTAAGAACAGTACACATCTCCCATTAACAGGGCAGTGCATCACTAACTGCTTTTGACATTTCACTGACATCTTACAAGTGCCTAAAAATATCTGGAGAGATCCTCAGCTGGTGCTGATGTTATCTTTGTAAAAGTCAATAAGGGCATCAAAACTATTGGTTGAACAGAGGCACTTCTGTCTGACTGCAGTGGGAAGGAGAAGAGAGTCACTGTCACTGTTTATATAATGCTTCGTGCCATTGAAGAACAAATATTTTTTCATTGCAACATACAAACCATATTTTTTTAGCATAGCATTTGAATGATGCTACAAAGTACCATCTTTATTATTCTACAGAACAAAACACTGATACATAAAAAATTTTCTGTCTGCTTACCAATGCATTTAAGGAACAGTCATTGACTAAAAGCCTGAGTCAAGAACATGCCATAGGAGCCTGAGGGCTTTGCTTCTTTATAGGCAGTGAGGAGCTCTATTACAGATATTGTTCTGGAGGACATTACTTTCCTTGAACAGGAGGGCTTTTTTTTTTCTCCACACTTTCAAGAGCATCCAGTCTTAGATAGCCACAGCTTTTATATTCCTTATGTAACCCAGGAGAAATTTCCTGAGCAAAATAACCCCTGTTCTAGTTTGGGGTAGGAAGGAGTCAGAAATTAAAACTACTTTTGAGGTTAGGATTAGTGCATGATGGACATCTGACTGGTGATGGCCAAGTGATCCCAGCTTGATGGGTTGCTCTGTCAGCTGAGCCACAGTGAGTGACAGACATGGTGCCCACTCTTGAGTCTATTCTCACTGAAAACTGAAATGCTTTAACTGAAACTACTATGAACAACCCACTCAGAGGTTTGATCATTTTTATCATGGCCTTTATTCTTTTAATACTTAAGGAAGGAAAAAACCTAACCTTGTCTGATTATCAGCTTGAATCACCTTAGCTAATAATTAATTAAACTAAATATCTCCACAGGCATTTTCAGTCTCTCAGGTTCTTATTTCAGTTTAGTTAGAACTCCACCTAATTGATTTAAATGAAATAACTCTGCCTTAAAAAGGAATATTACCAGATAGGTTTTTGCACCAGTTCTGTGCAAGTCAGGTTTATGCTTCTGCTACATTCTCCACTCATGCTGCCCTGAAGTTTGTAAGAGGAAACAGTTAGGTTACCACTGCATGATGGTTGTTATTTAATTGTCCTTCTAGTCAGACTTGGCTAGAGGAAGTCTTCAGTATTCATTTTGCTGAAGAGCCCTTGCCTATTCAGTAGTGTTAACAGCAATCAGGAAATTTAAAGGAAGTACCTTGACTATCTGCTGCTTAGATAGCTGGGTCTTATTACTATGAAAGAAAAAGAAAAAAACAGCCAAGCAAACAACATTACCAAATAATACTATACTTCAAGAGAAAATCTCCTTTCCAGTAAATGAGTACAAGAATCATTATTTAAAATATTACACCACACTAGCTGCTTTTTTGTAATATTTCCCAGCTATATTCAATTAACATGGCACGTTAGACCTTGTAAATCAACACTATTAACTTTGAAAGGAACTGCTTATTTTTTGAGAACATTCCAGACCACAAACACTTTTTCCAGTGAAAACTGAACAATTACAATAAGATTCTGTTTTGATATGAAAATAGGAAATGATGCTAAACAAAAGGGAATGTTTGTTTAGAAATTCCAAGGCCATTAATTTATATTAAGCAACTGTTTGTGCTCAGAGACTATAATCAAAAGGTGATGTGAATCATTGATCACAAAAGGACTTTATAGATAAGGAGCAAGTGCAGTGCTGGGTGATTGTATTGTATATTAACAACTTTCATGAGCAGCTTTTGCTGATTCATTTGGCAGGAAGTGAGCTGCCAAGAGAGATTTCTAGGGGAGGAACAATCAACAATATTTTCATATAAAATAACCTCCAGTTACTGTATTGTTCTCGCAGCATTTGGTAATGAATGTTTTCCTGTTCAAGAAAAAAAATGCATAAATCACAAAAGCAAAGGCAAATCTGGTTTAGTGTTACACTGCTATAAATACACACACAGGCAAAGTAAAGGCAGAGTCTGATCAATTAAAAAAATGGAAAAATGGTATGTACTCCTTGTGAAATTGCTGCACAGTTTGGAATTAAAGATACGGTAAATGCTATTATTTTTGGCGGGAAAAAAAAGTCACACCTTTATCTTTCTTCTTGCTTCAGAAGCTCACTGGCCATGGCACGTCTGGGATTTTATCCAAAAAGCAATACTTGGTTTCCATTCAGGAGAGCAGGACCTCCCCAGACACGAGTACTGAGCCACACTGTGGGGTAACACTGTGCTGTGAGGCTGCTGCAAATGATAGGAGAGTTCCATGCTTTAAACATTGAAACTGAACCCTAGCTGGGTGCTGGTTAGATGTTATTCACAAACACTTGAGTGGTTCTTTAACACAAACTTTCCTATTGTAAGATTTTCTACAGTACTTGTCCTTAAATGCAAGGTAACTAATCAGAGACAGATTTAGGAAGCAATCTATTACAATGACTAAGAAAAGTTTTAAAGAATTTAAGAAGGAAAAAACCAGAAGTCAAATACGTTGGCAGTTGTGGATTTTCATTCAGCACAGACCTGGCAGAGCTCTGGTTCTTTGTCTTCTTTTTTTTTTTCATTATGAAACATGTAGCTGTTCTCCAATTCAGGAAATACTAATTAGGCAACCGTGGAAAGGAAAGGCAACTCTTGCTAAGGAAAAGTGCTGTGTAATAACCTGTCATGAAATTCCACTAATTTTACCACAAATGATCACCAGAGAAAATACTGATTATCAAAAACCTGTCAGTCAAACATATTAAAAAATTCCTAAAGTAAGGATTTAGAGGGTTTTTTAAATCAGAATATCTTGAAACGTTGTGTTCAGCAAGCAAAATCTATTAGCATAACTGGAGTCTGAAATCAAGACAGAGTTTGTATACAGTTAATGTAAATTCAGACTTTAGAAAATGGTTTAAAATATCACACATTGATGCCAAATGAATACTCACACTCTCACTTCTGCTGGTTGATCTCATCCTGAGAACACAGATAACAATCCATTGTAAGATTTAGGCTGTCCTGATAATGTAGCTCATCTGAGTGACAACTCAACAAGAAACTATAGTCTGCTCATCAAGCACTGCAGGAAAGAGAAGATTAAATAATTAATCATGACAAAACCCAGCTAGTGGGAATAGCAGAAATTCCTGACTTAAGAATCATTGTTATTAACATAAAATATTTGAAGCTATTTGCATACTGAAACTTACCAAGACAATGAGGATACTATAAAACAAAATTACAAATTTGTAGAACAACAAATTGCATTCTATAATGTAAGCAGATTTTTGTAATTAAAAAAGTTAAAGTCCAAATGATTATTTAAATTGTATTTCCCCCTTTGCATACAGCAATCTACCTGAGATACTAAGATTTGAGGAAATATTATCTATTCAGTGAAATTAATTAATAACCAATTCAGATTTTTAACACATCCTATCTCCAATGAGTCAGGAAAAATATTAAAGATATTTGGGTCATGCTAAGAATAAAACAAAAACATTTTTCACATCAGGCTCGACATTAGGAAGCAAGAGGGATGCACTGAAAAGTTTAGAAGAGATTAATTCCTCTTTTCATTATCCAGAGAGGTACATTTAAGACAAATTAATAAAAGGCACAGACAAGATGCAATTCATGGAAAACAGGGTAATGATGAACCTTCACCAATACAGGAAGGATTCTAATAATGTTGGAAAGCAAATAATTTTCTCAGAAGAATTGCTAATGATAATTTAAAATATTTTTTCATTTTCTCTTCTCTTATTTTATTACTACTGGATGAAACTGTTCGACAGTTGGATGGTCCTGTTATCTATTTAAAAAATTGACAAGCTGAAATAAGGGGTGATTTAATAAATTTATATGCCCATATATACACAACTTGTATGTTAGCCATTACCTGCCACTCTCCTCCCCCATCTCTCAGTGTAACATAAGCTTTACATTTACAGTTTCCTTTTGCTCTTAAAGGCAATGTATCATTTTCAGAGGTTATGAGCCCAACAGTGTAAATTTTGCAACTTGAAATGTAGCATACAGCATTGTCTCCCGTGTCTCTTCTTCAAACTGTTAGGGGAAATTTTGCCTGATAGAGATAAAAAGCAATTAAGTCTTCAATTTAATGTGTTGGTTTGGGTTTTTTTTTTTTTTTTTTTTTTTTTTTTTTTTTTTTTTTAAATGCTTTGGCTACAAACTTTCAAAAGGCACAGAGGTATTTTCCTTGCCCAAGACAAGCAACTGACAGACTTGGAGCTCACCACAGACCACTGCCCAGGCACAATGGGAAGGAAAATCAGCCTTACCTCTGGATTTTCCTGTGTGTTTAAATCAGACACTTAATGATTTTGTTTTAATGTAGGGTTTGAGTTTGAATAGTACTTTAAGCACTGAACTGTCTCCTTAATGTTTGGAGGGGATTAAGTTCAGAGTTCATTGTGTTGTCTGTCATTTTAAAAAGATTAGATAGTTTAGTTCGGCTCCTACTGGCTATGTAAAAGTCTCTGTATTTATTGACTGTCTGGAGTCATTATCAAAGCTTCTAAAACCAATCGACGCCTTGTAAACAAAAGTCCCATTATTTTAGTGATCCTGATAAGATTTACATGATATCCACATTTTTGTTATGATCGATTTAACTGTTAGAGATACTCATACTGTAACAGGTTATGTGTGATACATGATTACCAATTCAATTAGCAAATTAGGCTTTACATTGGTTTGGAAAACACAAATTTATGTAACCCATCCTAATCCGTCAGATGTAACTTGTAGTTTTGGATTTGGATCAGGAAAATTCTGAAAGGTTTCACATATTCTTCCAGGAGAAAAAGATCCTTTTGAAGGGAGGAAATTATAATTTTAAGCTTGGGGATCATTCTGGTGACTATTAGAGACTTCAGAGTCATTCTCAAGAAATAACTTAAGAGTTTTGGTTGGTTTATAAAGGGGCAAAGATAAATTACAGGGCTGTCAATTAAACAATCACATTGTAAATATCATTGACAGCCAGTCTGATTTCTGATTCCCCAGGATTTCCATTTTTAAGTCAGATACTCCAAACACAGCAATGGATTGCAGATTTTTCTGAAAGAGAATTATGCATTTCACTGTATTTATTTAGAAGATGGGTTATAAAATCATAAAGCATAACTGACAGACTAAGCAACTTCCATTGGATTTTAAAAAATTGGCATGATTTTTACAACTGTCATGGGAATATTTTTTTCACCATTCATGTAAGGAGGTAAGTTAAGGTACTCCAGGACAGGTAAAAGCATTTTTTAGGCCTGATGATATAGTTGGTTAAAAACCCCCTGTTTCTGAATACCCAGCTTAGGCTGTGTATATCATGGTAGAGCTCCCACATAAGCCAATTTTACAGAAAGCCTTTTCCTATTGAACTTCAGCTTACATTGTGCAACAAGTCATTTTTTTGTGGTGATCCATCTGCTGAACATTTGTTTGCTGACATTTGATAAATACTTGCTACTTCAGATGTTAATCAAATAGTGTTAATAAATCAAATCGGTCTGTTAAAACCTGGTATGTTGACAGTGCCAAGGTATCCTGTAATCTATGTCAAAAGGATCAATAGAAGCTCATGAAAACATTACCACTGTGGGACAATATTGATTTTTGTCTTAGAAATACTTACTTAGCTCCTGAACTAAATCATTAAAATCAATGAAAAATCTTCCATTGACTTCACTGGGTGTTGGGTCAGGTATTCAGACTGACAATTTTTGGTTCAGATACTGTTTTTAAGTTTGCAGGTGTAGAGCAGAAGGGGGGCCTGATCCTTAATGGCAAGTTCCAGGAATTTGGGTGATCCAAATTACAAGGAGTAGCTCTGGGAACAGCTCCATTGCACAGTTTCTCAGGAAATACAAATTTAGAAGGTTTGCATGATAGGCAAAAGTTTGATCTGCCTCCATTATTACTACTTCAGTTTGTGTGACTTGGTTTTTTAAACATTAATAATCTTTTTCATCATTTTGAAACACACTGCTTAAGTAATACACCTTCCCATTAGAATTATTTCTCAAAGAATTTATGGCCTTCAATGTAAAGGTCTGTGTAATGGGATTACAACCATAACAACTACACAATAGCATCATTAAGGGTACTTCAGTTGCATTTACTTTCCCAGTGCTTGAATTTATTGCTATACTGTAAAGTCTCTATTCAGAAAAAAAAATATGTTTAGTTCCATTTACAGAGCTGACTTTGCCTGAGAGAGATTAGAAGTAAAATTATTTGAGATAGAATCAAAGAATTCCATCTTTTTAATTAGTCTGTTAAAGGCAGGAGCACCTAAAACAAATATTTAACTCTGTTGTTGAACACTACTGCCAAAGTCATGAAGAGGAAATTTATAGGGAGCTCTAAAGTCACTTGACAATTATTTCCTTGGGTTATGACTTCTCAAATTGCTGTTTATTGCCAATAGCACTACATTTCAACATAAATAAGATTCATGGGATTAGTGCACTATCCTGGTAAAGATGTTTAGTCTTCACTTTAAATGAAATATGGTAATTGAACCCCTTTCTTCTTGTGTAAGAAGTGCCTTTAAACAAGGCTGGCTGTTTTTATACACACTAATGAATCTCTAGCTAAAATACCTTTTTGATCAGAAGCCAGGCTCGCCTTGTTACCCGATGTTCTCTGTAAATATAAAACATGAGGTGAAGAGGGGTAATGTTCTAATAAGAAAGAAGAATTAACCAATACTACTTTAAATACTTCATCATCAATGGGATTAAAAATGAGAGAGAAAAAATAAACTTTGGCCAATAAATAGCTAGCTCAAATCCAGCCAGTTAAGTGTTTTAAAAAAAAGTATTTTCAACATTCTTGTTTTGTTTAAATAAGCCTCATAAACTCCCCCCTCTCTTTTTTTCCCTCCTTTTTTCCTTTTTGGCAGCTGGACTGAAGCCCTTGGCTTAGTTTAGCAGGGACACAGACAGGTTACCTCTTAGTTTTATGATGACCCCTTGCAAGCGGAGTTAAAGAAAGCTCATCATTCACAAAGGGATTTGCTTTGTCAGAGCTGAAACAGTTCCAAAACCTCCAGAAAAATAAGGGACCCCATCTCCCTCCCTGCTACTTCAACATTTCTACTGGTTGCAAGGTAGCAAGAATTTCAAGATCACTTTAAAGAGTTGAGTGCATCACTGAGATACTTATTGTTGGAGCCTCTTATAATCCCATGCCAATGGCAGTCAACATCTTTGAGAGTCTCAGCACACTTTTTCCTGAGCCCTTTAATTCTTCCTTAGCTACAGGGGTCATTGCAGCACCATTAGCAGGACCAACATCCCTTACCTGGGCATCCCAGCACAAGCTTTTCACCTTGGCAGGGATTCACTGGGCGGCTCTGTGGGCACAACACAGCTCAATCCACACATCCAACCTCCTGCTGTCCTGTGTGGCCTCATTGCCAGGCAGGCAAGGGACGGGATTGTCCTGCTCTGCTCCGAGCTGGGGTGGCCTCACCCCGAGTGCTGAGGACAGTTCTGGGTGCCACAATGTAAGAAAGTTATAAAGGTATTAGAGAGCACTCAAAGGAGTACAACAAAAATGGTGGAGGGCCTTGAGGGAAAACTGCACGAGGAGTGACTCGAGTCACTTGTTCAGCCTGGAAGAGACTGAGCTGAGACCTAATTGCAGTCTACAATTTCCTGGTGAGGGGAGGAGGAGGGACAGACACTGATCTTTTCTCTCTGGTGGCCAGTGACAGGACCCAAGGGAATGGCCTGAAGTTGTGTCAGGGGAGGTTTAGTTTGGATCTTAGGAAAATGTTCTTCACCCAAAAGGTGTTTGAGCACTGAAACAGGCTCCTCAGGGAAGTTATCACACCACCAACCCTGACAGAACTCAAGAAGCGTTTGGACAATGCTCTCAGGCACACAGTGTGAATTGGGCATGCTCCTGTTCAGGGCCAGGAGTTGAACTTGATGATCTTTGTGGGTTCATTCCAGTTCAGGATATTTTATGGATCTATGATGATTCTGGCTGGTGTACTTGTATTTACCTTTTGGTAATGGTACAGTACAGTAGACTTGGTGAGATATTCCCCACGGCACTTGCTGGTTAATCTAAGAGTAAATCACTCGTTGACTAGTGCCAAGAATTCAGAGTTAAGGATTGAGATGGCATTTATGCAGTTAACTGAGTCTGTACACACACTCATCCATCAGTTAAAGTGCTGGACACTCCCAGTTTCTAGAGGTCTAGACAGGCTGTAAAAAAGGGAGTGTTTAGCAGAGTCCTGGTTTTTATAGGCTTAGAAGCATCATACTCACAAACCGGAAGCAGTGAGATTTACACAAACAGAGGAACTCTCAAAAACCAAACCAACCTCCAAACTCAATTCCTCAAAACAGCTTTACAAGGTGCAAAGAACGTTTGTCACCCACAAAGACTCTTGTCTACCATAAACCCCCACATTTCCACAAATCACTGTTCATAACCACACAGGCATAAGTCTTCTATAGACAGTTCACCAGGTGTGAAGTTACTCTGACAATGACTACTGTCAAACTCTTAAAAACTGTGGAACTTTGAACTTCTAATGCTGGTTTATATTCAATATTGAATCCAATCTTAGGACCTCACCCACTACTTCTGTGATGCAATGCAACTGTTCAGAAACATACGTGGCCTATGCAACATATCCAATCATAACTCAAACCGATTTACTTATGTTTTCAAAGGTCTTGTGTCAATTATACAATGTCACAACACCTCAGGAACCAATAATCAATTTTTTTTGGCAAACATTCATCTAAGAATGATCAATGTGCCAAGCACTGAAAGCTACATCATCTTATTCCAGCTTACTCAACTTCTGGGTTTTTTAGTGCTTTTAGAGCAGCTAGCAACAAAGCCAGGTTCCACATCTACAACAAAAATACTTAGTTTTACATGTCCAATTGGCTTTAAGTTCAAAGTACTCTTTCATTCATCATTAAAACATATTGTAATGAAAATGCCTTTGACCTCAACTTCAGTCTTTTTATCTAAACTTGCATGTGCATATGGATGTTCTTTCTTGTAGATAGTTTTTCAAAGACCAAGTGATATAAAGTGGACAATACTATGAAAACTTAAAATACAATAATACAATAATTGTATGATGGTAATATATTTATACAGGTACGTAGCTAAGATTCAAAAGATAGCTTAGTCATTTTCTAATGACGAAGAAAAAATGACTCAGATTACAGTAGTACTTAATAAAGAGCTTAGTCATGTTCTTGAGAATAATTTTAGCAGTCTGTGTTCTTTAGCACAATGGAGAAATATGTAAACCATTACACAGCAATGTTATGATAAACTTTGATACTTGTCTTTTTTTAACTGCTGACGTAGCCGTGATTAAGTTTTTTCTGGGAATCTAATTACTTGTAATGTGCTTTGCTGAGTAGTTTGCTGCAATCAGTTTTGTTTGTATGGTTTGTATTTCTAACTAATGGCATATCCAGGATTAAATGTTTTAAATTTTGTATTTATTTAGCCCTTTCAAAATTTTGACTCATGAAATCTAGCAGGATATATTCAAAGTACTAACTAATGAAAAGAGGTAGTGTGTTAATAATTTGTTATTCATACCTGTAATAAGTTACACCCTTGCCTCCTAGTATCTTTTGACTGAAGAAAGACCATGGAATTTGATGTGCTCTTAATGTAATACCTGAGGATTCTTGTAGTGCTAAAAAATCCTTGTCAACACCTGGCTCTGTGCTACACTTATTCTATACATTTTTGTAAATACAAGTTCTAAAGAGAAAAAAAAACTTTCATTAAAACTGGCAGGTGAATTGATTCACCATTCCCGAAGATAACAAGCACATTCTTCTGATCATTAACTGAAGTCAAGGTTGATGGGAAGCCGTGGCTACTCTTCAGACATTCATTTATGTCCCACCTTTCAAATGCACCATTCTCCTGTGCACCTGGGAATACAGCTCTCCATGTGCAGAACACTCAGACTGGGTCATCAGAAACTGAGTGTGTGAGATGACAAGTTGATCTACAGAGCCAGGACCTCTAATCTTAGGGTCAGATCATCCCTTCCCTGCTTGAATTCAGAGCCAGACATGTAGCTTATAGATGCAATGCCCAGCAAGTCACACTGCTGAATACAAACATGAATATACTCACTCATTGCTTAAGATTTGCTAACTTTTAGATCTTATAAAAAAAAAAAAAAAAAAAAATTAGAAATGTCTGACTGAAGACATCTTCAGTGAGTCCCTATAAAAGCCCCACTGAAGATGAGCCATGTAGCACATCCCAGTCCAGGTTGCCTGGCCAGGAGTGACACTGTCACAACACACACACACAGCTGCTTAGGACTGGGATAATATGTCTCCAGAAACAAATAGAACAGCTTGTTCTCCAGCAGGTTGAAACAAGATAAAAATAATGATTGGGGAAACAAAAACTAATCCTATGTTTATTTAAATGTGACAGCATTTTGTTGTTCTTGAAGAGTGTCTCTGTGCTTGCAAACTGCTCTGATCCCCACAGCAGTGTGGAACCACAGATTAACTGCTGGGAATCACAGAATATTCTGAGTTGGAAGGGGCCCACAAGGATCCCTTTAGTGAATGTCCTGTGCCTGGATTGAACCTGTGATCCTGGCATCATGAGCATCCTGCTCCAACCAGCTTACTGCTCCTTCAAAGGAAGGAGACACCAGCTGTTTCACAGATGGGGGCCTGAAGCATAGACTGATTGTATTAAATACCTTACCCAATATCAAACTGCAAATGAGTGGCAAAGCAGAAAATGGAACCCAGATTTCCCAAGTCCCAGCCCACGATTCTCATCACAAGTAGACCCATGCTTTGCAAAAGTGGGTGCCTCTGATTTATTTCTGGTACTTTCGGGTTCTGAGGAGACTGGAAATATTCCAGCAAAAGAAGGAAGTGGAGATAAGTATGAAAAGTGAAACAAATACACATGTAACCAAACTTCTTTGGCAACTTTAAGCTTGGTTTGAACTTAGAAACCTTTTTTCCAGGACAAATTAATCTCTAAATAAAAGTCTATGACTTGTGATATGAATTTCCTTTTTAAAGCAGGTTAATAACTGTACCTAAAAATATAAAAGAGAAGAAAGGAATTTAGAAAGTCAGACATTTGAAGTTCAATCTTAACTAATTGCTGAGCATAATCTTATGGAGAATTGTTGCCCAAAATGTTGGATCCATTGCCCAGGGCAAAATTTCCTGACCTCTTCATAAACTGGATCAAGGAATAAGAACAGCAGAAAATACATTGGATACAACTGCTTTTCTTTTGTTTGTTCCTCTCTTAGCTGGCTGACTGCTGGGTCAGACAGCCATTGCTCCCAGTGCACGAAAAGCAGCAGAATATTGTGGCACAAAGATTGAAAGGGGACTGTCCTTTGCCATATCATGTAGCTGCCACAAGTAGCAAATCTAACACCAAACTTCATTATGTGACAAAAATTTGGTCCCGGATTAAGGTAGATTTTTTTTTTTTTCAGACTGAGATGAAGAAGAGCTTCTCTCGTTTGCTCTTACTTGCCTGAAGTATTTTTCCAGACTGGTACCACCATGACTGTGCAAATGTTGTGGTCTTCTGAGCAGCTACAACTTCTGTGGGATAGAGAAATCCATCTCTGACAGTCATTGAGTAAAAACAGACAGAAACTGAGGTTGTGGGTCTACCACTAGACTCTCTTCTACCATGAGTTCAGACCAGGCATGATGGTTTACCATGATCACATACATCTTGGTAAATCTGTTATATTTAATCTTTTAAAAAGAATCAAATAGAAAACTTTAACATTTACAGAAAGACTGTGTACTGTGCTTAATATTATGGAGCCTACATTTCTAATCAGGGACAACTCTAATTTATCTTTTGGAACCACAAACAGAAATTTACACACATTGTGTAGAAGCCTGTCTGCGTACTCCACTGTAATTGCTTCAGCTTCCAGAAGGCATCAAATTGCTAAAATCGGTGTTGTTCAGTTTAGCACCATGCTCTCAACAAGATGAAAACAGCTTGTGGTAAATATAATAGCTAGCAGCCAGAACAATGGCAATTAGGACAACAGCCTAAATCCTGTGGTGGCTCTGGAAAATGTGTGAACGGTCTTGCTAGTGTAGTGATAAGAAGTTTAAATTAACATTCATTAGCATCGCTGGGAGTCCTACTGCAGCCCCAAGCCAAGAAATCATTAAACTGGTGCTTCTTCCTCCTGTCTACCCTCGGCTGGATTTAAGCAGAATTGGCATCACTTTTCATGCTTTTCCAATGGCGTGAATGGGCTCTGAATCAGGACCAAAAAATCCCAAACTGAATGACACTAATGCGCACCGCCCCCCTCCCCAAAAAATACAATCCCTCTAAAAATAAAATAAATAACTTTTAAAAGAACCACTAAAGGATTTCTATTTAAAGACATCAGCTTAATTAGAAAGATTAATTAATAATTCGGTTGTTCAGACCGTTTGTGCCCACTCGAGTTCATGAGTCCACAAGCCATAGACTCTCCAGAGATGTGGACTTGCTGTACATCCTCAGTGACACTTAGGGCAGCATCACCTACTTAAACATTTAAGACTTTATGGAAAAAAAAAAAAAAAAAAAAAAAAAAAAAAAAAAAAAAAAAAAAAAAAAAAAAGAAAAAAGAAAAAGTTTAAAAAGGGCAGTTGAGTTTTAGAGTGCAGTTGTAGGGTAGTGTGAGGGTTGTAGGGTAGTGTGAGGTTCCACAAAGCAGAACTACACAAAACTTCCAGTTTTCGCTGCGCAAATGTGTGTATGTGAAAAATTCTATGGCTGATTATTAGCTGTAAACTCTTTTTCACAGCACTGACTTTCCATATTGACTAACAAAAGCAGGGTTTCCCTCACCCCCAGTGAAAATGGACATATTCTTCATGAGGCAACTGTGCACATTTACTTCCTGCAAAGTACTGTTATTTTCGAAGTAAAACTATTTTGAAGAGCAGGACAAGTATTTTTGGAGGTAGGTTCCTGACTTTCACTTTTGCTATATAATCTAACTGAAAGAAAAGGGGAGGAAAGTTCAACTTCTTTTTAAAAAGTCCTTGGTTTTATGCATTTTCCTGTTTTCTGGCCAGCAGTGAAAGTTCATTCCTCACAAAGGAACTGACAAGGCTCAAAATTACAGTACACGGCAGCATGTCCTACATTTTTCATACATTTCCTCAGCTCTACTGAATGCTAAGGCTCACATCATCCCTTCTGTGGAAAAAGTGGTTGGAAGCACCAACCAAAGGCAAGAAGACAAAATGAAGTTCCTCTCAGGGTTTCCTTGGCATAGCAAGGCAGAGTGGAGAACAGTGGAATTAGAAAACTCGATTATTTCCCAGCTTGCATTCAAGGATTGATGGGATTCTACCAGTGTCTGCCAGGAGATCGAGCCATCCCCCAAAGGTTTGGGCTTTGGGGCCCTTTGTTCAGATGGGATGGCTCTGCCCAGGTCACATTGCTGACTGGCTCCCCCAGCAGTTGTTTGATGGGATTTGGAGTAATCTCCTGGTCATGATCATCAACTAATACACAGTTAAAATAATTGGAAAAAGGAGAAGGAAAAAGCCCTCAATCAGTTTCTGTGTCCACTTTCTAAATAATAACATCTCTTTCTTTTGCACGTGAGAAAAGAAATATGAAGAAAAGAGAGGCTTTTACTTTGTCTTTTACTGCTGAGTAATTTAAACTATTTTTTCCTCCATTGTATAGTACTAGAAGGTTTTACCAATCCGAGGTCATGCTACGTCATGGAGCTGAGAGTGGATACTATCCTAATTTCGTATTCTCAGATTTGCATCTACCACACGGTTAAAGAAGGCACCAGAAGTGTGTGGGAAGGAGCAGAAATGGACATGAATCTGCAGCTCCCCAGCCTGGCCAGCGGGTATCGGGCTGTGCTGTGCCCGGACACTTATCAGCCAACATGAAAACAACTTGTGGGGAGCAGAAGGGCCAATACAGTTGAGCAAGACACTGCAAGGGGCGTGGGACAGGGTGGTGTTAAAAGCCAGAGTCAGCGCAGAGGAGCTGCTGCTTGGAGCAGAAGTATTGCTACACAGTTTGAATAGACTTCCTGTGGCTGCCCTGAGACAACATCTGGCAGTGCAGCCTGCTGTGCTGGAAAGGGAACTCCTCTGGCAAGGCTGGAGAAAATAGAAACATAACCACCAAGGTGGGAAAGCAGGTTTGTAACCTGTACCCCACCTCCTACAGTAACTGTTGTTATTTGTTATAGCCTCATTCAGCTTATTTGACACGTAGTTGTCTAGATAACCATCTACCATTTCAGATTTGTGGGAACAATAGCCAGCTGAAAATACAAGGATTCAACACTTTGGCATTCTTTTTTTTTTTTTTTTTTTTTTTTTTTTTTTTTTTTTTTTTTTTTTTTTGTTGTTGTTGTTGTTGTTGTTTTTTGTAACATCAGCAGACACTCCAACAGTGTACACCAAGTAAACCCCAACTGAGTCTGGGGTTTTCGAGTTTCTTTGATTGTAGAAGCAATATTTTTGTTTTCATAGTAGTTTACATAGTAAAAACAGGCAAACCATGTCACTGTTTAAAAAGTGATAAATTTAAAAACAAGAAGTGAAACAGTGCAGATACCTGAAACTACACCAATTCTGCTAGCTTTGCTACCCTACCAACAGAAATAGTCCTGTCCTGTTTAGATAGACTTTGTTTTGTTACATGACTGCATATGCAGTGAAGTGATATCAAGTCCTGAGGGTCCACTCCTTTGATGAGTTAAGCACACAAAGGCCCACATTTTGATGCAATCTGATATCATATATTTAAGTCCTAGACAAACTGCAACTGTGAGGAAGTGATAAACAGAACTTCCTGCACAAAGCTGCCTGAGATAACACTTTCCATGGACTGGAAAAAAAGAGACATGATTGCTACAGAACTAAAAGGGAACTGTTCTGCTCTTAATAAATAACCCTTTCTTTTTCACGTGGCTATTGCAAAAGCCAAAGCACAAGTGACTAAGATTCAGTAAGCTGTGAAGCAGTTCTACTCACACACTGCTGAAATGATTCTTAGAGGAGCTACACTTAATTCTGAGCTCCAGACACACATTCACCCAAAGGCTGCAGCCCTGCAATTCAGAAACCTCCTAGCTAATATTTTTGCTTACGTTTTAAAGAAAACTAAACAAAAAACTTCAGTCAAATGGAGAAATAAGGAGGGATTGTTTAATGAATAAGGCTAGGTTTATCTTCTATGAGGGAAAAATCCTGTAGGAAACAGTATTAATTCCTTCTCATAGATTTTCCTCCCAATTTTGCATCAATCTCACCTCTATGTCCAAGAAATTTAATATATTTATAATTACCTTGAATTCATTTTGTGATTGTTTGAGCAGCCAAGTTTTCTTCACACAAAGTCATTTGGGAAATGAGCTTCAAATGTGAATATTTAACATGCACCAGAAGTTGTTTGGGTTTTTATTAGAATTTAGAAAATGTTTGAAATATGGAGGTATTTCTTCATATACAAACTGACTACAGCACAAAACAAAAAGCCATGGAAGTTAAAGGTCCAAAGCACATGCAATTTCTAATACAAAGTATCAAGAATCCATAATAAACTGGTTGGTTCAAGGGTGAACCAACACTTGAAAAATACTTACATATTGTCAAAAGCACAGAGAAATCACTGAAGCCTGGAAGATATTCCACAAGTGCTTCTACAACAGATCACCTACTGTGCAGACATCTATTCTCACCTCACATGGGGATGTCCTAGAACCAGCCTTGACATTGAGTCCTTCTCCTGAGGCACCAGAAGGCTCCAGACTCCAGACGTTACAACCTCTTCTGTATAAAGTATCTTTGCTAACATTCATCAGTTCCATGCATTTCTTTTTAACCTTTTGTTTACACTATTTTTGAGGAGGTCAGATTTTTTATAAGTGAGAGAAGCAACTGCAGTATATTAAAAAAATCAATCAAATGCTACCTATTTTTGAAACATTAAAAAAAAAAAAAACCCACAACTTCTGCTGCTATTGCAAGTTTGAGGAGTAATAAGGGAAGCGCAATGATTGATTGAATTAATGTGACAGCTTTCTGGTGATATTCTTGCCCTGTACAGTGTTTCTTGACACATAAAGAGCCATAATATTATAATTTCTTCTGGTCCCTTTTGTACCCCACAAGTTGGGCCCTCACCTTACCATGGTCAGAGCAGTGCTGAAGGTGCCCCCAGCACAACCGTGCTGAGTCCAGGCAAACCAAGGCATAGCTGTACAGGCCTTTCAGTCTGTGAAACACCAAGTTATTAAAAATAAAACACCTTTTCAGCAGCCTTTTTATTTGTCCCATTTCAGAAGCTGGGTTAGAGCAGAGCCACACCAGAGGGGCACAGCCCCAGCACTGATCTGTGCATCAGGCAAGGAGGAGAACAGGAGAATCACATTTGACTCTGAAGAAATGGTAAATGAAAGCAGAGTCCAGTGATTGCTGATAACTCCGCTGTCAGGGAATGCAGCTGCAGAAAATAACAGGCCTAATGATTCTTTTTCTGATAGCCTCTTAGCCACACAACTGAGCAAAGAACCAAATGCTATGGCTGACTACAGGCTTCCTGTGATTTATGAAACGGTAACTATCATAGTGGCAGAAAAAAAATTTTTTTTGAATAATAAAATACACAAGTGCTTGTCAATTAAGGCCTTTTTCCATTGCCTCTACATTATATTAGAAATATGGAAACTCACTCATTTTTAATTGAATTCAAAATTGATTTCTTTCCCTTTAGCCTTGCATACTTGCTAATTTTATTCTAAGCTCTTGTACATACTCTTCCCTGGAGAGATTGCTCTTGCAGATGAATTAATGTAATCAGTTAGATAACAATTTATATGTTTCAGGTGGAAGTTGTTTTTGAATTGAAAAAAAAATTAAATTACTTTTCTTTGGGAACTCAAGGGCTGCTTATTCACTTGGGAATTGTGGTAAAAACGATTGAACAAACATTTTTATCATTGTCAAAACAAGTTTCATTTTCATTATACTAAGTTATCTTGAAACCAATATTTAGTATAACACTTGAGTGACTAGCTTATTGTTACTTAGATAGCCCAGTGATAGGCACCTAAGAAAGAACAAAAATAGGTAGTACATTAAACTATAAATGGCAAACATTCTCAGTCTCCTCCTCCTTTACTATGAATACAACTGAAAATCTTCACATTGGTGGTAATCTCTTAATGGGCTTGAGCTCTTTATCTTGGCTATGAATTAATTATTGATTTTTCAACTGCAAATACAAGCCTGCCATGCAGACACTTGTGGCTACAGAAGGAGTGCTCATCCGATGTGAATCAGTGGACAGAGGAATATTGTGCGTCAGCAACTGATCCTTAAAATAAACAAAATGTCACTTAAATATTGTAAAAACAACAAACAAAAACCCATTTGATTTTTAGTGTTGCAAATGGAACACTGTGCCAACTTTGCTCTGCATAACAATTCTCAAAAAGCTCTCCTGGGAATGTTTATATTGCGTTTCTATCCAGATTTCATATTTGCTTTGAATTGTGACAACAGTTTGACCGTTTTCATGTTAAAAGTTTCCTGCCTTTGTCATGAAAGGCGCTTTTCATCAATATAGACAAGAGTCATAACAGGAATTCAGGACTACTGCTGCAAACTTTATGAGCACCTGTCTGGAAATGCTTGAGCCCCAGCACCACCCCCACATTCCTCCTCAGCCCATGTCTTCAGCCCGTGGCAGTTCCCTAAATGCCCCTGAGAGAAAGCAGAGGGCACCCAGGCCCAAATCCTGCTGCTGCTGCCCCTCTGGGAGGGACAGGGAAAGCAGGAGGCACCGGCTGGGTCTGCAGTGGAGGGACAGAGACATGGGATGGAGAGGAGAGCTTGGAGCAGGGATCTGAGTGCAAGGATGGCAGAGAAAGGGCTCTGCTAAAATGCTCTTAGATGTGATTGTCTCACACCCCAGCCCACTTTGGTCAGCATTTATAGTCATGTAGGTGGTTCTTTCAAGTATAATCTGACAGTGGATTTCAGAATGGACTGTAACTGTCCTGCTAATCTTAACTGCACATTTCAGAGCTGCTGAGAATGCCACAGAAAGGCTGATAACATTAAGCTAGCTGTGCTATCAGTTACAAGACATATGTACATGTTTAAAAATTTGGGGAAAAATGTTTTATTAATTTTCTGTTCTAGTATGATAGAATAAGAACTTTTGCAGGTGTGCTCAGATCCTTCTGCAGTGTGAAAAGCAAGCAGTACAAAACATTTTAAAGAGGTTTTATGTGCCTCAATACACATACACTTGTATGTATAAATGGAAAAATCTCGGAAATTAAGAGCTCACACATGCACTTGCATTTCAGTTTGTGTTTTGATTTTTTACATTAAACACTGCAGAGCAGTTTGCTGTTTCCACACATAACCCTCAAGTCAAGTAAACCACTCATGTCCCAGTATCTTGAAATATATTGACTTCCCCTTATGGAAAATTCTACTTGAAAGACAAGACCATGCACAATACTGATCAGGGAGAAGTCATAGTCATAGAACTAGAAGAATTAGTTACCTCAAATTTCCATTGCAATGAAGAGAAATCAGAAAGTATGATTGGCCTTTTAGATTGTTTTAGTTGAGTAACGAATAGACTGAACTTCCCTTTTTTTTTTTTCAAAGTGTAGTCAAATAGAGATTATGCAAAGGGTATAATTCTAAACAGCTAATTAAGCAGCAAACCCAAATCTTTACAGCTGAATAAGCTACTTTAAAAAAGAGGGGGGAAAGGCAAAAAAAAAAAAAAAAAAAAAAAAAAAAAAAAAGCCATAAAACCTGTGTCTTGTGTACAAGTTTTTAAAAAAACCATCAGCTTATCTAGCAATTCATCTCTCCACCTGGTTTTATCTGTGCAAAAAACAATGATCTAAAGGATTCAGCATATTTTCCTGTCAGAGCACTCTCTGTCTGAAACTCCCAGGGGAGACACTGTTTCCCAATCAAGAAAGAAAACCATCAAGAAGGTAAAAAAATAATGCAAACTACTGTGATACAACTCAGCTTTTCAGTATCTCAGTTCAGGATGAAAACCTAATTACGTCACACCAAAGAAACGAGAACTTCTCAAACTTTTCCAAAGGTTATTTTAACATGACCTGTGAGTTGTGCTTTCCATCATATATGTACAGAAAAAAAAGAACGAAATATAAAAATAAGTTTGAATAATATTAATATACTTTGGGAGATATGGCCAGCTATTCTAATAGCTGCATAGTAAAAGACATTTTTGAACTTTTTGCTTGAAGTAGACTAGACTTCTAGGACCATGTAATTCCACTGGGTTTAGAGAACTATTCAGCACAGTGAAACAGCATACCCCCAAAATGAAGTATTTGTCTATGCTTCCTACGCAGTGACCTTTACAATGTTATCATAGACTTACTCTGGTAAAGCCAAGAGTAGTGGCAGGGTTTGTTTTCAATGCCTACTTGAAAAGTCCTGGGATTCTCTGGACATTGATCAGTCGAGTGTAATTTCTTTATACTTCAGCAGAAAGCTACAGTCATCTTGTAGTACTTTTTTTGAAACCTGAAGAGAACCTGAAGTGAATCAATTCTTGGTCAAGCACCACATTAGCCCGTCACAGAAGGTTGGCCCCTCAACAGTGTAATTGAATGCCTTTAGCTGCTCATTATGCACTCTAATGGACACACTTGGCTATGAGAAAACAGCCATCACTACCGAGGGCCCGATTTAGCAGGAATTGCATTTTCAGTACTTTCTTTTTAATCACATGTGGACTGTTTCTTTCCAGCTACCATTATTGTAGACAGCTGTGTTGGAGCTGAACAAAAAGCTAGCAAGCTTCACACAAAGAGGCACGAAAAACCCCTTACCACTCTCTCTTACTTTATGAGGGAACACTTAGTAACATCTTGTCTGGATTAGGACACTTAGCTACTAAACCCATTTTATCAATTCAATTTTCACAAATCTCCCAACATTAGTTTAAGCATTTTCTCCACATTTACATTTGTTTAATGGTGCACTTCTTTATGATGCAGGTCATCCATTGCTGCTGGGATATATACACTTCTATACAAACAACAACAAAAAAGTAATTCTGAAAAAAATACTTCTGTAATTAAAACAAAACAAAACAAAACAAAACAAAACAAAAAAAAAAAAAAAAAAAAAAAAAAAAAAAAAAAAAAAAAAAAACACCAACTCAATGCTTTTCCCATTGTTATGATAGAAAAAACACTGAATAATGGGCACTATTACTAGATCTTTACCTTAGCAGCCAGGAATGCTGATTCAAGTACTTTGCTTATATTATCCGTTATCTGGGAGTGGGGTCTTCAACAGTACAGAAAACTATGTGAGACATTCTTGATACTCTATTTAACTTACTTTACTATGGCTCCAAGGTGTTAAGTGAAGTCTGTCACTGTCCCAGAAAAGTTCCTTAACTCTGTGGCTTTCACAAACTTATATAACCCACTTATCTTCCAATTCACCTGGGGATTACAGAAAACCTCAGCTGAGTCGCAGCTTTTAATGAGCTTACCCAGAGCACAAGGCTGAGATACCAAGATTGTTCTTCCTCTGCAAGGCCATGGCTCAGACAGGGGTACAAAGACAACTGTGTCAGAGCACAAGCCAGACCTGCTTCCCTTCTTCCTCTAGCCAGACAGCCAGGAAAAGGCTGACTATTCGATTGGTGTATATTGTTTCCTAAGCATGGTGGATCACTGAATTTCAGCTAACTCACAACATCGAATTTACACCTGTGCTGAAGGTTAAGATGCATAGTCAACAAGCATTGTGAGGTTACATGCCTCAAAGGGCTTCCTTAGGTTACCTACCATTACCCGGAGAAGCTTTGCTGAAAATCAGATTTCCCAGCAAATTTAAGCTAATCTGAATGCCTGCTTGACTGGAAGGTGCAGCCCTGTACCTGCTCAAATGAGTGTTCTTAGTCTGCCTCTTCTGAGTATGAGCAGTCAGGAAACCATGCAGCCAGTTAGCTCAGGGAACTTCTGCTGAAAATTAACCTGAAAAAATACAAATAAAGTGGTTAGTTTTCACTAGCGGGAGATTTCACAGAGGGTGTGGGAACAATGACTGCAGAGAAAAGGGCCAGAAAAACTACTTTGGCTGCAACTTCTTAAAGGAATGATGGTACCATCAGGAAGGGACTGAGAGTTATGCCCGGCCTTAGTGGAAGCTCTTTGCAATGACTTAAAACTGAGTTGTTTTGAAATAGTATGTTTGCCGTATGTTTCTATGCTGCCTCCTGCTGAGGATGCTAAAGAGCTCAGCAAAGCTCACAAACAGCTCCTTGGTAGGTATTATCACTCCTGGTTTACAGGATTGAGGTTGTGGACAGAGCTTGGGTCGTTTCCCTGCAGCAAAAAGCAAGTTAGTGGAAGGGAGACAGAAAAACAAAGCCATTGCTCCTTGATTGCCACCACTATTAATTAATAAATCGATTGTGACCAACAGGCAGAACATTAAGAAATGCCCCCTGAGCATTTACTAGCAGGTTATGCAAACGAGCAGCTGCGTAGCCACAGCAGGGCTTGCTCTGCTGCACAGGCAGAGAGAGCAGAGCACACAGGACCAGCACCCCTGGGGCTCTGCACCCTCCCTCAGGAGGCACCCTCTGAGTCTGCTGAGGACAAACAAGGGTAGGAACTCAGGCACAAGGTAGGATTCAGATGTGGATATAACTCAGCAGTTTCTAACATCAGGTTCACATCTTGAGGGTGCAGAGTGTTGGCTGGTCCTTACCTTGTCCTGTCCATGGTGGGCTCTGAGCCCTGCACAGGATCTTGCTGGTCATGAGATACAGGAGGGAGCCACTGTTTTGTCATCCCTGACAAGTCAAGAAGAGTGTGCAAAGCCCTGTGTGGCTGTTGTTAAGCTATACCACTCCCAGCTGGGAAAACAACTACAACTGTAATGTTATTATTGAAGGAGGAGGAAGTATTTGGTTCTATTCTGTTTTACAAACATACATTACATAAGGGTACAAAAATCTTTGTCATTGCTTTAAAGCCCATATGAAGCCTTGCAAAAATACATATTGCAACGGAGAAAGCAATACTTTACCTCTCTGTATAGAGTGGTAAAAATCAGATTAACACCCACTTTATCATAGACCCCACTCTTCTGCCTTTCCTTCACACCACTTTGTATTGACGTGAAGGATGGCACTCACTGAGAGGTAATGGATATTCAGATCTCACCTGTTCTAAAGGGAGTTGCTAGTTGGCTGTTAAGTATTTTTATCTTGTGGTTTTATTGCCTCCCCTACAACAAACAAACAAGATGCCTCTGCCCTTGAAACCGTGACAGAGTTAACATGGCCCTTTGGGGTGGCACCAGAGACAAGAGTTGATGTGCACGAAGCATCTGTGTGCACCAAGTAAAATTTGGTGTGTACTGACTAATTTTCGCCTATTTTCAGTATTAATAGTGGTGTTTGTAAGCATTTTTATCTTTTTGCAGAAGTCATCTTAACATCCTAATTCTCTTTTCATCTCTCAAAAATTTCCAGCTGTTATTTATAACATATGCTAAATTAAAAAGAAAAAGCCAAACTCTTTTTTCATCTAGTTCCAAATATGCTGTATTTCATTCATCCAGACTTCGGGCAATGTCTAACATTCATTTTTGGAAAAAAATGTCACACGCAAGAAAGACTTGGTCAGAACTGAGGCATTGAAATCTAAGTGTGTAATTCAGCTCCTTCCCCAAAAAGTGGGGGCAGATTTAATTTCCCTGCCATTGACCCTTCGCTGTGTGTATGAGCAGGCAGGCCTTTCCCAGTCTGACCACTGTTGCCAGCCTCAGCACATCTTAGACATCTTGTCTCACGAGTTTTCTGTCTGATGCTAGGGGAGGGCTTACTTTTTTTACTCCTCACAAGCATTTCTAACCACTAATAGCAATGCTGGTTTATTGACCCAGAAGGTTGACTTGTCAGAATCAGGTATTTCTGTGAGGACCTTGCAGCAGGATAAAAGTGATGGCAGCTGCAGGGGATCCCAACCCTCACAACAACCCTGAGGGCTCTGGTGACACGTTGCTTCAGGGGCTCTGTGTGTCCAGCTCATTGACAGGGGCTCACACATCTCTGCAGTTGTTCCTGTTCTGCCTTGGCAGAAGCCCAGGAGCAAGAGCAGTGACAAGGATGGGACAGAAGTTCTTTGGAGGAGAAAGGTAACGTGTGCCCTGGAAGACAACAGTTCAGTCCTTCATCACTTCCCAGACGCCAGGGGAACACCAGTTTGGAGATCTTAATCAAGGAAGCATCTGGATGTCCAATTTTACTGCCTTTCCCAACTAGCTGGCATGCCAAGTGCTTCCTCTCATTTCCTACACCAGGATGTGCATGAAACTGACCCATAACATTTAGACAAAATGAAGCCATAAAAGGGAGCAGAGCAATGTCTGAAAACATCCACTGGGCATGGATTGCCATCAAAAGTGACCCACATTAGGAGAGCTTTTCTAGACAGGAACAGGAGCTAAAAATGTAGCTCCAACATCTCATCAGCGCCACAGGGTTTAACAGCTCCTCTTTCTTTGTTTCCCACTTCATTTCCCCAGGCACAGACACTAGCAAACATTGTCAGAGAAGTGACTATAATAAATAACCCGTATTAATCATGGAACTTTATAAAATAAAATAAACACTGTAGGAGTAATAGTTTCCTATGTCACTTTATCCTCTGAACTTTCTGGAGTTGATTGAACTGATATTTTACAGATATTTACCACAGCTTGATTTCAGATGCATCCACACGGATTCAGAATAAACAACATAGAAACAGTGCAGGAACTTTGAGCTTCCACCGCCATGACCAAGAGCAGAACATAACTCTGTGAAGGACATCCTGAGGCCAGACTTGGGAAATGCTTAGAAGATCCAACACAACCAAACCCTTTCAGGCAGGAGTGCCATACTATAAACAATATATTAAAGGCAACTTCCTAAAACCTTTCCTGGAAAGAAATTTATGTCATAGTTAAAGGCATTTCCCTGGCATTTTCATCTTTGTTCTTTCAATCTTTGATAGTGTGGGAAGGAAATCAGACAGCTTGTGGATATTGCTGCTACCCTTCAATTCTACTGATAATAGTTGTGGAAACATACACATAAGAATAACTTCCTGAATGAAACAATATTTAGCGCATATAGAAGCCTTTGTTCTTGCTGCCTAGAGAATATATAGTTATACACAATTATGGTGACTTTTACATGACCACTAGGATATGTGAATTGCTCTCTCTGAAAAAAGAAAAGCAACCAAATCAGGTGGGTTTTTCCACACAGAAGGGACAAACAGATACGTGCTAACTCCATTTTTCTTAAGCCAGTTTTATCATAACAGGAAGTATTACTCATTCTAAAATTGATTCTGAATTATTTTACAAAAAAACCCTACGATGAACAGTGGACAGAACTTTCCCCTTTTATTTTAATACCTTGAACAGATTGTTCAAAAGAAGCAGCTGGTGTGTCACTAGCCGAAACACATTCAGTCATGGGACTGAAGATACAGGGGTTTGATAATCCTGCCCTCACAATTATAGAGAATCTACATGATTGTTTTTGACTCGGGCATAAAAAGAAGAGAAATTTATGACAAATATACCTGTCACAGCAAGACAATAAAAAATATGAAGCAATTAAATTTTGCCCAGTGTTTAGAGTTTCTAATTATGCAAGACAGAATTTCCCTCGAAATCTCGAATCCACACTGTTTTGATGTGCTTTATGTCATATCAGAGAATCATAATAGACTTCACCAATGGTAAAAAACCAATGTTTTATTTCATTTATTTCAGCCTAAGATGGCAAGGACATAATCGTATCTGTTTCTCCATCCTGCCAATCGCCTGGGTAAAAAGGAAGCATTTACAAGATTGAGGCATGTGGAGAACAGTGTCTCTCAGTGTTTAATTAGACAAGCAAAGTAAAAATAACTCTTCTGCATTAAACACATTGGCTTTAAAGTTTAAACAAACCTGAGTGCATTTTAAATTGAAGTCTGTAAAACATCCTGATGAGTGCTCCTTTATTCTTTCTGAGTATCCTTAAGATTATAACCTTAATCTATATTTATAATTTTATTCTAAATCTTAACCTATGAATGTCTCTTCCTTTGGTTTTCTGACTGGAAGACTGAGCTGTGTTATTATAGGGTTGAAACATTGCTGACAATCAAATCTCCAGGAGGAGGCCAGGATGGCTTTGTCCACCACATGGGCAGGGAGGTATTTTATTCAGAAATTCACTGGAGGCAGTCAGGCTAAAACCAAATACTTGTGAAAATCTCATCCTAGTCAGGCTATTTCATGCTCTATTTTGCTCTGTTAGGTGAATACACAGAGGTTTGGGGTTTGCTACTGTACCTGCCTCATCTAAATTGTGGTAACGTAAATAATACACTGGCCAGCCACCACACTGGGCCATCAGCCAGTGAGTACGGCACCAGCAGCAGGGGTTGTGTGGGAAATAAAAGGAGACAAGAAGTGAAAAAAGAAGTTTTGTGAGTTCTTCCTGCCCCTTGGTTTGTGTCTTTTTTTTTTTTTTTTTTTTTGTGTGTGTCTCCACCCACATCATCGCCCTATTAAAGCTGTGGCCAGGACAACCCTGAGAACTGTGCATGTGAACAGGAGCATCTTCAGCATATTAGAGGACTTCAAAGCATAAGATTCACCATTTCCAGTAATAATGTTAAAACTGTGAGTTGCCCTGTTCCAGAAAAGTCAGAAAATTGAGAAAAGCCTGTTTGTTTTACACATCACGCAGGTTCTTATTTGCATCACAGTACTTTTAGTCCCTAGCTGTACAATTTCTTTTTGACAGGGTTACAGGGTCTTTGCACTTTTTTTTTTTTTTTTTTTTTTTTTTTTTTTTTTTTTTTTTTTTTTTTTTTTTTTTTAATGAAAGACCAGATTCTCACACAATAGCAAGAAACAAGACTGAAAATGCACTCTAAAACCTGGTGCAATAAAGAGTGCACTGCAAAGAGCTGGCGACACCTCTGCTGTGTGACCCTGGGCAAGCCTGTGCCTTTTTGCTCCCTTTCCGCTGAGTAAATAGATGCCAGAGGGGCAACTCTCTGTGTACCAAGCTCACACGTGAAAGCTGCTGAGACAGTGAGATCACAGAGACCTTTGCTTTGGTGTCATCATCCTGGAAAGACAGAAGTACTGAATCAAAGGCATCAGGTCTTTCATGTGAATAAAGTGCTGATCCCACAAGCTCTGAGGCCTCTGCTGACTGGCACTGCTGAGCACAGAAGAGCTGCCTTTCCACCAGGTCAGCAAACAAAAGGTGCTGTTCCAGTGGTCCCAGAGACTGATGCCACCTCTGCAGGTTCCCATGAGAATGTCAATCTCCATGCTAGCACAAGTGCTGACCTCAACCTACCACACAGATTATTTTGGCTCGATGATGATCCAGAAACATACATTATATTAGAGAATTTGTAGCTCCAGTTGTTGGGCCTGGAGCACAGGAGGAAAGCAGCTACCTGGGCTTGTCAAACACATACTATATGAGTTGGTGTTGGTAGAAGGGAAGCTCTTTATCACTTTTAGCTACACAGATGAGTCCATTTCCTAGCTGAAGGAGGACTCCAGGCCCCAAGAGCATCCCTACCCCTTCTCCTAGGCCCTGCAGGGAGGACAGGCTCTCTGACACCCCCCAAGTGCTGCCACAGCATCCAGCAAAAGGCAGAGCCACTGCGCCCCTGGGGACAGTGCAGGGGGCGGAAGGGTAAGCCCAGGGAAGGAAGGAGTGGGTGGACTGCAAGTATGCACAAATATGCATGACTCTCCTCCCACCTTCTTGTGGGTCTTACTGGAGAAATTGTTTTTATTCCCCATCTTCTGTCCTTCCCAAAGCAGAGGGAGAAACTAAAGCCCTGTTGCCCAAATCACCACCAGTCGCAAGGGAGGATTATTGTACCTTGGGCTGAACACTATCAGCAAGGACAAGACTGACCAGGAGGAGAAATAAGTGGCACCTCAATTTCTTGAAACAGGCTGTGTCCTCAGATTTTGGACATGTCCACGGAGTATAAGGTGTCAGTGTTGGAACTATTTTTCTTTCTGTTTTGGTGGGGGGAAAATTAATTTATGCACGTAAATTGAAAAGCACTGTTTTCGACATCCCGAGTAGCTGACTCCACATACTTTCCTTACCAAAATCCAGCCACCAAAGGTAAATGCTTGTTTAGCTCATGCAGATGCTGACATTGGCTTCAATGGGCTCAATCAGAATAAAAGGAAAGAAAATACGCAGCTGGATGAGTTGTACTCTTTACAAGCCAGTGACTTGACTGTCCTTGCACTTCTGGAGACAGGGCGAAGTTCAGGCTTGACCTGAAATTCTGCAATACACTTTGTTTAGCTAAGTGTAAAAATATGCCAGTCTTCCTAAACAGACACACATATCATGTTTCTAATGGTGATACTACACTGGACAGTTGGGCAACTCACTAATTATCCAAGAGTGCTTCAGCCAGTCCTGCAGGAAGCCATTCCCTGCCAGTGCAGGTGAGGGACCAAGCACTGCATGTTTGAGGAGCCCTTCTTGCTGGTGTCACATTGGTCTTTTTATTATTATTTCACCGATTTTATAGAACCAGTAAAGCTCTAATTCTGTGAGTAGAGCCTGATGAAATGGAAGATATCACGGGAGAAACACAACTCCCTGGCTCATTTTTAACTCCTCAAGCTGTCCCAGCTGTCCCAGCAGTGCTGCAGCCCAGTCAGCAGATGGATGATACAGCATCCACTTCTAAATCCATGGAAGGTGGATTAAGAATAAGTATTAAATAAATGTTTCATTTATAGCAAGATATTCCCAATGCAGATCTTTTGAGCACAGGATACCTGACACTGGCATATCCACATTATATGTACGAGGTGGGGTGCAGGGTAATAGGTTGCTCATTCTGACAGCCCTGCCTGGATGAAAGCAAACACCTGGAGGGGGGTTTAGAGATAGAGAATTCTCTGGAATCATCTTATCTGGTCAGCAGGGACCATATAATTTGGTCCATTTCAGTTTCACCATTTTTCGTGGAAAACCTTTTTTCTTGCTACCAGCCCATAAAGGAAATTATTAAAAATGCCCGAGCAAGGGGAAAAAAGGTCGTCTGAAGAAGAAACTCAAAAAAAGGGAAGAAATGGAAATCCGGTGGTAGTTTTAACTCCACTTTCAGCTACCTTGACAGAAAGAATGCAGTATTTAGATAACTTTTGGCCACTTAGTCAATTTAAGCTATTTTTGTACCATTAAAACCTGATTTATAGTCTAGAACTTATCTACTGTAATACAGCCAAATGAACTTTAGAGATCAACCTTTTGTAAAATTATCAAAACCAAAGGTTTTAGGCAAAAGACAACGGACTCCTCTCCATAGCAGCACAAGTGCTACAAGAGGCAGCTATAATGGCATAAATGGACATTTTATCAGCTTTCTGTCAGGGACTGACAAAATCATGTCAAATGAGGCATTAAAGCTCTACTTTTGAAAAGTGTGATAAATACCAGCTAATCTACTGACATAATATATAGTGAGTCAAATATTTAGTTTTGCATTAAATCTAAATCCAACATTAGAGCATTTCCTCTTGATTAAAAAGGATAAAATGTAGATGTTATTTTATGCTCCAGTTCCCACATGTAATTAATGCTCAACATTCAGAGCTGTTTCTGACATTATAAATGTGTTAGTAAACATGTCAAGAAAAGGGGGGAGGCACAAAGGAAACAAGTGCAAAATCTATATGCTTAATTCATATTCCTCCATTTGCAGTGGCTAATATGTTATTGCAGAGACTATTTGCAGACACTTGCCCTGCCAGTGAGCAGCTAACTTCCCTGATTGCTTGTATAAACAGTCTTCCAGAACAGGAGACAGACGTTGTAAGGGAGTTCATAGCTAATTTAATTTTAGTATCATTAGGAATTAAAAGCAGGGCATTAATAGATTCACAATAAATGTCGGCTAGGCAATATAAGCGTTGTATGATGTGACTATTAAAAGCCTTAGTATTTGTGAGTGATCACATGGAAAGGTTTTTCAGAAAGTTTATTATCTTGGGAATAAAATGTGCCTAGCTAGAGAAAATATTATTGCTGAGATATGATGAAATATTTCCGTGTTTTTGTTTCATATATTACTGATCTTAGTGAGCAAGGGAAAATTCTGCTTTTAAATGCATACATATGTATAGGCTAGTTAATGACCTAGTCATATCTAGAAATAGAATGAGACAAATCCTCAGGAATCACTGAAATATCTTTATTCATTATACATTATATTCCCAGCATTATCCTTTAGCTGGTTTTTGGAAGACAGAGTTTGAGAAATGTGTTTTATAGAGAAGTAGGCTCTTGTAGTTTCAGAGTACACAGCGCTGTAATTACTTCTTTTCTACAGAATATGTTTTAGAAAACTTAAATGCAATCCAGCTCTGTATAAGCTGGCATGAGCTCAAGTCAACTGAAAAACAAATGAAAAACAAAAAGTAATAAACACCTGCCACCTTCATTTTAGGAAATGTGTTGGTTTATTTGTTAGGGAAAAGGTCTCTCTAGGCTGACACTCCTTGCTAAGTTTGACACACAAATCAACATTAAGTGCAACCTGCAGGATTTGGTATAACTCATGCCACCAGAGAGATAGTTCTTCCTACTCTGAAGAACATGAAAAATCACTGGAAATAAAAACAGAATGAAAACAAATAAACACACAAAAGCAACAACAAAAAAAGAAAAATACAAACTAAGGAGACCTTAAAAGTGGACTTCAGAATTAAGTACTCATTATATTCTAGAAAATTACACCTTGATTCTTCTATTTTACTTTGAAAATAGAAATTAAATGGATGGCTGTGTATCAGCGTGTCATCTTCAGGGTGCAGGCTACAAGATATTTGGCATCTAAGGAGCTGCACAAATTTAATGCCAGTTAAACACTTCAAAAGTTGTTTACCAAGAGTAGCAAGGCAGCTTCTGCCAGTGCACAGGTCTGCAAGGGGGAGGACATGGCACATAGATGTGATGCCCTCTTACAATTCACCCTTTTGGTGGGTAGTTGTTTTTATGCAGTTTCCTCATTTTCTTATCTCAAAACCACAAAGACCCTAAGCAGAACGATAGTTGGGAACAGTTCTGCAAATATTTGGCCCCAGGCACTTTCCTGAGCTGGCTACTCCTACAGCTTCTCTCTGCAGGATCTCCTGGGCACAGGGCTCTGCTCACAGGAAACCTTCCAGGCTCTCCTTTCCACCAGCATGGCTTTCCTGGCCCACTTACAAGGTAGGAAGTCAACCCACTGTTGATATCAGCTATCACCAAGAATTACCTTTGAATCAAGTGCTTAAAATGGTGTAATTGTTCCTGTAAAAAAATCACAGCCAAATTTGCTATCATTCAAAAACCTGCAATGGTAAACGAAGTCACACAGGCTCTACCCCATCCAAAAATGGCTTTGTGCTATTTTAACTTGAGAAAAGTTGCAGCACCATTTGGGACTGACTGGTTGATCACAATAACACTGGCACAATAAACTTCTCTGGTTCGACGGTATGAGTGAGTCTTGGAACAGCTCTACACAGCTCCTACATTTCTGCCCAATTTTACAGTCAATAAAGAACAGTGCAGGGCTAAAACATCCCCCTACCCACACCCTAAAAAGGCAATACCCAAAAAATAGAAAACAAACCCAAACTCCACACCTGAGTCGTTTTGCCATCTGAAAGACCTAAATCAATGTTGTTTTATTGAAAAGTGGGTTTTGTCCTTTTCATGTCCACTGTCTTGTGTTAAAACACAAAATAATTTCTGGCACCTACCTAATATTAAGGAAGACTCCCTGTGAATGTCCTTAAATTTGGGTTGATCTCGTAATTTATATCACTGCCTTGTGCAGAATGTAATTATCAATTTACATAGCATCAAAATGCAACACTAGCAGTTTTATTTGCCTTGCACTTTGCACTTTAATTCAAGTACCAAAAACCTAAGTAACAGCCATACTGATAGTTTAAGAACTACTGACATACGGGAGCTTCAAGCAATAACAGGTAATTGTAGGAAGACAATTGTATTTCCTAAGAAGTTTGGAGGCATATGCTCTAAGACTGGGGAACTGGCACGTTTCCTTGTCCATGCTGTTTGCTTTTATCCCCTTTTCATATTTTGACAGTCATTTTTCACTCCAAAGAGATATTAAGTAGCATGTGGAGTGGCACAGAATCAGAACTCAAAAACTGGGAAATCTAGGTGTTACTGAATTTCTTCTAAATTATTTCTCTACTACTACTACTACTACTATTATTATTATTATTATTATTATTATTATTATGTCTCATTAACCCTTTGTAGAGGGGGAAAAAATCAACCCAGGTCTTCCTTCATCTCTCATTGTTACATCTTTGCACTGAGAGAAAAACACGTCGAGCTCCTTTCTGAGAGTTCATCAAGTTCATGTGACTGAAGTCACATTGCTTGCAAGAATGAAGAAATTCATCCCAGATTCCTTCTGCATGGAAACCAGCTGTCTTTCTCTGAACTGATTTAAAAACCCACCAAAGTACACAAGGACAGAACCTTTGACACACAGGTTTTGAAAAAGGCTCACACATAACTGTATGACCTCTGACTGAACACTTACCTTTTCTGGGACAGGCATCCAGCAAAATGAAAATGTGTTAACCTGAAACAATGTGTTCCTATGATGTTTGAACATACAAAAAGTGCCACTGACTGCTAGCATTGCTCACATCAGTACTGTGCACACTGTGCCATATAGAATCCAGGAGGTGCTGTGCAAAGTCCTCTCTCAGCAACTTCCAAAGTACCAAGGTGAGCCCCAGGATGAGTTGTCCTTGCTGCTCTGGAGTCCTCAGAGCACCATCACCTTGTGCTGCCATGCTGGTATCTTCAGCATCTTCACAGCATGGGGCTTCTTCCTCCACAGGATGCCAAATGCTGTCTTAGTTTACATTCATCCTTAAAACAACTTCTGTTACGTGACAGGCACTGCATAATTTCTTGCATTTATATTTGAAACAGCTTTAATATTAAAAAAACACGTTATTTTCTACTTCTATTTACCACCCTGTTGATAAGGTTTGAATAGAAAAAGCCTTAAAATAGAGTAGAAAAAAACTTAAAATATTTAGAAGTTTAAAGTTCATTTAAGCAAACAAAAACCAAGTCCTTCTTTGCACTTACATACCTGGTGCATGGTAGTTGCTCAAAATCTCTCGCATGGAGAAAGCACATTCAGATGCTAAAAATATCATATGTTTACACTTGTAAATCCCCATTAGCAAATGATTTTCCTAATGCTTTAGACAATATAGTAGCAAAGTGCAGCTGCTTCAGCCCGAATGGTATTTTAGTGATTTTTAAGAACTTAATGAGATCAGGTAATTGACTAGTGAAGCTAAAAATTTTACCTTCAATTAAACAATCAACAGCTCAGTACATCAACATAATCATCTTTGCCCCTCCACCTCTCTGTTATTAAATCAATATGTGGGTAGCAGTTGTCTAAGAAACCACTTCCTCTGTGTTTCTAAACCAGTGTTCAGGACCCATTTTAAAGCATTTATTCAATCTGTCTGGTGTAATTTGCAAATAATGGAAAGTATGTAGTAATGCAGATTCCGTAATCAACTAAGAAAAAATAAGGCCTTAATTCATTTGTTGCTTAATGGCATTATTTGTCCTACATTTTTTTCTGGTACAACCAACAAATAATACCTTACATACATTTTAAAGTATCATCGTGTGTGCCTCATTTGCCAGTGTGAGATTATTCCTCATACACAGAGGAAATCAAATTGTACAGGTTGTGCTAATGAATCCTGTGACTGATAGCTCAGGAGACAGTCATGAGGCAAAAGCATCATCTTTGAAAAAGAAAATACAAAATAACAGAAAATAATTTTGTCAGGAAACCCCTTTCCAAGGGTTATATTACAACACAGTAATCTCATTTTGGAGTGGTTGATGATGAATCAATATAAACCGCCCTCTCCAACCACAACTGTGCATGTAAGATATTCATTACTTCAAGCACAGGGAACTTCTGCTGTCTTGCAAAAGACTCTGAAGTTGGCCAGTTTCATCCTACCACACATTACTCTCAGAAGAGTTCTGGTGTCACATCACCCACAGGCCTCTGTGGCATAATTCTCTTCTCCAGGAAAAACATTTGTTTCCATATGCAAGTAGCATATATTTTGCTACAGCAAAAATGTCAGGTGAAGGTTAAAAAGGGATAAAAACATTGTACTTTTCATATAAAGTTTTTTGGTGTTTTTGTGGGGGTTTTTTTGTTTGTTTGTTTTTGTTTTGTTTTGTGGGTTTGTGGTTTGTTTTTTTTTTTTTTTTTTTTTTGGTTGGTTGGTTGGGTTTGTTTTGTTTTGTTTTGTTTTTTTAATTAAGATATAAATATATTATGATGTATGTTGATATTTATCATCTGCACTCTCAGTGAGTATACCCTGACCACCCAGACACTCCCAAAGGCTGTGGGGCAGGGATAGATGGTGGAGCAAACCAGCACTGAGCATGAAGACTATTCATTATGAGAGTAACACGGGCAGAAAACGGGTGTCTTTTATTCAGCTACTGCAGTGTCAGCATTCTCTTCCCCTACCACAGTATAGGAAGCAGTGAACAACACAAAGACTATCTGCATACAGTTCTGACTGAGATTTTCAAAAGCAACTAGTGATCTGATGTTGGAAAGAGTTACCATAATGAGAAATGATTTGGGGAAGCGCTGTACATGTCCTGCCTGCTCACAGAGGTGAGCCAAGGTGGCAGAGACTGCCAGGAGCTGCCATCTTTGCTGCTGCCACTATTGCTGCTATTCCACTGAATCAAATTAGAATGCTTCACTTGGAGTAAAATGTTCATTAAGTTGCAGGGGTATTGCACCAAGGAGACAATATTGTAGCTGGTGCATTACTGGTGACCAAGCCAATGTCTGTGTGAGCCTTCAGGGCCAAAGCCACAGAACAGGGTTTAGCTCTGCAGGGCAGACCTGATCCATCTCCTAGGGATTGTACTGACCACTAGTTTATCCCAAAATCTTACTTGGATGGAAAACTTTAGTCTGGTCCCTGACAGACTGTCAGATCAGTCTCTGCCCTTTACCCCAAACAGCAATTTTCCATTATCTGACAAACTTCAGGTGAAATTTTTGGTTTGCTCCAGTGCCTACATCAGGATGCCATGGGGCTGCAGAGCTACTGTCCCATCCCATTATTTTTGCCTCTGAAGCCTCTATTACTACAGCTCAACTCCTTTGGCTGTTCTCACCCTGACTTGTACAGCCCTGTGTTTGTTTTCAGCCAACAGAGCAACTCATTCGCAGTTCCTGCCCACATCTCACTGGCACTGACATGCTCAGAGATAAATTTAATCTGGTGTCTTACTACCAGGGAGCCCAGAATGGACCAACGAAACTCCCTCAATGAGCCAAGCTTTCTCTGAAGTGCTGGCGGGGCTTCAACACCCACCAGCCAAAAATTAGTGCAGAACTTTTCCTTAAAGGGTTATCTTCTCTAAACTCCTGACACCAACTTGGGCTATTTTCAAGGTACGTTTGAGAAGAACTTCCAGGATAAGTCCCTGGAAAGTTACCTCAGCCACTGTTCCATCCTTTTGCAGAAATGGGTCCTTCTGTACCTTAGGACTATAACATGTCTCTCTGATTGACTTTGTGTGCTAGATTAGGCTTTTGGCTGTGTAAGAGGGTTCCTTATTATACAAAGAAGGAAGTGGAAGAACTCATGTGGATAAAAAAAGTTACTTCTTCCCCTTTTAACCTGTGATTTTTATCCTGATAGCTGCAGTAAGTCATTGAGATACAATTGCAGGGTAGTGGGCAGTCTTGACTCATTTTAAGATGGCTCTACCCTCATGTGGGTGTATTCTAGGACAAAAACTCTCAGTATGGCTAGACTGCGATAAAAGTTATATTTTTAAAGACACTAACTAACAAGGTTTGACTAACATGATTTGAAACCTTGCATAGACAGGACAAGTCAAATGCTAAAAGGTGTTTAAAAGTGTTTGCTAAGTCATTCTAAAGATACAACTTTTATACTTGTCTAGACAATGACAGAATACTCCTTACAGTGGCATGGCCCCTGCTACAGCCAAGGAGTATAATGGCATAGGAAATGATCTGTAAGAATTTTCTCCACATGGGTCTTCAAAGCAATGGCACAGATTGAAGAGCAGGGAAACCCTGAAGGGTCTGTCTAGACGACAAGGTAAAAAGGATTCTCTTTTTTCAGTAGATTTAGTTCAGTCAGGAACTCTTTTTTCAAAAGCAAGACCTACTAGGAGTCTACTGATATAATCTGCCCAGGTTTAGCAGGTCATATTCTGGGCTCCTCGCTGACTGCAACTCAGCCTGCTAAAATCATGTTAAAAGTTTTGAGGTCTATGTGTCTGTCAGGTGGGATTCTTAGTCCTTAAATAAGCTTGATTGAATTAAGTCTCCTGGAAATGACCTCTTCCCTAAGGCTGATGAGATGGCAGCTCATTTTTCATGCCCATTCAATCTTTTAACCCAAATAATTTCCCTAAACTGTACCAACAAATGCAAAGTTCAATTTGTCTTTAGTGTCAGTATTTCTAGCTGACTGTGAGCACCAATCTATTTCCTACAGGCCACCACAGCAATTTGTTTTGACTTCGTTTTCCCCAAAATGTACTCGGACAAAACCCTTGATCAAATCTGCTCCTTTAAACAGTTGCTTGAAAATGTCTGGCCCACATGCTTGAACATATACCCACCCTAACAATTGTCTTGTAAAAAGTCAGCAGATAAATTCTTAGTCATTAATACTTAATATCCTTACACTAGTTTGCTCTTACCAAGCTTACTGAAGAGTGAAAAAATCAGAATATCTCTTTCCCAGACTTGTGCTAGTATCTTTGACATCTTGAATAATACTCTCAGGAAAGACAAAAAATAAGAATGAAAAATGAAAAAGTCACTATGACAATTCTAAACCAAGCATAGGCACAGCCTCTCAGACTGTTTAATATCAGGCTCTGTTTTGCTATGTAAAAAAAAAACCTCAACAACAACAACAAACCAAAACAGAAACAAAACCAAATAAAAAAAAAAAAAAAAAAAAAACCAAAAAAAAAAAAAACCACCAAACTTTTAGTTCTATTTATTATTAAGGCTCAATGACATAGGTGGTTATCAAACTGATAGGAAAAAAGACCTACCTTTCTATTAGTCCCATTAGAGATTATGTCTTTATAACATGGGTGGGTATCTAACATCCAGGGGAAAACTCACAAGTCACCAACTCAATTGAAAGACTCCACCAAATAATAATTTGCTGGTATAGCTCGAAGTGACCAAAGTAACACAAGTCTGGATGTGCTTGTGGTTCCCGGGGTTTAGTAGTCATTTGTCAATAGCTCTCAGACAATGGAGCTGTGAAACGGAGCCACTTAAGTTAACATGATAAGCCTTTTACACGATTGTGTAAAGTTTTTTTGGCCTTGACCTGCACCATCTGAAATATTTTAGAAATACACATTGATTTCCTGTTTTGGATAAATAGGAATAAACAAACCTCCTATGCTCAGGAGGCCTGGAGCTAGTCCACGTTTGAAAATAAGACAGAGACTCAACTGTCAGCAAAGGCTTTTTGGTAACCTGTTGTCACCAAAGACCTGGACAAAGTCCTTACTAAGCCCAAACCACTGCTAAACCTTACTGGGAAGTTGATCTGAATCAGATCAGCACGCTCTGACCTGCTGTTCATGCCTCTTTCAGGTTTGAAAAGTTCAGGTTTTTGAAACTTTCTCACGTGCTAAAGTGATGACTTCAAAACAACATATTGCACATATATATATACACACACACACATACATACATACATACTTATATATATACATACATACATACATACATAGCTAAAAGACAATACTCATGCACAGATATTATTGTCTGATTTATTCTTTTTTATGTGCTTTCAGGAGACATTAATAGCAGATGTCTTCCAGGCCTAATACCATTTCTCGTCATCCACTCAGCTGAGTGGATGGATAAAACAAACCCCTTTTATCCGACATGGCCAGAGGAAGGTCCTTTTCCAGCGAAAGCAAACAATTAGCAGCCCTGAGTTATTATTTCCTATTATTGTGCAATAGAAGAGGCTCTGGACATTTCAGCGCGAAGGATTAAAGCGACCTGCTTTGCAAACATCGCGCATCCTCCCTCCTCCTCCTCCTCATCCCCCCCCTCCTTCTCAGGCGGGGCCCCACGCGTGTCCCGGGACGCGCCCGCGCATCCTGCGCATCATCCCGCGCTGTATCCCGCGCATCATCCCGCGCATCATCCCGCGCCGCGCACCGAGTCAAAGTACACAGCGCCTGGGTGGATCGCCTATTAGGCTGGAAACAGTCCTGCATATCAAAGGCCGACGAACCTAATGACTAAAAATATAAGTACCTGACCCGGAGGATTAATCACACACTGTCAAGCTGAAATTGGTGCAATTCTTCCAATCATTAACGTTTTGCTTACAAAAATGTGCTTTTCTGTTTGTTTTTCTGCTAAATGATAACCATTTTCAAGTTGAATCGGCTGATAAAAAAGTCGAAAACAAGACGGGAGTTGTGCTGGAAAGGTCATACGTGCCAGCTGGGCATGGAATAGCCAAGGGGCAAACAAACAGGGCAGAGCGGGGTGGCACGGAAGGGGCTCGAAGGTTTTCCCGAACGGTGTAAAGTGCTTTGGCTGTTTTTCTCCTGCCAAAGAGAGGAGACCGCCCGGGGAGGGACACCCGCCCGCCCCCCTGTGCCCACCCCCACCTCGGTGCCCCCGCGTGGGAACGAGCTGGGGGATTCGGGACGGCTGTGGGGTGTCACTTGTCACCTGCCGGTGGGTTTTACCCCCCTAAAGCCCCTCTCAGGGTGGGCGGGTGAGCCAGGATCCAGAGTATCGACTGCCCAGCCTGGGTTACAGCACAGCGCTGTTTGTCACCCTGGAAATGCACATCCCCGGCTGCAGACCGCAGGGAGCTCCCCAGGGCAGGGAGCCGCCAGATCCCCCCACGGCGGGGAAAGCGCCTGGGTTGGGCTTCCCTGGACCCCTTTTCACCGCCCGGGACGCGACCCCTGGGAGTCCCTCGGGCAGAGCCCTCTCCCTGCCCATCGCCCCGGGCCCGGCTGGCCCCCGGCTGGTCCCGGCCGGGGAACACCGGCACCAGCCCCGGTGGAAATGGGGTTTGCCCGGGGTTTGCCACTCTCACAGACCCGCGGCCGCCCCCCTGTCCCGGCCGCTCCGCTCCAGGCGTGTCCCATCCCCACCGAAAGCACGGCCATAGCACCGAGTCGCGTTGAAGAGGCAACGCCGGTTTCAGTCACCTTGATACCGGTCAGGACAGATAAACACATCAACACACGCGGAGGGGGAATCGTCCCGAGCGCTCCCTGCTCTGCTCCCAGCCCTCACAACCCCATCGCCCTCCCCCGTGCAGTTCCCAGGACTCACGGAGGGTTTTCCCCGTGGGACCCGCGCTGAGACCCGCGACACAACCCGAGCGAGGGCAAAGGGAGGATGGAGAAGAGCTCTCCTCCCCAGCGCAGCCCCCCATGAGCTGTCTGTGCCCGGCAGCGCTTCCTCCCGAGGCGCTGGGCTCCGTCCCGGGGCAAAGGCGGAGAAAGAGGAGCCCCAGGACAAGCCGGAGAGCCCCGAAACTCCCTTTGCCACGGGCAGCGGGACCTGCCCCGGCACAGACCCTCCCCATCACTTCGTCTGCTCGGGCCCCGCGCAGGAGAGCGGCTTGCGAATAAACCAAAGTTAAAGCCACTTATTCGGAAAACTCAGCTGATGTTTCTCAAAGAATGAACTAAAAGCAACATCTCGTCTGCTCTAAGGGCCATCCATCCTCCCTCGCCAGTCACAATAGTCACTTGTTGCTTTCTAAAAACATTTCTTGGCGCTAAAAGCCTCTGTGACACTTGGCCAGGTGTAAATCCCCGTTCCCTGGGGGTCACTGTGGCACTGGAGGGGCTGAACACCCAGGCGGGTCCCGCCCAGGACGCCCCTCCTGGGAGCGATTCTCGTACCGCGGGCTCCCCGCTCCTTCCCCGGGCCGACGTAATTTCGGAGAAAGGCCGATGAATAACCACTGTTGACTCAGGTGGGTCAGCGTCTGCCCCGGCTGGGGTCGATGCCCGGCCCTGCCGGCGCCGCTCCTCCACCAGCCCCCACCCCTCTCTCCTCCGGCCCCCAAGGTCAGGGCGACTCGGAGGCAAACACCCAAACACCCACACTGCTGTCAGCCTCGGCTTGCCAGCCAGCTTTTCCTCCTCCTGCCAGAGCCCGTTCCGTGTGGGCAAAACCAAAACTCGGGGTGGGAGGCTGGAACACAGCACAAAAATACAGCAAAAAACCCACATGAGACTCCTGCAACCAAAGGCGCCCAGAAAGCCGGTGACTGGCACAGTACAGAGGGAAAAGCTGCTTACAACACACACACCTGGCAGAGGAGAGGTTTGGGTTTTCTCCTGCAGGTAACTGGACAGCCAAAGTGGCGAGTGTTGCAGAGTTTAGGTTTATTTCACAGATATGTCCATCAAAAATTAAATACCAGGTTTTGTCTTTTTTTTTTTTTTTAACACTGAACAAATATGTACAAAATATCAACAACGTGAGGTATAAAAACCACAAGACTTTTAAAGAAAACTAGTATGTACAGAAGCAGATACGTGTACAATAGGCATTGTCATGTGTGCCTCACTTATGCCCTTGCAGTTGATACCAGTTTCTGTCCTGCAGCAGAGCCCTATTGCTCCCTGCATTTTATTCTAAAATATGAAATCCATAAAAAACAGTCCTAGAGGTTTTAAAGGAGAATTATTTTTTTTTTCTGCAAATGGAACCATCCAAACTGTGAGGCAAAATTCTCAAAAATACGAGAAGGCACATTTCATCTCGCACAAGAGGAAAAAGGAATCTGTCCGACAACTCTACCTGACAAATGGAGGGATGTCTCAGTAGAGAGCACCACGGCACATAAAAGGGTGTGAGCATAAGGCACTTCTCGGGATGGTCAAATCCCTCCCTATTTCACAGAACATGTTTCTCTGCTTACAAAGGGCGTTTAAATTAATCTATTTAAACTACGTTTGTTTACACATATAAAGGGCTTATTCCTGCAATCCATACTCATTTCCACACTAGTTAGAGTTTTGTCTGATCACTGACAGCAGCTGATTCAGACCCTCTCCACCACTATGAGTAAGGACACAGTGCAGAATTATATTCCAGTTAGAACACTGATTATTGTACAAACATATCTTACAAATAATTAAATACAAACCATGGTCCTTTAACTAAATTAGAGATGCCAAAACTGAACTGTTGGCAGAAAATACATCTTTCTTTCTTTCTCTGCTCATTATAAAATTAGTCTATTTGATGGCACTTTTTCCTTTCAGTGTAACGGTGCAAGTTTTCTCCTGTAGCACAATATTCTTTCAAACCAGCCCCTGGTAAAGTGCAAGCCGAGTTAGGGTCTGCTCTTCATGGGACTGTTAGTGGGCAGCAGTGAAATAGCCTTTATCGCCTTCAATGTCCACTTCTTGATCAGAGTCATCAGAGACATCTGACTCCAGGTCCTCCTGTGAGGCTGGTGAGGGGGTGTACTGTGAGCCATCCAGAGAGACCTCCTTACCCTTCTGCTCAGGGCTCTGGCAGCTCTCCGGCCTTTGCTCACTGTGACTGTCAGCACCTTCTACTTCTTCTTTTTTGGTGGCCTGGGGGTTCTCCTGCAATGAAAGAATCCTGCTTGGTACAGAACTACAGGCCACAGAGACAGCAGGCCCAGGAATTCCAGCTGTGCTGTGTAGGAAAACCACCTCCCTTTTTCTTGCAGAAAAAAGCAGGTGTCCTGCTACCTCCCTGGGCCTCCTGCCTATAAACCTGCCCGAGTGGGACAGGGCTGGGCAAGGGCTCTGATCCCACTCCCTCACAGCCACAGGGGCTGCTGCTGAATAAGGCTCCTTGGCGATGGTTATCACAGCCACTTCAAAAGAGTCAGGAGCTGCTGGAGCCCAGGAACCTCTGAACTTTTGTCTTTAGCAAAGCAAATGTTTATTATGAGTCTACAAACACCGACACACAGCTTCCTCCTGCCCTGATCTTTCCTTAATTACACCCAGCAGCAAGTGGAGGGAGGTTGAATCTATCAGTGGCCCAAAAGCAAATGGAAATAAATTACTAATTAAGCTAAAATTCAACATTAAAACACTCACCACTAAAACCAGACTAAAACCCTATTTGTGAAGGCAAGAGTAGCCCTGTGTTGGCACCTCATCCCCTAAGGGGGCATGAAATGCTACTCTAAAGAAAAAGCAGGCAGAGACACGTACCCATGATATAACCTTGCAAGCCTGGAGAAATGGATGTGACTGAATGAAAAGGAGGAAATGACCTAAAATGGACGAGATCCCAAGCGAGCTCTCCGGACACCGTGGCATGGGCTGGGCCCTAGCCGGCCTCTTGCCAGAGTAATAGGACTTTATTAAAAAATCAACTGAAGATTGAGTTAAACTCAGGTGACTCATCTAGAGTGTGGTACTGTGATTAGTTTTCTCTTCTTTTTGTTTTTATATTAAAGGCTAATTTGCCAGTAAAACACGTGCGCCCGTGTCACAGTTACTGAAGCCAGACTCGGGCCAAAATGCTGGAATTTTTCAAAAATATTTGAGCCAAGGGACCTGAGTTTTGCTGAGCCAGGAGCAGTCCCTACATGCCATAAAAATCCTTAAATAATTATCTGCTTGAGCATGGTTTCTACAGGAAGGGAAACTGCTTTAAAATCTTAGCCTCATATGCTGTAACTGCTGTGAAAGGAAAGTAAAAGCTGCTCAATTTTCCATGTGGCTCCTCAAAACAAACAAGGTGTTTGTACCTGCCTTCTCCCCATGTTAGCAAAATACATCGAACTTGTGTTTATTAAGAGAGGGCGTTTTAAAACACCAGTTAACATTCTCAAAAAAAACTGCCTAAGTAATTTACTGGCAATTACTTATCTTCTCCACGTTAATTGGCTAAACAACATATGGGTTTACAAAACAATTAGCGTGGAGTTTTAATAGGTGGTGTGTGAAAGACAGGCATAATTGATATAGGAACTGCATTAGAAGCTTTTAACGTTAGTGCTGCCTGAACGAGCCCTCATGGATTCCAGCATGACTATTTGTCTTTTTAATCAAGGTGAAGAGGTTAAACAGCCTTTCAGATGACTTCTGCATACAACCTGGAATAGGCGAGCACGGCGTAAGATAAGACAATTAAAATACTTATTTCTATAGAAACAGAAACATCTACCTACCTGCTTTAGACGCCTCCATTTGGCTCTGCGATTCTGAAACCAGGTTTTGACCTGAGCAACGACAACGAGAAAAGGTGCGGGGTAGTCTTGGAGCCACTCAGTGCCCGGAGCCCTACCCAAGCCACGAGTGAAAAAGCCAAGCACCCCTTCCCTGCCGACCTGGAGCCGGCACATTCCCGGGAGCGATGGGCAAGGCCTGGGGCGGCCGGGAAGGGGCTGCGGGCACAGCCTCACCTGCCTCTCGCTGAGCTGCAGCATCTTGGCCAGGCGCTTCCTCTCGGGCGGGGAGAGGTATTTCTGCGTCTCGAACTTCTTTTCCAGCTCGATGGTCTGGTCGTTGGAGAAGCGGACCTGCCCCCCTTTCCTCTTGTGCAGCGGCCGCTGGATGAAGGGGCTCCAGAGCAGCGGCTTCCCTACAGAGAGAGGCACAGCCCGGGGTCAGCGGCCAGGGACACCAGGGACCGGGGAGCCCAACCCTGCCCGGGCCCAGGCCTGGTGCCCTGCCGGCTCCGGGCCTCGCTAATTTCCTTCGCCTGATTTTATTTCTCCCAGTTCCTACTCTGATCTTTCCCCTCTCTGATTTTTTCCCCCTCCGCCAAACAGAGAGAGAGACCAGTTAAAAGTCACTCTACGGGCTTTGGCAACATTTCCGTCAATGTGTTTCCTGTTGGTCTATCTCGCAAAGAAAGAGAAAAAAAAAAAAAAAAAAAAAAAAAGACCTTTGCTTCCTTCTGCTCTTTCACCGCGATGCCCTAAAGAAACTAAAGAAACTAAAGAAACTGTCTCCCTTTCTGTGAGACAGGGACATGGCGGGGCCGGGCAGGGGTGATGCGCCAACAGGAGGGCAGTGGGTTTATAGGAAAAAGAGCCCCCCTGTCCCCACCCTCGGCCGGGGTTTGCCCTGCAGAGGCCTCGGGGTGCCCGCCAGGCTCAGCCCCAGCCCGGGTGAGGGGCGAGGGCTGCAGGCAGAGACACGCCGGGGAACCGCGTCCCGGGCAGGAGGCTCCGGCCAGTGCCACTGAGTCACGCTGTTTGTCTCTCCGCCTGCACCCTTTGCAATTTGCTGCATTGTTTTTCGAGATTTTGCTTGCGTCAGGCTTTAGTAATTCTGGTGCAAAACAGACTCAAAAAAAAAAAAAAAAAAATAGGAAGCAACTGGTTATTTTAGCTGTCATAAAGTCACATCCCACACAGAGGAAATGAACAATATCAGAAAAACGGATCCCGGCTATCAGAAGTCGAGTGTTTCCTGAATTTGTCTGTATTGAGGATGTCGATAAAGTAATCAGCAATGTGCACGACTCCCGGGGAAGAGCCTGCTTCAGGCGGCCAGGAAAACACTTAACAGCTTCTGAAACCAGATTTACTCCTATCGAGAGCTCAAGGTTTCCTGTATGAACGGAAAGGGTCAGCCTCTTTCACTGCACAAATGCGGTGAGTCAGGTCCAGTTTTGCAATCAGCGGGAACAAGTGCCGCGGGCCGGGCTCGGGGCTCAGCCCCCGCACTGGGGTCGCTTCCCCCGGCCCGGGGCCCGGCCCGACCCCGCGGGAGCCCCGGGGAGCCCCGCCGCCCTCCCGGCTGCTTCTCGAGTCATCCGCAGGAAAAGACCGAGATCTGCCATGCGATCTCCAAGCGCAATTAAAACTCCCCACCAAAACCACACGCGACATTACTAAGGACACTCTCAGAGTCACTGGGTTTGAAGGAAAACAAATCTGAGTCACCGCGGCCGCGCACTGTGGTCTCGCAGACAGACCCGGAGCGCGGCACGTCCTGAATTTACTGTAAATCAGCCGGAGGGAGCCGGGGGAGCACAGAGAGGCGGGAAAGGGGACAGCCTGGGCACTTCCCATTCGCCCCTGCCCCGACGGCGGGATGGGGCCGGGACCACGAGCGGGGAGAGCGGAGAGGGGGGTTCGTGGCTTACCCAGGGGGTCCTGCCGGATCAGGGCGTGCGCGTAGTCGCCGACGGCGCGGGGGAAGGAGTAGAGGGGCCCGGCGTAGGCGCCGGTGCTGTAGGTGGCGGCGAGGGGGTGTGAGAAGGCCGGGTGCACGGGGGTCGGCTCGTAGATGGGGGTCCGGTACGGGGACACCAGGCTGGTGAAGGAGGAGTTGGGCGAGGGCAGCGTCGGCGGCGGCGGGGCGGGCAGGGCGTGCGGGGCTGGGGCGGCGGCGGGGCCGCGGCCCAGGATGTCCTCGATGTAGAAGGGCGTGGGGTGCGCGGGCTGGAGCAGCGGCGTGGGCGCGTACAGCGGGACGCCCAGGGCGGCCGGCGCCGCGCCCGGCGGCTGGTACTGCATGGCCCGTCCCGCCCGCGCACCCCCGCGGCCCCGGCCGCCCCTGCGGAACGCCGGCCCCGACCGCGGCCGATGGGTGCTGGCACCGCCGCCGCGGGTTTCTCTGGGCTCGGGTTACCCTTCGATAGGTTTCTATTGGCGCGGGGCGGAGCCCGCGTGGTCTCTGTCCCCTTCCTGCCACGGCGCCGTCTGGCCAATGAGCCCGGCCAGGGAAGGGGGAAACCACCCCCCGCCGGCGAACGCTCCCCCGCCTCCCCGGCGAGCTCCCCGCGGCTCCTGTCAGCCCCCGGGGCAGCGGGGCCGATCTGCCGCCCGCCGGGCCCCGACGGCACCGGGTCCCCGCCGCTCTGCCCGCCCGGCGCGGTGTCACACACTCGGCTCTCGGGGTCCCCGGGGTGTGCCTGAGCCCCGCAGGGTGTGCCCGCTGAGCCCCGCAGGGTGTGCCCCTGAGCCCCGCAGGGTGTGCCCCTGAGCCCCGCAGGGTGTGCCCCTGAGCCCCGCAGGGTGTGCCCGCTGAGCCCCGCAGGGTGTGCCCCTGAGCCCCGCAGGGTGTGCCCCTGAGCCCCGCAGCGCGGCCCGAGCGGGGAGGGGAGAGGCGGACGGGCACCCCCCGCCCGGCCCGGGGAGCCTGTTTTGGGACAGTCCTGGCGGGCGCTCCGCCGGGCTGCGGGCACCGGGGAGTGCGGGGGCGGCGGGGCCGCACGGCTCCTGCCCCGAGCCCAGGACAGGCCCTGGAGCCGTCGGGGCCGAGCAGGAAGTCTCACGGCGCTGTTCGTGTCCCGCCCGCACCGGGAGGCACCGGGGGCGATGGGGCGGCGGGGGCTGCGCGGGGCTGGGGACCCGGTGCCCCACAGCGCGGGCAGGGAACGCGGCGGGACGGCCCGAGCAGCGCCACCTGGGCTCCGGCGGTTACATTTTTAAGATCCCGCCGGGTGATTCTCGCTGTCCCCGGCGGGGGACACCCGCTCCGTCCGGGCCTCGCCGAGTCCCCCCGGCGGGGCTGCCCCCGGCCGGGCTTGGGCGAGGGGCGGTGGGAGGTGTGAGGGAGGGGCAGCGAGCCCCGCTCTGCTCTGCCCGCGCCCCTCAGGCCCCCGGGGCCTCGCCCCGACGGCAGCGCCCGGCGCGGCCTCGCCCCGTCTGTGCGGGCAGAGGCGGCAGGTGCGCCCCGAGTGTCCCGGCCCGCCGTGCCCCCGTGCCTCACACACACCCCGTGCCCACAGACAGCACCGAGAGCTCTTAAGGAATAGCAGGTGCTGGTAAAGGTCTGATTTTTTTTTTCTTTTTTTTTTTTTTTTTTTCCTTTTTTCTTTCTTTTTTCTTTTTTCTTTTTTTCTTTTTTTTCCCCCCTTCTTTTTCTTTTTTCTTTTTTTTTCCCTTTTTTCTTTTTTTTCTTTTTTTTTCTTTTTTCTTTTTTTTCTTTTTTTCCCCTTTTTTTCCTTTTTTTAAAAGAAAAAAATGTCTTCAGTTCAAACCCACGAATATCTTAATAACTAAGAGGCTCAGAGCGAGACAAAAGGGTGTTGGTGAAATGAAAAACAAAAAAGAAAATATATATTTTAATAATACAGAGAGGTTGGATTTTCTTTTCTTTACGTTGTTAGCAAACGCCAAAACTCACCTTTAAAGCGCGGTCTTGTGTCTTGTAAATATCAGGTACACGTAAAGCGAGCTGACAGTTTTGATTATTTTTTCTCTGTGCTCAGTCTCCCAGGCATTGCTCTTTCCAAGGGGTTTGGTTAATGTTTTCATCTGGAAGTGTTGGATTTGCAGCTTGATTTACTTAATAAATGTACAGTAAAGGGATGACCCGCTGCCCTCTGCAATAACGACGTGCCTGATATGAGGCAGCAGAAGGGAGGCCCCCACAATATTTTACAAGCTGTCGATTCAAAACCTTGAGAAGTTTACGCGAAAATGAAAAAAAAAAATGTTTTTTGCTGTATTATTGGAAAACAAATAAATAGAGGAAGAGATTATTCCTTTCTGACTTTTATACAAGCAATAGGCCTTGTTAAAAGGAAGTTTTAATGACACACTTATTACATTCCACTACCACTGCATAATCCCTAACAAGAAAAATGAAGCACTTAATTTTGCAGTTCCACAGAACCACCCCTTTCAAATTCAATTGTTAGACCTCAGCCTTCCTCCTTCCACGGGTTGGAGACTATTAAATCCGCATTCATGAAATGTCACATTTATTGAACTACATAATTTTTTAATATCACTAGTGCAGGTTTTATAGTTGATTTTATTGTTTTTATGGCCATTCGGGGCTCTAAACCCCGGATTTTTTCAATGTTGTCCTTATAATTTTTTTCACACAGTCAGAACTAATAAAATAGAACAGTTGTGACTTTTTAATGCAAGAGGTCTCGGAGTTTCAATATTTTCACTCTGCTGGATACTAAAACCAATAAAAATACATGAGATTTTAATTATTTTCTGGATTAAATAAAACCTTTCCCTTTTCGCTTGGAACATACATTTTGTTTGTAGTTTCTGTCGTGAGGGAGATAACGCAACTTCGGACAAAATACATTATTACCAATATTGTTGCAATGAATACACTTTTGACCGGATTTTACAGTCTAACGGGCATTTAAAGTAAGGTGCCGTAGATCAGGGCAACCAAGACGGTGCTTGAGTATTTCTATTATTTCTTCTCCAGTTTCCCTCTGGAAAGCTCTCCAATTTATCTGGAAAACCCTGAGCGGGGTGGGGGCGAATAGAGAGAGAAGCCTTGGGGGAGAGAGAGAGAGAGAGAGAGAAAATATACGCCTTTCCCGATAAAAAAAAAAAAAAAAAAAAAAAAAAAAAAAAAAAAAAAAAAAAAGGAATGCTTTCATATTAATTTTCTCGATATGCACTTGAAACACCACCAAGTTTTCCTGCTAATCTGGGGATTTCTGGAGGGCGGCGGGGCGGGATGCGAGCATCCATCCATCCATCCATCCATCCGTCCGTCCATCCATCCATCCATCCATCCGTCCGTCCGTCCGTCCGTCCATCCATCCCCGCACTGGCACGGGCTCAGCCCGGAGGGATCGGCTGGAGAACTCATTATTTTGTGTAATAACTTCGGGGCCCTGTCTTCCCCTTCACTTTTCCGTGAAATCACCCGCCTTCGAGGACTTCTGAGCTCAAGGAAAAATAATAAAATAACAAAAACGAAGGCCCCCAGTGGCGGCCCCGCTGCCGGACCCCAGGGCCGCGCCGGGCGGGGAGGACAGAAAGGGCGGCTCTGCCCGGAGGAGCCGGTGCCCATGTGCTGCTCCGTGTGTCCCCTGAGCTCCGGGGGTGGTGGGGAAGGGTGGGACGGGCTCCCCGGGTAAAGCAGCGGGGTCACCGCCCGCCCCAGCAGGGATGTTGTCACTCGGGGCTCGCAGGACGGTCCAGCCCAGCCTGTTTCCCTCCCCTTCCAGCTCTTGTCCTGCAAAGGCAGCTTTCCCCAAGGCTCCACAGGTGCCTCGAGTGGCCCCGGGGGAAGCCTTTGCCGGGGGAAGCGGCACCAGGGGCTCCGGTGGGGCTCTGGAGCCTCCCGCCGGTCACCTCCGTCCCTCCGATGCTGCGGGGAGTCGGCATCCCCGTCCCATCCCATCCCATCCCGTCCCTCTCGGGGCCCGGCTGCGGGTGGTCGGCTCTCCCTTTGCCCCGGCCCCGCTTTAATTTGGCGTTTTTGTGTCGCCGTGCCCGTGAGCGGCTCTTACGGGCGGCAGGAACGCGGAGCACCTGGACGGCGGCACCGCTGAGCTCTCCCCGCCTGTTAAAATAAAATCAGAATAACGAAAAAAAAAAAAAAAAATCAAACTCACAATACTCCCCCCCCCCCTCACCCAGTGTCAGAAAAATCAGGAAATGAAAGCTTCCAAAAGCAGCGAGGCACGCCAGGCGGTGTTTCCACCGCACCCGTGATTATCTGTGATAAACGCCCCGATAAACAGAATAGTCCTGATCCCTGGGGTGGTTATACCGGGCAATACATAAACCGGTCAGCGATTTATAGGTGAGTGTGTCTGGAATCACAGAACGCTTTCCTTTGCCTCCCGGATTGTTGTCACTCACAGGTACCCGGCCGGTTTCTGCTCCCCAGACTGGGACTTTCACTCCCAGTCGCACCCTCTGTGACACGACAGCCTTACACCAGAGATGGATCATTCCTAGCTGCAATAACTGCGTTTGGCTGTATACAGAATTGGTGAGCAAATCAGCAAAACTCCATCTTTTTAACAGCAGCATCATTCCCTCATGCTACAGGGCACTTTCCAAGAGGAACCAGCTCAAAGCTATTCCACCCCTTCTCATTACTGAAAATATTTCAAGACTCTTCCAAGAGAGGTGAGGCCACAGCCTTGAACACCTTCCAAGGAGGAAATAGGAGGGAGTTCACCTCTCTGATTTTCCTAGCATCATGGAAGGCAGACTGCTGCAGACAGAGGCACTGCACGTTGCAGGGTGATGTCAGTAGGTGCTGCCTTCTTCCAGATAACTCATCTGTTAGATATTCACTTCTTACAACTTCCTCCTCCTCACCATCATGATTTGATTTAATAAATGAGTTATGACTATAATAAACATTAAGGCAAGCCAGTCTTGAAGGAATTCATATAGATATAGCAGAACAAGACAAATCTTGGTCTAAAAAGGGGTGGACAATATATAAACTATTATTCTAGGCAGAGCTAGCAGGAGCTTATCGGGTTTTGGTCTATATCACTATGATTTTGCCAAATTTAAATCATCCAAGTGAAAAAAATTCTGTTCTGAGGGAATCTCCATCATGCTGAGTACATTTAAGGTTACAGCAAAATGGGTTCAGCTGTTTCTGAGCATTGGGTTAGAGGAAAGCAGACCTTTTTCCCTGACATTTAGACATCATTGCCTTGCCCTGAAAACCTGCAGAGGCCCATCACAGGAAAAACTTCAAGAGATGAAAGCAACCAGCAAAAAGTCAGCCAGGGGTTGTCTCTTCAGTTCCTCCTTTGCTCTTTTACTTGGAGTTGTGGTTTAGAGTCAGGCAAAATAAAAATCCCACATCTCTGCAGAGACACAGACACATCAGGAATGTTTAAGCAATTCATTAATGTTAAATGAATATTTGTGAGTATGAGAGATGTGCTGCCACCAGCAAGGGCACTTTTCACCTATGTCGTCACCAGCTCTGATGGAAAAAAAAAGAAAAGCAAGTTACAGAAAAGCTTTAATGGTGCTTTTGAGTCTTGTCAAGGATTTCCAAGGCAGCACATGCCAGACCCTCAGGGGAACACATTGTTAAGGTGCTTCCATTTCCTGTAGCCCCCAATAGCATTAATATCTCTTCTGGGATACCTTGACTTGCAAAGTGGAATATGCAACATTTATGGCTCTGTGGTAAAAGGAAGGAACACATGGCCCCACATTATAAACACAGTTTAATACCACTTTCTTTCTGGGCTGGGCTGTCTCAGTGATTATCGTGACACAGTATCTCTAAACCAGTTTAATTCACCTGAAGTGTGACATAATTCACCAGAGTTTTCTTCTGAATTGCAAAGAGGCATCCTATTAAACTACATAGATTGTAATGTTTTTTGAAATGCACTTTTCTAACCCTTCCTTGGTCTGAAAACTTTCTTATCTGACCATTATGAGCATGCAGTGAACAATGCTATGAAAAACAAAGCAATATATTGTTCCTTATAGGCTCATATTTCATATATATCTGCCACCAAAAACATGAGCTGTTCTGGATCCTGCCTATAAGTGCAACTGAAAGCTGCTTGTTTAATTATATTTATTTGGGGTGATGGCAACAGTAACAAGTTAAAACTCCTCTATATTTTTATGTGTTGGCTACACACATAAAGATTACGCCCAAAACCATATATAATTCCCAGGGGCTAGATTGCCTCTCACATCTTGCACAATCATTTACGTAAGTGCAAACTGAATCTAAAATGCTGCTAACACAGACTGCTGGCTACTGTACACCCACTCTGTGTTGATATAAATGACTATAACAAGACACCAGACAATGGAGAATCTGCCTAAACTACAGTGATGACAAAACTTTTTTTTCCTTTTTTTTTTTTTTTTTTTTTTTTTTTTTTTAACAGAGCAATCAGAACACAAATATTATATGTTTCAAAGAGGACTTGTGCAGCAAGATTTTTCACGGTAACTGTTCCAATGAGTCCAAAGTACACATAGCTAAATTTGATGTCAGTAGGAATTAGGTATGAATAGGGAGTGTTACTTAGTTATTTTTGTTAATGTTTTCCAGAGCTTACACATTCAGTCTACATTTTTTAGCAAACTTTATCATTTTGGCATCATAAAATCAATCCCTAGATAGGTTTGTTCTATATGGAGCAGACACACATATGCAGTTGCTGTTAACAGTCAAATACAGAAGCTTAAAATAACCATCTAGCTAACTATTAATGGTTGTTTAACAGTGGGGTTAGAAGGATGGATCTGAAATCTGTCTTCATCTGAAAAATGGATTGCTTGACTCCCAGGTGCAGAAACTCTTCAAAAGGCTTAATTTTCACAGGTAGGAGCCAAAATACTTGGGTAGAATTGGCTCTAGAAGGCTGAAGGAATTGCCTTAGAGACAAATTCAGAACTCCTGGAGTGGATTTGGAGTCCATTGAAGCTGATGATTTTCATAGGCAAATAATTTATTTTTTATAACAGACTGGGAGAATACACCTCAATGGCTGCACAGAGAAATATCTCATAAAATACAATATTAAATAGCAGAAAGGAAAGGAAGAATAATTTTTCCCTAAGGCAGATGTCTCCCTTTCTTGCTCCTGCCCCTGAGCTGAGGTGTCCCTATAATGGCAACTGCTTAGCCCAGAATCAACTGACAAAACTCAGCAGCATCAGTCACAGACAGCCTCAAGTCTCTGAGTCCAGAGACTTAATAATTTCAATCACACTGCTAATTCATGCCAGAGGTGTCAGGAGAGGTACACAACACATCTTCCATTTATTATACTACATCTCATAAAAACAAAGAAAAAATAAGTTGCACTTGACATGAACATAAATATGCCAATATAAAATCTGTATATATCTAAAATGTGTATTCAAAACATTACAGTACTTTCCAAATACTTTAAGGATTGGACTTGACTAACTTTTTGGAACAGCTGCTCCTACTTAATCCTTCCTTAGTTTGTCCATCTCATAAATTTACCTCATCTCAGTACTGGGGTTGGAAGTTCTAGGTGTGGACCTAGAAGTTTGTGTTTAGTAGAATTTAAACCATAGCCCAGATGTTCCCTTGAAGTCAAACCATGACATCAGAGGCAAACCTGATAGAGATGGTAATCAAAATCTTGATCTCTAACCATACTCTGTTTATTTTAAAATGTTTACTTTAAAACCTTACAGCAAAACTAATATGAAAAGATATAAATAGGTGCCTGAATAGTATCCTCAGCAGACAGGCAGGTGACATACAGCTGCTGAGAAGAGGCAGGTGGACTTCAACCCAGAGCTTAGTGCTACATCCTCAAAGATGAACAGCTTGTACCTGTGAAGCTCAGCTGCTGCATTGTAATTCAGAGGCAGATCTACAGTCCACACTTCTGCACCTAACTCTGCTGGAGCAGACACGTGCAGGAAATGCCTGGAGAGTGCAGGAGAAGGATCCTGCACTACACTGGGGGTCCTCTTGCCCAGCACTGTCAGTGAATCCCCACCATTCCAGAGCATGTCTGCTTCCAAGGACTCCAAGGCAGCCGCAGACAGTGCAGGCTGTGGGGGTCATTTGTACAAAGAGCAATGAGAAATGTTGTGCACATGGCTCACATGCCAATCCCAATCCACACAGCTTTTGCATATCAAGGTACAGCCAAAGATATAATCTGTACAAAAACGGGCTTTTAAATGTCTGTTTAGACTCATAGAACATTTGGAAAGGAGATACAGAGAACAGACTGCTCACCAGGACAGACTTCAGAGATCCTGTAGATAGTGGGAGAGACCCACTAATTACAGCATCATAATCAACCAATATTATTACTTTTATAATATTGCCAACATGTACTAGAAATTCACTGGAGAAAAATATCTTCATTTTCTACACTGCTCTCTGTGTTGCTGTGTGTTTTGATTTTGTGTAATCTTTGGGAAATCTATAAATTTCCAACAATTTTCTTAAGAAGGTAGTGCAAATTAAAGTTTTAGGATTAATTAACATGATAGAACCAATTAAAACTGAAGGTAGAGGTAGCTCACATCTGTCCTTTGAAGAACATCTGCCAGCCTTGGAGGAACAATTACATTACCTTCTAAGAGATTTGTTCTTGAAAAAAAGAGGTCTTCAGTCTCAGATATACTAGCCATAAATAAAAACAGATTTAATTGCATCGTGATGACAGAATCAAGTCAGAGTACTCTACTTTTGAAGACAAACAAGCAATTTAATATTAAAAAGTGTCTAAACTAAGCCCTCTGTATAATTTAATTTCTGTGGCTTGCCAAGCTGTTTTTCTATTGGTTTTGTCTCTTTCACATTACATTACCGAATCTATTGGATTCAGTCCTGAGGGGAAATGCAATGTAATGACATTGCTCTTATGTAGTCTTCATAGCACCCATCTGACACCTGTAAAATATTAAACTGTAAGAATGTGTGTTAAAGTCAGTTGGCCAGGATAAGTGTGTTCTACAGATAAATGGGTTTGTTTGGGAGAGAGCACCACAGCCTCTGTCTGTATCACTGAAGGGTAAATTCCTAAAGAGTCAGGATGCAGTAGATAACCATTAAATCACAGAAAGCAGCAGAAGAAAGTCATGTCACCTGCAGTGCACGCTCCTCCAACCCTGCTGCAGTTCAAACTGTTGCAATACAATGCACTTTCAGTTTTGCCTATCGTGTTTTCTAGAGTTTTCTTCTTATTTAGTTCACGTATGGGCTTTGAATACTTAAGTCTCGCTGTCTGGAGGTTTCATGATGTGAATAGTTTCTTAGAGACTATCGATAAAGCCCGAAGAGGATCAGTCTTTCCATGTCTGCCTATAGACAGAAACTCAGACCCAGGGATGTGCTTTCTCCAGAGAACACCTGAACCAAAGTTCTGCCAGCATTGCCAGAGACAGGAACGTGAAGGGGACATGAGCTGTGCTTCTCTTGCTTTTGGGACATGCAAGCAACACTTGAGCCTCTCTTCACAATGTGGGCAATGGCACTGCCGAGTTTGTGGCCACAGTTCTCTCTGCTGGGCAAGAGCATCACAACCTGTGTGCTCCTGGCAAACATCACATGTTGAGACCAGGAACACCCAGGTCAAACCCACACATGGAGCAAGGCCAGGGATGATAAAGCCTTGTTATTACATTTTCTTTCTGTTATGCCTGTCACTACTTATGCTGCTCTCTTGTCCCACACTAACTTAGTTCCTCTCATTCCTGCAGGTTTACACTTAAAACATTACTTGACAGTTATTATGTCATCTTACTCCCTAAGCGTTGGTTAGCAAACAATGCTGTCAGCTCTTTGTACTTTTTCTCATCAGGCAGTTCTTCCAAGCATATAGCTACAGTTGGCTCTTCTTCTCTGAACTTCCTCCAGCTTGGCTTCCCGGTAACGAGGTGCAGAGAACTGCACTCACCTTTTCCAGATATTATCGCATGTCAGTTCCAAGAAGAGAGTCACTTGCTCTTTCCCTGTGGTGTGTCTCCATGAGAGCCCCAAATCATATTGACATTTTTAACTGTCGCATCACTGAGAAAATTCAAATGCAAATTCAGAGGCCCTCCTTGTTCAGCGCAGCAGTCACCATATCTTTTCTGCCCTAAGAGAAAAGAAGACCTTGGACCTCATCTTTCTAATAAACATTGCTATTTCTGTAGAGACCTCAGATTGTTTTTTAACTTTTCACACTAATCACATGAATTGGCTTATTTATGACAGGGAGAGGAACGATACGAAGTATTAACTAACCCTGTACTGGTGGTCAGGGCAAAGCAAAAACAAAGCTGGTTTCCAGTTCTCTGCGCTGAAACTGATTTTCCATTGTCGTTCCACATTATCTTCCCATTTAAGTCTGCTCATGCAATTCTGTTGTGCATCCTGTAATTCTCTTTTAGTAGGTTTAAAACAAACAAAAGGAAGTACTTTTTCACACAGCGCATAATTAAATTATGAAACTTGCTACCATGGGAAGCGCTGGATGCCAAAAATCTAAATGGGTTCAGAGAAAGAGAAGAGAAATTAATGGAGGATAGGTACATTGATGAGAATTAAACATAGTAGCTTGCTCACAGTGTTTGGCTCAGGAAGCCCTTTCAGAGCTGTTTGATGAAAGCAGGAAAGGATTTTTCTGCTGGTGCCTGTTACTCCCACAGCTCCCCTCAGTAGCCTCTTCTGGTCACTGGCAGGAAGAAAACATTGGAGTTAATGGTCTTAGTAAAGCAGTTTTAGTGCTCCTCTCCTAACAAGACACACAGATGTCAACTGATGCCTGTAAGATTAAAAAATACAATCTTTAAGCCAAAATTTGACTTCTCTTTGGACATTTTTATCAGATCTGATTGAGCTGACTTTAATACATGCTGTTTATTTTACAGCAAAGTGTATGACTGAAATGAGGAATTTTAAGGTTTCAGAAGGGCTAGATTTTTTGGCCCAGCCAAAAGTTTGATTTTGCAGATTTTAGAGGTTGGATCAACTTCACTGGGGACTGATGTCAAGAGGAAACCTGTTATCTGTGCTGTGAAAGTTGTATCTGCTCCTGAAGCTCTCCCCTCTCACTGAACAAATGCTCTCACTGGCCATTGTGGTGCCATCTCTTCTTGTTGACTTTGCTCTGTAATTGCTGGTTTATCAGTCCCTCCTCAGACTTCTCAGTTTGTCCTGACAAGCAAAATGAACGGTTGTGTATGCACACACAGGAAGGACAGGAAGACAGGCTGGTGAGGAAGGAGAGGAGGGCAGGCTGGTGAGACAGGGAGCGAGCCCTGGCCCCGTGGCTGCCACCCTTGTCTGGGCAAAGAGCTTCACCCCACAGGCTGCACCTGTTGCACCAGTCCGTGAGGGAGGGAAAACTGGCCCATAATTTTGATAGCATCATGAGTTGCTTTAATTTCTCATTCTGGGTTTGGCTGCAAAACATGTTGTCTGATTTCATCTGCATTGCTTTGTCATGGAGGTGTCTTTCTTTCATCATTTAGAATGACAATATCTCATTTTGGTTACAGCTTTGTTTCCAAATGTCTCCTGCATTAGCTCAGACTATGTGTAACTGCCTTAGTTACTGCAGAAAAATTCACTTAGGCATGGTAATGAATAGACTGAAGTGATTTATTTCTATTGTTGAGAAAACTGTATGTGTTTATCTACATTATGTTGTCAAAATGCACATAGTTAAAACCCAGAGAACAGTCTGTTGGCAGAGGGCCTGCCTCACTTGGAAAGTAATGACAATGCAAGAGAATCAAATTCAGGGGCTTAATTTTCTCTTTGTCACCAGAAGCCCCAAAGTACAAAACATTACCTTTGATTTTGAAGAATATTTCAGATCCTTTAGTTGAAGGAAGGAGGTCAGACTGCACAATCTGACTGAATTATCCACCTGCTACTGTAGCTCCATCCCATAGTACTTTAGCATCTCAAAGTTACAGACTCAAATTTCCTAAACTTTGCTACAGTTCATCATCTTGTATGACTCCTGGAAGTATGAACTTGTAGACTCTATGGAAAGAAATCTTACATTCAAGCAAAGTCTTAGGAGCAGCACTGATTCTCTTTTTTCATCTAAGTGGTACTGAGATGGAGAGCATGAACTCCCTGGAGGGAGGCAGCAGTGACTACAGCAGCACTGTGCTGCCAAATGAGAGGGAGAGGACTGTGGTTCAGCAACTCTGGACTGGAAACTGGGGGCCTGGACACCTGCCTTTGTCACATTATCCTGCTGCTGGAGTTCATGTCACCGCATCCATGCCTGTTTGTGCATGTTCACCTGCTCCCCAAATTTTAGACTAAATTCTTCTACAGATATGGTTGCCTTTCATGTATCTTGATGGGAAGCTTTTGGAATGTCCATAATTTAAGCACTAATTAAAACACAAAAGCAGCAATCTAAATGTTCAAGCCAAAGTCTTGAAAAAATTATTAAAGTATTTATTAACCTTGCTTTGCTAACAAGATGCCCTGTGAAAAACTATGATCACACTTTATTTCTGTCAATTAGTTATTAAAATAGCAGTCCTGAGTTTTTTCCAGTGCCAATTATTCTGGTATCTGCAGACTGGGGTGCACTGCTCATGCTGCAGCATATTCCCTAGAAATAATAGGTTAAAATAAACAGCCAACCCAAGCCCAAAAGCAAAGAGCTAGTCCTGGACAACAGGCAAGATAATCAGGGAATAACTAACATGGATAATCAGCAAATCATTCAAATGAATTGATTTGGCTCTGGCTGGCGTCCCTGTTTCTACCTGAAAGCTTCAGTGAAATCTAAATAAGTGGCAGTTATCTTACTGTCTCTTCCTGTTATCTGACTATAATGACAGCAGAGGAGAGAGGGGAAATCATGTCTTTGAACAGGATCATGGCCTTTCATTTAAAGTAAATACTGAATCAAAATGGAAACTGCCTGAAGAGTAAGTCTGCCTTGGCTTAGTCCTGAGCGGATTAAGTAATGTATTAAAACCAGACAATATCAGTTTCTTGCAATGGCTTCAGCACCTTCACTGCAAATGTGCACACAGAGAGTCAGAAAGTGCTACTAATAATGACCTGAAGGTGGCTGACAGGACAGTGTGAGGTAGCTGTGAAGAGTTAAGATTCAGCCAAGGCATCTGTATTTTATGTTTCAATAAATGCCTTTAACATTAAAAAAAAAATCACAATAGGAAAATTGAGGGGAGTGATGCTTATCCCAGATTCAGCAATATACTTGTAGATCCAAGTTAAAATCACTGCCTCCTTAGGTTCCCATGTAGTTGATGAGGAGAACACCCAGGGCACCCAGCAATGAACCATCTGTTGAGGTCCCTGCCTGTGTCCCCTGGTGCTGGGGAGATCAGGGTATCGAAGGTTCTGACTTGGGTCCCTCCATACAAGTGCCATGAACACAATGAACACAGAAAAGCTGAATTCAGGCCATACCTTGCTTTGGGAGGAGAACTGGGGACCAAGAGGTGGCTTGACCATGAGAGGACAATGTCCAACAAAGCCTCACCTGGGCTGCTGATCTCCATCAAAATCAACCACAGCTGTTGAAGGGGTGGTGAGGGCTGAATTCCATCCTCTATCACACCTTAAACCTCTGTGTGGGTTTAAGATTGGACCCTTCAACACACCAAACACCAAAGGAAATGTTTGCAGCTCCATGAATACAAGACCAAACTGTGGCATGGGAAGAGGAATATGGGCTGTGCTTTGAGAGTAGCTTTTGTTGGCAGGCCAGGGAGGCAGCTCTCAAAGCATGGCAGCATGAATTGCCAGCACTCCTGTGTTCTCACCCTTCTCACTTTCACCAGGAGTGGGTACTCACTTGTCAGGGGCTGTTCACACAGCAGGAATATCACAGAGAGGAGGAACTTCTCTGTAATACTTGGATCCTGGCTGTGCAAGATTTGTTCTTTCCCTTTGAGCAGGAAGCAAAGGTCCAAATTAACTTCCTTAATAATACGCTTTTTAATTCTTAAAACCCCCTAGGTGTCAAATTTATTGTAGATCCAACATCTTTTTCAACAGAGTCTGAATCATTTCATGACAAATATGAGAAATGAGAGAATGACATAATACATTTGTACTGAAAGTTTTGTTTTATTTTACTTCTATAACTTTAAAAATTATGTTTTGACCCTATTTTATTGGAAAGAAAATAAACTAAAAGGGAGGCTTCAACCCAAACTGTTTTTCACAGCAGTAGGCATAAAGTCTGGAAAATAAAATGAAGGCTAAAAATGTTCAGGGACTATTAAATGTAATGGAAAAAAAACCCACCTATCACTTAAATGAAGTTTTGCTGCTAAGGCAGTTTCATGTTTGCTATTCTCAGGTACTAACATTTATGATAGTAACCTTTATAAAGTAAATTTAATTATCTTTATCTTTTTACAAATAATAAATTTAGTTGTCCTACAATGAAAATCAATTGTCAACATAAGCTATGGTTAACATCTAATAAAACAGCCCTCTGTAAATCCATGATTAATAAGATTGGCTTCTGTATTAACTAACAGACATCATAAAATTTTCTTCCTTGCAATAATTTGTATATTCAAGGTTCATCCTGCTGGACTGAGTTTCCTAAAATAAACTGTTAGAGTGAATGAACAAAATTTTGGCACCTATCATTATTATATTATAACCATTTAAATATATATCTATAGCTGAATGGTTTCCAAATTAATGTCATATTTTAATTAAGTCAGAGAAGATGGTGGCTATAGCAAATGATAAGTGATTCACTTCTTTGTTTCCTTTACCTTCTGAACATAATGACAATGCTGCTTAGGTTTTAGTTTGACCATTAGAGGAAGCTAATTGAAATATGAAAAACCAATTTCCCAAAACAATCTTTACATATGACGAGGATTACTTAAGCTCTTCTGTGTCACCAAAAATACCCCCAAACCAACAACAAAAGTACCACTCCCCACCACCAAACCCAACCAACAAAAAACCCAAACCAACAAAAAAACACATTAAAAAAAAAAACAACCAACTGCCAAACCCAAAAACCCCACAACTCCCAAATTTACTCCCTTAGAAACATGTTCACGAATTTCTACTTCCAAAGTGGGAGCAGTGCAGTGGTGCTCAGATTCAGCATGAAGTTATGCACCACAAGACAGAGGATCTCTCTGCCCTTCCTGTGATACACACTTTGCCTAAGGACTGGCATGATCCAGTGGCCACTGCAGGCGGTGCTGAGCTTCAGGTGAATTTGGCTCTAGTTTTTAAGAACAGAGCAATAACCTCACATCTATCCTGAAAGATCCCAAAGTCATTTTACAAAGTCGGGGAAGTAGATACGCTTGAAGTACCTGTAAAAGACCATACAGAACTAAGCATGAAAACAACTTCCCCCCTTCCCAGACAAACCCTTCCAAATACCATGGAATCTTTTGGCCATAGGGATCTAACAGGGGCTTTGATTGTGGGGTTTTTAGGCATCATTTTCAGTCTCAGTGTGTACTTTGAAAAATGGAGATTCTGATCCTTCATCTTAGTACTTTACTGTAAGTCAAGTGATTGTAGCAGAATTAGCAAGACTGAACTTGAGCAGTGAGAAATCAGTCCTTGGAGAAGCACCAGTCATTATTACTTCACTGGAGGAAGAGAAGTATCTTACTGTGTATTTAATCTGTTTTTAAAATGCCAAAAAAGCATGTATTAATTCCCACTAGTTGTTTTTTTTTACTTTACAAAACTTCCATGTTAATTAGGAAAAAATATTTTAAATTAATCTCTAGCAATGAAAAGAAAATTCTTCATCACACACAAAAAAAAGTAGCTTTAGTGCTCTGGACATTCTCAGAATAAAATTATATTTTATATGTATATATATGTGTTGACAAGAACTGGGAAGCTCTGAAAAAATCAAGTGTACTTTTATGTGATATTTCTGTTGATTTTATGCCTTTACTTGACCTTTTTAATAAAGGAAATGCACTCACCAAGCTCAAAATTTTGGTCATTGTGCCTCATTCTCTGAAGTACAATGATTAGGTTATAAACAGACCAAGAGTAACAAAAGCATTTCAAGGAATTCAAGGGAATATTTATATAGGTTTAATATTTTGGAGAAAAAGAAAGTAATCAATCCAGTTAACTTCCATTATTTTACAAATTTTAACTTTGTGCTACCTGGAAACTGACAATCATCTCATAAAGCTGGAGAAAGCTGTAAAATGGAACAATCTTCAGACCTAATAGAAAAGAGGCAGCTTGTTTTTAACCTCTTCCCTGATGAGAGACTGCCAGACCCAGTGTTTGCTCCTTTTTATCTGTCTGAAGAGCACTTGTGTAGCTCTCTAACCATGCCCTCCTATTGGTAGCTAGACCCTTCTCTAGGGAGCCAAAGAGTATGTTAGTAGTATAGAAATATAACATAGAAACATAGAAATGCAAACATTCACTTCACTGCATTCGCTGTGCTCGTATTTTTAATGATTTCAAGACTGAGCACAGCAGTGGTGCTTGGATGGAGCTTGTGCTCACCCTCCAAGGACAGCCTGCTTTGCTAGGTGGTCTGCAGCTCACCTACAGAACCCTGTCACCTAAAGCCTATGAATGCAAAGCATAAGCATGATTTATTGTTGTTTAACTTTATAAAGTAACTGCATGGGTGGGCATGCTGTTTATAGAGCACTGCCCTCTACCATAGTTTGTAACAGGGAAAGAAAAGAAATAGTCATCAAATGGTTGTAAACAGTTGTTTAAAATGCATAAGTTTTAAAACATAGTTAGCGAATATACTTCTTTTCCTGTTTTTAATGCTCTCAAATATTAGAACTTTCTTTTTTCCTCTTACATCTCATTTTGATGAGAAAATAATATTAACTTTATTTTTCCAGTTCTTCCTGGTTTAATTTTTTTTCTTTTATCACTCCAAGGAGTTAAGGCTTCCTCTTGTTTCCTCAACCCTTTTAACAGCTAATTGCAATGCTGACTGACACCTAACAGAAAAAAGAAAAGCAGTCTAGCAACCCTGCCCCGTCTCCTCACTCCTCTCTAGCCCCATGCAATTGTTTGATACCCAAAATAAAGGCAGTCATCAATAGCATCCAGTCAGCTCAGTCTTTTTTTCTCTCTTCAAATAAACATTGCATCTCCCAACAACTCTGATGTAGCAAGTGCTGCAGCTTCCTGATTTCCAGGAGGAAGCAGGAAGTTTCCTTTCCTTGCTTTCCTCCTGGCTGCTCATTTTTCACTTGAAAAGGAAGCTCGTGGCACTTAATTGTCTGTGCTTCTTGTGACCCTCTTACTGTTGTCTGCATTTCACCCTTGACATGCATTTAAAGTTATTTTTCCTTATTTCATTTTCCCACATTGTATTCATTGTTCTAACTTTGTTGTTAAATCAAGAGCTGTCTCACTCAGCCATTAATCTAGAATCCAAGCAGTACTCATCAGCTAATTTAGAACATGGCCACACACTACAGCCCCAGTCACTTCAACTCTCCCTCATGCTCAGCTGGCTTGAGGCAGCCTGGGTGTGACCTGGATAATTATTCTGTGGAAATGGCTTTGTACCCTTCTTGGAAAGGGTGCCTTACACAGGATAAAATCAAACCACCAGGTGAGTTAGTCTGGACAGTGCCATTTCTTCCCTCTGCGTTAGATCTGTGATTACAATGAGTGCACACAAAAAATAGCTGTTGTTTTATTTTTCTTACCCTTCTTTTCCTTTTGTCATACATCATACAATACACTAAAACAAATTAGTGTTGCTTTCTGCTTTGGGCAATGAGAGCAGGGAACAGAGAGCAGGCCAGGACAAGAATTTAGTTACCAAGAGAGTCTACTGGTCCTGCAATAAAGCCCAAGACACGCACTAGATCATCTTTTACACAAATGTGGCTCTTCCTAAAGCAACCCCTTACTCGAGCTTGAGTACAGAACTTGCTACATGGAAGCATAAATTTAATATTAGGTTTTGAAACTTTTTTTGACAGATGCTTGAGGAAAAGCTTAGCAAAACCCGTATTTCCAAGTCCTGGTTAGCAACCAGTACCAAGGCTCAGACCAACCTTTAGTGTTAGGGCCATCTAGTGGGAGAGGAGGCACGGACAGGGAGGCTGGGAGACGTTCTGCATCCGGATTCTTCATCCTATTCAGCTTTGGTGTGGCCTCCGGATACCCGGCCAAGGGAACAGCGACCAGTAGATCACTGCCAGTATTGCAAACTAAGCACAACACGACTTTGAGGGCTACTTCAGAAAAAGAGAAAGTGTGAAGCAGCCCCTGAAATTCATAGAGCTGTTAAAGAAAGGAGGCTGTGCCTGCACTGCAGGAACCAGTCAAGACAGAGAGGTTCAAAGAGGATAAAGACAGGGAGCACAAAATATGGCAATGATTTCGTGGATGCAAGCCTGCTCAGTTACTGGCTCTTCCAGTTTGTTTGTTCATACTAATCCTGTCAAGCCCACAGAGGACAACTTGCTTGTTTGTGCAAGCCTCTCACCTTGTTTAGACTATTCAAAACAACTGCGGGACCAACCCCTGGGGTTGCTTTTTAGTTAATAAAGGATTTCTTGAACCATTGTGGAAGATTATGCTAATATCTAGTCAGTGGCAATAGGCATGTGGTGCAAGAAAATGGATCCTAGAGCCTGGGGAATTAAGCCCATTAAGTTGTAGGTACCAGAATTTGACAATACTCCAAACACGCTGAAACAAGTCTTGCAGTGTCCAGTGTTTCAAGTCCCTTACAGCAGGAGAAAGACTCAGTATATAAGGTAGGCACCAAGATGATACTAAGCTGCCTCCCACTTAACCCAAGAAACCCTAAACAAAGCTATATTTGATCTTAGTCGTTCGAAAGGGAACTGATGCTGTTCCTCCTGCTACTGGACTATCAGAACGCAATTAGCTTTGCCCACCCACAGCTGTGAAAGAGCATGAATAATAAGAGGCAAGACAGGTGTTCAGGCTGATTAATGATCTCCCTCATGCTAAAGTTCAGAGAATCAGTGCAAGGGTGACTTCAAATGATGTCCTTCTGGCTCTAGCAGGACTGCCAAGTGTTGTCCGAAGGGTGTTGAGGGTATAACCATTAATATTTGGTCAAAGACAAATTACAAGGATCACCTCTTTGAAGAAACATCAATGCTAAGCCTGCAAGTTCAACACAGAAAAGTGAACAATCTCCCAAATCATGTTTGGACAATTATCTAAGAACAGCACTTCAATGTAATTAAGGTTGATTTCCAGTGTCCCTCCCTATTCCCATCATAATCCTATTTGTCTACTTTGGCTTGTGGCAGGCTCAAAGTTTTCTTCAAATTTCCAGGGGAGAAGCATGAAAAGAACAGCTGGTCAAATGCTCCTGTAGATGACTGTAAATTGACTTATTATACAACACAGAGGCTGCATGCAAGTTTGCATGTTTTAATATTAAGAACCCTAGCTCTTAAAGAAATGCTGCCAGTTTATGATACAGAACCTGACAGAAATTGTGTCCCAACTATCATCTCACATCTGTAAGTTAAGATGAAGAACACTGGGGTTCAAACACAAAAAGACCAAGATGCAGCAGTAAGATTTCACAGAATGAAGAACTGAAATAAAGCTACTGTCTTTTGTAAAACAAGGGAGAGAACCATCCTCCCTGTGTGTCATAAGCACAAGACTTATGACAAAGCCAATAATGTTTTAGCTAATTTAAACCTGGGATCATAGGAAAGTCCAGTAAGTTAATTTTACTCTGAGTGAGATGCTTGTACATTTGCTTTCCATATATTAATTTATTTGAAGTATCACAGTAAAAAGAGAGGAACTGGGGTTAAAAGCAGGTATAAATCCAGAAGACTTTATTTACAGCTAATTAACACATAATAAAATGGTAACTCATAATGCTGACAAAGCATATTTCCACATCCTTTTCTGGTATTTAATATCTACTGAGAAACAGAAAATTTCTTACTTGACAACATATATATGTATTTAACATAAAAGCACCATAATCTGCAGATTTGTTTGTTTTTGTTTTTGTTTTTTTTTTTTAAAACTTCACAAGCTGCAAAATATAAAAATGGGACCAAGGCATGAGATTAAGCAGGGAAATCTTTTGATTCAACTTCGCATCGAGACACTGAGAACAACCAAAGAAAGTTATGGCTCAGTAAGAAAGAAATGTTTAAGAACAGGGATCTGCAGAGGATGTATCTTAGTTCAGCAATCTCAAAGGATGCTTAGATTTCTGAAGAAACTCTTCTGTCATATCCTCCATTTTGTTCTCCACTGGAGCTGCAGATTTGTTCTCTTTACCCTTTTTAAGACTTCTTTTGTGCTGGGATTTAAAGAAAACACCCCATGTTAAGAGAATACAAAGAAATTAAGAGGTCCTGTTCACGTGCAATGCAGTACATAGTGTTCTAAGAAAAAAGTTGACATAATTCCTGAAAAAGGTTCCTAATATATTGCATTTACTCAAGAGATTGACTGTAGGATACAGAAGCTCAGCAGCTATTCTTAAAAAGTCCACAACAAGAAAATATGCTCTCCCCAGCCAGAAAACCCCTAGACTAATACACCAAGATGTTTACTGATGCATTGGTAGAGCAAAAGGGTCAGAAGCAAGTAAGTAAAAAAACCCCAACCCCATGAAGAGTGCCAATATTTATGTCAGACCTCTAAGAAAATACTCCATGTACTTTCAACTCTTCCATTAACACATGTCCAGCAAATTAGGACAATTTTTCTTTATGCAGGATTATTTGCTGAGGAGTTTTCAACTGTCTGTCCATGCAAAAATCTGCATTATTTTATCCACTATTAACTGCTATCAGAATCTGAAGTTAACAAAGCATTATTTACAGGATTTGAACAAGTTGTGAGACTACCTGAAAATATAAGTGACTTGAAACTACAGCACTGTTATGGAACAATAATATTTCTTCTCTCAGATAAACAGCTGTTTTATTTATCTGCAGCAATTACCTGGAAGAAAGGAATGCCACCATTTGTGTGGCAATACACGTTTGTATCCATTAGGTATTTGTCACTAGCAAGGCCTTCATTGGGTTCTTGCAACTCTCCTTCCTCTTCCAACAGGTCCTAAAACAGAAGTTTTTCAGAAAGATGTATTTAATATTTGAATTTTCTCAATGAATGTATTAACCACAATCAGATCTATAAAAGACATGGAACTTCCATGTTTGAAAAACAGGGATGAAACCTACATTATTAATATCATTGCTTATTTTTCAAGATATTATTTTTGTCAAAAGCTCAGCGCACTTGAGTCCAAGTGCACTGTAAAAGGCTACAACAGCCTTGAGGTTCCAGTCAACTCTCCACAAAGCATAGAAAAAAAACCTCAAAGATGTGAAATTTGCATTCAAGAGCGTCATTTGCCATTTATATACATACCTGACCTGCATTATCCTCTACTTCCTTTACCACACTTCTTAGCATAGCTTCAAGATTTGGTTGCCTTTGCCTTAATTGCTCCAGAAGTAGCTCCCGGGGCTCTGTTCTCACGAGTGTGACTGGATAGAAGTAGTCTTTTCTCTGTGGAGTTGTCCCTTTAATGAAGATTATACACTTTTCAGTGTTTGCTTTCATTTCAAATCCTCAATTTTACACCAAATCATTATAGAAATCATGCTTTTCTCAGTCACCATTATTTGCATACAGCTTAAAAAAGGCGCAAGGCTGCCAGTTATGTCACCATTAACCTTCCCTTATGAATCCTGGAACTCAAACTCTTTTCTCTAAGCATTCTGTCCCCAACCTGTTTAAATACCTGTTGAAACATCCACTTTGAGATCCTCTTGCAGGAAACCATTAACCTGAGCGAGTCCATGCTGTACTTCCTCCTGAAGTGCCAGCTTCTGCTCCACAAGTATCTCCTGATCCACCTTTATCTGATCCAGAAGGCCATTTAGCACCTTCCCCTCAGCAGCCTTTTGTCTGCCAATGTGGTCAGTGATTTCAGCTACTGCTTTATCACAGTTCTCTTCATTTTTCTGAAAATGAAACAGAAAAACAACCCAACTAAAAACACCAAGTTAACAGGAAAGGCAAGACTATGGCCTCTTTTCTAAGATGTGGTGCATGATTAGTGACATGACCTGAAACGAAACAACTGAGACCTCAAATTGAGAAGTTTCAGTGCCAGTTTTACACTCTCATTTTGAGAGCTATCTTCAGAACAGAGTCAGTTTCTTAGAAAGTATGATCATTTTAGAAAGCTTGTCACAAGAATAAAGATGATGCCATCTGGATCAGACCAGAGTCCTCATGCTTCTATGCACAAACCTTGCACAGAATTAGGATATTCAGCTGAACACAAACATCCTACAAGCACTAGAACTTTTATGCATTTGCAGGGGAAAAGGAAAATGTTGTTTTCAGCCATTCCCATTGAAATGAAACTCCTGAAGTGTTCAGCAGGTACAGCAGACACAGATGTCTTGAGACCACACATGCTTTTAGTTTAGAGTTGGACTTGATCCTTGGAGATCCATTCCAACTCAGAATATTCTGTGTGAAGGAAGTTTCTAGTTGAGTTTTTCCGTCTGAAAGTTTGCAAAATATCGGATTTGCCTGTTTTATTGCCTATTACAACAATAAAACAAGGGTGGGATGTGAAATTTGTGATGGAAACAAAAAAACCCCATGAGACTCTTAAATAAGAGACCAGAACTTGTATATACTTAAAAGGAATGCTTTCTCCCACATTGATTCAATCTGACTAATAAAGTAATTTGCATCCTCCAGGAAATAGCCTCTATTTGATCACAATGCATCTCCCAAAGACAGTACTGACAGTACAGATTTAAAGATAAACAGATTACAAGTTAGCTGTATGGCATTAGTCATGACACCATTTTTTGATGCTATGGGCACTTGAAGTTCAAAGTCTTCCTCTTAATTTAGGCTTTTGATTTCCTCTAACTACATCTTCTTGAGCTCAGTAACATGAGTCTGCTATCAAAAAACCCCATAGTTTCGTTTTGACTATAACAGAGAACTTTTTCTCCCCTCTACAAATTCTACAATAAAGTTTGTCTCAGGATGTTGCATTAGACTACAAATGACTATAGGTACCTTTTGTAAATACTGAAATTGCTGTTTCTCGTCCTCGAAAGAGGATAGCTGCTGATTAGTAAAGTTGATCATCTGAGCAGTTGTTAATTCACGCCACGTATTGGTATCCTGACACACATTTTTGAGATTGTTGAGAAGACATTGACAGTGGTCAATGGAATCTTCCAGCATTGTCTTGTTTTCAGCATTTATGCTCCTGAGCTCTTGAGAGAAATTATCCAGAGATGCAACAAATTTGCTGTGATTGGAATTTGTACTGCTGACTAGGTCTGTAGTTTTCCTGCAACAATATATTTGTAAGAGTTCAGAGATTTTGCAAGGTAGATTTTAACACAGTATACTTTTAGAAATGAGACCCAAGCCAGTGAAATAGCACGGTTCTATCAAACCAGTTAATTATAATACTGTTTTCTACTAAGTAAATTCACAGCACTTGCAGCAATAGATTTGCTAAACAAACCAAGAAAAATCCCCACCAACCAAAAAACCCAAAAGAGAACCAAGGGACCCTAACCACAAACTAAAGACAACCTCAGCAAGACCTCAGTTATTCAATCTGCAATTGAATGAAACTTACTGCCACAGATACGCTATTACGCTTCAAGCTAAACCTTTATAATATGGAGTTCTGAAGTGCAGACACTGAGGGACACTCCTCAGCATATTGCTCCCAAAATGATACTTTCTTATTGCAACATGCTCAGGAGACAAGTTCAAGGGCAAGCCTTTTAGAACTACTGTTTACTCTGGGGAAAGGCCAACTATGATCTACACTCTGTGGCAGGACCCAGCTCTAACACACAGGCCAAGCCCAGCAGGCTTTATAAGCACATAAATATGAAGAGCATCCAATTTTGAAGTTCTCTTTATATATAGTTTATCTTGAGTAAATGTACAGCAAAAAGAATCTGCTCCTTACAGGTGAACACTTTCTTGCATAGCAGTGATGGTGGTCTTCAGGCTTCCATTTTTTGTGAGTACATCAGTTAAGTTCTTCTGAGTCTCCTGAGCAAACAGGTCAAGCTGGCTTTGCAGTAAAGACATCAATTTGGCTCCACTCTATCAAGAAAATTACCACAAGTTTCACTGTTATTCTGCACTTTTCAACAGTCTTAAAGGGTACTTGAATGCCTGAATTAAAAAAAGCAGAGTTTTGCAATTCTAAAGCAGACAGTACAATTTTTGTGTAGTGAAGATACAAACATTTTGCTTTTGGAGACATATGTAAATGCACATATACTGGATATACTTCCAGCAAGGGGAAATTTTTGCTACATTCCTACATAAACTACTTAAAACAGCCTAGCAAAAGCTGAATAAAATTAGGATCAAGTTACTGTCCTCCTAACATTTTTACTGAAGCAAGTATAATGGTTTTACTATCATGTAAGAGTTTAAATCAAAGCAAACAATCACACTTGGTGTTAGGATGTTTTCTTGCTATAAGGATACCTTTTTATGTGCCAACCTCATCATTTCCACTTCTTCTTTTAAATTGTCACAATTAAGCTGGAGCTGAGCAAAGCCATTGGCTGTTTCTTCCTGTATTTTTTTCAGAGTGAGAGAAAGATCTCCAAAGAAGGTATCCATTTCATTTTTATGACTCTCCATCTTAAAAAAAAACAAAAACAAAACAAAACAAAAAAAAGTTTTACTCACAGTTGGATTTTTATATCTTTATTTAAGAAACTGATATTTTTCCTTAGCATAACTGAAATCGAAATAAATTCTGCCCCAAGGAAGTTGTCAAAAGGCATTAATGAAATATTGTGAGTAAAAGGCAGAAAGTCACGCTTGAAACAATCTGAAGTTTGAGACTGGAACTTAGTGTGGAGGCTATTCCAAACACAAAATTTGACACGTAAGGTAAACAAAATAGAAAAGTAGGCAAGGAACAGCAAGAGCTCATGGGCAATGGACCACCTGCTGTCTAAGTCTGAAAACCAATAAAAAGCTTCCAGACAAGAGGAGTTGATTTCTCATGTGCTGTAATTGACAGGAGGGGAAAATGTTTCAGTAAGAGAAAAAAAGACTTGTTTTTGACAAAATAGAAAAAAATTAAAGAGGCTGCAGTTCTGCAGAAGTATCCCAAGATAGGCTAGAATTATAACTTGAAACAAAGAACTTCAATAAGTGCAGTATTCTTTGCACTTATGGCTGTTAACAAGGTAAAGCACCACAGGAATCAATATTGAAAAATTTTGAAGTCAAAGGACTTGCCTAGGTTGACTTTTTTCTTCTTCAGATTTCTAAAATACAGGGGAAGAGTATATTAAATGAATCATCAAATATTTGTTACGTAAAGATTTAAGGCATCCATGTTTTGCCATTCTGCTATGGCACTTGGGCAAGCAGTTGTGCCAATGTAGAAAACAAACAAATTTGCCACTCAAGAGAGGAAAAAACTCTGAAAAAAAGTTAGAAGATGGGACAAGATAAGGGGGGAAAGGCCAGACAAGAAGTGGAAACACTCTGACATACTGCAGGAAAACAAATAACAATCTCTAAATTAAATAAAATAGAAGAGCACAAGGCAAAGAGGCAGGTTATGTACATTACCTGGTCAGCCATATCAGAATATTTCTTCATGTTACTCTGGAACTGACAGTTTAACCCCAAGACAAATTCTACCATTGGTGTCAAGCTGTTTACTGCTCTTCCTAATCCAGTTTCATGCTCCTTCTAAGAAAAGAAAAAAAAAATTAAATCAGAACATGGCTGTTCCTTCATCTGCATTTGTAAGACATTATTGTGTACACATGCATGTGCTCTATCATGACCATATATGCTAGATACATATATGTATAGCTGCACATTACAGCTTGTGGGGTGACATGGGAGGGACAATCATGGTCAGGTGGTGAAGCAGATACAGGTAAAGAGCATCAGAAAAAATTCTATACATTTACAGAACCCCTTTTGATCAAAACCAGTTTCAAATATTTAAGTAAGAGTAAGCAAATGTACTAACAATTAATCTCAGCAGCTCCGCTTTACAGTCAAGTGATAGATTCTCATGCTGTGTTATTTTCTCAGACATGTGAGAAATTTTAGTAGACATCACTTCTTTAAGAGAGGCAAAAGATGTTGATACAACTGATGCAAGAATATCTGCTGTAGAAGAACTGGTAGACAGGAGATCACCTACAAAAGAAATCCAGAGTTACAAATTTTCTTAGGGTTCTCCTGTAAGACAAGAACTCTTTTTATTACTCATCACCCTACTGCCCCTTACAGGAAAGCTGTGGATCATTCCAAACACTTTATTATTGGAATAATAATAATTATTCCAATAATTATTATTCCAACTGTAATCATTATGTCACTTAAATAAAGCCATTTCTTTCCTAAAGCAGATACATTTTAGGAAGTGGTCTTTGAGATTACTACAGGATGACTACTAATACAGGTATGACACTTACCTATAAAATTTGTGTAAGATGTCAACATCTGTTTCTGCTTCAAACTGTTTTCGGTAATTGAATCTTGTATTTTGCTGAACAAAGTATTCATTTGTCCTGCAAATGTATCTTGGATGACAGCATTGTGCTGATCAACAGCCTTCTTACGGTCCAGTTTCGCATGGAGCCCAGATACATCTCTTGTAGTTTCTTCAACTGTACTTAGTAACTAGAATTAAAGTTATTAAAATAAGTCTTTAAACAAGAAGTCGAGCACATATAACAGAAGGAAAAGCAAAAACAGTTCTGATTTAAAGAAGTTATCCCTCTATGAAGACAGGTATTTCCCTTCACATCATCAAATAACTGTTCTAGACCCTGGAATGTCATTTATGCTTTTAGAACACGGGAAAAAGTTACCTCCTAGAGATCATTTGTTCTGGCTTTAAAACCAAAGCATTAATAATTCCCTCAGTATTTAAGGAATAAAGGCATCATTTATCCCAGAATAGCAATTGAAAAATACCTGAGGACTTTAACTTTTTTCTGAACAATCTAACAGTAAATATATTCTTTAATATAGTGCTTAAGGAAGAGGTTTCTAGTACTAGTCCTGTGATAAATAATTTAGAATTCATATAAATAGTGGAATCCTGGTTTGTAGTGATCATAAGTAATTTCTGTACCTATTTGCCTCAAGCACTCGATAAGCCACACATAAAACCCAGGCATTCCCTCCTAATCTTACAGGAATCCAAATGGAAAGAAATTGTCATTGTGTCTGAAAATGCGAGTTTCATCACTTTGCAGTTTAAATAGCACCACGCTTTCTCTCCCTACCTCAAGTCTGTTTTGATTATTATGACTAATCTACAAACACATCAAAGCCACACCCTAAAACACAGAGGGGACAGGACAACATTACTCAAAGCCTTGTGCTATTTTTCTACCCCAGTTCATAAAATGGTTTAGGTTGGAAGGGACATTAAAGATATTTAGTTCCAAGCCTCCTACCATGGGCAGGGACATGTTCCCCTGGACCAGGTCTTTCAGGTGTGTACAATTTACTGTTTTGAAGATTTTGAAAGAAAACTACTTATTCTGCAAAAAAACTCATGGTAATAGATCCTGCAAAGCACTGGAACTTCCATGACAAACTGGCATGAGGGAAAGTCAGTTGCAGACCAACCAGAGTGTTTAGCAGTCAACTGTCAATACTACGACAGGGAAAGTCTTGCAATCTAATCCTAGTTTTCTATCTTAAATTCAGGTCTTGTCCCACTCACATAATGCTTTAGCAACAATTCGTTTCCTTGAACAGCCCATGAAACTCCCAAACACAGGAAGTTGTTTTACAGTAGGTACAAGAACTGTGACAACCTTGCTAGCTGTGCCATGAAGTTTTTGTTCAGTATTTTCCAAAACTGAAACCACATATTCTTCTTCAGCTAGTTGAACCTTGGTTTCTTGCAGATCTTTTTGTGTTTCTTCCAGTTCTTTCTCCTTGATTTGCAAATCTGTTTTACACTGTTCAAGTTCACTTTTACTGACTCTGAATAGTTCATTGACCTAAATAGGAAGACAATTATCAAAAAAGGCAAGACAACTTTTTATGAATTTGACAGTCTCATTTCACATCTCTCAAGTTACATGACAATGACAGAAGGCAAATTGTCATCCAGCAATGGAATTTCACCTGTGGGACTCAGGTCTTAAACCTAAACTACAGGTTTGTATAGTCTTTGTAATCACTGAAAATATCACGCCAACACCATTCTTACTGTAAAAATCATTTGCTTCCCTTCTCAAAATACAAGGGCAAACTACTGTTATAGCACAAGGAAAAGAATCTCACTGAATAAACATAATCAGATAGACTGAAAAGAATCAGTAAAGCTGATTACATAGAGGAGTTACATATACCAGCAAATTAGTATCTACACTTCTCTTAAGCAACGAGCTCCAATTTTCATGCAATTTGCTAAAAGGAAGCTCATGACCTCTCCCCCCTCACTCTCTGCTCCTAAGAAGACACCTATCAACTGAGATGATATAATTTTATGAGCAGATCTTTTTGCTGAAAATTCAGCAAAGCAAATTATAGTAGTAGACATAAAAACAGCTTTAGAAATAAGTATTGGAAATTGCAACTTTGTATACATTATTTCAAATTCCTAACTTCAAGGACTAGGAAGCTTCCATTCTTAACTAACTGGGGAACTTTAAGACCAACAACAACAAGAATCTTCTCACTGTTCTTTCCTCAAACTTTTTACCTCCTTTTGAAAGGAGGAATTAAATCCTTGCAATTTTTGGCAGATTTAACCCACAGCTGAAAAACATCACTTACCCTTTTCACTTCTTCCTCCATGGCACTGATTTTGTCAATATACTCTGTAATTTGTTCTTCCTGAACTGTCAGCTTTCCATTAAGGGCTCTCAAGGAAAGATTAAAATAAACAAACCAATTAGTCAAGTAAGAGGCCATATCAAGATTTTACACTGCATTTTCAGTAATTTTAAAAAATAAGTATTGCTAAATGATATATGAATAGCAGGTAATTTTCACTTAAGGCAGAAAAGATTTAAGACAATTTTCCATTGTAAACTTTCTGTGCAACCAGCCCTATTAGAAGTGAAGCTCAAGTTTACTTTCCAGTATTAGCTTCCACTGAAAAAAAAAAAAGTTGCATGTGTAAATCTGCATGCTACCTAATGCTTATGGTAAGTTCCACACATATATCTATTTCTCACAGTGTAAATCTATTAGATTTGATCTGTATAATATTTAGGAGATGTCACTGTTTGGTCAACTTGTTCTTTCAAAATTAATTATCTTCAACTTCCCGGATTAAAAATAGATCTGAAAGTTTTTCTCTATAAGGATAGGTACCAGTATCTGAGATTGTTGCTAGTTATTTTATAGAAATTTTTCAGACATACTCATAGTTTTCGACAGAAATATAGATTCCATTTTTCTCTCGAGCAGCAGCAAGGTCTCGCTTCAGACGCTCAATCTCTTCAGTGTATTCCTGCATAAAGAAACAATCACACAAACCTAAAAACTTCTGTTTTGTTTTCAATATCCAGCTTAACAGATACTTTACAAAGGTAGTGCTCTACAGAAGTTTTGCATAAGCACAAGACCAAAGCACTTCACCTCTATTCTAAGTTCAGTATAGCACCATGTAAATTCATATCATTGGATATATATTGGCTATACATAGAGCATTGAAACCTTCCAATTTGAAGGTCATACTCTGCTGCATTTAGCAGCTCACAAGGGGAATAACAGCTTCCTTAGGGGCAGAGCTACTTTACACTGTCTTTTCACTTGTACTTATTGTCAAGTTCTCTTTAATTCAGGCATCTTCTAAGGAAAAGTGCAAAACTGCAAACATGTAATACCCATGGTCACAGCTGGTAGCAATGGCCCTGTGTTCAACTTTAGTCTTACCAACAGCTCCAATAACTGCAGGGACCATTGCTATATCAGTGCAGCTCTAGTTTAAAAGCATTAGCTCTGTAATTAAAATCACTTTAGAAAAGCACTACTACTAGTTACAGCTTCTCCCATACTCAGAACTCCTGCACAGCAAAGGCTACACCAACAAAACATCAACCCTAACATGTAACTTGATTTTTTAAGCTATATGTCTAGTTACCTTAATAAGAGCTTTCTTTGTTAGCTTCTGATTAACTTCAGGCTTGTTCATTATGTTCTTTGCTCTATGGGCATATTCCAGTGTACTCAATGTTTCCTGTGAAATAACAGATGTCACACTAGGTCAAGCTGAGAAATTAACTCATGTTTTTGTATCATTAGCAAAATATATTATTTATTTTAGGTATAGGTTTTCAGACTTTAAATTTACCTCAAGATTTACAGATGCAGGTGAAATTGTGGCAATTATTGATGTTTTTGTCCGTCCTCCAAGAGAGTCTTGAAGGATTCTTGTGAGTTTAGACTCCCTGTACGGAATATGAGGGGTTCTTTCCACTAGAGCAGTAATAACTCTTCCTAGTGTCAGCAGAGATTGGTTGATATTTCCAGCTTCACGAGCTCTTTTGTCAACAGCCCCAGACCGACCAATGTTTTCACTTCCTGCAAGATCAACCTGAAAGGCAGGTTATGTTATTGTCTCAATCACCCTAAAGAATGCTTGCCCCAAAGTCTTGCAAAACACATAAAAGAGCTTACCAGTTTTTCAGAGACACTGGGGTGATAAATGGGACTGATATTTTTCAGAGTGATAAACATACTTCATAGCACTTTATGAAAATGGCAATTTCTCCCCTTATCAGGAAAAAACTCTAACAAAATCTAGTACATGGCTAAAAATTCAACCAATAACACTTAGTTCAAATACTTACCAAGTTTAGCTTTCCAATTTTAACAAGTTCTTCTCCATCTACTGTTGTTTCTTTCATATGGATAGTAATTGAAAACACAGAGTGGGAACGGCTGCAAAAGAAACCAGTTTAAGATGTTCCATTAAAGCCAAATATCTACTTGTTGTATGACTGCTGCAAGTTCTGTGGGCTTTATAGAGAATACATTTAGCACATGAACTACATATTGCATTTTCAATACACGGTGTTATTCTGCTAAGTAAAATTTTGTCTGTGTACATATGAATATGGTATTTAAAACCAGTGATGAAGCAACTGGTTGACATTTGACTCATTCAATCCCATAAAATTTATCTTATTTCAAGGTCAAGCAAGGGAAATGTCTTGGTTTTCCTTACATTTGTGTATTTTCAACTCAAAAGCATCTCATGAAAACTGATTTGCAGATTTTTTCAGTTCTTAAGCTAAGAACAGTTTCACAGAATGGGAGATTAAAGAACATAATTTTCCTTATGCAGGCTAATAAAATTCAGCAACTAGCTGAATCCAATACTAAAAATTTAGAATTTCAATTAATTTTTCAATCAAAAATAGTAATACAGTTTAAGATCATAGAATCATGGAATGGTTTAATCTAGCTCCAACCCCCTGCCATGGGCAAGGATATCTTCCACTAGACCAGGCTGCTCAAAGCCCCATCCAACATGGCCTTGGATACTTCTAGGGATGGAGCATTCACAATTTCTCCAGGCAACCTGTTGCAGTGTTTCGCCACTCTCATAGTAAAAATGATTTTAGGTTGAGTTTATTCCTTTAATAAGCTTTTACTACAGGAAGCTGACATATATAGAAAGCCATAGACGTCAAATTACACCAGTTTGACCATACATAAAACAACACTTCAGGCACAGTAAATTCTCAAAATTCCACGGAATCTCAGGCAAAATGAGTTCTGTGTTCTAATCAGTGGTAGAAAATATCCATTTCCTTCCACCAGTAGGCAGACATGTTCAGTATATCTTGAAATTAAAATACAATACAGGCGGGGTACATTCTTTACCACTCCAACACTGGATCACTACTTGTTCACAGTGATATAGATGTCACATCTGCAGCTCAAGAATGTGAAGGCAGTAATAAAAAGAATGCTATTTCTGACCCAGGTGCCTCTACTACCTTCTATGACCTGCAGCCATATGAAAGAGTCCTTTATTGCCATACAATCTTATCCCCAACTTCCACAACCTAGTCTGCAAATTTTACAGAAGCCAGATTTTGAAACGAAGGTCTTGTGTTGATCTATAAAAAGCAGATCTTAACAGTATTTTGAAATTCTAAACTTCAGTAATAAATCATAATGTATCATTTCCTACTGCTGGAGCAGAGAGGAAAGGACACTCAACCCTTACACCAAGTTTAGTTAGTAAATGGGACTGGGCAAAACACCCAACCACCTAGAACAGCCAGAATAAAGACAACCCATCCCTCTGATACAGGTGTATCAACTAAACATCTTCCAAAACTGAAAGGAACCTACTTTTAAAAGGTGTACAGTATCTACCACAAGGAATATTTATCTCATGCTAGTATATGCAATATATTTCACTTATGTATTTGTCAGATTTAGGTCTTTTGTTTTCATAGGCATAGAAAGCTTTGAAAAAGTTAACTTTGTAACTTTGAGTTAAACTTCAATATTCTAGATGTCTAATTAAGAACGTTTTGATGATCTCAGCTGGAATTAAGTGGAATCCCAGGGCTACTGTTCCAAATAGACGCTGCAGATTTACAAAGGATATATTATTTACAAAGCTGGCAAACTCTAAACAAGAGGAGAAGCTTAGGTTGAAAACAATGCAGGGAGAAATAGCTTGTCCATTCTTAACTTGAGAAACATTCAGATTTTTATGGTGCTTTGTACTGTTTTGGTTTTTTTGGGGGGTGAAGCTAGTTTTCTTCACAGTGGCTGCTATGGGACTGTATTTTGGATTTGTGCTGCACACAGGGTTGATAATAGAGAGATAATGTTGTCAGGGCTTTGCATCCTGTGACACTGGCAAGGAGGTTCAGACTGCATGGGAAGTTGGGAGGAGACACAGCCAAGACAGGCGACCCCAAATTACCAAAGGGCTCTTCCAGACTGAATGGCATCAAGCACAGTATATAAAATGGGGGGGAAGAGGGAGGAAAAGGGGAGGGGACATCTGAAGTGATGGCATTTGTCTTCCCAAGTCACTGTTACAGATGATGGGGCCCTGCTCTCACGGAGATGGATTAACCGTGAGAAGCAGTGAATTAATTTCTTGCTTTGCTTGTGTGCACAGCTTTTGCTGTCCCTATTAAACTGTCTTTATCTCAACCCTTGAGTTTTCCAGCTTTCACACTTCCAATTTTCTCCCCAAATCCTGCAGGTAGGGGGGGTGAGTGAGTGGCTGGGTAGGCTTGGTTGCTGGCTGAGGTTACACCGTGATATTCCTTCGTACACCTATTGCAATCATCCCACAGCACATGATAAGGAAGGAATTGTAACTCTGGTTTTCCAACCCATGCTTGACAGTCTGCACTGTGATAGACAATCTCAAGATGATGTCACGTTTGCACTAGCTTCTTACTTCTTCAGTAAGATTTTATTTAAGAAAGAACAAAACAAGGTTTCTGAAATGGGGAAGATTTGTACCTGGAATATGCGTTCATGTAAGTAGCTGCAGTTGTTCTTTTGGCTGCACCCCTTTCCAGGATTTGGTAAACTTGATTTTTGTTGTGTACAGTTACTTCTTCCAAGCCTTTAATAATTACACCCCTCTGTCAGAAAGTAATACATGTTTATTATACGTCTCTCAACAATTCCGAAAGCCTCAAGATAACAAATTTTGTAGCACTAACCTTATTTCGAGGATCATCAAACATCTGCAATCTTTCTCCGACATCAGGAGTAGGATTCAGAAGATCAAAAAGCTCCTCATTATAGATTTCCAGAAGAGAGACTTTCACTGAAAATTCAGTACCATTCTCTGTGAGTTTTTCAAATATTTGATGCAGTGTACGGGGTATGATACCTGCTAGCGGATCCTATAAATTAAAAAGAAATATTTAATTTATGAATGTACTGAAAGAGATTTGCCGCTAGGGGGTAGAGTTTCAACTAAACAGTCCGACTAGATATAAACAAGAATAAAGTTACCTTCCATATAAAAGTTGCCAAGAGTTGAATGCAACTTTAATGCAACACATTAAAACCGTAAAGTTGTCCTTTTTATATAAATGCGTGAGATTATTTGTTGATCTACAAACATTTAAGGAAAGTCAGCTTCAGAATTTGTAAGGCATTTCCTTTTCTTTAGCCTTTCTGCAGTTTCTAACTTTGAGCTACAGTACAGACAAGAGAAATCTCAGGAGTGAAATATACCTCTTCCCAAGTATATTCTTCATTGGGTGACCGCTCCCCTTCCATTGTGAAGGTCTTACCAGTACCAGTTTGGCCATAACTGTAAGAATAAAAAGAAAAACGTAAACAAAAAATACAAATACAAATAAAATGTCCTAATAATAATTATTGGCTTACTTACGCAAACACTGTACAGTTGTAGCCCATAATAACTTCGTCCAAAATGGGACACACAACACTCCGGTATACATCAATCTGCTTTGCCTGAGCTCCAAAAACCTATTGACACAAAGACAACACATCCCATTTATCCATACAATAATGTACAACATCACACTAAGTATCAGCTTGTTTGTACAAGTCCCCAACTTGACAAGCAGTTACCAACCATATCAAACGTGTAAGTCTTTCTCGATGACTTGTCTGTCACTCCTCCGGTGCGGACACTGACTTCCTTTTTTGCTTGATCACAGTCCACGACAGCATAGGAGCTTGCTCTCAGTTCTGAGGCATTAAAAGGCCTAAAACGACAGGAGTCAGGAATATCAGATTGAAATCATTGCCAGCAAGAACACAAACAGATGAAGCAGCAATATCACTCAGTTTAAGGATCTGGAATAGTATAACTGGGCAAAAAGAACCAAGTTTTTAACTTTATCAGTTTAATAATTGTTTAAGAAAAAATACCACAATCAGGCAATTTATAGACCCTGTTTCTCCTTTCATCCACTGTGAGACAACTCAGGCATCTATAGCTTTTTCTTTGTTATAGGCGTATTTTTAACAAGCCTATAACCACTTGGAAGATCCTATAGATGTGAACCCAGCTAACAAGCATCAGAACATGCTCAATTGCAAGGGGTAGAAGATGAAACATACCAAACAAGTCTTTAAATCAGAGCCTTCAAAAAATTTTATACATGCAAGTTAATGCAATAGTGAATCAAATGCTGATGACACGACGCTCTAAAGCACCAAAAATACCAACAGACCCTACTAACTGCAGGACAGTAAGCAGCAATACCAGAACCTTTATAACACTGATGCACCTGAATAGTAAGACAGACAAAACAGCAGATCTGGGGAGGGAAAGTCTACATTAAAGTCAGTCATAATAAAAAGGTTTAATTAGAGGGACAATAAAATTTTTGAACTTTATGGTGAGCACCTTGTTTTACCACTGAGTGAATTCAAATTTGGTGCACATCATTTTCCTTAAAGGGACATTTGCCACTATTTCTCCTGAAATGTATGGAAATGCCTTAAAAAGCACAAAACCCTATTTTAGTATATTAATCCATACTCCTATTCAGTAGTGCTACTGCACTGAATGTCTCTATGCTACCTATACAGTTGACCTGGGCAGTCAGCTTGAAAACATAACTTCCACAGTCTTGTACTCTGTAAAATATCTTGACACTAGAGATACTTCAGGTGCTCTTTAAATTATAACATTAAAAACAAACAAACAAACCCCAAAAAACCCAAGCCAAAAAACAACACAAGAAAACCACAAGCACTTGACATCTCAAGTTTCCTGAACCTTGTGGCTAAGGTTTCTCCCTCAGTACATCACTGAGGCTGAAGTGTCAGATTCTGAACAGACCATGGGACACCAGGGTGCAAGATAGACTGATGACAGCAGATCACCCAAATCTTGTTCACAGGAGCAAGTTACAGCTTCAGTTCCATGACTTTTAAAGGAACAGAACAACGAACATATTCTGTTGTGTAATCATGTAACATTGAACCAGTCCATGGCAGGAGGTGTAACACAATCTCTAAAGGTGTTTCAAACACTATACATAATGTCTTACCAGTATTACAGTTGTAAAATACAATGCTTTAAGATTATTTAAATAAGCCATTCCTTAAAGCCACCTCAGAATTACAAAGAGAACCTAATTTCATGACACACGAAATTTATCACTGCATACCAAAAAGTAAATTAACCTCATCAACCAAGACATTTGGTCATTTTTACTTCAGTTCTAGAACCCCATCCCATTGCTTGTCCCCTGGAAAGTCAGCATCAATGAAGTTATGCGGCAGATATACCCTAGCGGACATAGCAACAGTTTTAGCTGTTAGAGCTTAGCGACATCCCACAGGAGCTCACAGAAGGGCAAAATTCACCCGGGGTTTTTATGTCTCGGATATCATAATTCTTTGAAGCTCTCCTTGAGCTTTCTACACAGCTTCATACTAGGTGTGCGCTGAATCAAGTCCGGAAAGCGCAGCTTTTGGCCGTTTTAGGCTATAAGAAACCGCTCATAAGAGCCTTATTTCTGCGGAAGAGCCGCTTCCCCGAGAGGCGCCCGGGGCCGCCCCGGCCGCACACCCGAGCCCGGGACGGGCAGTTCCCAGAGCGGGGCCGAGGCCGCTCAGGGGCACGGGCGGCTCCCCCGCAGTGACCCCTCCGGACAGAGCCAGCGATCCCCCGAACAGGTATCCGCAGCCGCACACAGCAGCCCGGCAGAGCCGCAGTTACACAGCGCCTGTCCCACAGCAGCAGCCCCAGCCCCGCGGGCTGTCCGGGGCGGGCACTGCGGACAACGCCTGGGCCCCAGTCCCGGAGGCACCGCTGCGGGACCACCCCGGGGCTTGCCCGCGGACCGGCCCCCAACGCCCGCCCAGAAAAGAGCCGCCGCACCTACCTGCACCGCACCACCACCTGGATGTTCTTGCCCTTCTCCTCCTTCTTGGCGGCGCCGCCGCCCTGGGAAGCCATGGCGGGACGGGAGCAGAGACGAGACGAGACAGAAATGCTACCGCGGGGCCGCCGCCGCCGCCGCTTTGAATCGCGCACCGCGCGGCCCGGCCAATCAGCGGCGGCCCCGGGGCACCACGGGACGGCATTTCAAATCCTGCGGGCGGCGCGCGCGCCGCGAACGGCAGTACAGCCCCGCCCCATCTCACCGCCGGTACCATGAGGGAGGCGGGTGAGACCGGGCCGGGCTGGGCTCCGGTGCTGCCCATCCCGCCGCCGGTACCGCGAGGGGCCACCAGAACGATGCCTGGCCTCCCCTGCGGCTGCCGCTGACACCTACTGCTCTGAGGGCAGCCAGACTCCTCACCCACTATCGGTTTTCAATGGTCACACCATCCACATAACCCTTTCTCCCAGGTGAAGCCCCCCGGCCATCCGTCCCGCCCAGCTCTCCAGCTGGCCCACGATTTCTTTAAATATCACGGCAAATAAGCACACCTCACCAATGCCTTGTGGAACTGAATCGTTGCTTGGCCTGTTTAAAATAAGGCTCAGGTTTCTATTTACACAGGGGGGCACAGCGCTCCCCATTCCCAACAAAGCACCTGCTGTCCCCTCGGCCGGAGGGGCCCAGGGCAGGTGGCCAGGCAGACCCGACCCCCGGCTGGGCACTTCTGCTCATCCCTGCAGAGCTCTGCTCTGCTCCCTCTGTGCCTCCTGCAAGCTCAGCCAGCTCTTCAGCACAACTTGTCTATGTCAATCTGAATTCCACATCTAACCTTCCACGTGTTTACAGGTTGGTATTGCCTTATGGAGTAGTGCGAAAATCCTATGTAAGAATGAAAATAAATAGTTACAGGCTCAGGACAAAGCACTGCTAGTGCACCACACCCTTTTACTGCAAAACTACATCACCATGAACCACCGAACCACTCTGGCATTTATGTCACCCTGGCTTCCCTGTGAGAGCTTCCTCTGAGGCACTATGAAATGCTTTGCTAGGCTGAGATCTGTGACAGGATAGCAGGTCTTACGGGTAGAGGGGAAGAAGCAGATGTTAGAGGAGATTCAACTTGTCTGATGTGCTTTTGTTGTTAAACCTGTACTGGCTCCGACAGACTGTCATCTACCTGTTACGGCCCACAGTGCTACTACAGTGCTTTGCTCTTGATCTAGGGCCTCTGCAATTTCTGAAATTTAGATTGCCCATCTATAATTTTGCAGGTGTCCACACACTTTCCCCCCCCTAAAGTTAGCTGCTTTGAATCTTATGATACTTCTCTCCTCCATGAGTTTTTAAATTTAATAACAAATGAATTCTAACCCATAAAGCTTGCAGTAATTTTCCTGACAGTGACATGAAGCAACATCCCATTATGCTCCTCTACCATTTATCTGAAGAGTTAGAACAATGTCAGAGCCAATCAATCTTACATTAGGTACAAAGAACAAACAATAAACACTAATAATCACAATAACACATTTTGCTTCAGCTAAGTAAAGATTTAACCAAGCAGGAAAATAAATATAATCCATGGCAAACATATTGAGACCACCTTTATTATTTGCTTTTTTGTGTTCCATCTATGCTAACAGCAAAAATCACTGGTACTGACAATTGTGTAGTAGCTACTGCTAGACTGAAAAGTCAAATGCAGGTATGCAAATAATCTAAATATTTACCTTTTGCTCTATACTCCTTCATATGGATCACATAAAAGAAGGAACACACCACAACACAAAATTCTTCAACTTCTGCTTTTTTGTTCTTTCCTAGTATGTCATATTTTTCCTCAAAATGTAACATCTCCTACAGACACAGAAGGAATCATTCAAATCTGCATTGAAACAATAAGAATTTATTTGATTTAACTGAAAGTTAAATTTGGCCAATAGCTACCTTTGCTATAGCTGTGGTAAGTGGAAAACATATTTCTGGTAATCAAGTTAGCTTAAAAAAAGCATACAGTTTAATGGCTGCAAGTCTGTCTTACAAGGTCAGTTTATAGCATAGGTTGTACATTTTCTTTGACTAGGTAGAAGAAATTATATTAATACACTATAAACACAATCTGAGCAAGATGGAGCTAGCATTCCACAAGCAATAAAAATAAATGTGAGAAAAAGGAAACAAGAGTATCTCTCGTTGAGAGAATGACCTTTAAGAAGACAGGTACTTCATCTGTGACAAATGTTTTATTTTGTTTAAAGAGAGGCAAAAACATTACAGAAACCTAGATTATATAATAATACACATAACAGCAAATGTAACAGTTTCAGAAGATGGTATTAATCCCCAAGTATGAATCAAGAATTTTAAACTAAGGCTTGCAAACAAAACGTCATTGAATTACAATGATATTCACAGACAAAACACTGTTTTCCTAAGGCCTGTATCAGATCACTTGGGGAATTGTAGGTATGGAGGCCTGAAAAGTAATAAAATTGTTTACACAGAACATGATTACTTACGAATAAAGAAAGGTTATATAAGATATAATAATGGAGAGATATAATTAATACAAATTATAAGGCTGGGTGAGACTTCTTCAAGGCTTAGTAACACCTGATTCGATTGATACATTGCTACACAATGTATCAACGGTATTGAGCATGTGGAGAGTTTAATATTTAATACTATCAGTGACATAGTAAAAAAATTGCTGATTAATTGCATATTCACGTTAAAGGGGAAGTCACCTGCACCTCAGATAAACATAAAGCAAATTCTAGTCTTTGAACAGCCTGACCAGTTGGCCAGTAATATTCTAAATTCTCTTTTACACATACAGTAAGTTAAACAACAAGGACATGCACACAGAGAGTACTGGTATATTCTCAGCTGAGGAGAGGGCTCTCTTTCAGTCAAGATAAAAGGATAGCTATGTCACTGTTAAAAGAAAAGAGAAAATGCAATAAAATAACCAACTTTTTGTTAAAAATTAAGGACTCAATGCATATACAGGATTAAAACCTGAACTGGTTTCAACTAACCAGGAAAATACACAGAATAGAAGAGTTCTTTTTTAGGCATGTGTGCCAGATCACTGTCCGACACAGATGGTAGCACTTTTACATCTTTTTATAGTCACTGTAATAAAAAATCAGTGGTAACATAGGGGCATGTATGTATTTGTGTGATTAGCTCAGAGTTAAGCAAGTAATTTTCCATACAGTTACCTATTTTGAGTTAAGACATGCAGCTGGATGACATCCTTTAGGTAACAAAAAAAGAAACAATGAAGAGGAAAATTGGAAACACACAGATTTGACAGCACTGACTGTAGTCAACAGGAAACATCTCTTTTACCTCACTATCTTTTAACTTAATTATTTTATTAATTTAGTTTTATTCATTCAGTATTTTTATACTGGGAACGGCCAATAGACAGTTCTTTTTTCATATGTGTCTTGTCATGAAATTGCCACTATTTATTTTGGAGTGGAAATAACAATCATAAGTTATGCCTTTTTTTTTCAGCCCGAGGCCAGTTTGCTACAAAGGTCTATTATATACAATTACAATTTGAATTTAGGCCAGAATTTTGGCTATTTAGAAAATATATACTTCCATTAGAAGCCTAACGAGACTGTACTTAAGAGTTTCACACTTACTGTCTCTCAGTTTTCAGGCTGAGATAAAATACTGTTTTATTCTAAATTATTTTTAAACTACCTATTTTTAAGATCACTTTCCCTCACTGTACATTTATGTCATATATGCTGAGGAGGGATCTCTACACTGCTACTTCATAAGGTTTTTTCATGGGAGTATTTGAATAATTTCCACATTTACTCTTAATTATACTTAGGCTCATTTGGTCTTTTAGGCAACGCCTATTTTTCTACTAGGGCAGATGAAGAGGGCAGGACCAAAAGCACCAATTGTCTACAAGCAATTAAAGTTTCATGGGGAAGAAATCTTAGTTGCAGGACCAGACTGAGAAAGGCATTTCACAAGTTCCCTTTATTTTGCTGAGGGTGTCCTATTAAGAAGATCTTCAAAACACGGAAAAGATTTCCAAAACAGTGTATGACTGTAATTTTGGCTAGTATAAATGGACATAGAGAGGGGTCAGAGTATAAGAACACAATCTGATTTGAATAAACACCAGTGTGTTCTGGTTTTGGTTGGAACAGAGTTAATTTCTTCTCAGTGGCTGGCACAATGCTGTGTTGTGGATTCAACATAAGAATAATGTTGGTAACACACTCATGTCTTGGTTGTTGCCAAGTCATGTTTATCCTGCATCAAGGACTTTCTTGTGTCTCATTCTCCGCCAGTGAGGAGGTGCACGGAAAAAAACCCAAAAACTGGGAGGGAGCATAGCCAGGACAGGTGACTTGAACTGGCCAAAGGGATATTCCACACCATAAAATGTCATTCCCAGAATATAAACTAGGGATTTATAATACCAGTTACCCAGAAGGGCCTGAGGGCAGGGTCTGGCATTGGTTAACAGGTGGGGAGCATTTGTATTGTGCATCACTTATCTTTTTATAATCATTACCATCATTATTTAGTATAATTATCATAATTTATTTTGTTTCAGTTACTAAACTGTTTTTGTTTCAACCGTCAAGTTCTACTTTTGATTCTCCTCCCCATGACACCGGGATGGGTGGAGGGCAGGAAACGGCTGCCTGATCCTTTCTTGCCGGCTGGGGTTAAACCAGGACACACCAGTGACTTTGAACAGCCGCTAAATAAGCTTACAATGGATAAAATAGGTGTAAAGTACAGTAGGCGTGACCTCTATTGCATACCTCTGCTGCAATACCTATGTTAGATGCGTGAGGAGGTGTGATCTTTCATCACACCACAGAAACAGAAGGGCTTGTTTTAGATTCACGTTTTAGCAGACCACCAGTGTCTTCTTGCTGGCACAGTCCACCTTGCTTCGCCAGGATTGCCCCTGTAAATACTAGGCAAGATTTATAGCAAAAGGCAGGATTTATTAGAGCAGCTAAATATAGATCAGGCCAGCATTAGCTAAATATATACTACATTAGGCTAACAAACTCGCTGTCGGGACCCGAGGAAAGAGTAAATTGCCTGAAACTGTATAATTCTATAGCATTCACCCCTACGTGATAACTGTATTAACACCAAAGGCAGAAGTATTTCTACTGTGCATTCAATTTAACAGAACGACTCGAATTCACAACCTCTTAATCCCCCAGCTGCTCCTGAAGGGGAGGAGACAGATTGTGAAGGGGCATAACCCGGCAGTCCTTCTGTCAGACACCATGGGATGAGCCTCTCTGACGCACTGGCAACAGCAGCAGGGTGGAATTCAGATTTACTGCTCACCATTTATCCTGTCCTCTTTCTGTCCAGCTTGGTCTTCACTTTTACATGTACTAGGAACTGGAAAAAACCCACACTGCCTCAAACAAGAATCCCATGAGGACATTTTCACAGGAGTTAAGATACTGTGTTAAAATTAGGCACCCACACATTTCTAAATCCAAACAGTTGATTGAGGTGAAAACTACCAAATGCCTTGCTCCAACCAGGATGAGTTAAGAGTTCCGTGTCTAAACTGAGGCCAGAAGTGTGGGTGTACTTGATGTAGGCACAAATGTTTTAAACTGGGAGCTCAGGTAGGGGTAAAAGCATCTCTATAGCAGCACAGACCTCCCTGGAAACCAGAGATGAACATCTACCCAAATTCCCTGACAGATTTTCTTGATTCCCTGTTGATTCTGCTGACCATACGAAGCAGTATGCTGCCACTTCTTTACAGTAATTTTAACCAAAGCTGACTAAAGTTTAAAGTTACTTCTGATACCTCTTCAATTCCATCTTTGAGTACAGAATTAACCTTAGATAACTCGTCTTACCAGGTCTTTCTACCTTTTTATGATAGGAGGGTTCTGTGGATTTCCAGCTGTGAGATATTCCATCACTTATAAAAGGCAAGCAGTCGGGAAGCTAAAATCAGGCATTAAATGTAGCACATTGTTTTTGTCTTACTTTTTTTTCCCCCTTCATAACTGTGAAAGATAAGACACGAAAAATAGATACACATGAAGAAAGCATATTACCAGACCTTCAAACAGCGGGTTTGTTTTGGTGATTTGTTTTTTTTTTTTTTTTGGGGGGGACAACATATTGGTTGTTTCTTGTAGGGTTTTTTGTTTGTTTTGTGTGTGTGTGTGTTTGCTTTGGTTTCTGTTGTTGTGTGGGGGTCTTTTTTTTTTTTTTTTTTTTTTTTTTTTAATTTGGGGGTTTGTTTTTTTCCTAAAAAGGAATTAAAGCAACCAGCCACATCCACGACTTTCCCGTAAGAAAATTTACCAAGGAAAAAAAAAATAAAATCGCCCTAGAACCCCAAATATACGGCTTTATAACTGAAGTTCAACCTTACCCAGCAGTTACACCTGGTACACCCACCCTGCGGGGCTGCGCCCGGCGCGGCGGGGGCAGAGCTCCGCGGCAGGTGAGCGGCGGCCCGCGGGCCCCATGGGGAGCGCCCCGAGGAGGGAGAGCTGCAGAGTCACCTCTCCCCGCGGGACGAGGACTCTGACACCCGAAATCTCTGCCTCTCAGGACGGCGCTGCACCCACTGCGCTCAAATTACGAGGAGTCTAATTACCTTTTGTCCTGGCGGACACGGCCGGGCGGCCGGCAGGAAGCGGGCGGGCCGCCACACGGTCCCTCGGCGGGCACAGCCCGGGCCGCCCTTCGCGCCGCAGCCCCGTCCGCCTCCCTCCGCCGGGCGCGGCCCCCCCGCCGCCGCCAGTGTCGCCCCGGCTCCCCGCCCAGACACCCACCCCCTCCACCGCCTCCGCCTCCTCCCAGAGGCCCCCGGCCCCCTCCCCAGCCGCGGCCCCGGCCCTCCCGGCGGCAGAGGCGGCACTCCCGGCGCCCGCAGGTACGGGTCCCGCCAGGCCCGGGCGCGGCGGGCGGGCGGACGGGACCCCGCGGGCGGCGGGAGGGGTTGGCCGTGCGGCGGGGGAGGCGGGCGGAGAACATGGCGCCGGGGAGCGGCGCGTGCTGAGCGGGCCGGGCCGGGCGGCGGCGGGGAAAGGCCGGTGCTGGCGGCGGGGCCGCCAGGGATATGCGGCAGCGGCTGTTCCCTGTGCTCAGCCGGGCTCTGCCGGGCTGGACGCGCCCCTGGGCCGTCCCGGCCCCGCGCTCTTTTCCTCAGGGCCGGCGGCGCAGCTCTCTCGGGTACGGTGCGAGCGCGGCGGGGCCGGGGCAGGGCCGCGGGTCGCGGGGCAGGGTGACCCGGGGCCCTGAGGCCGGAGAGCCCCGCGGGGTTGTGTAAGAGGCGGCGGCGCGGCCGGGCGGGGGCACCTTGCGGGTCCAGGGCAGTGCCCGCCCTGCCCCGAGCCCGGCGGGGAGCCGGGGGAGCTCGGGCCGCCGAGCGGGGCTGGCGCCGGAGCCTTCCGGGAGGCGGGGGGCGAGATGGGGCCGTGTCTGCCGGGGAGGCCTGAGCCCTGCCTTGTGCCCTGCCTTGTGTCCTGCCCTGAGCCCTGCCTTGTGTCCTGCCCTGAGCCCTGCCTTGTGTCCTGCCCTGAGCCCTGCCTTGTGTCCTGCCCTGAGCCCTGCCTTGTGTCCTGCCCTGAGCCCTGCCTGTGTCCTGCCCTGAGCCCTGCCTGTGTCCTGCCCTGAGCCCTGCCCTGAGCCCTGCCCTGTGTCCTGCCCTGAGCCCTGCCCTGAGCCCTGCCTGTGTCCTGCCCTGAGCCCTGCCTGTGTCCTGCCCTGAGCCCTGCCGTGTGTCCTGCCCTGAGCCCTGCCGTGTGTCCTGCCCTGAGCCCTGCCTTGTGTCCCGCACTACGGCCCCGGAGAGTCCGGGCTGACGCGCTCCGGTGTTTGCAGCTGTACCTCCTTTGACAAAGCAGGCTTGGTCATCAGCCGTGTGGCTTTCGTCGCCCGGGGGCTTGCTTTGTTGTTCTCCTTCCCTCTCAAAAAAAAACCTCCGTGAATTGTCGTGTTACTTAACTTGCCGTGTCTTCCTAAGGCATAATTATGAAAAAAAAAAAAAAAAAAAGAAAGAAAAAAAAGTTTAAAAGCTTTTAAGAAGGGACTGCTATCGTTTACCCAGAGTTGATGGGAGTGGCCTGTTCGGTTCCCGAGGAGTTATCTGGCAGTGGCATTGTGCGGGGTTAGTTATTGAGTGTTTGTGTCACCCGTGTCTCCAGCTCCAGTGGGGAGAGCGCAGCTAACCTCGGTCAGGGGAGGAGCGGGCGGGAGGTTTGGCGTAACTCGCTTTTAGAGGCAATTTAAACTGCGTAACAACTCGGCAAAGTTTGTCCGGGAAGGAAGGTGGGGTAAGGGACAAAGGCTAAGTTGTTTTCTTTCTTTCATTGACACTGTATCTGTTACCTTAGTAGCCAAACCTATTTTTAATACTGCACAAGTTAGAGACGTCAAAAGTAGCATCTTTCCGGGGGAAAAAAGTGAGTTATGATGACTCATACTGTCGGCGCTCGTGTGTCAAAATTCGGATGCTCTGCTACTGTTCATTATTGCTATTTATGCTTCAGAATTGTAAAGGTAATCCACAGTGTAAATTCGGAGCCAATGCTTTTCTCAGGCTGTAGTTTCTCCTGCTGGATTACTCCTCTTTATGCATGTGAATATATGCAGTATTTGGACTTGACTTAACGTATGTGAGTAGGCCTGGTATGTTTTCATACTGCCTACAACCATGATTTAATCATCCGTTTGATTTTAATTGTGAATTAGGATTTGCATAAATGATAATGAAATGAGAGCAGGCATGTGATGATTTTTTTTTAAGATGTGAAAACTAAGAATCTTTTTTTCACTTACGTGTTCCCTGTTTCCATCTCTGTATTTTGTTCATGCTTGAACTTTTTCTTTTCATATCATTTTTAACCTTCATCTCTGTGTCAAGTAGCCAAGATAATTTCTCAGTTGCAGCTTACCTCCTTTTCATCTGGTGTATAGCATTAAAATTGTCTATTCTAATTGGGAATTCTATGTTTGCCTGCTTTTTTTTGTTCACTTTCTCCTTTCTGTCTTCAGTCAGTGTAAGGCTGTGGTTTAATCCCGTGGATGAAACGGTGCCTTTGGGAATTTGTTGGAGTGTCAAGTATGTAACTTATTTTGCACATGAACACAGAAGTACTCCCCTCCCCTGTTAGATCCAGAAGAAAGAGGGAAAGGACAAGAAGTTCATTACCTCGAGTGTTTCACTGTACTGGGAGGTATTAGGTTGCTAGCAATAGGGGTCATTGCTGGTTATTGTAGAAGTAATTTACTAAAAATGCAGTCAGGCCATTTGAGAAATGGCATCTGAGGTTGATATTTTTGATATAACTATTTGATTGTATTAGATGCTTTTATAGTAACTTTGGTGTCTGTTCTTTTAACAGCATAGAAATCAAAAAGTTTGTAATAAAAGTCTAGAGAAATTGCTTTAATTAGTTTTGTGTCTGGTTGTGTATTTGTATATGTATGATCTGTCAGTGAGTATGTTTGCTTTCAGCTTTTATGATACCCATATGTTGCTAAAATATTCTTATGAGATAGCACTGCATATATATGATAAGGTGAGTTTTGATGGATGTTGTTTGAAAGTTGCTTCACTACAGCTTTCTGTTGAAAACTTACGTTCTGCATCTTGTTTTTAGGATGAGTCAGAACTATAGCTTGCCTGACCATATGGGAAAGAATGCTGTAGGGCTGAGAGTTTATTTATAATTTTAACAGTAGAACCAGGACTGAATTGTCCAAAATTGTAAAGACTAAACTACAGAATAGGTGAACAGCCAGGACTTCATTTGTTGAAGCACACCGCTGACTCCTGTCAACTGCTCATTGTTACGGGTTTGTTGCTCATGTCAAAGCTCTGGTGTTAGATAAACAGTTGCTTTGAATGTGGGATTACTCTGCTTTTAATGATTCAGAATTCTAAAGTTCTGTTTTTGTTGCTAGATCAGATTTTCTTGCCAGTTCTCTCATCTTTCTGTGAATTTCTTGTTGTTATGCAGTATAACTAAAGTTTTTAGTCTCATCTTGTTTTTTGGGTTTTTTTAAATTCAAACCTCACAAGTTTTTCTTTTTGAGGGTATAAGACAGATGGTAGCATAAAGCATTAAGTGAGTTGGCTTTACAAAGAGTTTTGGGCAATCTGATGTGCTACTTGCACATAAAATCTATGAAATACACATCAAAACTCAGGATAAAGCACAGAGGTCTCTCCTGTAGCATCCAGTTTAACATTTCCCCCTGTGTTGTGTCCTGGGGTTGTGAAGCAACCCTGCAGCTGTAGGGTGATGGAAGAAAAAATATCAGGGAGGAGGAGGAGAGAATGAGAACCACTGGTCTGCAAGTATTCAATGAATAAAGCAATTAATTGAATGAATGAGTAAATTTCTTAAGAAAATGTGTAAAATATGCTTTGAAGCAGTTAGTCACATAGCACAGAAACTAGTCTGATCAGTCATGTTCCTAACATGCTATTTGAAGATAGTGCTGTAAGCCAAATTACTATACCAGAAATTGATGAAAATTTTACAGATGCTATATTTTAGTGACATCTATATATTAAAACCAAATAATTTTACTTAAACCCCCCTTCCCCAGGTCTTCCACATGATCAAAGCTTCAAAACCCTTTTGGAATTCTGTAAAATATTGAAGCAAAGAATTGTTAGGGAAAGGTTAATTGTTTTATTTCTGGTGAATGTGGTTAGAGCTTGTTTATCTTGGAGGTTGTGTGTGGATGAATTGTTGGGGCAATTTTTGAGGACATAGGAAAAGTAAGCTCAAGTATTGAAAGATTAAAAAGCCTTATCCTTTATTGCTCTGTGTAACATCAAATTGTATAAGGTCCTGGCTTTTTGTTTGACTTTTTAATCAGTGCTTTGGAAACTCTGGAGTAGTCAAGTTAAGGACTGTAGATTTAGGGCAGTGAATCAGGTTTATGGTGTGTTGATTGTATATCCCATCTCATTTGGCCAGCACATCATTGTTCTTCTCAGGCCAGTTACTCAGCTGGGGCCTGATCTCACGTGTGAAACCACCAGGGCCCTTGTTTTTGCCAAGGTCACACGTGGTGTGGTCTCATTAATGCTCCTGGTAATTCCTGTACACCGGGGTTGCACACCAGGGTTTCTGCTGTCACGTTGGCAGTGCAGCCAGTGGCACACCAAGTTTTACTGCCGTGATCTGGAAGTTACAGAAGCTGGACTCTGGGAAACAAGAGCATGGCAGGCATCTGCCCTGGCCACCATCATTAGGAGGGAATTTTCTGAGTCAATTACAGACTTGGCAAAAAGCTGCAGACTGAGGTTCTGAAAATGCTTTAATTGTAGCGAGACCTTAGAATTTCTTCAAAATGAACTACAGAACAAAACCTTATAAATATTCATCATCTTCAAACTTGCCTGATTTGGCATGATTAGTTGTTCTTAATAACTTGGGAGCACTGATTAAATCATTGTGGGGCTTTGTAGTTGGATCTTTTGTGTATGGAGTAGTAGGCTGAATTCCTGATGAGTTTAAAAGTGATAAAACATGTTAACATTTTGAGCAGTTTACTTATGCAGTCTGTCTGCCTGTGCATGCAATCAGAATTATTTAGATCAGCATCAGGAATGTGTTGAGATCTCATACATTCTCTAGCTTCATGACAAGCAAATTCACACAAGATTGATGCTATATGGATGTTGAATCATGAGGTATTTTAATCTCTAAGTATCTAAAAGAATGACTGATGAATGTGTAACCTGAAAGAGTATGGATAGTCTCCTGAGGAATCCCTTTTGGTAATGTTCACCTGAATTGATTTAACTTTCCTGCCCACAGTTTAGTCTTAACACCCCCTGTCCCACCCCCCCATTTTTATTATAACATACAAGTGAATGGAAACGTTAAGAGATTAGGTAGATTCTTGATTGTTTTACTGATAACATAATTCTACTGCTGTGATAATCAGAAGTAGGTGCAAGAGGCAAAGAGGAGGGGTGCAGAGCTGTGCAAGAATGCAGATTTACTTGGTTGTTGCAGAGCCATGAGCTTGCAACTGAAGAAGTTCATGACTCCTCCAGAGAGCTCAGCTTGGTGCTGTCATCCTTGTAAGAGGTGAGAAAGCTCTGGCTGGAAGTTCTGCAGCGCTGGGCCTCCTGCCAAAGCACACAGCACTTCTTTCACTCCACGTATTGGCATCTGGAGAAATCTTCCCTGTACACCAAGATGGATTAGTAAACAACACAGAGAACATATTACCAGTGGTAGCTCCCTTGCAGGACAGGACAGAGGTTCGCACTCTGTGCAGGTTTCACTTCACCCCAGTAAATGGTAAGCAATTAGTTATATAAAAACTTTAAGCAAATGTGAGTTTTAAGGCAACTGATAGAAAGCAAGCATCAAAACCTGGTGAGATGGTAGCCTGCCTTTCATCTGGAGCAGACCTGTCTGCTAGCACTTGACTTCAGTATGTGCATACTGTCATGACAAAAAAAAGCACTTTGGAGTTTGTGCCTTGGGGGTCATATTTTTATTAGCTAGTCACATTCTTGCATTGAAGCAACCCTCAGGAGTTTCTGTTAATTGGTTTTCAAATATGGTCCTTTAATTGTTCAAACACTGGACTTAGATTTGACTACACAGGCTAATTTTTAATTAAAGTAACTTCACTAAAATAACTCTGAGAGATTAAAATAGTGAAGCAGAATCATATATCACTTAATCCCACTCTGTAATACTCTGTTTGCAGGTGAAACCTGGCATCCCCAGAGAGCCTTGCTGGTTTCAAGGGACTGCCTGCCTGGAAATGATTACAAAAATGAAACCTCAAAGAGTAGAATATAATTTCACTAGAAGTGCTGTAATTGAAAATTCAGTGTTGGTTTTAACTGATACTTTTCTTGTACAAATGAAGCAGTTTTGATGAGGAGGAAGAATGTGTCCTATTCATTGAGTAGGAACACTGTTCTCAGTTTAGACATCCCTGTTCTTTCTTTCTACTTTTGTCATCTTTCCACCTGTAATTCTTGAGCCAGTGGAAGAATTTCCACTGCCACAGTAATGCTTCTTATTGTTCCTGCTGTTTTGGCTTTATCAAATTTATCTATTGCTTCTGTTTTGTGAAAGTAATATGGCAATATTTCTTTTAATGTTTTTGTTAAGCTATTAGCTCTGCAATAAATACAACACCTCCTTTGTGGAAGAGTTGTTTTCACTACTGACCAGCAACATCCAGTGCTCACTGTAATGACAGTACAGCAAGTAGCTATAGCACATGGACTTTAGGACAGCCTCTGAACATGGGTTTAGAAATTAAGCTACTTCTCAAAAAATAAGTACAGGATTTCTGGTGGTTTTTTTTTTTTTTTTTTTTTTTGGTTGTTTTGTTGTTGTTGTTGTTTTGTTTGTTTTTTTTTTTTTTTTTTTTTTTGCCTGTGGTTAAAAGCAGTTCTATTGTCAAAAAGTGATTTATAGGGTTTTAGGATTCTGGTGTGAAAGAACGGAATGTGGTATTTTTATAAAGCAATTGCACTTGCTTAAAAGTTGCACAAGAAAACAGTCATATGAAGGAATGTTTAGTATTGGGTATGACAGTTTACTCCTTAGGAAAACGTAATGGTATAGAAGTTGTCTCTGAAATGAATTTTTTTCTTCTCACTTCTGTATTGTAGTAACCTATCAGCAGGAGGAACAGTAATTAAGCAGGAAGGTGTTGGTCTTGTCCTTTTGACGTATTTGCCTTCCTGGAGTATTGCGTAGTTGATCAGCCCTTGCCTTTATTTTAGTTGTCTGGTACTATGATTCACTTCACAGCAAAACAATCATAGGTAATCGTGCAAACCCATTTGAAGTGAGAGGATGTTGTATTCCCAATGCCCATTGAAATAACAGTGAAGGTGGAGATACAGATTCCAGTCCTTGGTTTGAAGGCTTAATTACTGATGTCATCCTTTAGAAAATTGTAGGTTTTTCCTGTACTGGAATTTCACTACCAAGCTGGAAGTAGCCTCTGAAGGAGGCCGAAGTAGGGAATCATAATAAAGTGGAGGTGTGCAGCTTCACAAGACATCAATTGAAATCTCATAAGGTTTCATAGCTGTGTAATTTGATGAATCACATTGGAAAGATGAGTCATCTGAACAAACAGTAAAGTTCTGTGGCTTAGTGATGTGGTGTAGAAATAACAAGGAGATATCAGATGACAAGGAAATTGTATAACATGAAAAAGAAAAAACCCACAACTCGAGTAGTTTATAGTATATATGTGTCTTCTGACAAGCAACTAACATCTTACTGAGATAGAATATTCTAGCTGAGAACCAAGGTATAGGTGTTCTTTAGCAGATACGGAATCGGGAGCTTAAGGGACATCCTTGTTCTCCCACATACTTAGATTTGTCAATCCAACTTGTGTGCAAGTGAAAAACAATTGAGAACAGTTTAGTTACTGGTTTTCATATATGTAAAGTATCTATTCTCACTTCAAAAATTCTACACAGTATCTTAAGTTTAGTAGAGTGTTTCTTAAAACTCTGCACTTTGAACATGGAGGCACCTTTTAATTGTTAGCATGGTTTGTATCAGTGCTGTTGATGCAGAGAAAGAGATGTTGTGGTGCTTCAAGTAATCTTCATATTTCAATGGTATCTGCATTTTTTTGGTTGAAGAGAGCCCATAGATATTCCAAGCAGGATTAGCCTGAGCACAGGGTAAGCTAGTGGATAAATGACCAGTTTAAATGAGAGTGTACACATTTAAATTTAAATTCAATATTTTAGCTACTGTTTAGTGAATACATTTGACTGCACTTTTGTTTTTTAAAGTATTTCATAGTGAGAAAACAATGTTTTATTAGTTTATGGGTTTCCTTCTAAAAAGCATTGAACTGCAATTTTAGGAAGTTACTTCATATTGTTTGTATCTTTTGCTTGGAGACATTCAGATTCTGAATCATCAACATTTAGTTTCTTAGCATTTCAGAATTGTACCTTTGAAGAAGGGTTTGTTGTAGCATCTGTTAAACTACTGGTAGAAGTTTAAATATGTGAGACAATCTATTCCTGTTTATCATGGCAGTTCTGCAGTCTCTGTATTTTTATGGCACTATTGCAAACAGTTTCACCATTTCTTGCTTGAGTGTACAAATCCAGTGGTCTGTTAGTAAAATTTTGTTTACTTGACAATCAGAGTTACAACACTCGTAATATAATCAGCAATTCAGATATATTAAATTCTTTCCTGAAGTTTGAGAGTATACTTGAGATAGCAGTATATGCTTCATTTTATTTAATTTTTATCATAATTGAATAAAGGAATGACAGACATTAAATTTGGGTTGTTTCAATTGCGGTTAATATCATAATTGAAGCAATTGATTAAGTGATCTACACCTTTATTGTATTTCTTCATCTTCAGTGTTTCTTTTTGTTTTAGCAGCAGTATCTTTCAGGATCTGAATTTTAGGCAAGTTCAGTGAATTTTGCGCCTGAAAGAATTTCTAGCTCTTGGTATTGCCCTGTATTGTCTAACATAATATTAAAACGTTAACAAGGCTTAAGTGAAAATAATAAGAAATTTCTTCCATTTTCTTTAAGGTTTCAGAAGGAGACAAACAACAAGATGAACAATCCAGCTATTAAGAGAATAACAAATGAAATTATCAAATCACCTGAGGATAAACGAGAATATCGTGGACTGGAATTGGCAAATGGCATTAAAGCTCTTCTCATTAGTGACCCCACCACAGATAAGTCCTCAGCAGCACTTGATGTCCACATAGGTATTCAATCCATGTTGTGTTCATTATGTCATTAATAAAAATGCTTCAGGTTTTGGTATCTTGATGCAAATAAACGACAGGAGTGGTATGCAGTTGGCAGCCCTGCCTTTTATTTTAATTTATAGTTTATTTAATTCATTGACACATCAAGTTGAAAATTACTAGAGCTAAATGCTCTTACTGTACTTTGTGTTTACTCAAGTGTAGCTCAGTCAGTCGAAAGACTGCTTTTAACCATTAAGTTTCATGTTATGAAAGATGTTTTGTAAGCAGAAGAGGGGCAGGTGCAAGTGCAATTATTTCAGACAGCTCCATCTGTCATGTTAGACTCTTTTTTTTTCATACAGAGTTGTTGATGTGTAGAGGTGAGAAAATGCTGTAGTGCTAGAGAAGTTAGAGAGGCACTCCCTGACTTCAGTGGTGCTTATGTGTGCAAACAGAACTATGGCAAATAGAGGAGGGGAAGGCGATTACTTTGACTCTTTGGAATAATGGAAGCCTTTTCTTCTATCTGAGGTATACCTCAAGCTTGTGTATTTTTTCAGTTGATTGGAAAGTACCATGCATGTGTGCATAACCTAAACACCCTCTTGCCATGTCTGTAATTGAGAGCTTCTGCTGCTGTTTGTGTTAGGGCAGAAGTAATAGGGGGACTTCAAAAACTTCTGGCCTTATTTGTTATGGGGATGGCTGTCCCAGATCATTATCTAGTTCAGAGCATCCCAAATGTGGTTTTGTTTGGGTCCTGTGACAGTGACAGCCACCTGCAGCATCCAGTTCTGCACTTGTGCTGGAGGAGATGTATCTGTTGCCTTTCTCTCTCCCACTGCACATCACTCCGAGGCAGGACTGCCACTCAGGCTTCTGCCTTTGTCCTCCATTCTTCCAAATCATTGTTGTCTTTTAATCTGTTTGTCTTCACACCTACTAGCTGGTCATCCATAGCTGCTTGTGTTCAGGCAAGTGCAGGTTATCACGCATCCTATAAACCATAGGATAAGTACCTCTTTAATTATGGTTGGCAATTGCTGCCTCTTAACACAAAGCATTTATTAAAGTCAAGGTGTAGATTTCAGAACAGTGTGATTTGCCAGGTCTTTACAGATTATGAGTCATGGACTTCAATTGAAAATCATCTGTATAAGGAAGTGCAAGCTGATCTGGAGAGGCAGTTTGAGATACTAATTGGTTCAGTTACTAATTTTAATTTTTTTCTTTAAAGATTAAGTTTGGATGTAATTGCCTGAAGCAACATACTGTAATACAGAGTACTTTAAAAGACTTAATGTTTTAGTATTAGTTTTTGTGACTGGTTACATAATTTTTTTCCTCTTGCAGGATCCTTGTCTGATCCCCCCAACATTGCTGGGCTTAGTCATTTTTGTGAGCATATGTTGTTCCTGGGAACCAAGAAATATCCAAAAGAAAATGAGTACAGCCAGTTTCTAAGTGAGCATGCTGGGAGCTCAAATGCTTTCACGAGTGGTGAACATACCAACTATTACTTTGATGTGTCACATGAACATCTAGAAGGTGCACTGGACAGGTAAACACATTTTTTTAGTATTTAAATTTTTGTTACAGAGGTTCTACTTAAATTTAAAAGTCTAAAAGCTTTTTGATAGTTCTATCATTATGATATTAAAAAAGGTAAAAACTGTCTTTTGTTAAAATTGATAACGAGATATTTTTCAGTTTGAAAGTCTTACTTAGACTTTTTTCATCTAGGAGAGTTCTTCATCGAGACAGAACTTTTGAAGTTTAAATGTTGTGTTTACACTGAATATTTTTGGAAATGTGGGGCACAGAATATGATCATGAATTTACACATTGTGCAAATACTGGGATGGTGCAATCAAATGCTGTGCTTCCCATGGGATCCTTATTGACAGCAAAACAAGGGGGAAGTCTAGAAATATTTAAGGATGCTCTTAGTAGAGGGAACTTGTTGAAATCTTAGTGTTTTGTGGGAGGGGACAGAGATTGAAAGGTGTGTAGTCAGTGAGGTAGAGTGAGTTTTCTCTTTGGCTTCTCCCTGGATGTCTGACAAGACTTATTTGATTGGTGAAATTAAGAGTCTCTTGCAGCTAAACCTCAGAATAGGAGAAATTTTCACTGTGAGAATTGTGACGTAAGGTCCTGGATTCTTTTGTATGATGAACACGTTGTCTGCATTTATAAACAAAGAAATTGAGAAATAAGGATACTAAATCAGTATCAAAACATACAGAATTCATAAATTCTGCATTAAAAAATAATGTATTCAGCTGTTTTCAAGAGGTACTAAGCTTTACAGTCATCTGTTACAGTTTATGTACAGTACTCTTTACTTGAATTAAATATTTTCTCTTTAGATTTGCCCAGTTTTTTCTGTGCCCCCTGTTTGATGAAAGCTGCAAAGATAGGGAGGTGAATGCTGTTGATTCTGAGCATGAGAAGAATCTGATGAATGATGCCTGGAGGTTGTTTCAATTGGAGAAGGCTACTGGAAACCCTAACCATCCCTTCAGTAAATTTGGAACAGGTTTGTCAGAATATAATTATTCAGTGGAGCTCTGTATAACATACATGGTATTATTGTTTATATAAAATTGCTAAAGACAGACTATAACAATTCTCTTTTTTTCCTCTCTATGCATGTTTATTATGGTGCTTTATCACATTTTTCACATCATAGACTAAACAGAGATAGACAAAAAGCATAGGAAAAAGAGAGATCCAATACTTTGAATACAATGAAGCAACTCTTACATTCTGATAATTACTGCAGTGAGTGCTGTTTTCCAGTTACCGGATTTGTCGTAATTTGGTTCTGTTAAGTCTTTGTGTATAACAAAGTGAACTAATTGTGTTTAAATTGTTGTTAGCCACAGTGCTTTTTGTTATTTAATACTGCATTTTGACTAGATGACAGTGACTAGGTCGTATCAGAAAGATCAGCCAAATACTGTGAAAATTACTGAGTAGGAATATAGAAACAAAATCTGAACCCTAGAGCACCAACAGTAGGAGACAGGTAGACAAAATGATCTTGGACAAATCCCAATCCTATGGCTGTGTTTTTGTTTTTTGTTCAGGCTAAAGTATTCACAGAATGCTTAGTAACAATTTAAAATAACCACCACAAAACCTCAATTCAAAAAGCATTAAGATACCATAGTTCTGGACAAAACCACAAATGTTTGATGCTTTGGTAGAAGTTTTAATGTTGGGTGGTTTTTTTGATAGGCATTATTTTCTACATGAATTTCTTTTTGAAACCTCTAAAGTAACAGGACTACACTGTTTAATCATTGAGTATAATGTGCTCAAAAATGTGTTTTGTGGATGGGTCAGTTTGCTTTATGAATAATTGACTCAAATGCTGGGTACAGTAGGATGATGGGAGAGCAGATAATGGGCTTTAAGGCAGTGGTTTCTTCCTCTGTCTCTAAAAAGACAGGATGTGCCTTTACATCTGTTGATGGAGAGCATATTTATGGGTCTGCTATCCACCTGCCACAAGAGCAGGTATTGCTCTGTTGACCTGTAAAGACTGGCTGTCTGTAAAAGTGAAACTGTAACTCCATTCTCCAAACAGGTAAATTTTAAAATAATGCTTTGAAAGCTGTGAATTAGTAGGCAGGTGTTCAAAGAACATTCTGTAATCTCTGTTACTGAAGACATTAATTAATTTTTAATTAGCACCCAGAAAACATAAGTGGAAATTGCAGAAATAGTTTGGTACAGTTTAGGAATGTTTAGCTCACACAAGTGACATCTTTTCTTGGGGAGAATACCCAAAATATGCTCAAATTCAACAGTAATAGTCATATTCCTTTCTCCTTAGATTAGGTTCTGATTCTGAAATTAAATTACAGCACACAGCCTTTCAGTAGGTATGACTTCCCAGAAGTAGAGCTCAGCTTTGATGGTTTTTATTTGCCCAAAGAGATGACAACTGATGCATTTGGCATCCTAAACTGTTTCCTTTTGGTCAGCTGAGATGTTGTTAATCCAGCAGAGTATGGGAATTATTCCATTTGGTGCTTCAGGTCACTCCTCATTGCTGTGCACCCTGTTTGGTCAGCAAACTTATTATTCCTTGTCTGTCCATAGAAAGAAATGCACCTTCCAGGTTTCTTTTTAAGGGTGTGCATTTTTTCCCAGATACCATTCACTTATCTCCCAGAATTAATGCTTGTGATGGTGATTCTTCTCCATCATTACCGTCAGTGTCAAGTAATTTTCCAGGCACTTCTGCACTGGCTAGTGTCCATTTTCCACATCTGTGAGGTGTCTTCTGACTGCTGCTTCCTGATTTCCTCCAGTACTGTAACAGCACAGTTACTGACTGAAGCTTTAACTATGTTATTTTATTTTATCTTGTCCACTGATGCTGTGGGAATAAACAGAGTAGGTTGTCTGGAACTTCACCATTTAATTTGTCTGCAATTGGTGAGGAATATGAACAAAATATTTAAAGCTTAAGACAGTATTGATCCAGTTTTCTTATTGTGCATGTTGATTATTTTTAAAATTACTATCCATCCAAAGGAAACTAGACTGATAAGTTTATTTATTTCTTTTTGATCTCTAAGTTCATAAACATTAAATATTATTAAACATCAAATATTATTAATTGTTTTTATGTTACAGGGAACAAATTCACTCTGGAAACTAGACCAACCCAAGAAGGAATAGATGTAAGGCAAGAGCTACTGAAGTTCCATTCTACTTACTATTCATCAAATTTAATGGCTATTTGTGTCTTAGGAAGAGGTGAGTTTGTTCTGTTGGTTGGGTAAGACTTTATGTATATACTTGAAACAAAAAATTAGAGGTTCCAACTGCTTAGAACCTTCAACAGCTGAGGTGATATTTTACATAGGTTTGCCAAAAGCTTAATAACGGTGTGTTGAAAACTATTTGCTTTTTGAAAATGCACTGACAGACTGGTATTTGTATGGTGCTTCACAGTAATGCTCAGATGGTGAGTACAAATGGAGGAAAATGCTTTTTATCTCATCAAAAGCAACTGCACTGAGGAATTGTACATGGAAACTTTTTCAGAGTCACCTTGGCAACTGTAAATCTGTACTAAAGAGAACTGTCCCTGCAAGATTAAATGAATGTTTATTTTGCTGATACACATAAAAACTGGTGGTTTTTTTTAATAGAATAACATGCAGTTCACAAAATTTTAATATAGTGAACCCTCTTGGTTTACACTGTTTTGTTAGTTTTCTTCCCCTGCACAGTTCTGTTAGTGTAGTGTAGGAGCATGCATATATTGGGCCGAAAAGATTCTACTTTCTCAATCTAACAGGAATTGTTTTGATAACAAGGTTAACTGCTTTTAGAAATCTTTCAAGGATTAAGATTGTACTTTGAGACATCCAAGAAACTGATGTTTTGTTTCTTTCAATGCCCACCCTTGGAAGTCTTTCACTAAAAAACTGCCAGAAGAATCTGACAGTTATGAATCTGACAGTTATCTTACCTTATGCTCACTTTGAGAATGCTCCAAAATGCATTTCTTGAGGCAGAAGGTAACTTTGAAGGCAGAAGTCGAACAGAAATGGTCTAGGTCAGTTTAGGTTAATGCACATCGTTGTATTCTTTCTGCAAAAGGTCTTCTCTCATTCTTGCAAAGTACTGCAGTCCCAGACTGAAATTAGAATGGATGTAAAATTAGAAGTGCTTGAACAGGTCACAGGTATGCGTGTTTTGGGCGCTAAGGATAGACTTGGCTCACAGTGTACCTGAAGTACTGGACATGAGCTGAGACTAAAGAAAGTTCAAGTTTTGGCAAAGCTGCTTTCACTCTAGAAAATTTGCAGCTGTAATTCTGTATCCCTTGAACTTCTTGTGAAGTGTTTATTTTTATAAGTGTTCAGTATCTGATGTATCTTTCAGTTCTAGCTTAGTTTAATCTGTAAAACATAAAGATATGTTTTCAGTTACAGGATTTATTTCAATCATGATTGAAGCCTTCCTTCAATAAGCATGGTGCTTCTAGCATGTTACAGTTCAAAATTTAAATATGATTTTTTTTTGTCTGAAATTAAAACTCCTAACACCATTAAAGCTATTTTTCTGTATAATTCATGACTCTTCCAAACAATATTAAAGAAAAAAAATTGTCAGAATCCTTATACAATGACTGTGTTTTTCCTAATGTTTCTTTATTCTAGAATCCTTGGATGAGCTGACTTGCTTAGTGGTAAAGTTATTTTCAGAAGTAGAGAATAAAAATGTCCCTATACCAGAGTTTCCTGAACATCCTTTCCAAGAAGAGCATCTCCGGGTGTGTATAGAGATATGTCTTCCATCCAGAGTGTATATTTTAAATGTTATTTTTTTATGTTTCAGTAATACACTGTGCACTTCACTACTCTTTTATCAATGTCCCTGTTAAGTTCCATATTTCTTTACTGTTTTCCCTACTCACTTTTACATGCTGAGTATAGTTTTGTATAGTTTATAGTAAGAGGTTGGACATTTGGTTCCAGCTATAAGCAACTGTGAGATAATTAATTTTCCTTGTTTGTATCATGAATGGCTGAAGTGTTGACCTAAGTTTTAGATACTTTGGAGATTTGGGAGATGTGTTTGTAATGTGTGTGTGTGTGTAAAGGGAACATGATACATGCTGCTGATATGAATAAAGTAAATGAGTTTCCCTTTGTTTATGGGTTTCCTTGTTTATTTTTCCCCTCAGCAACTTTACAAAGTGGTACCCATTAAGGACATTAGAAATCTTTATGTCACATTTCCTATACCAGACCTTCAGAAATACTATAAATCAAACCCTGGCCATTACCTTGGCCATCTGATTGGGCATGAAGGCCCAGGGAGTCTTCTATCAGAGCTTAAGGCCAAAGGTAAGTCCTTTGAGGATAGAGAATTGAAAAATATTTGATTGCACAGTATTTTAAAGTTTAGTTACGTTTCACTTAAAACAGACCTCTATATGTTAAAGCCTTCATCTATTTGAGTAATAAGTCATGTTGTGCTTTATTTTTGTTTCTGCAGCAGGTAGGAATAAATAGGTAACAGTCACTCAGGCTGCTGAGGCTATTATTTCGTGGACTCCACTTTATGTGCCTTCTTTAGAGAGTTAAAAGAACTTCAGCACAATTATCTTGTCACTAACTTTGAGATTACTGTCAGGTCCCTTAATGTCTGGAAGATTACAATGGTGGACATTTTGCTATTTTACTTTATATCATTCTGTTCCAAACAGAAGTAAATTATCCAGTAATCAAATGATCCTGAGTACAAAATCAGATAGATCCATATCTGAGTACGAAATCAGAGAGGTCTGACTTGTGTTATGTTTAACTTGCACTGTTGCATTAAGGAAGTAAAGGAAAACACGTAAATGAATCAAAATGGGTTTTTAAAAAATTATGTTGCTGAAGCATGCAAAAAGTTGTATAAATTGTTATAGATTTGTTTATGTAATATAGTTTCTTTTTAATGACATAGGATGGGTAAATACTCTTGTCGGAGGCCAGAAGGAAGGTGCTAGAGGTTTCATGTTTTTCATCATTAACGTGGACTTGACAGAAGAAGGGCTTTGTAAGTGAAGCACCGTCTGTATTCTGTGTTATTGTTGATGTGATGGTTTTGTGTTTGTATCTAAAGAGACTAATTCTTACTATAGCTTGAAAGCCAGTTTATTTTAATTAACTTGTTATTATTCTGTGTTTAGTTCCTCTAAGTATGCTAACACACTTCACCTAACAAAATCAACTTATTTAAGGTTATATTAAATTAGTTAGTTGAATACCTTAAATAAACTTCTTTAAAAGAAGAGCTGTTAATGCCTTTCTGTGCTATTTATTAATACTATTTAGACCCGAGTTAAATTATATTGTAAATCAGTACTTTTATATAAAGACGTGTTCAGTGCAGTTCTTGGAATTAGCTGGGGACATGAACATTTACCTTAAATTCATGTCTGAGAAAGGAAAATTTAACTTTGTTGGTGGGATTGCAGATCCACAGATTAAAGATCTTGATGTATCAAAGTATAATTTAAAAAAATCATATTTGTGTTCATTACATTTCTTTTTTGTGCAAAACTGAGTGAATTATTAAGTATTTTTTTCTTTTCAGTGCATGTTGAAGACATTATTTTGCACATGTTTCAGTATATTCAAAAGCTACGTATAGAAGGACCTCAAGAATGGGTTTTCCAAGAGTGCAAGGTAATTGGGGCTGTAACATGTGGTGGCATCAGCAGCTCTTTTCTTTTTACAAACTTTTATTATTTTTTTATTATTAGATTATTTGACTTTGTAACTAGCATTTAATAATCACATGGTAATTAAATTCATTAATTTTTAGAATGTAACATGACACAAATGACAAGTACATTTAGTGGAAAATGCTCTTGTAGAGCTGGGAGTTAAAATAGCATAATGGAGGTGAAGGAAGAGGGATCATGCTCTGTCCACAAGGATTTTACGTAACTTTGCTTAGTCTTCACTGAAAAAGGGGGAAACATTTACTGTGAGGAGCAACATTGAACTGGAAATTGAAATGGTTGCTATTCTACCCCTTCCTTCTTTCATGTGTTAAATTGTATAGTTGAGATTGTAGAGGCAATAGGACATTGTTTGTTACCCTCATCTTTTAAAAGTCAACTAAAGGCTTTCCATGAAGTACTTTGGCAGTGCATATCAGTCTTTGCTGAACTGTTCATGCTTCTTACAAGCCTGGATAGTTCTGTATACACAAGAGCAAAAATGTAAAGTGTCCTATTAGATAGCATTGCTCTTCTCAGTGTCAGTGTTAAGCAAACCCAGTTTTATGTATAGTCTCATTGGTTCAGTACATATGCTTGGGGTAAAGATTTCTTTTCCTATCTCAGCTTTCTTTGATCCAGACTGTTGAGTATTTCTGAAAGTAGAAATTCTGCAGCTGAGTTAGCCTTGTCTCATACACTTTGACACTGTATACCTCTGAAAGGAGTCTAAGGTCTTGTTATCCTCTGCTAAAAGTCCCAATGAATTCGTTTCCCTGTCAGAGTAAGCAAATACAGGGTTTGGAAAAGGTAATTCCATCTGTCTCACCCTGGTGCCTTTCCCTTGCTCCTCTCCTCTCAGCCCCAGCACTCCTGAGACTGTGGGGTGAGTCAGAGAGCTGGCAAACGAGTAGGAAAAGAACCTTTCTGAGTTTACTTTCAGCTGAATTGTTGGGTTAATCAGTCTGCATGGTTTCATGGAAGGATGGACTGTCCTTTTCACTGCCTTAAAAGTCAGATCTCTTTAATTCACCCTTGCCATTGTATCCTAAGAATGATGTGTTTTATTTCTGTGGCTGAGACAGCAAAAAGAAACACACTTTTTCTGTCTCTAAACTTACTCTTGGCTGACTGAACAAAAGGAAGGGAAAAGGAAGAGAGAGAGGCTTCAGTTCGTTAACATATGACAAGCATTGCACTGGAACACTGTGTACTGGTTGGATCAGAGTTGGTGTGTTTCCAAATTAGCAGGAAATTTGAATGTATGAGTGATGAGGCTGTGTGAAAACGACTTATAAGACTTGTATAACACTTCACATTACGAGACTATCACAAATTGCTTGTGAGTTTGATGCAACTTGAATATTACTGAAAACTTATGTTAGATACTTCTCTGCTATAAAGTGGATACAACAAAAGTACTTCCTTTTCTTTCATTATAGAAAGGAATTAAGTAGCCAGTAATTATTCTTAAAATAGGCTTTCATTTATGCTCTTTAATCATTGATACATTGTTTTATAGGATCTAAATGCTGTGGCATTCAGATTTAAAGATAAGGAGCGACCACGAGGTTACACATCAAAGCTTGGAGGAATGTTGCATGTAAGTGGAGGGGGTTGTTTTTGTTTGGTTGTTGTTTTTTCTAATAATATTTTAACAGTGTGTTTGATTATCCAGTTAATAAATACAGGCATATGTGAAGCTCCTTTGCACTTTTTGTACACTGCATAGGCCTTAGTTTTGGCAGTCAGTAAGTTACATTCTGTTCACTCTACCATTTTATGCTTTTGTACTTGATAGAACTGATTGTATGGTAACTGGAGGTGCTATTTGATCTCTTTCAGTGTTTCTTAGGACATATGTACCTTGCCATTGTGTTTGTCTGGTAGCTAAGTGTTCTCTAGGGAAATACTAGACAAATAATATTTTATCATAAACAATATGTTCCTTAGTTCACAGTGTTGAAATACTGCAGTAAGCAGAAATGTTTGTATTAAGATTGCAAATTACAAATGCTTGACTATACTGATGTGATTGCATATTGGTACTCATGTAGCTTTTACTTGGTCTTAATTATTTAATGCAAAATTTCCCTCATTTCGTGCTAATGAGAGATTTAGGGGGGATTGCTGAGATTTTTTTTGTCTAGTGAAATTATGCAGCTTTTATACATTGCAGCAATTCTTTATTGCATAGCTAATGTCTGCATCTATTCAGAGAAATTTTTGGTTTCTTTTCAGGAATTACTGTTACTGGTTGTAGACCTTTAATCTGTAAAGTTTAAAATAATGCTTAATTTTCAAATTCTCTTTCTGTTTGCTAAAAAGCATTAGACTTGGCTGAAAGCATGTAAATGGATATTTAAAGAGCTCCTGCTTGGCAGGCTGTCTCTTACTTTTTTCTGTTAAATGACTTAAATCTCTAACAGTCTTTCAGTGGCTTCTATTTATTGGATCATTTCTGATTACAAATGCTGTGTCCAAAAATCAGGCCAGGAAGTTGCCAGCAGTGTTCCAAAGAGCAGGGTATTGAATCAAGGCTCTATTTTTTTTTAAACTGTCTTTCTTTTGCTTTGCTTTGCAGTATGAATGGTAATTTTCTGCTCTAGTAGTTAAATGAGAATCAAATTCTGGATCTTTAGCATTCACATTAGAATTTTTAATAACACAGATTTGGTTCATTGTCCTTGGTCTCCACCCCCCACCGTCCTTTCTCTTTTGCAAAATGCTTTTTGTGACTTACTCTCTGTTCTGGAAGTCATTCCACTGTGATTTTTTTTGTATAATGTAGATAATTCAGAAAGCCATTTTGTAATAATTCTGGTTGAAAAAATACACATACACTTGTATGGCAGAGTGCAAGTCCTCAGTGCTTATGTCACCTGGTAGTTTTCCCTTGGTAAACAGGTGTTTATCAAGGAAGTTTTCATGTCAACCATATTAATCATTTTCAGATGAGTTTTAGCTTTTTTTTCCTAATGTAGCCATGTACCTTAAGAGATTTTCAGTTTGACCCTAAACAAAACGTGTTAGCATTAAAAGTGCTTAAAATTTTATTATGCTTTTAGATATTGAAATATAATTTCCTCTAACTTATTGTAAATAAGAATTGAATTATTAGAGAGGTCTAAAAAACCCTAGCTTTTTTGTTTCTTTGTTTTATTTTGCTTATTTATGTTTTGTTTTCCCCAAATGCACTCTAGTATTTGGTATTCTTTTATCTTCAGAAATATCCTGCAGGGGTCAGCATTTACCATGTTATTTTTACTTTAATCAAAATACCATTTAAAGGTGGGTGACTTTTATATTGAGACATAAAATATTTTGAGAGAAGAATGGTAAATATACAGTATGTAAAATTGCCTAATACTTGAAAAACATGATGACACAGTTAGAATGCTACTCCCTCTTGTTTAGTTTTGAGAGAGATTTTAAAGCATCCTACACACTCCTAATTTGAAACTACCAAGGTAATACAGATTTAGTGACCAGAAGTGTTTGCTTTTGTTTCCTCTACTGAACCATAGCTTTTTCATGCTTAGTTTTGTTTAATTCATCTACATCTTCATTCTTGGCTTTGTTTTTTAGTATTATCCTATAGAAGAAGTATTAGCTGCTGAATATTTGCTTGAAGAATTCAGGCCTGATTTAATAGAGATGGTACTGGATAAACTGAGACCAGAAAACGTTCGGTAAGTTAAACTGTATTTTAACACAAACATTATAAGAAAGCAGATGAACTAATGGAAACACAAAATCTTAGATGTCTCTTGCAGCTCCAGAGTAAATGTGATTGAAAAATCTTCACTATGCTTCTTAGTATGAGAAGGTCTTAGATATATGCTAATTTATTTCCAAAGGTTCATGTATCTCAAACAATTATTGGATAAAGTCAGGTAAACTTGAATTATGAACTGTGTTTGCAAATGTCATGGGGTCCTGGTGTTTCCAGTGATATGCAAGTAAGGATACAATAAATGGAGTTGCCTTTATCAGTAACAGTAGTTGCCATAGTAATTAATGCCCTTTAAAGAAGGGCCTATATCTTGGTATGTGGGTGTGCATCTGTGTGTAATGTGTGTGGGATGCTTCGACTGAAGCTTGACTATGTCAAGAGATCATATTTTGAACAAACAATACTTTAATGAAAATCTCCAGTTCTCTTTCCTAAAATATTTAATACTTCTATATTTTGAATGTATTTTCATGTTACTCTACCACCCAAGTTCTTAAATTTGATACTTCTAACATATAAGCATTGTTTTTAGAATGTGTAATTACTTGCTCTCTGTAGAAGGCAAGCTTAACCACATTCCACGTGAATGTGAACTTTTAACTGGTTTTAGAGTTGCTTACAAGCAATAAGTAAACCTGAGCTGATGTGATTTAGTAAAGAAGCTGCAGGTGTCAATGAGATCTGATGTTTATTAGAGCTGCACATAGCTTTGAGGCATAGCTCTTAGCATTGCAAGAAAACAGTCAATATTACCTGATTCATAATGTAAATTGGGTCTTTGTTACTACCCAGAGAACTTCCAATGCATCTTCTTACTCAAGCATTGAAAAATTGCTAGAGGAAATGAATGCAGGTACATACAAGCATAGATTCTTTATCTTGTCAAGTGCTCTTGGATGCTACAGACCACTCACCACTTTTCTGTGTTGCTCCTGTTGCTGGCTGTGCCAGTCTTCTGACATTTTTTCCAGCTGTCAGTACTTCAGCATAAGACAGCCATAATGAACCCAGTTCAAAAATTAGAGAGTACTGGTAGAGGGAGAAAGTTCAAGCCTATAGAATGTGGCCAGAAGCATAAGAAAGTGGTGATGGTTTTTAGAAGAAGGTGGTGTGTTTTTTTCAGTTACATAGAAAACATTTATTTCACAATGTTCTTTTGTAATGTAGGCTCACATCTGCACTTTGCAATTCTGCATTCCTCTTTGTCCCTTGCTGGAATAAAGGGGGTGGGACAAGAAAAGAGCAAGATGAGCAAGAATTTAATTAAAGAGGAAAAAGTAATTCTAAAAAGATACAGAATTTAGGTGTAGCATGCTTGAAACATGAGTAATCAAAGAAGACAATAGCTTTCTAAGGTATATGTCTTCATATAGTAGTTTTGAAGGGTTGCATCAGTCTTTTCTCATTTGACAAAGTGACTTCTGGTAAATGGACATTTTCTCCACAGTTGGTAATTGGGGATTAATTTGAAATAAAAACTAGATTTTTTTTTTTTTTGCAAGATGGAATATGTCTAAAACAGACATGAACTGAAGATTAACTTCATTATATTAAGCAACTAATAATAGTTTGAGCCTTCAGATAGTGGAGATAGATGTTTCAGAATTGGTCATTAGTAACCTCTGTGGGTCTCTATAATTATAGGCTTTAAATGTCATGTGTTTCATCTTGCTTTCTTCTAGCTGGTGCTTTTTGGATGTTATGTTTAATGTTCCTTCAGGACTAATTTTATTATCTCTTTACGTGACTTAAGAAAGAGATGTCATTTAATAGATGAAGAAATGTGCCATTTTAAAATTTTGTATTAAAAAGATGCTAAATATCGGGAGAAAAAAATTACTTTCAGAACTGGAATAAACCTGGTTTTATGGCCTCTTCAGTTAACTGTTAAAGAAATGATATGTTGTCTTTGTTGCAGGCATTTTAGTAGGGCTTCAAGATAATAAATACAAGCGGGTTACTTCTCTGAAGTTTAAGTGCCCATAGCTATGCTGACAGCTGTCCCACTAAGGCTTAAATGTTAATACACAGGAACTAGAGACTGTCCAGAGGCTGATTAAATGCAGCTCTAGCAGCCAAATTCAGCAAAGCAGTGCTATTCTAACATGGGTGGAATGAGGCCTGCAGGAGGTCTGTAGTGATGTAGCAGCAGGCATGCTTTGAGTTTGGAGCAGAATAATGGGAACTGTATTGCTTATTACGTGTGGACTAAGACAGTGTTTGTATTTGCCACAACAACTGTACATCTTAGTTCTCTCCACGTTCTGACTGTTTGTATTCTCAAAAAGTATAACTTACAAAAATAAATGCAAAACATCAACCCGAATTTAGGGTTCCCAGATGTCATGTAGCTTTTTCCTACTGCCCTAGATGATGCCTTTTTTTCAGTTTAGACTAAAAAGTCATGGTTATGCTTCCATATACTTTCTGTAATAATACTGGAATCTGATTTTTCTTAGATTTAAAAGTATAAGTCAATTTCTTTTTTCTTAGATTTAAAAGTATAAGTCAATTTCGCATCAGATGGTTAAAGACCTGAGCTAATCACACTTTCCTACTTCCATTTGACTGAAAGAAAATACTTGTGTATAGTACTAGATTCCTTTTAGATACATTTTAAGCATTTATCCTGTGAAATAAGTAGAATGAAATGAACTGCAATTTAAAAAAATCTTTTACTTAACTAAGATCCATCAAAGTATAGTATAATATAACAGGGAATATAATTTATAGTATCTTTCATTTTAAATTGTTGGCAGGATACATTTTCTTGGGAAGGGGAAACTGAAGTATTACTCAGAGTGATTTCATGGTACATTACAAAGATTCAAGAAAGCCACTGTGGATTTTATTTTTAGTGGGCTCTCTTGAAAGAATGATTTGAGATTACAGATGTTAATAAAAGGGTCCCTTTGTGTTACATTTTTTTAAAATTGCATCTGTACCTACGTGAATTTAATGAATTACCAATTCAGTAGCCTGCTCCCTTTTGTCTTTTCTTGAGCAATTTTATATACTAATAAAAAAACCTTTGCACATTGGCTTTAAATATCTGTGTTGTTTGGTTGTCCACCATTTACTGTGTATGCTCATGTGATACGTATGCTCATATTTACCTTTCTGTTCCCCCTTTTCATCAAAGAATTTTGTGCCACATCCTAACTTTGGCTGTTGTTTGGCATTGTTTTCTTGTTTTTATTGATTTTTTTTTTCATTTTATGTCTTGCATACATTCTGTCTTGAGGTGCTTTAGTTGGCATTGATTTGAATTTTTTCTTTGTATTGTGGTTTTGTTTATAATTTCTTTTTCATTCACCTATACTAAGGACTCTTGGCATAGCTGTATTTTAGTAACTGCATTCATTGTCTCTTTCATAAGTATAGTTTTTCAATTATTATTTTCTTAACAAACTTTTGAGTTTAAAAAGCATGAAAAAAAATTCATACTCACAGATGGTAGGAGGTATGCATGTGCTTCCATTTGATTGAGCCATAACAGAAAGTGTTCATATTCCCCTCCCACCCCCGCACACTACTTGTTGCATTTAGTGCCTTAATTTCCCTGAGAGAGAAACTTTTTAAAATTTAAGTCTCATTTTTACTTGTTCAAACTGTATTGGGTTTTACCAGCCATCTGTGAAGGTAAGGGAATAGACTTGGCATGTGTCACAATCTTAGCTGAAAAATGTAATTTTCCTATCATTTCCAAGGCATTTTTTTCCCTTCAACATCTGCAGAATAAATGCTCTTACTAAAATTTGAGAAGATAGTGACTCACCAGATTAAGCAGCTAAAGAACATTTTCCCCTGGATAGTAAGTGCGATTTTTTTGTCTATTGGTAGCAGAAGTGCAGCACTAGTACTTTCCTAGAGGGAAGAGAAATAAAATAAATGCCAAAAATATAGATAGAGAAATTTCTAACTACTGGAATTTCACAGACTCTCAACGAAGTTATCTCAGTGCAGTTAGTGATGCTCACCCTGAAGGTAAACAGTCTAGAAATGTTTGTGTTTGTTTTTTTTGGATCTGAGCAAACAATTTTTAAAATCACAATTTGTTCACTTATTTCCCCCCACAAATCCTTGGTAGCAACTTAGTTTTACTGAACCCTAAGAAATAACTTGTGTTTCTGCAGTGATGAGAGTGCTGCACCCCAGCAGCATCTCTGTGTGTAGTTTCCCCTTCTCTGGTTTCTGAGGGGATTTGTATGTGAGGGGCTTTGAGTAAAGTTTTACTTATGGTTGTGAGGGAACTTATGAGTAAGTATAGGCTTTTGTTATTTTTGTCTCAGGCATGTTGTGTTATGCATTTGAGATAAAAGTAATTTCTTCCATTGCTTGACAATATCATAATTTGGAAGACAAAGGTTAAATTAGGTCCAAAAAAATCAATCCTTTATAAGAATAAATTTGCTTTGACACGTTTGTTACTAATGTCACAAATACTGATTAAGTTTTCTAAGCCTATTACTTTTCCACCTTTAGAACCTTGAGTTTTGTTATGGAAATCTGGAGTATAATAGTTGATAATCTTTTGTGGAAGTACATTCATTTTAAAGCACACATTCTCTTCCCAAGTAACACTGTCATGTGGATTTCTCACTTGTAGCTTCAATTTTGATTTCAGGAGAGTGAAAAACAAGATAGTGTTTAATAAATATATATCACATTATAAAAACTGTGGTTGTTAATGAAATTGGGGAAAACAGCAGTTTGCATGTACAAGAATGTATATGCAGAAGTAAAGAGCATTTATAGTTTGTTGTGTTCCATATCCATAAATGGCTCAAGCCTAAATACACTTCAAGCAAGTCCTATTGAAGATCAGCTGATTGCCAGTCTTGCTTTCCCAGTGCATTCCCACACTGTCTTAAAACATATGGATGTTCTAGTGCAATACAGCACAACAGAGAAATAAAAGCAGAAGTAATGTTATATAATTGGTGACTTTAGAGATGGATTACAATATATTGAAATACCTGCATAGCATAGTATTTCTACTTGCAGTGCTTCTCTTTTTTTCTGTCCTGATCTTCTTTCCTGTTGGTCTTAAGTTGTAATTCTTGGGCAGACAAAATGCCTTTTGATTTTTTATATTGTTGTGGGTATGTTTCTGACAGCTCAAAATGTCAGTAATCATTCCAGTAGTGATTTGAGATAAAAGGAAGGCAGGAGGATCTCTTGGAAGAGAACTGCTTGAAGAATTACAATGTTGATTTCCACAGTTTTGTTTCCTGTACAGTGAGTAGATGATTATTTTTAGCTCTTGAATTTTAGTATGTTCCTGCAGGAAATGTTTGGGTGCTTGGATTGTGACTACTGTTTGAGCATCAGTATGTTTGAGAAGGGTAGGAGGAGGAAATGTTGAATAACAGACATATCCTAACAGTATATTCTAGCATAATAGATCTTTGTCTTGCTGCCCTAACCATATGATTATTGGAATTTTATTAGGATAATTTTTTCGCTTAAGACTCTTACTTCTTTTTCTTCTTTATTTACTGCACAAAAAGACCTGGTAGGCTTCTCTGAAATTCTAGGAGACTTTATTGTTTTTGTAGTCTCTTCGCAACTTTGTACCTGTGTTGTGGTTTAACCCCAGCCAGCAGCCAAGCCCCACACAGCCTCTTGCTCACCCACCTACCAGTGGGGTCATGGAGAGAATCACAAGGGTAAAAGCTGGAAAACTCATGAGTTGAGATACAGACAGTTTAATAGGGAAAGCAAAAGAAAAAAAAAAAAAGGCAAAGCAAGGAATCAATTTGCTGCTTCCAGAGGGCACGCAGGCATTCAGCCATGTCCAGGAGAGCAGGTGATTGTGCTGCCTTTTTTTGACCATTTCAGATTTCGTAGAAACATCTAATTACTCTTAAACCTAATCACTTCCATTGAATAGTCTCTTGTGTTGCACACTGTTCAACAGAATTAAAGGAATTTTCTTGATACCTATCACTTAGGCTACTAACAAAATACTGATAAGTTTGTAATTTTCTTTTTTCTGGATTTCTTCTTTTTAAGGTGTGTTCTTTAGTACAGGCAGCACCTGAATGATTCTCTTAGTCACATGGTTTAGTTTTAGGTTGTCCTGCAAGAAGCACAGAGTTGAACATGAGATGATCATTGAGTCCCTTTCAAATTGAGGTTATCTACAATTCTTTGATAAGACTGGAATAAGATTCCTATAATCAGTATTTTCATGTATTTGGATGTTCATATAGGTGGTGTATAAAACATAATTGCTTCATCAGTTTTCTAGAAGATTGCAAGAACTGCTTTCTGTTTCCTGGAACAAAAACAGAGTCTTAAAAATAGAAATTGCATGCAACACTACTGGTGTAACCCCAGGTTGTAACACTTTAGGAAAAGCTGTGACATTAAATGACTGTGGCAACCTGATTTCATGCTTAACCTTAGTATGTAGTTCAGTGGACTTATATGTGCTCTTGTACCCTGTAACTATCTATGGACTGTGTGTAGAAATAAAGGTATTCTGGTGATGGAGCAGAAACAGTGCTTGGAATAGTGTCTCAGTCTTTTCTCAGACATAATCATGCCAAAGTGCTTTGTCTCTCTGTTTTCAGAGTTGCAATAGTTTCCAAGTCTTTTGAAGGAAAAACTGATCGAACAGAAGAATGGTATGGAACACAGTACAAGCAAGAAGCAATTTCTGATGAAGTTATTAAGGCATGTTAAAATTTATAACATTCTAATATCTGCAAATGAAAGTTGGTAGTAATTTTCCCTGCAGTTGAAAGGGGCACTTAAATCAGATGTTCTTCATAGCGTGAAAATCATACAATCAGTCTGTTTAATGTTAAAGGAAGCAAAAATGTTATGTTAGTTTTTAGATTTCAAATATTTATTACATATGATGGATATATTTTAATGGTTATAAACCATGTTAAGTACAGGGAATGTTACACTATTTTTTCTGTAGAAGATCCCTAATATGCAGTGACTGCCTAAAAATGTAAGCATTAACTTGTATGAAATTTAAACTCTCTATTATATGTTAATGAATTGATCAGTACTTAAAAAAGGAAATTTTAAAAACTGTTACGTGTAACTGTTTCTGAAGTTGATTTTTTCAATATAGAAAGCAAGTATGTTTTGCCAGTTAAATGAAATTGTAAAAATCAAAATTCCAAAAAAGGAGGGAGGCAAGTCCTTGCTGAAAGTTATTATAGTTCTAATCTTCTGAGAGGAGATGGCTGTAAAATTTACCTTAGGGCCAAATTGAACCTTCTAAGAGTGCTCTGGACAGACATTACATAGGAACACTTCCTTTAGCTTGACCATACCCATGTTCTTGATTAGAATTCTTGGTTAAATGTTTAGTTTAATACTTAATTTACAGTTCATGGTTGCAGAAAATATAAGATATAAACCCACCCTTCTCTCTGCTATAAGCTTTCCAAAATTATTTATCTGTCATCCTCCTAAGAGCGATTCATCCTGCTGATAGCCTACTTTGGCTTGTTTTCCCAGGTATTTCTCTCTTGCCCTGTTATCTTAATAATATTTACACATAAGGTAGTGGAATGCATTTTCAGATCTTTTGTTTCAGTGTAAAATGAATAAGCCCATATATGCTTTAATTAAGCAGAAACTGGCATAGCTTGATTGTTTCTCCTATTGATCTAGAAATGGCAAAATGCTGACCTGAATGGGAAATTCAAGCTTCCAATGAAGAATGAGTTTATTCCTACAAACTTTGAGATTTTGCCACTGGAAAAAGATGCGACACAGTACCCTGCCCTTATCAAGGTAAACTGTCTGTATTTGTCCTGTTTGCTGCCTAACCTTCTGGGAAGTTAGAATTTAATTCGTCTGGTTTTTACAATACAGATCATCTCATATTCCAAAGTATAGTTAACAGAAAAGTATAGAACTTCAATATTTTGCTACAAAGAGAGTAAAGAGTTAATTCTTGCTGAACTTTGGATTATGACAGTTTGTGTTCCTAGGAAAGTGAATCTAGATACAGCTTGAACTTTCTCTGCCCTTTTGAAAGTGTGTCAACAATTGATAAAAATAGCAGTAAAGCTGTTTATTCAGCAGAAGGGTGACTGCCACTTAGATTTTTTTGATCACTGTTGAGTAAGTCAAGGGTAGGCAATAGGCAAGGCTATTGTTTTGTAACTGTGTATAGAAAATGCCTGTGATTGCATGGAAAAAGTAAGAGAAGTGTCATTCAGTGATTTCAAAATCTAGTGAATATATATTAAACATAGTGAATATATCTGTATTCACTGTATGTATTGAATATAGCAATTCATGCAATATGAATTTAAGGGGATAATTCTAAGTGGTGAAGAGACTTTTTTTTAAAGTAGTAGCATATTTAGATGACTTAATGAAACCTCTTTTCTTGACACAGGACACTGCTATGAGCAAACTATGGTTCAAGCAAGATGACAAATTTTTTTTGCCAAAAGCTTGTCTCAACTTTGAATTTTTCAGGTATGCAATGTTAAGTATATCACATAAAGTCAGCTCCAAAACTTTATTGGGAATCTGCGTTTGTGTGGCAAACGCTTTCTTGCATGTATTGACACTTTAGAATCTTTGTCCTTACTTTGAATATATAATAAGGCTTAGATGCAGGAAGGCACATCTAAAATATGCAGTTATTTAGTATCAAGAAATTTGATGTGCTCCTTCTCTATTAACAGGAACAGTTTACTGAACAATACTCTTAAACCAAATTTCCTTTGATATTTTATTTGCTATACTTGAAATATACCTGCCAACAGAACCCACTAGATATTGAAATATCCGTCTCTAACAGTAATTATGTGTTTTTAAATTAATTACTAAATTACAGCTATTTTAAGATGTGTTTTCTTTATGAAATGCTTTTCTGATAGTAATTCTAGGCTCAAATTCTCTTTTCATTTGCGTAATGCAAATTAGTTTTAAAAGTGCTTAAAATTTTGGGATTTTACTTAACTGACGCCCATAACTGATTGTACTCTTCTTTTAGAAGAGCATTGTCTATATTAACAATGAACTTTGATTCTGACCTCAAGATGTATGATAAAATGATGTAATGTTAATTCTGGTCTTGCATGACTTTCATCGTAGGAAGATAATCTTTATTTTTTAAGTGAGCATGACAATGATGGACCTTCTTAATAATGTTCCTTTCAAGTAATACATTTCTAGCTTTTGAATGAAAAAAACTGCTGTTTTTAAAGTGCAGCTGTTTCTGTGTTGAACTATTGAAGGCTAGAAAAAATTCAGGGACTCTCCTTTTGCCTAATTAAATTATTTGGTGATATTTGTGGAAGGGCCATTGTAGGAGCTTGCATAGATGCAGTGTTGAATTCTTGTTTTGGGAGACCACTTGAAATTTTTCTTGCAAGATATTATAATACAGGGGTTTTTTTCAGTGTGTGTTGTGTCTTGGTACTGGTTACCTGGGCATTTTCTCTTTGCTTTTTGAAACCACAGGCCAGATGTTACAACTGTTTCAACTTGGATGTGTCAGGAAATGGAGGATCAAAACGGGAACTCTCCATCTCTTATTCAGAGAACACAATTGCAGTGCTTTGCCTTCTTTTTCATTCTTGGTGGCTTTCCCTTGTACTATGTTTGGCCAAAATCCAAAATAGGATTTTACTGATGGACACTGAGCTTACAGTTGTGGTGGTTTTTAAAATCAATTCAGGTGAACTATAAGTGGTTCAATCTCTAAGAGTTTGTGAGTGAATAAAAGATAATTGGATTTATGTAGATGTCCTGGTTTAGGGCAGATTTCGGGAGAAAACTTCTGAAGAGGCCCCTCCCCCCACCAGTTTGGGAGATATAAATCTCATTTGAGAAAAGTGGAAGAAGCCTGTTCATTTAACAAGCACAGTACTCACAAATGTGAAAAGAAAAAAAAATAATATTAAACAATGAAATCTTTTGTTGTTCTGACGAGATGGCAATTTCAGAAAGTCCTCTTGTAGTTGAGTCCTTTTCGTGAGTGTGTCCTCGACTTTCTCTCATTCTCTCAGGGGCTCGGGTCTGGTGTCCCGGCAGTGCAGCTTACTAAAAAACTATCTGAAAGGAGAGCTCTCTCTCACTGTCCCTGCTGGAGACAAATCAGTCCAAGAGAAGGAATGCAGGGGAGCAAGTGCAGTTTCTGCTTCTTCTCCCCCTCTTTGCTTGGAACCAGTCTTAAAGGTGCAGAATTTAATATCCAGCACAAACAGAACAGGTGATTGGGGATACAAGCATCATAAAGTCCCCCTAGGATGGCAGAGCACACAAAGGTGTATGTGTATGCAATACACACAATATCACAGAATTGTTTGTGTTGGAAGCGACCTTTAAAGATCTAGTCCAGCTCTCCTGCAACAAGCTGGGATATCTTACCTAGATCTGTGGGGATGGTATTTCCCAGTTAGATTTATGTTTTCATCTCAGTGAGCCCTTATAAAAAGCCAGAAGTAGTTGAGCTTTGCTGACCATTGTGGTGGAATGATTTGCCTCTTTCTTCCTAGGAACAGTTCCAGGTGAGAGCTGGCTTTTTTCTTAGGGTTGGGAGCAAGGGTTCTTTCCTTTTTCCTCAAAAATGACATGGTAATTGTGTGTGAGCAGGAGCAAGGAAATTCTGACAATACTGGGTGCATCATCTCTAAAAGATGTAAGCAGGTTTGTCTAGTTTTGATACTTTAAAAAGGTTCTTGGAGAATCTGTCTCTATTTGATCGTGCTGATGGTCATCGAAGAAAATGGTGGAATGTGGAGTGTTTATTCATGAGAGTTGATGGAATCACTCATATCTCATGGGACCAAGTGAATTGTTGAATAAAGCCGTCTTTATGACAGGGGTGTTCATAAAGAGTCTAAGCCTCAGTTCTAGATCAGAGTATGAAGCCTGCACTACCTTTTAGTGGATTACAAGTTTGTTCACACTACAGGCTGCTTCAGTTTGATAAAAAAAAAAAAAACTGGGAGGATTTCTTCTGCCTGCAGCCCTGATCAACATGAAGCATAGAAAGAATTCTGGTCCAGATGTTACAGCAGCAATTGATGTGTAGATAAATTAAGAGGAAATTGCTGAGGTTGGTTTCTCCCTTAAATATACAAATTGCACAGGAACAATATGTGTGTGAACCTCTTGAAATCACCTTGTTCCAAAACTGAAAATCCTTATGAATCCTTGTGTTAAAGAAACATCACAGTAAAAACATCTGACTTACTGCTCAGCCTAAAAGAGGATGATAAGCTTTTGCATTTGTATGAATTGCAACTTAAGAACTCAAAAAGTATCCTTTTTTAAAAGGAAGTAAAACAACCATGTAGTGTGATGATGCCTTGAAAGTTCTTTCAAGGTAGTTAGCAACTCAGAACTTCAGCGTTGGATTCCAGCTATGTCACTTACAGGTGTTTGAAAGGGGAGAATACTAGACTTGACAATTTTTTTTAATGCACCATTGATGATTGAGTTGTTCTACTTCTTCAAGTTTAGTTGAAAAATAAGCTTTTTTAATTCTAGAAATAAGCATTTGTTTACAAAACTGTCAGTAATAGGAAGCAACTCCCAGAACAGTGTTGTAATAATTGTTTTCTGTTATTTTTCACTTGGGGATTAATGATCTAGTAGTTGTGATTTTTTTTCAAAACTCCCAGTTGGCCTTTGCCAGCTATGTGAGAATACAGAATTTAAAACTGATACAGACATAGTAATCACTAAAACTGATTAAGTCTGTATTCTAGTATCAAAATGGGAAAGAATATAATGAGTTTGGAGGAAGGTTTGTGGGATTGACCTACATCTTGATTTGAATTTGCTCTTAATTTAAAAATACAACAGTAATTGGATTTATATAGTTTGGTGTATTGAAGTTGCTCAGTTTGGGAAATTCTCATTGTAGGGAGAAATGCAAATACCAATTCTTTTGTCTTTTTTACTGACCTGTTTGTTTAATCTGGGCTAAGATTTCAGACTATAGCAGCCTCTGCTTCTCAAATATGTATATTTGAAACTATTAATTTAGTTTGTTAAAATATGTTCTGTGCTTCCTTTTCTTAATCTAAAAGGAAGGAGAAGTTAAAACCTACAAGGAACTTTCTTAAAAATATCTTTGCGATGTGTTTTAGTTATCAGTCTGTGTGTTGTGGTCATGTTTTACTACAGTGAAATACCTTGCTGTATAGGTGTAAACATGAGTAATAGCCTGAATATCTGACTGCTTCAGGAAAAAGTCAGGTTTGAGTTGTAAGCCGTATCCTGACGGCAAATGCTTCAGATACTGCTGATCATTTCTGTGAAATTGGTAATGAATTTACATGCACTTCAGAGATTTTAGCAATACATATAGTACAGAAAACTTGTCTTCTCAAGTCTTTAAAACAAACAGGTGTTTAACAATTAGCATGGTTGAAACATGGCTTGAGTCTTTGAGTTGCATTTCTCTTTTTGAGAAATTTGCAATGGTGTTGTGTGTGATCATGCGCTCCTAATGCAACAGTAGGTTTTGGAGAGTTGTTGCCATTAAAATATAACACAACTGTGGTAGTGAGAAAATGGATATGCCAGACTTCTCTCTTGAGCTGACCGTGGCATGTACTGCAAATTGTCATACCACCAATTGTTGATCTCCTAATTTTTGAAGTAGAAACTGATAGCGTATGAGTATTAATTACTTTAATGTTCAGTACACGGACTTTCAATTTGGTCTGTTAAATTATGTTGGTATATTTAGTTGCTTTTACTCCTGGTGTATTCTGACTGTGCAGCCAAGTAAATAAAACATGTCTTGATTTATGAGCACGCATAGAATATCTCTGGGATCTTGAGTATGTTTAGTCAAACCATATGCAAGCTAAATAACTCTTTTCAGATGTGTTCATATTTGTCTTCATAATAGGAGTCCTTCAGAATGGGATCCATCAGCATAAAAACTGAAAATACTGTTTCCTTCAGATCAAACTTAAAAGGCCAAAAGAAACATAGAAATAATTTTAAACTGCATATTTTACTTTCAACATTTTCTTCCAGCCCATTTGCTTACGTGGATCCCTTGCATTGTAACATGGCCTATTTGTACCTTGAACTACTCAAAGACTCCCTCAACGAGTATGCATATGCAGCAGAACTAGCTGGCTTGAACTATGATCTCCAAAATACCATCTATGGGATGTATGTAAGTACCCAAATCAAGGAAAAGCTTAGAGCCTTAAAACTACTTCCACTCATCAACATTTTTATATTGATTTGATGGAAGGACTTTCAAATAAAAAATAAAGGCTGTTAGTCCTTTTGATCTTGGTTATTAGCCATCCTTTCTTTGATTTGAATTTTAAGTTGAATTTTGTTAAAAGTCTTCAACAGTCTTTTAGTTCTCATTAAGCAAATTTACTTCTTTTTTTTATCATTCGTGAAATTAATTAGTTTGTAAGATTTCTTCCTCCATTAAAAAAAAATGCAACCCTAATCCAAGCTTACGTATTTATTGGTCAGATATCTACTAAAAACTTTCTGACTGGTGGGGTAAGAGACCCCCTTTTCATGCTATTAAATAAATAGTATACTTCTGCTTTCCTGTTCAAGAACTACTGATCATGAGGCTGCATATACATACTCTTCAGTCATGTTTCTTCATCCATTACCTTGTCACTGCCTGAGGTATCAAAGCATTTCTTTTGTTTTTCTTTTTGTTAGTCGCTACATTTATGCTGATCCTCTCCATTGCAACATGACATACCTGTTTATCAGGTTATTGAAGGATGATTTAAAAGAGTATACATATGCAGCACGCCTCTCAGGTTTGGTCTATGGCATTGCATCAGGAATGAATGCAATACTTGTAAGTAAGAAAAGAACGCAGGAGGAAATGAAACAGCTTGGGAGTTGTTGAGCTTGGAGAAAACATTTGACTTCTGCATTTCTAAATGAGATGGTTAATGTTTATTTTTCCTTGCATATATCTCGTGAATTAAAGACAATGCAAGACTGTATTTTAATCAGTACTGAGTGACCTGTTTAAGATTGCAGTGTCTTGTGAACATGCGTGTAGTGCAATTGATGCATTCTGGTTCACATTTTTACTTGCTTGCATGATAATCTGCAAAGTACTATTGCTGGTTTCTATATAAAAAGATTAACTTTTCTGTTGAATGAACCCTCAGCTTTACAAATTTTGTTATAATTCTCTAATTCTACTGTAGTGAGCTGTGGAGATGGATTGTGCATGTGTTCACTAGAATGCAGTGCTGGATATTTATGGCTTTTTCTTTTGTTTCTAACACGTGTTTTATAATCTGTTATAAAGAGCTAACTTGATAAATTTTGATATTGTTATAAATGCTTATTTCTTATTCAGCTTCTCCTGTGAGATTAATGATAGGAGATTTTAATAGTCTCTCTTGAAGTTTGGTTAAAAGCTTTTATTAGCCACCCTTATATGCCAGAATGTGTTTTGAAATTTCCTGTGGAAGTGTTACTTTCCGAAGTGTTACTTTCCGAAGTAGAAGAATGTACTGTATATTTTCTTAATGTTTTCTGTGTGAGAGAGTGCTGCATTTTTTTTTTTTATCCAACACAAATCTAATTTCCTGGTTGCATTCACCTGACTTACTGCAAACATGGTTGTCCTCAGTTTCAGAGCTTGCTGGTGTTTGTGTGATCAGGGTTAATTCTTTTAAAAAAAAAGTGTGTAATTTTCTTCATTTTTAGTCAGTTATTTTAAATATTACTTGAGACTTTGTAATATTATTTTCCATATTGTGAGAAGTTTTATAATTAATAAGTGTGACTTATTAATGACTATAGTGATGCTTTGAGCAAGGGCAGATGCTACTCTGAGAAGTCACCCGTGGTGCTTGTTGAGCACTTCAGGTCCCTGTGCTAATTTAGGATACTAGCCTTTGTCATAAACCCATTTATGATAAGTTTTTCTTCAAATTCGTTGTTCAGCTATGTTTCAGCAACTACAGAACAAAAAAATTCTTCCTGCTGAAAAGCAAGAATTCTGTATGTTGGTTTGAGTTCTATAGTTTAGTTTTACTCCTAATTAAACTGCACAAGTCCAATCAAATTCCTGGTTCAAGAGACCAAATTTTGAAGTTTTTCCCTGCAAAAAAGACCTTCTAAAGCCTTTTTTTGCCAGAGAAATTTTCTGTAGCTTGATGAATTCATACAGTAATTTTTAAGTTTCATGTTATTTTTTAAATGAGTAAGTCTATTTCATTTATACTTTCAAAAATATGTATGATCAGATCAATACATCATTATGGTTCCAGGATGACTCCCTTGATGTTTCAGCTCAGCAGCATCCTGGTTATAAAGTGTGCTTCTGTTTATAGCACCTTTCTTTTTTAGTTTTGCTTACTTCCACTTAAATATTCTTTGATCAACAACATAGATATGAATCAAGGGTAAAAGTAAATTGGAGAGAGTATTTTAGAGGGTTGTGAATCCAAACTTCATTAATAAAGTTAGAAACCTAGATTAAAACCGTTTCAGTACTCCAAGACTCAACACCGTAATCATTAAAAATCTGTGTTCTGAGTACAGTTTACTCACACCAACATGAAATAACATTAATTCTGTGCATTTAGAACTCTTGTGCAAATATGCAATATTGTATTTGTCAGTCAGTTACCTTTTGATGGGTAAAGGGATTTAACTTAAGAATGATTAAATGTTCCCTAATGGTGAGTTCCGTAAGTATTGAAAAGTGCATTGCTCATTGAATTGTACAAGACTTGGTAATGGCTTTATTCGTTTATCTTCCACATTTAAAGCAACTTATGCACTTTTCCCGTAGCTCTCCGTAAAAGGTTATAATGACAAGCAGCACATCTTGCTCAAGAAGATCATTGAGAAAATGGCAACTTTTGAGATCGATGAAAAGCGATTTGAAATTATCAAGGAAGCGGTAAGCTGCGTGAGAAACTCACATTTTGGAGTAATTGAAAATTGAATGCATTGACCTGATAGGAGATCAGAGGGCTGTCTGTCCATGGAAATAAAGAGTGAAATTCTGGGTTAGTGGGACTTCAGATGCTTTTTTCTTTTTTGTGGCTGTGAGTTCCTCAGAGCTGTGTATATAACATTCTTTGGTTAAAAGTAATTGGTCCTGGAATCTTTTTTTAGTCAGTCTTTCTTATGATGTATCAAGGAAGCACAGCTTGCTTTGGTAGGAGTAGAAATCTAAGTAGGGGAATGGAGGGGAAAATCCTAAATTTATATCCTGTTTTGCAAATTGGAAAGGCTTCAGTAGGACTAGCCATAGAAGAAGTGGGAAATGGATGAAGGGGGGGAAAGGAAGTGTTGAAAAAGTTTGCAACATTTCTTTTCCCCAGATTTGTATTCGCTCCTGGGCTCTGCTCCTTTGGTGCAAAGGCAACCACGTGGTTTATACGTGCTGATTTCTAGAAGCTACATCAGCTGGGGAAATTGCGTTTTTTTCCCCATGTCTATGCCAAACAGATAAGGGAGATACCAACAGATAAGCCAGATACTTCTGGCTTCTGTTTGGAGCAGACAGAAGGAGATATATCCTCAGCAGCCTGAGGCTCACTGTTGATCACTCACATGCCCTGAAATGAGTTACTTTTTCCCTGCACTGGAAATGCTTCCAGCTTGCCAAAACTATTAGTTTGCACTTTCCAATTTCTCTGGTAGAAGAGAATGGTTTTGCTTATTTTGTAAAAGTGCAGCTGGACTAGAAGAAAGTTTTTTGCAGGAGCTCTCTGGTTCTTCTCACAAACCTCCTTCATCCATGCAAAACATGCAGAGAATTTTCCAGATGCTCCAGATTTTGTCTCACCAAGTCAGCCATAGGAGTCAAGAGGCAGAAAAATACATTTTCTCGTAGCAGTGTTCCCTCACCCCTGGTCAGTCATCACAGAATGCAAATTTCCTGGGTAGAGCAACTTGATCTAAACTCTTTTTTAACTGCAATAATTTAATTTCTAGGCATTAATCAGCGTGTTTGATTTCATGCCCATTTCAACCATCTTAATGGTTTCTGCTTAATCCAAAAGCTCAGAGGCCCACATTAGTACTGAGGTCATACATATAACACAATAAAAGTTCTAACAGTCAAGAGAATGTTCTCAATATCTGAACTGTATCTTATTGATACAAAGTTGAGACTACAATGTTAATAATATGTTCAGAACTCTATTTCTAAATTTCTAACTTGAACATGATTATTTTGGTTTAGTACATGAGATCACTTAACAACTTCAGGGCTGAACAGCCTCACCAGCATGCAATGTATTATCTCCGACTCCTGATGACAGAAGTTGCTTGGACCAAAGATGAATTAAAAGAAGCTCTAGATGGTAATGTTCTGCCACTTTATTATTTTTTAAATTATGTCACTTAACTAGTGAGGGTATGTGTGTTGAACTCTGGTCACTATTCAAGGGAAGCCCCTGCAGTGCCAGGCCTGAGCTGATGCTGGTCATGCTGCACTTGCCCTCCAGTTTCAAGAAAGTAGAGTAGTAGTTCATGGAAAAGGCCTCAAATAGCAAAACTTGCAGGTAAAAGTTCTGGCAAAACTTGACTAACTTTGGGGGTAAATGAACCTGGATATGGTGAATCCAATACTTAATCAACATCAGTAAAATCATTTGGCTCTCCTTGACATCTTACAGGCAGATTGGAGTGTATCTGCATTGTGCTTCCCAATGTGCAAAATATTTTGGTTTTTTACAATTATTGGGGAATCCTAGCCTATGTTTCTGTAGGTAATTCTTTCTGTAGATAACGACAACAATAATAAAGAACATTGTAGCTTTTAACACAAAGTAAGCACCCCAGTATATTTAAAGGAAAAAGAAGTTTCAAATTAAGAGATTTAAGTGATTTTTCAAGTCTAGGTGGAGTGGGGTTCTGAGCAGCCAGCCTAATGAAGGGTGTCCCTGCCCATGGCAGAGGTGTCAGAACTAGATGATGGTTAAGATCCCTTTCAACCCAAGCCATTCTGTGGTAATTCTGTGTTTGTAATAATAGCTGAAGAACTTTTCCCTACCTGCATTTTACTGTGTTGTATTAAAAGTCGGTTCCTAGGACAGTTTGCACAATGTCTTGTGATATCTTCTTGGAATACACTGACATTTTTGAAGAAGAATACCTGGCTTTTGTATTTATTTGAGGGGTTTGATTGTGAACTTGTATCCATGAACACCTCATCCAACCATCCTTCCTCTTACTCCATTGATTCTATATATTAAAGTATATTTTGCATATATATGTATGAAAACTACTTTGCACGGACAGGCTGGATAGAATGTGTGTGTAGGTGTTGTGCATGTGTCCTCTAGCATATATTGCCAAAATACTCTTCTTGTGTATCTTTGTTCCAAAGTTAATATCAAAACACTGTATTTGAGTTGAAGTTCTTTGTTTTAGTCTGGATGGTAAATGCGTAGAGTCTTTCTGGAGCAATATAAACAACATGCTGCTTGTTTAGTAAATAACTAAGGCTTTTCCTTGGAACACCACCTGAATGATTGCAAGTGTTTTCTCTGGAGGATGAGTGTTTGTTCAGCATGATTGGAAACGCAGCAGCTTTTTTTTTTTTTTTTTAAATCTGGGTCAAGACAGCATGTGAATTCTAAGTGAAATAAGCTGTATGATGAGTACTGCTATTTAGACCTGGAAGCATTCCAATCTTGCGTTTTTAAGGAGAGATTCACTTCTTCATAATGACAAATTTCTTCTCCTCTGAGAAGTGCACTGTATCTAAGGATGACTTAGGCTTAGGTCCTTCATAATTTAAAAATGCATTTGAGTGATTTAACTGTCTAAATATCTATTGTAGATGTCACCCTTCCCCGTCTCAAGGCCTTCATAGCCCAGCTGTTGTCACGGTTACACATTGAAGCTCTTCTCCATGGCAATATAACAAAACAGGTTGGTCTGATACTTTCTTAATAAAACATTTTTCATTTAAAAACAGCATGAAAATTGAGCACTAGTTTAATCTTTGCAGATCTTGAAGCAGTTTTGCCAAATGTGATTTCATAATTTAACTTTGTACTTTTTTTATCTTTATAGGAGTAGGAGAGTGTAATTTTTTCCACTTTAGCTTTATTAGGCTAAGTGCTGCCTCTATATTGTTCTTGGAAATGTAATAAAAACAACTTAGGATCTAAGTATTTGAAAGTCTAAGTTGCATATCATTACTGTGATCAAGCTGCAGAAGGAATGATGTGCTGCAGATCTTGCATTTTTCCATTGGAAACTTTCAGAATAACTAGCAAAGAATTAAGAATTCAGTATTCTTCCAAATTAAGTAGTTTGTACATAGCTAAACAGGAAATGGTGGACCATAAAAAGCCAAGTGTCAACCCTCAGGAGAGTAGAGCTCAGAAAACATTTGTTTTATCTTCCATTAAAATAGTAAGATTTTGCATTTCCATATGAAATCTTAGGAAATACTTGAATATGTATACCAACACAAATTCTTATGTGCTTTTTCATTCTTTTATTGTAAGGCTTATTCACAGTATTTTGGGTTAGAACAGCTCTGGGGTAGTTTACTAGCAGGAGCTGTTCTAGACAGTGCTACTGACTGCTGAATGTATGGAGGAGAAATTTAATTTGTAAGGAAAAAATAAGATTGGAAGGAGCTAAGAGCATGGAGAGACAAACTTTTCTTTGTCAAGAATGTCTCTAAAGTACTTGTTAAAAATTTATAAATAAAAAATCAAAAATACTTTAAAAAATGTCCTTCTGGCTGAAAAATTAAAGAATCGTCTCTTCTTCCTTTCCTTATGTCTTATGTGCTTGTATACAAAAGTCAATTGCTTCTGGAAATAGAACTGAATGCCCAGATTTTTTTAGATTTTCATGATGATGCAGTTATGTCAGAGAAGTGTTTTCTTTTTACAATATCCCTACTTCCTATTTCTGATTTTTTTCTTTTCTCTCACAGCACCGTCAATAATTGGAAAGTCTTACGCTGCTTTTAAATACAGAATAACTAATGATCATTAAAATCATGTTATGTTTTCTTTCCCAGGCTGCATTAGGAATTACACAGATGGTTGAGGACACTCTCATTGAGCATGCACATACAAAACCACTCCTTCCCAGTCAGCTAGTGAGGTACAGAGAAGTGCAGCTTCCTGACAGTAAGTTAAATCATTTATTTATGATATTTAAGGCACATTAAACTGAGATTCTCCTAGCTAACAGCATTTTAAAATGTATATTACTGTGTTGCTAGGAGTGTGTTTTGAAGTCAATCTTACTTCAAGTTATTTTCAGTATAAAATTCAGAAATATAGTTAGAGTGTGGTTTTACTAATAAAATTATGTACTAATACATGACCTTTCTAGGATACTTGATAATTAATTTGACTTCATTTTTAATTTTTATGTGTAAATTGGACTTTTTGGGATGACTTGGATGATCTTTTGGTGACTGCCAACCCAAAGCGTTTCTATGATCATAGGATTCTGCACTTCAGTTCTAAGTCACTGGTCATAATTCATGGAAATAAGAACCCTGTCCCACTCTCTGCTACAGATAGTATTTACATTTGAATAAACACCATTCTTTGAGCATTTCTGAATATTAACTGACCATTAACAATTGCATGTAATGACTCTTTGAAAAAATGAAAAGCTCTTACAGAAATAACTTTTTTTTTTCCTTACACAAATTCTTTTGGTCTTGTAGCTTGTATGCTTTTACTTCCATGGTGAAAAAAGTGTTTTTGATAAGAAAGGAGGTTCAAGGTATTCCTGGGAGTGGTGACATATGTAGTTATACAGACAAAATAAATTACCCGTAGTTGATTGTCTGTGGAAGCTACAAAAGGAGTTGTTGGTATTAAATGCTGAATTATTTTTAAGTTCATAATTTCTGGCAGATTGTCTTTAGAAACTGTTTACACAGTAGAGGCAATGCAGAATTTCAGTGCAGTTCCAAAAACACTTGTTTGAAGAGAAGCAGCCAGTTTCAATTTACTTGCTGATATTTCCAAGCGGCAACATTTTGATGGTGAAATAATACATTCTTTTCTTGTCTCATGAAAAGTAAGCTTTTAGTGGAAATTCTGCTTTAACAGTCCTAAACCACTTACTATAATTCCATTCCACAAACCTTAGACCATTATTCTTTTAATTGTGGACAGTAAGAATGTACACTCTCATGAACTTCAGTGTTTTAACTTTGTCTTTTAGGAGGTTGGTTTGTATATCAACAGAGAAATGAAGTTCATAACAACTGTGGCATTGAAATATATTACCAGACAGACATGCAGAGCACTTCTGAGAATATGTTTTTGGAGCTGTTTTGCCAGATTATCTCGGAGCCGTGCTTCAACACGCTGCGCACGCAGGAGCAGTTGGGTGAGTTCTGCAAGTGGCTGTGTCTGTGCACACGCGGAGCCGTCACAGTCACGCGCTCGCACGAGACCCGGGGAGGTGTTTCTCTCCCTGCTCAGTGAATGCCATTTAAAGGGCACTTGGTGAATGTAAATCATCCTAACTGCTGATGACTCAAAGAAATTTTACTGTGCACAGAGTCTAAAATAAGAACAAGCAGTCATGATTTTTAAGATGTCTGAAATATGTGAAATCAACTCAAAAAAGTGTAATCACTCTACAGAAAACTTCATATTAGAATTTACCAAAAGGAGATTGGATCGGTTCCCTATATTTCTAGATCTTCTTAAAGAATCAGGAATTTGATGTTTCCTGCTTGTGATCCTACTTCTAGGTGCACTTCATGATTCATTGGATCACAGAATCATTTAGGTTGGAAAAGACCTCTAAGATCACTGAGTCCAACTGTTAAATTATAAGCCCTATTTTAGAAATATTGCTGTGTGGATAATGGTAAGATAACGTGTTGGTGAAAACCTAAATACATGTCAGGCTTTTTAAGACTATACCTGTTCACCAATAAGTACAAATAATTGTTACCTGAACCGAATGAATTCCAAACAGAGTAAAAAGGAGAGACAGAGACTCTGCATGACAGCTCACATGATTGAAATACTGGTGAGGGGGAGTAAGGTTTTTCCAAAAGTGAGAAGCAGACAAATATTTCAGTGTGATGGCTGCCAAGGATGTCAGGCAAGATTAGGCTTTTCGTGAGCAACTGGCAGAACCAACCATACAATATTCATCAGAGGGATTTCAGCTATCTGTATACCTGCTGAAAATAGGATAGAACCCAAGTTATTTAACAGGTTTTTGAAGTGGGCTGGTGGCAGGTTTTGTATAGAAGTTGGAAGTAACAGCTAAAGAGAGAAGGGGAAACTGTGGGAGAACTGGTTTAGTCCAGCACTTCGTAATTGCCAAATAATAGAGCTCACAAGACATAGGAGGGGAGACAGTACAAATACCATCAAAATCCAGTAAACTTCATGGAATCGTTAGTAAGATTTCTGAGAAAGCTTAAGGAGGAAGAAGTTCAAGAATTAGAAGTTTGCTAAACAGTAGAAGTAGTAACAAGAATTCTTTTAATGAATGGTTAAGCAGTATGAGAAAGTGGAGGAGAAAAGTTGGCAATGATGGAGAAAAACACTGTTCAAATCATTAAAATCAGAATGTTCAAATCATCAGAAAATTCAGGATGGCTTAGTTAGTTTTCACTTAAACTTCAGCTGTGGCCAGATGACTTCCAAAATAAACACTGGTGATCAAAGTTCATGTCTTACCTTTGAACAGGAAAATAACAGATTAATTGGATTAAATTAGAAGCTTTTAAAGGGTTCCAGGTGTGATTGGAATTCATTCCAAAGAATGAAATTAGGAAATCCTGAAATTAGAAGTCCTATAATAGAAAATTTGTGCATCATAGGGTATTGGAAGGATAGACACAGTTAAATGTTACGTCTTTCCTTAAAAAATAAAAGGAAAGAGAAAAAGGGGAAATACAGATCAGTTAGTTTAATTCCAATTCCAGGAAAATGTGGAATAAATTTTCAAGCTTGTTCTAAATTCATAGAAGGTAACTGATAGACTTTTACTGAAGTACCTAGGTGGAAGAAACACACATTTGGGTACAGGACGTGGGAAGGTCATGATTGGAGAATAGAGAATAATTCATTTAGAAAACTGTTCTACAGAGCTCTGCTGTGATCCAGTGTTCCATGGTATATTCATCAAAATTCTAGATGATAGAAGGGTGAGGATACTCACTGAATCTTCAGATAATACTAATTTGAGAGAGGCTGCAAGTATGTGGGAAGATGGAGTTAGAATTTAAAATTAGTTTGACATTTTGGAAACATGACTTGAATGAAGATAAGATGCAATTTGTTAGGAACAGTTTGGCAGGAACAACTAATGGCACAGATACAAGCCAGGAAGCAACTGGCTAGGTAGCAATTTTGTTGAAAACTCTGCAGGGTACAGTGGATCAGAAGTAGGACATAAATCAGCAGTGTCATGCTGCTGTGTAAAATGCTGGGATATATAAATGGAAGCGTTCAAGATGGACTCACAGTAATATTCCTAAATTGTTCAGATAAAAACTCTGAAATACTGTGACCAGTATTTCATGAAACTATAGAAAAACTACAAAACAACATTTAAAAGACTGAAATGTGGTAGAATTATTATTAAAAAGATAGAGGAAGACTGAAGAAAGGATTAGTTGTTCAGATTAGAAAATCCTGCAACAAAAAGGAGGGGAATAATACTTTTTTCTCTAACCGATAAAATGGGAAATAGTGGTCTTATATTGCAGCGAAGAGAATTCAGATTAGATGTTAGGAAAAAATAAATAGTTTCTAATGCTGAGTCTAATGAAACACTAGAGTACAGCTTCATTTCTGGTAGCCTGATCTTGATGACAGAATTACTTTTGTTTTGTCTTACTGTGCCTCATCTCCTCCTTGCCCCTTCCCTAAACTGATACTCACTTCAATGAAATAAAGATGTTCTAAAAAAATGCAGTGACACATTTTGAAAACCTGCATTATTTTATTTATAACACAGAATTAAGTTAGCACAGTATTGCATTCTTGCCAAACATGCCACATTTGGCAAAATTCAATGCTATGACAAAGGATTTCTTTTAATTTGTGGCTCTTCTTGTTTTGCCAAGGTTACATTGTGTTCAGTGGCCCACGTCGGGCTAATGGCATCCAAGGACTGCGATTTATTATCCAATCTGAAAAGCCACCACACTATTTAGAGAGCAGAGTTGAAGCATTCTTAAAAACCATGGAGAAATGCATAGAAGACATGACAGAAGAGGCCTTCCAAAAACACATCCAAGCTTTAGCAATTCGTCGTCTAGACAAACCAAAGAAGCTGTCTGCGGAATGTGCTAAATACTGGGGAGAAATCATTTCCCAGCAGTATAACTTTGACAGAGGTAAGACAAATGGTAATTCCTTTCAAACTGAATGCTCTAGTTTGGCTGCATTTGTGACTGTTGAGTGTCATATTCGTTTGGGAACAACTTAAACTTTTACATAGCCTATCCATAATTTACTGTCTGTTTCCCTGAGATGCAGTTAGATACACGCTGACATTCCTGACAGGGCACACATTCATATGAACCCTGTTTCTCTTTGCATTGAGCAGTTGTTTTGAGGGAGTGCTAGCAGAGGCAACAGCAGGTATCTTAACTAATGTGCAATCTGTCTCAGCTTAGATTTGAAGAAACACTAATTTTTTTGTGTGTTTTTCATCTATGATGCTTTGAAGGTTATAGGTTTGTAGGAGACCAAATGAGATCCAGCTTCTAGTGTTATTACTGAAAATGGACTGACAGTTATTTACTGTGTGGTCCTACATAATATTTAAATTGTATTTCTTAAAATACTTTTAAAATGTATTTCAATTTTTTTTTAAAAATACTGAGATACATGACTAATACAGTTAAACACATAAATAATACAGTTTCTAGCATTAAAAAAATCAGTTTAATTACAGATCAGTTTTTCCTGACATTTTCATGTCTCGACTCTTATTCACAGCTGTAATTTTCTGTCTTCATGCGTAATATGCTTCCTCCATAAAACTCATTCTGTATTCTGTGACTTCTCTTCTGCTTTATGTGCACTGTATTGGCTTTCCATGATAGCAAATACAGTCTTGCTTCATGATGACTCACTGAGCTGTTTAATAATGAAGAGTTTTGACTTGTCTTCTAGCTTGGTCTAGAGAGAATAAGAGCTGTTTACGAGGTTTCGTGCCTGAGCATAAGAAATGGCATGGAAACTTACCACTTCAAGTACTTTTTATTTGTGTCTGATGAAATAGGCTGATTTTTCTCTGCCTTAAGTGGTTCTGTTTATACCATAATTGGATCAATATTATCTCTCTGGAATTTCTTACTGCTAAGTGTAGCCCTATTTTTCATATCTAAATCCCACTTATTATTTCCCTTGACTTTTATATCTTTAATTCCCCTCTGCCCACTAGTAACTTTGTCATTAATGGTTTTAATATGACTAGAATTGTCAAAATCAGAAATTCATATTCTAGCCTTAAGAAGTGGAAGGATTTTTTTTGTTTGTGCATATTTAATATTACTACTTTTACTGTTTTCTCCGAAATCTTACCTAGTTTTCCGAGCTGTATTGTTGATTTTTATTTCATCCCTGTAGAACTTCCTGTTACTTACCACCTGCATCACAGGCTTGTTCACTGCCTGTTCTCTTGCATGTGTTTCTTCCTTCATCTTCTTGCTAATCCTGAGAAAAGCAAGCACATCTACAAGAAACCTTTCTGCTTTAACAGCAATGATATTAGGTGATTAGTCCATGACAATTTAATTAATATGAAGGAATGTAGCAACTGAAACACGTCCCCAGATATCTTTTAGCTGTGACTACTTCTTAAGGGGTATGTAGGCACCATTCCTTAACATTTCTGTAAAAGTGTGTCCTGCCATCCTGTTTCCTAACTCTGAATAAAAGCCATCTATAACTAGTCTGCATTAGAAATGTGTAACTGATTTGAAGATAATATACAAGAGTAGGCATACCCATTTTAGCTACTGAATATCCCACTGTGCAATCAGTATTCTTCAAACGTGCATTTTTTAGTAAGTCAAATCAAATAGACTTATTGAAGTATAATTTTCTGCCAAGGTTCTACTGACACTTTTAGTGAAGCGAGTATTAACTTGAAAGATAACAATGAAAAGCTTTTCATTTGCAGTCAGTTACAGCATCTGAATTGAAAAGAAGCATACTTTGTATAAGCAATGTGCTAATAATAACCAGCTGTGATCTGCAGACTTACTCTAATTTGTGCTATTGTTGTGCAGATAACATTGAAGTGGCTTATCTAAAGACCCTGACCAAGGATGACATTATACAATTCTACAAGGTAAGTTACTCATGCAGCTAAAACGTTACTTAGAATGAGATGGAGGTACAACTGGATCTTAATTGTGCATGCTCTGAAGGGGTATACTGACACCTGTTTTAGGTAGATGATAAAGTGGATGCAGGTATCTTTTATTTTCTGAATACTACTTAGTTTAACAGCAGCTGTAAAAATTGCACAGAATGATGGGCTTTTGTTGGTTTTTCCTTGCTGGCTCTTCTTGTTTCATTTATCTTTTCTTTATGGATATGAAATGTGCTGCTCTATGACCAAGCTTGGCCAAAATTGCACCTTTGTTCTTCTGTCTTTTTCTTCAACCAGTCAGTGATTCAGTTTATTTTATGGGCATAAATTGTGAATGAAACAGATATTTTTAAAGCTTTGTTCACTGTAAATCAATAGGGATTTTTCTTCTTCTAATGGTTAGGCAGAGCAAAGGAACAGCATAATGATGTAATTGTACATTTTTAACTCGGATGGATATCCAGTATAAGTGGTTGAAATGTGTGCCTGTCCTGTCCCTGTCACCCCCAACCAGTATTAAAATAAAATGGCTGTCATTCTTTCTGTTTTGTGATGTGTAATAGACAGTGGTATTTCTCTATATTGCAAAGTGCTCATGGAGTTTTATTACTTACGGAGCAGCTGGTAGCTCAGGGAGTTCTTTGGAAAATAAGATCAACTTAATGTCTTCAGAATTTATTATTGGATGGAAAAACTTCTGCCCATGAAGAAGTATGGCACGTGTCTGTCTGTCTTCTTTTTTCCTCTCTTGGGCAGAGGGAGTTGTTTACTTGTAATTTTTTTAATAGTATGATAGCATATGTGAAGTTACGCAGCAAATGCAAAGTTAGTAAATGGAATTTCAGTACCTGTTGTTTAATAAATGGTAACTTGAACAAGTATGCATATTCTGGGTTGGTAGGAATCAATACTATTTTGCTTACACCATTGCTCAATACATGATTATCCAACATTCCAGAGCATAAATAACAGGCTAGATTGGTGTGATAGTCCAGCTGAATTTAATGATTGTGTTCAGGGTGATGTGCTTCCAGAAGGCTGCTAGGAATTGAAAATCCTGCAGAGATTTTAGGTTGCATTCCTGATACTATGATAGTGGGTGAATTTCTGTTACTTACGGTTTTTCTGAGTTCCAAGCAAGACATGAATTGCTTAACTTGATTGTAAAAAAATTCAGGAGTACTGTATGGATGACTTAGTAATATTTGAAGGCACATCCCAAAATTCATCACTCATTTTAAGGCTTAAATTAAAACTTAAATGCTCTCATTCTTTTTACTATTTTATAATGTCTAAGGAATATTTCCTACACCTGAAGGACTTGATATTTTTTACTGTAGGTGCTGTTGGCAATAGATGCTCCCAGAAGACACAAGGTATCAGTACATGTCCTTGCAAGGGAAATGGATTCCTGTAAGTATTGTGCTGAATATAATATTTAATCAATTCCTGTTCCAACAAGTCATAGTTACAGATAGCCATGTTATATCATATGTATCCACTGTAAGAAAAACTCAGCTTTGGAGTTGGTAGACCTTTCAGAGGAAAAAGATGTGGTTTTTCTCAGGTTTACTTCACATGGGTGCTTCACGTTTTTTGTTGATATTTAGACAAGTTTTTCAGCTTATCAATATTCTGAAGTATATTGATAATAAAACAGTATATCCTAAAATAGCACGTCTGTTTTTAACAGGATATTTTAAAACAAATATTAAACTTTGTGATAGTCCTACAGGGGAAAAGAAGCCCAGCCAGCCTAAAATTAGAATTTGCAGTTATCAATCCAGTGTGAGCATTTTTTTGCCAGACTAGCAATGAATGTCCACAATAGTAGTCAAGCACTCTCAAAAGGGAAAACAAAACCCAAATCCTCTGGGAATGTCAAACATTTTATTCAAACTTTAGTAGATCAGCTTTTATTTAGGTTTTATTTTGAAGTAATATAGATCAGTTGTGCATTCTAAACTGTATTGTTCCATTTTAGAATTCAGGAAGGAAAAGGCTAGAAGTGTTTCTGGTTAATATGAGTAAACTGAGAGGAAAACTTCTAAGGTTTTATTTGCAAATCTTTCACCATTTTATATTGGCCTTAAATTCCAACATCCATTTGTTTGCAAAATCAAAACGTTGAAGGCTTGTCTGCATTACAGAGAGAAGCAGATACTGTGTGCATGTCATGAAACGCCCCTCTGCCTCAGTAGGATTGATTTTTATTGTAGTGTAGAAATTGCCATTTAAAAAAAGAAGATATTAGAAATGCAAAAATAAGTTTTGGGGTAATTGGAGTAGGACATGCATGGTGATAGGCAGGGAATACTTGGGGTTGCTGTCCAGATTTTTGGTACTTGTAGAAACCTCTACACTTCTATAGGCGTGTCTTCATCAAGTGATGTGCTGTTTTTGCACTGCTCTTGTATGTACCACTGGCATTTGCTGCTGTTCTCATCATTGGTACTGAGAAGTGATTTTAAGTATTGATTGATCAACAGATTAGCAATTTTTATTTCGACATTCTCTTTATGTGTAAGTAAAATAAATAAAAGCCTCTGTCTCAGCTCATGGTTTCAGATAAAATAATGGATTAATATCAGTATTTCTAAAGACAGATGTGGAATATAAAAGCAATATGTTTATAAAACTTTATTTAGAGGTACTTTAAATATTTAAAAAAATTAATTTTAAATGTTTAAATAAAGGTGCTTTATTTAGAGACCTGTCATATAAGAGAAAACAGTTAATCAGTTATGTAAAAGATAGTCATTAAATTATGGTCTCAAATTAATTTTGCTGATATTGAATAGGCCCTGTTGTTGGAGAATTTCCATGCCAAAACGATGTGAACCTGGCACCAGCACCACCATTACCACAGGTAAAAAGAAACAACACAAAAAAATCCTAGCCTGCTTAATCTAGAGGTTTTGTATCATTAAATACGAGTTTATAGGGAGAAACAGACCTTTGGAAATTCCTGCTGTCATGGGGCTGATGTTTTAGCTCTTTTCTACATGTATTTTTGTCCTCACTAACAGTGGGGATTTTCCTGATTTTTCTTTTTATCAATTTGTCCGTTTACCTCTGGTTTTTTTCGTTCTCTGAAATGAAAATTCACTGAATTAGTAGTAGTAAACTGCATTGGGTATGTAAACTGCACTGTGGAGTAAATACAGATGATTATTGTCTGAAAGTATTGATTCTATATGATCAGATAAATGGGGTATTGAGAGAGATGCATATGCATCAACAAATTCATCATCTTTATTTAAAATATCCAAGCAACTCACCAACCCCAAAGTAACAACGAAACCAACTACTTGGTCATTATCTTAAAGCTTAAAATAATGATGTACATTTCTGTCAATGTGTTTAGTTGTGGAGGAAACAATTTGGTGAATTCTGTTCATACAGCTATTACAGATTTCACTGTGGTTAGATAGGACAGCACTGGGCCCTTACTGGACCTTCAGTGAATTTTCTTGAAGGATTGTAGTGTTTGTCCCAAAAGGTGATTAACCTTACACAGTGTGGTAGGTCTGTGTTCTTCATCAAACCTTCCAGGTGAAATAATTGCCTTTAGAATGGGTAGAAATTTCTGTATGAATGGTAGGGGGATATATGAGCCATGATGACTGAAATATTAGAAGCTTACTTTGTTACTACATCTAAAAATAATAGTGCATAGAATAGCTGTTGTGCTTATCATTTCACTCTGATATTCAAAGGACGGGTGGGGTGCTCTGAAGTAGAATGAAAATTAAAAGGTCAGCTCTGCTTTTATTGGAGATTCTGACATTATTACCAATGCAGTTACTGCCTTTTATCTGTTTGAAATGATGTAAATATGAAACCAGTTGTTTCATAAGAAATAACATTGCATTTTGGAGGTTCCTGTAATAATGAAGTGTGAATCACTAATATTGTAGAAAAGAGCAGGACAGGTATATTTATATGTAGCTGTAGCAACAGTTAAAATGAAAAGCAAGGAATTTGTCACTTTTCTGATTGAAGATACTGAGCAGACTTTTTCTTGCATGCACTTCTTTGCAGCCAAGTGTGATTGAAAACATGACAGAATTCAAGCGCAGTCTGCCGCTCTTCCCACTGGTGAAACCACATATCAATTTCATGGCTGCAAAACTGTGAAGAACCCCAATGGATGAAGAAATGCAAATGATCAGTACTGACATGGTTTCAGGGGACTTTGTGATGAACAAAATTATTAAAGATCATTGGGATAGATGGTTCTGTTCATTATGAAAGTCCCGAATTCCTTCTTGGTTCATTTGACATTAGCTGTGTGTTAGGGATAGAGAGTATATAAAAATCAGTTGTGGTCATGTGTCATTTATATTACAGACAACCTGATAAAAACCAAAATCAACTGAAACAATAATAATAAAAAACTTGTAGATGCAGTATATTTTTAAAATAACATATCCCTTCAGATTTTCATTTTGATGAAATAACCCTCCAGAGCAAACAAAGTTGCTTGAAATGTGCGTGTTACTCCTGAAAAACACTGTTTAGTATCCCAGTAATTGTTTTATTGGGAATTGGAGGGGGTGAGATAAGTAAGTCCTTTTTGGGATGGGGTCAACAATTTTTCTTAAAAATAGAGACTTTCACATTTTTTTGAAGTGACATGTTGAATGATACTTTTTTAATTGCTCCTTAATGTAACCAACATATTTTCTATTTAAGTTTTATGAAGACCAGTGGGGCTGAAAAAAAGGAAATTTGACAACACAGTAATAGGTGAGAGAATTGTCTTAATGAGAATAATTGAAGATAAGGGCATGATTTTAATCTTTATACAAATTGGGGGACATTTTATATTAAAACTAGTAAAATGCTGGAAACACTCTATTAGTGCGTCTTATTTTTGTCACCAAAAGTGTTGTCCCAGTCTCTTGATACTGTCAACACCCTGTTCAGTTTTACAGCATTACTGTGAAATGTCCATTTGGTATATCAAATACTTTATTTGGTGTCATTTTTTGTTTTCAGTTGCATAAATGCTAATGGAGAACTCAGTCTATTTTGCCTCACCGGTTCTGTTGGGTCTCAGTCCAGCAAAGCACTCCTTAGTGCAAATAACTAAACACACACTAGTTCTTTACTCAAGAGCAGGTGCATGTCAAATAGGGGCTCTCCAATGAGTCAGATACATCATTATTTTGATATTTGTATGGGTCCTTCTTGTCCTTCAGGAAGGTGTTTGGGATGGTGCAGTGCTGGGGTAGCAGTGCTACAGCATGGCCTGTGCTTCAGGTTACATCACAAAGGGTTTGCTCCTACTTCTGGGAAGAAGGCTGTGCAGAACTCAGAAGGATCAATAACTATGTTGATAATAATGTTTATATATATAGATATATATATTCCATAATGTAGTAAAATGATAAAACAGTATAAGGTGACTCGTCCTCACCAGTTTTACTGACTTCTGCAGAGTGGTCTTGTGCTTGGGACAGCACCCAAATAGGAAAAGGCAAAGGAGCATTGAGTTCTACCTCTGTAATACATAAAGGAGATGGCACTTACCCAGACAGGAGAGGATATGTAAAGAACTGAAGATATAAAATCTGCTCATCAGGTGTTAGTAAGAATTTGCTTCTTACTAAAAGAGCCTGAAAGTAATGCCCTGATGTGACAGGCATGTGTGTCAAAGATCAGAATCAGCAGTGCCCTGATGTGACAGGCATGTGTGTCAAAGATAAGAATCCTGGTATAGTCAATAGGGCTGTTCTGTGATTGAATCAATGTTGGTTCTTACATTGGCTCTGAGGCCAAATTAAATGAATGCTTGACAGGGCAAGGGCCTTAAGTTGGGTTTATTTGAGAGTCTTTTCTAACTGAATAAATATGGTGCATTTAAAAGCTGTTTTAAAGGTTAATGGTACATGTTTCAGTATCTTTTTAATAAGTTTGGTGAGGGTTTGTGATGTAACCTGTGGCCAAGGAAGGCCACTAGCATCTTTTTTAGCCTGATGAAGAAAAAAAAATACAGTCTAAACAAAACCAGACAAGATGTCCATGCTCATATTTTTCATGGATCCTTCACATGAGGCTTTTTGCCCTTTTGCATTTCACTTTTGTTTATAGTTTTCCTTTAGTAAAAGTATTTGTATTATATATATTAAAAGTTTTGACAACATATTATAAAAATATATTTTTTGGGATTTAGTATTTAAACATACCACTCTTACGGTGAATACAATGAAATGGCTCCTATTGTGTGTAAAAATATATATATATATATTCATGGAAATACTATCAACTTTTAACAGATTATATAAATAAATTGGAATAGCAGTGTATCTAACACAGGCTCACAAATCATGTTTTCCAGAGGGAAAAATGTATACCTTGAAAGTTCTGTGACTGGATGTGGAAACCCATGTAGTTTTCCAACAACTCTTAATTGCTTTTAAGTGTTCTCCAGCATTTTACAGTTTCTGAGTTTGATATAGCAGTAAATTTTGATAAACTCAGGCATACTAATGGGTTCATTTTAATGGATCCAAAGCTGCAGTGTCTACAAGCAATAAAGAACTACCTAGAATACACTGTAATTCAATTTTAGTGCTTGTTAATTAGTTTATGTAAGAAACCATAAATTATTATTACATAACTGTAATTTTTGCAAGTGCTATTTTAAGCAGTTGATGTGGAATTGGGTGCATGTGACACAGCCAGTATGACAGAGTGCTAGAGTTATTCTGTTTACAATAAACAATCTGAATTTAATGTTTGGAGTTCTTAATTTGTTTCATTTTAATTTTTGCATACTGGTAATGTTACATCTATCAGTCTGTGCATGTTTTTTATTAGACATGTTAAATGTGATTTTCTGCTATCCAGCTGGACTAGTTAGGCCAAATAACATTGCTGCAGAAGTGCTCTCAGGCACTTCTCAGGAAGTTTCAGAGGACTTCCCCCTGTGGCATCCCACACCTCTTAGGTAGATCCACCTCTGTTGCCCTCTAAGTGTATGAAAACTTAGAATATAAAGGTAGAAATATTTGCACAAGACAGAATTTTAATTATCAAATCTGAAACTGTACATTTAGGGCGTGGCTGCAGCCAGACTGAATCTTGCCTAGTGCAGCTTTAAAGTGTTGCTTTTGAGAAATTACTTTGCCTGGTCATTTTCTTTATTCTATGCACACCAAAAGACTACGTTTCAAAAGGTCAGGAGTGTTTGATTGTTATAGTAGTAAATCATGTCAGTTCTGACAGCATAAAGATACAAGTCAGCAGGTCCTCCTGCTCTCCTGAGGGGGCTCCTTGAAGTAATGCATGACAGTGAGCAGCATTAAGAGAGAGGTTTTGTCCTTGGCATTGGAAAGAGTGGCTGGTACTTTGGGGAGAAAGAAAATGCCAACAGTCCACCTGGAAAATTACTTGTCCCCAACGTCAGGGCTTTGTTGACTCCCACGTGTTAGGGGTTGGTGTAGATCTTGACTTATTGACTTTACTGTCTTGCAAAAAATCAAGTTATCCAAATGTACTCTAACTAATACTATTAGCCATTAAAAAAATGGTTGACCTTGTTCAGATTATTTAAGTGCTTGGATGTGGGCAGCCCTTATTGATAATGTGTTCCACAGTGTAATTGTAACATCTGGGGAAAGCATTACACACCTTAACTTCATTTATTATTATCTAGCTCTTGTTTTAAAGCAGGATCAGCAGAATTTTACTTTACCTTTTCTCTCCTACTTAACTGGTTAGTATGCTTTTACTGTAGGCCTGCTGTAAAGTGAAAAACCATTATCTTCTACATTTTAGTACATTTTTCCCATGTTTTTTTAGTATGTGACCATTAAGCTGACATGGTCATCCACAGTGACACTGGGGCTGTTGCTTGAGCTCATACCTAATGTGATATTCAAATCCAGCTCTGAAATACTTGGTTTGCAAGTCAGTTTTTAATATTGTTGCTAATACAAGGCACCTCTGAGTATTTTAAGGGCAGAAGAGATCAGAAAGTCAGGCCCCTTTTGTACCTTGTAATTTTAAAGGAAGGCTGGCCTATGTAGGCTTTTATTTGAAACATTACTATTTACCATTCAAAGAATATAAGTTACAGTATGTGCTGTGGGTGGAATATAATGGTAATAGTGGGTGAAATTTGAATTGCAGTTCAAAGGAACAAAGTATGTAAGGCCAAAAGCCCGGGAGATTGTCACAGTTAAATCAATGTATTTGAACTCAAGCATCTAAACAGAATTTAAGACTGAAAATATTTATGGCTTTCTAAATTAACATTTTGAAGCCCAAGTGCAGCATTAAAGGATGTAGGTATCACACTGATGAGCATTTGCCACTGTTAATTTTTAAGACTGTCTTTAGTGGTGCAGTGCAGAATTCCCAATTGAATTCCTTGACTGTGCAATGGATGGGGGAAGATCCATAGCTCCAAGTATAAGAAAGTGACTTAGCCTTTGGGAAACTCCAGAGAGAAGCATCCGAGTTTAAATCCTACATCTTTCTGAGGATTTGCCACCACTTTACTGGGTGTTAGGTGTGTTTCCTTCTGCATCAGATTTCTAGTACAGATTTTCACTGTCTGCTCAGCTTCCTTTTCAGAAAGGGAAACAAAGAATTGTGGTACTTGTCCAGTGACTACCAAAGGCATGTAAAATTTCACTGGAGCAGCAGCTGGAACTCAGGACCCTTTCCAGCCCTCCTCTTCATCCATATACAGAATGAGGTGTCCTGTAGTATGTGTGGGCTCAAACACACATCTGCTCTGCCGGGGGAACACTTAAAAAACCAGCACAGGTTCCACAGAGGGGAATGAGGAGGTCCTCAGCCTATGTTAGTAACCTGCAAAGTGGGAAGAACAGGCTAGGAACGATTCTAATAGAAAATGGAAATGAGGTTGATGTTTTGGTAACTTCAACTACAGAAGAGCATATGTTTTATATGAAGTTGTAAAGGATGAACTGCTGTGATGGGAGAGAAAGAAGAAGAGCTATTTGTGAATTCCAGGCAGATGTAGGAGACCAATACTAATGCATTTTACATGGTTAAGGCTGAGTCATTTCAGAGCATGTGCAAAAATGGTATTGTGGGGTATTGAATGTAGAAAATCTGGGTGTGCAAATGTCAGTGAAAACTGGGGCAGCCCTTAGAAGATGTAAATTTTAGATGTGGAGCTTTTTAGTGTACAGAGATCTTAGAAATTTCCTGAATAGTATTAAAAGTGGTGCACTTGACAAGGCAGTGTTGGAACTAGTTTAAAACACCAGAAATACGTAAACATTTCACAGTAATAGTGCTCAAAAATGGTTCAGTTAGTCTTTTTTAAACTTTCTAACTGGCTTTGGAATGAAGTAAGTTTAGCAGGACAAATTTCAACCCAAATGATTATTTATGCATGTATGTGAAAGCCAGGGAAGTTCACAAGCTCAGTGCCCATCAGTGCTCTGGAGTCAGTCAGCTGTCAAAAAGTTGAACACGTCCTCACTTTATCCCATTGTCATTACAGTAACTTTGAGCCTGCTAACAGTTCTGCAGGGCCAGAGGAAGAGAAGTGTTTTTGACAACAAATTTCTTAAAACCCATTATTCCAAGTGAAGTTATTTGTTTTACTGGGAGATACCTATTAAGGGAGAAGTTTCAAGAGTCTGAAAAAAAATCTATGTAAATAATTCTGTTCACAGATTATTTCCAGATAAGATTGTAGGAAGAGAAAGTACTAGTGACAGTTCTGGGGAATTAAATGTATTTTAGGAACGTGAGAGTCTGTCTGTATAACTGGGTCTGTCATCTCCACAGCTGATTGTTTAGTTCTGTTACTCTGTGTGTCACCTTCAAAGGCAGAGACAGGGCTGCTCACTTTGCCTTGCCAAGGTGAGGTGAGCAGATCCTGCCATTGTCACACCAGCCCAAAGTGTCACTTGGTGTCCCTTTAGCACTGGCACACACTGTGTGCAGGCAGCACACATATGCCCTAGGATATTTTTTCTGTGATTAGAGCTCAGCTTCTAATCCTGGAAAGCTTTGCCCATGAAATTAAACAAAGATGGCACCTACAGTATGTCCAAGCCTGGAGAGCCACCCTGGACTGCTGCTGGAGCTCAGCAAAGTGGGAAGTTTAAGCAAGTAAAACTATTGCAGAAGTAATTTGAAACCAGGTGCTACTCAACTGCAGCAGGAGACATCTGCTGATGTATGCACAACATGATTCTATTGCTGTGAATAAGCTAAGAAAAATGTACCTTATGCAGCCTTTTCCTGGAATAGGAAGAGTACAATATTTAAGAGTGGAATAGCTCATAGGATCTGTGTAACTTGAAGAATGCATATATAAAGAATGCTTGTAGTTTGGATTGTCCACTTGAATTTAAATGTCAGTAATTGTTGGTTTAAAGGTATTATGAATGTGAAAATGCAAAAGATTGTATTAAGCTCAATGTATACAAAGTGTAAGTGTGAGCTGGGGTGCCGGCCCACACTGTGAGCCACTTCATAAAAATGATGTTGAAATGGAAGATAATGCATATAAATTGCATGCCATTTTGCACTTCTTGTCTGATAATCATGTCTGTCTGTCACGTCATTGTATAAAAAGTATAAATTCCTGGGAAGAGGTCATGTATTACTGTGTGAACTACCAATGCACAACTGTGGTGCTGTACAGCTAATAATGTGTGTTAGGCTTTTTTAAATGTTGAATTGAGTAATTTAGTGTGAAGACCTTAATTTCAGGACAACTTGTAGTGTCTAAACAGTCCTAAGTTTCTTTGAAAGCAATAGAATAAAATTATCAGAATTTCTCATTGACTTTATAAGCTCTGCATTCTCTACCCAACAGACACCAAAAAAATAAAGGCAGTTGAGATTATTGATAACTATATCCTTGAGCTGGCCTGACAACTGGAGTAAATGTATTGCCTTGTAGAATACTGATAGCCCTAGATTATGAAATGAATATATCTTAACAATGGTTTTGGCATACACTCTTGGCTAGTCATTTAAAATAATCTTAAATACTTTTGGAATAGCTAATAGTCCTGGAAGTCTTGGAACATTGATGTCTTTGTTTTGATCTGAGCTCCCCATACAGGATAGAAATATTACACAAATATCTATGTAGATAGACACATTATTTATTGGATAGAAATAATCAGAGTCCCATAGTTTCATAGATTGTTGGACTTCAATTTGGTGATGGTGTCACAGAGATATGTGACAGAGATGTGTTACAAAGATGCCAGAGGAGCTGCCTTGCTAATCCCCCAGAGCCACCATACACCATGCAAGCAAAACAATAATGTCTGTCTACCTTTGTGAAGTATGCATTTGTAGTGTAATGAACCTGGCACTTTTTCTTAAACTCAAGTAAATAATATATACCTTCTCAGAACTGTGTGGAAAGATTTAATAGATCTGCTTGTCCAGCAGCTCAGCACAAGCAATTGTTTAGAAAATGGACAGCAACTCAAAATCAAAGCTGAGTGTCGATTTATGTGTATGATAAATAAGACTGTAAGGGATAGCACAGTCACTAAAGCTATTCTACTTAGGCAGGTGGTAATTTCTAGTACACTGAACATGCTAAGGTGTCCCCAGCAGCCACACCAGAAATGGCAACACCGTGCACAGTCCCCCTGCTCTGGTATTGCAGGGGAGCTCCACTTTGGGGAGCTGTACTGAGAATGGAGAGCACCACAGTGCCCACAGATCCATAGCAGCTCAGCAAGATTTGTGATGTTCCTGGTCCTGAAAGTAAGAATGGCCAAAGCTATCAGGAGAGGAGAGCAATCCTGCCTTTATTGGCCCCTTGCCATCTCAGGTGCTTTGAGCAAGGTGTAAAGTTCTGTTCTTGAGCAGCAACTACATCACATTAAATCTCCTTACTCAACAGGTGTTTTGTTTGATTTAATGTTACATGTTACTACCTTTTTCTTGTCTAAAAGGTAGTTTAATTATTTCTCCTCTTTTGCAATACTTATAGTGCATTAATTAGTGCTGTTTCCAGCCAGTTACCTGTGCCTGCAGGTAACAGATGTGTGTAAGTATTTGAAATTGCTTGTCACATCTAGTTCTTCATCTTTGAAATGAACAACAGAACTGGCTCTTTTATTTATGGTGATGCAAGAGAGTGAAAAGACCTGAAGTATGAATTTTTGGGTTGGTTGTTGAGTCTTTAAAGTTGGCACTTCTGAAAATATTTTTGAAAGTCAAGTAGAAGTGACTTACTGGACAGTAAATTTTGAAGTCTTTAGTGCCGTTTTTATAGTAATAAAGGAGCAGGACTGTAGGCTTAAATTTTCAGAGGAATGTTCACGTTCATTATGTAGTCATACTTATTCAATAATTACTTCTGCTGTTTGACCAGGCGAGGGTAAGGGAAGACCAGGAAAGGAAGGGTTAATTGTTTGGCGTTGGGAGGTTTTTTTGTTAGATTTTCTTATACATTTCAAAGTTCAAAATACGCTATGCAAGATAATAAGTAAAATTTAATATCTTAATTTTTAGAAAGTGTAAAGTTTTTAAACAGGTATATTTTAATTTTTTAATGAGAAGCTTAATTTTCTTTGCTCGGAAAACAGCATACACTTCAGAGTAAAAACGTCAGCCTAAATGATCTACCATGAAACGAGAAGCTTTTGTGGTACCTTTCTTTCACACTGTAATTAAAATTCTTGGTGCTATACGATACAAGGTTTGCTGTTCTTCCCTGTAACAATGTGAATAGTTGTGCATCTCACCGTTATGCATGAAAATTATTTCCCTCCTTCCGCTGAGGAAAATCGTGTTTGTACGATTCTACAGATAAAAATCCCAAACGGAACTTTAAATGCTTCATCAGAGAAAATAAATCACAGAATTAAATGGCAGAACTAGTCCTGGTGTGTATTTTCTAAGGAGCCGGTGACGTCCTTGTCTCCACCAGCCCCGGACCTGGCGCTGCGGGTGCCCGCCCCGCCCGGGCTCTCCAGGGTTTTCCAGCCCCGGCTCTGCCTTCTCTCCTTACGGGGGCTGCTGCTCTTTAGGGGTGCGGGGTGCCCGGGAATTCCCGGGCCGTGTGAGGCAGCGCAGCCTCGGCTCTGCCCTGCGCCTCCTTCCCTGGGGGCAGGACTGACCCCGCCATCCCCTAAGGGCGCCCGAGGGGGCCGTGCCGGGCACTGCCACAGCTGCCGCTGCAGGGACACGCATGGGACAGCGGCAGTTCTGCCTACGGAGCGGGTCGGAGGTTTGTTCTGGTCTGTCCCGGCCTTTGGCATAATGGACCCTTGATGGTACCGTGCTCGTAGCACAGACTGGGATGGATAATTGCCCAGTGTTCGAGCGAGAGAAAGGGAAAAGGGTCAGTGCGGGACAGGTTTCTTTCCCGGTACCGGGTGGCACCAGGCGCGTTATCTCGCTGGGCCAGGCGCGGGCGCGTCACGCGTGTGCCGTGCGATAAGCGGGAGCGCAGCCAGGGGCCGAGGCAAAGGGCTGGGCATTCGCTCCAGCCCCGCTCGGATGGTGTCTTTTCTTCCCGACCATCCCCTCCCCGTCTCCGACCCACGTCCTTCTCCTCTGGCCAGACTCAGTCCTCGTCTCCTCACCCATTTGTCACCTGCCTCCTTCAGCCCATGTGTGAATGTGTGATCTCCAGCCCCTCCAGCCCACACCCTCCTGCAGCTCCGGGCTGTCACAGATTAATGCCCACCGCCTCTCATGCACTTTTCTCAATGATTGCTCAGTCCCCAACCTCTTTGTCCTTCCTTCATTACACGTTGCTGAAGCCACGTTTTATCTTTTGCCTTGGAGTAGGATAGGATAAGCAGGGAAGTCACCGAGAGCCTTTTTGCTTTCATATCCAGCCATACAGCACTGCAGGTGGCGATAAGGTGCTAAGATCAATATCTTATCTTAATGTGGCCCTTAAAAAAAAACCCCAAACCCTTGGGAAATTGCAGTTCAGTTTCATCCAATCCCAGCTAAACAGCTTCACCATTCAAATTTTCAGGGTGTTTGGAATATTCCTCATACAATTCACAAAACACACCACCTCAGTAAATCTCAAGTCCTCCCTACCACCTCATTTTCAGTTCCCTGCTTCAGAATTGTAAGACTGTCAGAGATCTGCTACCATTTCCCATCAAGTGTCCAAACTATGACAGAAGAAATCTTCCATAGTTGCTCACTGGGGCCACAGAGCATGGTGTTTGAAGCTCACTATGAAGTTTAGCTATTGGAAACATGGTCTTAAAGGAATTACCAGACAACCAGGTGGTGATAGCAGCATTCCTGTGCCAGGTGAAGTAGAGGAGGAGGAGGAAACCTCTCCTTGCAGAGCTCTGTAACTTAAGGGTTGAATAGAATGGATCCTGCACATCTGCCTTCCCAAAGTCTGTATGAACAGCCTCCTCTTGGCTCAGTGGGGGATCTGTGAGAACGTGTAGGTGTGTGCAGGCACGTGAGTGCTGAGGGAAGAGGAGCAGAATGAGCCTCAGGACAGAGTGCGAGAAGAGAAACTGGCAGCAGTATCTCATTAACTGCACACTTTGCACAGTGAACAAAGAACAGAATTACAGAGCCACAGGCCCCTTCCTCTGTGCTTTGCCATGCAGCAGGACCTTCCTTTTCCCCCTGGGTCAGACTTTTCTGCTGGGTGTGAGCATCCCTGGGCTGCACCTGCTGTGGTGACTTGCTAATACATCTGCTTGGAAGAGATGCCTGGTTTGCACATTGAAAGGATAAACTGCTTATCCTGTTTTCTGTAATTCTGTCACAGGGAGCAAAAGCTCATCTGACTGGTTTAACTTAAGGGTAAATACAAGGCAATGTGGTTGAAGGAGATAGAAAATGGAGAAGGGACTTTGAATCAGCTGATTTGTATTTAAAGGCTTTATTCTGCTTGCTCTCTCTTTCTAAAAATATTTTTTCTGGTTTGGAGAAATAATATATAAATGATACCCTGGCAAGAAGTGCATAAAATCTGACAGATGAATAAATTGCACTCTCCAGAGCTGTAAGCTTGAAAAGAACATTGCAGAGATAATGAATGTTCTTGGCTTGAGAGAAATCCTGTCCATTAGAAATATACCTCTCTGAAGATTGATCTGAACTTTTGAGCTTTCAGTTGAATAATTGCTCTTTGAGATTTGAAAAAAAAAAATTACTTATTTAATTTTCCATTCACCAAAATTGAATAACACTGAAGTTGGTGATTTAAAATGTTGTTGAATTAATTATGACATTTTGTTAAATTCCCTTTTGTCTTTCCTTTGTCCGCTTTTTATTTCAGAGGCCTCAGTAATAGGCAAAGTGTATCACCCCAGTAGAGATGAGAGATGAGTCAGAGATTTGTCAGCTTGAATGGCCTTAGACCTGTGCTTATCCCCGCTGACTACCCAAATGCAAGTCTGAAGTGAAGTTACTTGCATCTTAAAGAGCAAGACTGAGAAAGCTCAAGCTTCCTCGCTCAGCTTTGTTCTGACCTTCTCTGCTACAGCCTGTCATGGCAAACACGTCAGATTCATACTCACAGAGCTGTAATAAATAATCTAAATCTGGCAGCAAAGGAACAAGTGAGAAGGGGCGAGTCCGAAGGGGCAGCAAAGGAACAAGTGAGAAGGGGCGAGTCCGAAGGGTGGTTTCATGAGTGACTGCATCCGTCTCATGGCTGTATTGGGAGGATCAGGTTTGTATCTGCCATCCTCCTTTCCAGCCACCCACCTCACATTCCTCAGGAGTTGGGAATGGGCAACTCAAACAACTCCTACCAGGAAGGACAGTACAAACCATTAGTACCCTGGCTCAGCTTAAACCATGCCCCTGCCATGCAGATATATTGGAAATCTAATATGATGTTACACATAGTATGAAAAGAGTAGATGATTCTGTTGTTCCAGCATCTTTCTTCATTCACTTTTAAATTCAACCTTGTAAATATAAAGTCTCCTTTAAATTTTAAAGTAGCAGTTACATACAGCATTAGCTGTGAATGTACAGCCCTATTTGCAATCCTGAACATGATTATGGTAAAGATTTCTATGACTTAGCAATATGAGAGTGAAATCTGTACACAAACAGCTGCTTTTGAAGCTGGACTAGGCAGCTGCCTGAGTCAGGCCTTTGACAGACAGACTGTGCTGCCAGCCCCTGCCCCTCACACCCACCATGTAGCTCCAGTGCAGCAAATTTGGTCCAAGCTGCATCAAATATTAATGCTTCAGACCACAGGCATTGTTCAGACCACACTGACCCTTTCATATGACCTGCCTCATATCCACACTGCAAACCAAACGTGCTGCCCATACTGAAACAGGAAAGGCCTGCAGCCATGACTTAGACAATACATGGTAGGGAAGGAAACTACAGCTGTGCTGGTAAGAGGCCTGTTAAAACCTTTTGGGATGTGGTATATTGGTTTGAAACAATTCAAATTTCAGCTGAAGACAAATTTCTCTGTTGTTTTTCTGTATCATATAGCTAATTTTTGTGTCATCTGTGCAATTTTATTGTTCTGTGGCATGATTTTCAGCAAGCTATTTATGAGACTAAAGTAACTGTCAGCTTGGAGAAAAGACACAGTTCCTTTTGTATGTAATGGGAGTTAGAAGACTCTTAGAAGGTTCTTGTCCCAAAATGGGTAGCAGTAAATGGATGTCTGTACAGGAAAAGTGGAAAGATTTTTCTCTTACAGTTTCTTGCTATCTCCTGTTCTTGAATAGTCCAGTTTTAATTTCAGGATTCTGTATTCTTTCTGGTTTAGATATGCCATGTTATATACTCACATCATCAATGCACCAAATATTATAGTTGATGATTATTTTTAATTATGAGAATGATTGCTGCAGTATAAATTTCCCTGAGATGCTGTTCTTCATTTAAAAGGGCAGGCACATGTTTTGCTACTCCACTCATCTGCACTTCGGTGCACTGGAGCAAAATTTATTTCTGAGAAATGGGCTTTGCATATTTTTATATATCCTTTTAACACTTCATTAATTTGAAGCATTTTTTGATGAGAGAGCATATCAAGAAGCTAAACAGTAATTACCTCCCACAAATCACCTGTCCTTCATAGAATAAGCCACCAGTGTTTGGTGGCAATCCCTTCATGATGGAACAGAATGCTGGATTTATGAGATACAATCCAAAGATAGCTGCTACTGAGACAAGACTTCACAAACCTGAAATGCAAGTTAAAACAAAATTAATTCATATTTTGGGCTTATAGAAAAATATGAAGGTTAGAACAAACTAATACTGAAAAAAAACAATAGTGCAACCTAATCACCTTGAGGCTTTCAGGCAGATTCAAAAAATCTCAGCTCAACAGCAGGTACCCACATAAGGGAAAAAAGATCTTCACTTAGGACTCAGTCATCAGACTAACAACATCCTGCTGCTTTTGAGAGAGGGGTTATCCCTGGAACACTGCATTTGCATTGTGTCTGCTAACGTCAAGGCTTAGCACAGGACAAAAACATCATGAATTTAGCAGAAGTTCTAATTCAGTTAAGTACAGGCTCAGCTGTTGCTAAATTGGCAATTATAACTAGATAGTCTCTGCTCCCCTGCCATCATCATTGTCGGTGCTGAAGTGTTGTCTCAGTTCAGTGAGTATTCTATTTTCTAAGCTCTCATTTGTCTTCTGTTTGACAGCTTACAGTGATTTTGTTTAGCTGTACTGATGAACTGCTGTCAATGGAAAAAACTCCAACCACCAGAGGCATACGAGGATTAGCCAAAATGTACAATTCCTACACAGTTAGAAAATGGGGAGATTAACTATAAAAGGACTGAACCAGAATATGAGATCAGATCATCTTCTCAGATACCGCATGTGTTCAGGATTGCAAATCCATATCCAACTATCTTTATCTCTGACCTTTTAAAATAACTTTTCAGCACAACTGCAGCTACTGGCAGGAGCAGCAGAAGCCAGAAAAAGAAAACAGTGCTGGCAAGTCCAGCATTTTACCTGCTGGGGACCTAGATCTGCTTTCAGCTGGTGCAGAATTTTGAATTCCAACATCTGCTCTAGGCTTACATTGCTGTGGTGAGGGATAATCTTGTTCTAGACATTAGATGAAATCTGAATCTCTTTTTTTCCAAGCAGTTGGTACAGTTCCAGAATCTTGCCACAACGCTCTCATTTCTATTTTTTGTTACTCTGCACACTCTGAGGCCAACCTGGCTTCTCTGAAGTTGAACTGTGGTCTGTCTGCATTGGTGTCGGACCCTTATAATGCACCACTAGAGGATTTTTAAAATATAGTACCTTCTGGGAAAAAAGAGGCCATGAAGCTTGTTCCATAGGTCAGATTACTCTTAGCCCCATCCTTATTTGAAGCAAGTAACAGCCAACTCAGCTGTTTGCATTTCACTTGTGCTCTTCTGGTACAGCCCTGGCACTCTGTGCCCTTCATGCCTCTGACCCTGGGCACTCCAGCCACAGGACAGGGGCACTGCTGGCCACTGCAGCTGCTTCCTGGGGAGGCAACTGAGCCCAAAGGCTGGAGCATCAGGATCTCACCCAAAAGATTCCCAACAGCATCCAGAAATCATGTAGAAAGTGGCAATGGACATGGTGCAGTAGAATTTGAAGCATCAGGTGGCATATCCATCCATGGCTCATATAGTCACACAATTACTGTTTGTGCATCTGCTTGTCCAGGAGATTCCTGAGCTGTGTAACTGCACCTTAAACCAACTGAAATTTAATCTGCAACAACATCCAGCTGTGATAATTTGTCAGAGGTGCTGCAGGAACCCCAGTCCTCTGTGATCCAGAGCTTATGTTGATAGGTGGTTGCTTTGTTTCTATACATGGAAAAGGGCATTTGTAGGACTTCTGGGACTGAAAAACCAGATTGTGCAGCTGAAAGTGGCCCTGCAGTCACTGCCTGTAGCACCTTGTATACTTGAGTCACCTGCAGATTTTATCTCAAGTGTTTCTTCCCAAGCTCCTGCTGTGCAGCAGTGCTGCTCTCTCCAGCCAGCAGGGACCCCCAAAGGTGGAGGGAGCAGAGTTGCAAGGGCAGCATGGCCAAGGCACTTGGCTCCCACTCTTGGTCTCACTTTTGGTTTGCCATCAGTTTTGAACAAAAAGGCAGGGTTTGTGTGTGTGTGTGTGAGCAGGGGTGTTGTGGTTTATCTAATACTGATTAAATGTTATTTTTTAAAAATGCAAACAGATTTTAAAAGACAAAATTAACCATGTGCACTACTCAAGACTGCACCAAATTCACCTGTTAATAGTATTAGAATCTCATTTCATTGTACAGTCTCCCTATCCTTCTGCTTCCTTACCTACTGGACAGGGAATATCAAGTGTTGTTACTGTATTTTGATGGTAATACTGCTCAGTTCCTCCATAAGCCAATTACAAAAAAAAAAAAGATACCTGACTTTCAAAAGAGGATTGTTACAGAAAAAAATAAATTTGAAGCCATCTAATTACATCTCAAAAATGCAATCATAAGAAAAGAATTTGCTTTTAGAATAAAGGAAATGTTACAATGCAAAAACACACTTCTGGAGCCTGCCTACCATGAGCCATATAATTGTGGTATATATTTGACTTATCCTAGGTACGTTTCAGTATATTTATGCTTTTTGACTGGAGCAGAACTGCCACATGCTGATCAATTCAGCTTGCTTATGCCTTTTGTGCCTCTCCTGGGGTGTGCAATATGACAAGCCTTGTTCTTTTAAAAACAGAATAGCACTAAACCAAAACTAAAAACCACCACACAAGCTGCACATCATGGCTGATGCAGAAATATCAGTTTCTCCTGGTCATGTTCATGGGTCTGCCAATGTGTTTCAACATTGGCTCAGTGGATGCCATTCATGAGGTGCAAGGAAAGGATTATATCCCTTACAGATGATGATTATGCAGCTGCCAAAAGGGATGAATTCATCTTGAGCACTACTTTTTAAAATGCTTTGTTAATTTGCTTGTGAGGAATATCCAGATGCAACTGATTACTATGTAATGAGGCTCCTAAAGCTGCCAGTCTAACAGGCTTTTGAAGGTGTCCAGCTTGTTATACAGCATGATTATTACTTTTTTTAAGCTCTTCATATGTGGATGCCATAAATGGACATACTCCTCAATAATGAGCCAGTCTAAGGGAGGTTTATGGAAGTTAATTAATGTGGTAACAAGGAAAAATAAGATAACCATGAAAGACACCTTCTGCTTGTCAGCTGGAGGTTTGCAAATAGTTACTTATTGTAACATCTGAACGCCCCATGCATTAAGTCAGGACTGGGCAATCATTTTGAAATAAGCCAGTAACATGAGTTACTCCAAGCATCTCATAGAATTTTGGGAGGCGTTGGCACTCTTGTTTCCCTTTCTAAGGACATTCTGTAATTCCATTATCTGCAAGGCAGAGGTTTATCCCCATCTTGGTGCTTGGCTGAAAAGACTGAGGCACAGAGGGCTCAGGGCTACAAGCCCCATGGTGCTGCTGCCCTTTGCAGGGAATGTACCCAAGGCTCAGGCCCTGTGCTGCTCAGATTTTGAAGAGACCAGATGAATTCCCTGACATGTGGGGCAACTTCCATCATCAGTTGCTGGAATCATCTCTAAGATGTCTCCCCAGATGCTACTTGTAAAGCTGGTTTAGTTTTTCTTGGTCCTAATCTGTAGATTAGGGCAAAATATTTCTGTGGGTTGCTAATAATTCTACTCTTAAGTGTTACATAAAGGGATTTCAAGACACAGTGTGTGTCATTTAGCTCAGCAAGAACTGAAATGCTGGAGGAATGTTACAGACTATGGTCACTTACTCTGACTCTACCCAAAGAGCTTCTGGCCTCAAGACTCAGGAAATACACATAGGTTTTGTGTCATTGGCATACATTACCCCTATGTAAATGTTGTACTTTAAAAAGATAAAATGAATGGATGTAATGAGTTTTAGCACTTTTGAGCCCTGTTAGAAAGGAAAACAGAAAATCTGTTAGAAAAAGGATCTAGAGCTCCAAAAAAGAAATGGAAGCACCCATACTTTTGAAATCACTTGTGAATTTACTCTTTAATTTTGTCTGCATTTTAATTCATCTTTGAAATGAGATAGGAAAAGCAGCCTAATTATGAGTAAGGTGCTATGTAGGATGAATCCATAGCACAATTCTGTGTCTGCAGCAGGACATGGGGCTTGGTAACGGGGGAAGGTCAGTTGTATTCCTCAGTAGATAATTTATGCTAAATGGAAAGCACTTTCCTTTTCCCAGTATCTTGAAATTTAAAAACATGCTGGTGTAGAGAACCCTGCTGTTAAAATATGCCATTTGCTTTTTCAAAAGAAACCAACATGAGAACACAAAAAATTGGTTTGTATTTAAAAGGTACAAAAAAAAAAATTAAAACCTGACATCTTTGTTTAACGAAATTCAAACTGAAACATTTTTATAGGTTAGCACCAATTTTCTGTGCTCCTCTCAGCAATTCCAAAAAAAATTGCTCTTGTCTTTGTTACAAGAAATCCCACTAGCCTTTCATAGCTTGGTGTCAGGGAATTGGGTCCAAGTCTCAGATCCTGTATGTCAAAATGGCATTTTCTTCTACCTCTGTTTTTATTCCTACACACATCCACCCTACCCCAAATATCTTTCATCATGTAACTTGTGTTCATAGAGCTACTGCCGTGTTCTTGATACAGAGGCAGTTACTGTGATGTGCTATCTTATACTTAACCAACATCTGTCCTGGTTTAATAAAATAAAATACATAAAACCTCTGAACCTGAAGTACAAATATACTGGATAAACAGGACTTCAGCACTGTGGTCTTGTTTGAAACAGAATAAAACAACAGAAATGCAGCAAACTATGATTAGTAACAAACCCTGAACTACCCAGAGGAATGACCTATGTTAACCTAGAACTGTGCAAGAGAGGTGATGTGGTAGAGACTTTCTTCCATCAAATTAGTCAAACAGTTCTGAACCAGCCACCATTTTGCTGCAGAAAAGAAGCCCAAAAATAAATTGCTTTTCATCAAACTAAAAATGTTTTTAATTCTGTTCTTATATATTCTAGCTTCTCTGCATGAGAAGTATCTAGAAAATTAGGAAGGGGAGGCTCTTTCAGAGGTAGCTTCTTGTAATGATTCATGTCAGAGAAATGGCAACTGCTGACAAAACAGTCCTTAGACATGCAGTAAATACTCAGAGCAGTGTATTCCTTTATCAGCTCCCATTAAAATGCAGCCAAGTGTTACTGAATTGTAGTAAGAGCAGAGGAGCAATTGAAAAACACTAAACACCCCAAATATCAAGCTGTGCATGCTCTACCACAGAGTGGTCTGAAGCCAGGATTTGCTTTTATTTTTATTTAAAAAGCACAGTACTTCCTATGGAGGACCACTGCTTAGGCAATTGCTTTTCCATGGCTTAGTCATCCAGCATTAAATGAGATGCCTGCACGATATGTTTTGACAGGTGCTGCTGAGCTGTTTGGTTGAAGCAGTTTCAAGTCATGTCTCCTGTTTGCTTTTAGTGGTTCTGGAATGGAATTTTTCTACTGAACAACTTAGTACAGTACACCAGAAATAACTGCTTTATGCTCACAATATTCAGAGGAGCAAAAGAAATAAAATATCCAGAGCATGTGAATAACTAACTGGCAAGAATGGACAAAGTGGCCACAGGTCTTCAAACTTTCTGAAGGCCAAGGAGCCACGGTCCAACGGGTGGTTCACCCCTGTTTGCAGAGCACATTTTTCACCCACAGCAATATTTCTCCATGCACACATGTCCTGTGAGCTGCCCTTCTGGAGAGTGAGTTGTATCACTCAAGCTCTTGAGTAAGGCTTGAAATTAATTAATAAAGCCTATCTGGACTTCTCTATCATAGTAAAACAGAAAGAATGCTTGGCAATTTTTGGCACACATACTTCTAAGTTTTACAGGAAAGAACCACGCAAGCAAAAAAAAAAAAAAAAAAAAAAAAAAAGGTGAAGTAGGGGTTCATCTTAATCTCAGAGTTTAAGGCAGAAGAGACAGAAGAGAAGAAGCATCTTCTGTGTATTTACATAAACATGGCATAGGTAATTTATGCCCTTATGTCAATGTAATGGAAGTATTAGAGAAACCATACTACAGGTAAGAATACACTGAGAAATGCCAGACAACATTTCATAGTCCCTGACCTGAAAGTAATGGGACATAAATTGGTGATCAGTGAAAAATACAAGTACTCCAGCCAGTATTATCTTTCTTGATGAAGAGGGATCAATGTATTGCCCAAATCAATGGTGCACATCAGCCAGCCTAAGGATATGTAGTCACTTCCAACCTCAGTTCTGTGTTACTAGAAGTTGCCCATATTGCAACACTTCTTTTGCTTTAAATGTTTAAGAAACACATTCCTCTACATCATTTATTCATCACTAGAGAGGAGGAAAAAGAATTCAATGTCAGACTTAAGTCTTAAAGTAATTCTTCATCACAAACATATTTATCAACTTAAAATTAATTATATAAATTGGTATGCATTAAAACAAAACACAGTTTCCATTCAGAAGTTTTGCTACAGGCTTTTTGTTCAACTGACAAAATACACTAAGAAGTGTAAAAAATATTTATTCAGCCTAATTCAACGTAACTATAATTTTCAATACTTAAAAACAAGATTTACAGAGTAATGACCTTTAACCACTCATGTGAAATCATCTTACAGTCCATACAGTATTTTATAATTGCATTTTTACAATAGCTTTAACTTCCAAAGGAGACAATGAGCTTCCCCATGAAACAAGTTTCAAACCCACTAATTTGCATCATTCAATTCTCTCCATAAGACTTTAAAAAACAGTAATAAATTGCTTGGAAATATATACAGTGAAGACCACTGAAAAGCTGTTTTCTTGAAACGAGGAATTCTGTAAGAAATACATATTATATTGTTTCAAGACTATCTTACAGAGTGTAGCAACTTTCAGAGGCTGCTACTCAGTTTAGGTTTTATATAAAAGTGAGCCCACTAAGACAAATAGAATCAGCAGACATACAAGATTATAGTAATTCTTCCATTGCAGCAAGAGCCTCAAAAGTATTTGATATTGATTGAATGTATAATTCTTAACACCTGTATAGGTTTTTAATACTAATTGGCCTTTATATACATTTTTGTACAGTTTTAAAATATTACATCTTGGTAATTAAGATAAACAAACTATAGAAAAGGTACCTTACTTTGAATTTCTCCTAACATACATTATTGCAGTCAAATAGGAAGTCCATTCTGCATTTACTTCATTTCTGGTGAAAAGAAATATTTACTTATGAATAATTGCACTAGAAGATTTTTTTAAGCCATTCTTCATGCATTTGCCATACTAATATGAACAAGAAAAAACTCAGAGAAAAACAAAGAAATTGTTGTTAAGAAAAAACTTCAAATATGAAGTCTAGATTAGGTCTGGTATGAATACGCAATGGCCATATTATGTTTGTCAGGATTTAACTTCCCAAAACAGTCAATTTCTGCTGAAATTAGGTTTAGAAATGCATCAAATAATGGAAGTGCTAACATCTCTCTCAGCTGACTACTTTACACATATGGGATCAGTCAGTAACGCTTACTGTATAAATGATCTTTATTACACATTCAAGATTTATCCTTTAGTCCTTTACAAAATGGAGCCAAGTTACCTTAAAAGAGCACCTACCCTGCTGGCAGGATGCTCAGCTCAGGTTCCCAAAGTGCAGTGTCAGCCCCTTGCAGCAGCACTTCCACCAGGGCAAGAGTGCCCAGGCCTGAACAGCTGAGTTACACACTCAGGTCTGGATGTTTCAGGGGACCCCCTGCTCTGTCAGTTCAAATGGAGCTTTAGTGTTCAATGCTGGTTTCTCACAGCTTTTATATGGGTATTTACACAACCTAAAGGAATATGGAAACTAAAAAAGTGCTCTAATACTTAACTACAAAATAAGCAACTGAAATTTACTTCCCCCTTGTAATTATTTTACTCTGGAGGAAAAAAACGCTATCCAGCACCAGTTACAAACCAGTAAAGCCATGAGAAAATGACACTAGGCACTGCAGAAGATACAACAGGACACTGAAAATTACCAGTAATAAAATAGTCACCTGAAAGCCATGCTAATTTTAACACCTAATACTTAGGTGGTTAAAGCTGACAAACAAGTCCTGTAGAGAGTGATCAATCTTCTGCTTTCTCTGTCATTTGGGTATTTCACACTCCCCATTTGATACCAGCAAAACCCAAGGAAAATTACTTCTCCTTGGTAATGACTCACACTCCCCTTCTAAAGCAATCTCCCTTCATTGTGTGAAATGCTAAACTGAATGACAGCGTGGGTATGAAAACACCTATAGAAAAGGCCTTTGGCTATAGCCTACATAACTACACTTAAAATGTTCTGTAGTTGATTTTTTTTCCATTCAGTATATTGGCTCAAAGAAAATTCAAAAGCCTATTGCCCAACAGAAATATCCAAAAAATAATGAAAGCCAAATCACATTCTTAGGTTCAGTGGTTGCTGAAAGGATTTACCCTGCCACAAGACAGTGCTTTATTGTATTTAAAGGAAAAAAAAATAGAGGAGCAGCAACTTATCACAATTTTCCACTACTGTGCAATAACAATGGAACCAATACAACATGGAAACCTGTTAGGTGAGACTCTGTGACATCTGGAGGTTACAGCCTTATGCTCCTTCTTGCTCAGGATAATTTAAAATTTTGCGATGAGCTTGGCGTAAATATTGCTGCTGCTTGAAGTAAACCTTAAAAGCTCCTTTTATAGCAACAAAAGCAATTCCACCCTGAAATAAAAAGATTATTTTGAAAACCTGCACAGTTCAGTGTTATATTATTGCAAATGTTCCTAAAAATTTCCAGTCAGAGAAGATTTGTTTTCTAAACATATGGTATTTTTTTCTAAAGATTAACGAATTAGTACAGTTCCAAATGAGTATCACTAAGTTTTCTGTCACAATGAACTATTACAGAGGTTGACATTACTTAAAGGGATTATAGACTGAAACTATAAAAGCTTTTACTTCCTTGGAAGTCTCACTACTATTCTAAATTTAAAAAATTAAAATCTTATTTCAAGAACAAAGAAAATGGAGATATAAATCTGCTTTCCTCCCTTCTCTGAATATATACTATACATGGCACAAGAAATAGTACTGATAACCATTCTATAACTAGACTAGTGAAAAATGGGACTTGCCAAAAGTGTAGTAAAATAAAATCTATTTTTGTAAAACAAACTTTTTTCCCTCTAGAAAGATTTACAATACGTTTATCTCAAGTTTTCAAAATGAGACACCAAGAAGATTTTAGTCTGCATGAACATTTGCAAATACCACCATTTGCTCCAATAAAAGAGAGGGGTGCATAAACATGCAGGAATTGAAAATGGCCTGAAGTGACAGTCAGATGAGCAGGGATTTCATATTACCAAAATCAGTGTACTTGCTCTTGAAAGGCTGCACCCAGAGAGGTTATTCACAAAGGAAGAGATTGTCATTCTATGGAGTTAATTTTCCTCTCCTTATTAAGATAAGTAACAAAGGGTTTCTCTAAAAATCAGTAAATAAAAGCTAATATGGAAAGGTTTATAATATAAATGCCAGTCTTCCCTTACAAATACTGTTCTTAGAAGATGCTGGCTCCTCATCTTCATTGTCAGCCTTAACTACAGCTAAGGCCTGCCTACTACAGTGCCAGATATAAAGTTTCAGCCTTGTCATGAACTGAGATTAGTTTCAGTCATAAAAACAGTCTTTCACACACATGATGTTTGCCCACTGCTAAGACAGGCAACCTGAAAAACACCCCCTTCCTTTAATCAAATGCTGCTCTTAAAATTCTGCATCAATTTATGTTCTTTTTCCTTTCCTTCCTTCACAACACTTCATATTCCTGTATTATATTAATTTATAAAACAAACAGCATTGAATCTTACCAAGATTGTCCTTTGTAAATTTGAGTTAACACTGCTGAACATCAGCTTGCCAACTATTGTGGCAATAGTAGGGAAAACTAGAGCTCCACACAGAATACGCGTGGCAGAAACGTGATCTGCCAAAGGGTTGGCCTCTGCTGGGATACGAGGAACAGGACATCCAATGCCTAAAGGGATAAGAATGGGGGAAGAAAAGGTTACACAGCCACTGCATCAAAAAGAACCATTACTGCCCACTCCCCACGCCACTACAAATCTACAGCCCAACTGCTTTTTGAGAACTGTCCCTCCTCTCAGTGAATATTCTGTTTCCATTAAATGACTGCAGTAATTTTTACTTTCAAGTAAGACCCATGAATTTTAGTAGCTTGTTTTGTTTCTAAAGCCTGAACTGAAACCATGTTCCTGCTACTCCTGCCCCACCCTTCTCAGGACATACTATACAAACACAATCTAAACAGAATGAACGTGAAATAGAGGGATGGTGTTAATCAACTCTACTTAAAAATAGCAAAAACTACTTGCCTATCCCCTTCTCCTAAAGGCAGAAATTCAATCTTGGCATTTCCTTTTAAATTTAATCACATTACCTGGAAATATGCTGTTCAAAATTTGTAGCTTATTAGAGTACTTGCGCCACAGTCTGAGCACATAGTCCTCCCAACGGATCATCTTGCCCAGAATTAGCATGACTGGGATGGTGGGAAGGCCAATCAAAAGGAATAAAGGATCAGCTCTCTCCATTACATCAAGACCTTCTTTGTGACCCACAACCTGGAAAACATGCAGAGAGTTGACAAACATAAAGGCCACAACAGTGTAACAATATAAAAATGAATAAAAATGTAACTTAAAAAGTTGAGTTTGTTTGAAGCTGCCCACACATTTTAAGTTAAAGAACAAAGGAATACTGTTTTACCTAATATATTCTGTTTTCTTTTTGTATCCTTGGTTGCTTATGGAGCATAAGGCAGGTGAGCTACCAGCCCTAGTTTGCAAATCATTAATCTTGCAGAGAGCTGTAACAGAATTCCCTACCATTGCAAGAAAGGTTTCATGTGTTTCTGGGTATATAAAAGCCTAAACATCTGAAACACTAATAGTACAGAAAGCTTTCCAAAATGCATTTAAGAATTTACAGTTTTACAACAACTAATTCTACACTCAGAAACTGATCAGATACTACTGTTCAAAGGATAGATTGACAGTAGGTACCTCAGGATGTTTTTATCAAAATTTTATGGTTTTTAGGAATACCTTACATAACAAAGATCACAGTATTCAACTTGTTTCCCTGGACAGTGCAGGAAGATGAACATTATTTTCAACTGTAGTGGAAATAGCAGCATATCTTCACATATACCTTCTTTCCCAATGTAGTTAGTTCAAGGATTTTAAAGGATCATTATTTCTGCTGTGTGTACACTTTTCTACTGACATATAAAAAAATTAATCAGACTTTTCCATTTATAAAATGCACATATTAAAACTGTAACAGAACGGTGCCTTATGTCTTCCAAAAAGTAATTCTTGTTTTAATTGGTTTAGAATTGTTTTAATTCTAAATAAATCTAATAGGACTGAGGATAAAAAATTAGAGTGGTAGATATCCTCCAGAATTGCCTGAATTTAAGCAGTATAAATATTAATACAGTCCCTGAGCTGCTTCCAGGAAGAACAGGCTCTTTCATGACTTTTTCTGTAACAGTCTGGGAGGACTAAAAACACTAAAATAATTATTATGTTTGTCAGGCACTGGATTTTCTGATGTGTTCTCTCATTGACTCATTTTCCCATAAGTACAATAACTTATCAAGTCTTCAATTGCACAAAAATTAGAATTAGGAGGTAAGAACATGAAACAACAGCAAAATTTTTAAAAAGGAAAACAACAAACCCAGTACTTCTGGAATAGGTAGGATACAGGGAAGAAGCTACAGTAACGTACCATAGTACCTTTCAAACTGTACATTTTTACCTTGCTCTGGAAAGCATTCCATGTTATGCCTCTAGAACAGCAAGTTATGTTATATACCACAGCCTCTAAAAATAGGCATAACCAATATTGTTGCTGCCAAAAGATTATTCCCAAAAAAACATTCAGCACTTGTCTTCCAGTTTCTTCAGTATCTTCTACTCAAGCTGTGAAGTCTGACACTATCCTTTTTCTCCTTATAGTCATTGCCCATCAAAAAAAGCCTCAGTATCCTGTCTCTTTCTGCTTTAGAGATTACTGTATTTCTCTGCTTTCTGTAACTCCATTTGACTTGTTACTGACTTAGCTACCACAATGTCAAATCTGTATTTATTTTTCTGCACCTGAAGTCTAAAAATAGCTTTTGTGCTTCTCTCTGGCCCTTCAACTAAAGGAAAGGAGACTGAAATGCATCAGGAGACAAGTTGTATTAAACCCAGCAAGGTTGGGGTGGCAAAAGGTGTGGTACAGTTTCCCTCTACTACCCGCTCAACCTCCTCCTCTACAAGCAAAACTAAATTATTGTGTTGCCCAGCATGTCATCCATACAATCAAAACATTAAATAATGAAAATAGCTAATTCCTCATACCTGGGATTTGACCAGCTGCCTAAACTAATGTTTAGACAGATCCTCACTTCAAAAGCAAAACAACTTCAGAACAAAGCATTTATTTTTCCATTTGGCTATGGAGTTCTAGGGCAGCTAAAAAGGTCACAATTTCCTACAGAAAAAGGGCTCAGCATAGCAGTGCGCAAGGAGAAAAGGACTGGTGCCATTTCCAAATTCTGGCTGTAGTATTACAGATGGTTGTAGTGTTCCTGTTGGAGCCACAAGGACAAAATATCCAATGAAAAAATATTTCAGTTCACCAGTCTGTAATACACAGACTCATCCACTGGAATAGAGGTGGTACTGAAAGCCATGACACATCATCTGTGCAGCTGCCTGACCCTTGGCCACACTGTACAGGGAAACTGCAACCACTCATTTGGGCTCCATTTCTGCTGTCAGATCACATAGAAACTGAACCAAACAGCATGTGATCTTGAGAGGGAGTGACCTGCAGAACTGCACAGTACCACACACCCCAAGAACTAGTGCCAAGTGACTTACAGGGACAAGAATCAGGTTGTATATTTAAAATTAGAACTGTTTAGAGGAGTATTTATTAACATACAGGTTTGTTAATTCTATCTACAGCTGGATTAGCATCAGAAATACTTCTATGCTTTCAGGCAAAACAAAGGTTATGGACTTGGTATAGAAATCAACAACTAAAAGAGTAACCAAAGTGCTTCTGATTGTACAGTCTCTGTAAACCCTGGTCTTGTGGTTGAACTAGGATTGCCATGAACAAGTCTTTCCATAATTATTAGTCTACCACCTGTCAACATTATTTTTCTATTTAAATAGCACGTTCACAAGAAAAGAAGCAGGAAAAATGTTTTTCCCCTTTCAACTAATCATACAGTCTGAAGTAATTAAAAATTATCAATTTCCAGTGTTTTGCATTTCTTGTTTATGAATTAATTGCACCATTAAAAGCATGTATTTTCCTTTATACAATTAAAAAAATCATATTATCCAGAAAATAATCTACCGTGTTTCAATTTCAATCCTTTGACTGTTACTAGTGAAGTTTTTCTCCAGGTAAGAGAAAAGATTAGATCTCATGTCTTTTCTGAAGAATTACTCATTATTGGTAGCTAGGTGGTAATGGCACCTTTTCCATGAGAACAGAACTGGGATCACCAGTCTGTCATACACAGAGCAGCCAGCTAGAGCAGCACTGGTTTTTGTTAGCTGCAGACTGAACCGTGCCCAAAGAGGCATACTTGCATTTATAAACTAGGACCAGTTAAACGTGAAAAACCACCTTGAATTCACTGTTAACTACACTGAAAGCAGCTAAGCATGTTTTAAGCCAAGGAAAGAGGACCCTGAATTGATTTTGCTGGCCAGGCTGGCAAGGGGAGGGAAGCCTGAGTACCTGCATGACCGTCACCGCTCCGTACGTAACGGCTGTCCAGTATATGGAGCCCACCATAATTCCAGCTGCAGCAAAGGGACATGCCTTTGAGATCAGGCGATCTGCAAGATCCAAAACGTAAACAACTGGACCTGTGATAAAGGAAAAGTAAGGTTTCAAGATAGATATATATAGATAGATACGCACACATAAAAGCATACTGTAGAAAGCTCAGCATCACCAATAAGAAAGAACAAATGAGGCAAAATACAAATCTGATATACCACATGTGCTGTTTTAAGTGAGAATATATAACTATTAAAAAGCTATTAAGCTAAACTGGTAACTACTTTCTACCTACCATTTCATTTACCCCATAACCTTTCCAGGAGATTGATACACTGCTTAAAGCACTAATTTACCCACTGATTAGCTTCCTTTGTGTTGAATAAGAATTGTTCTTTTGTACAAACCACATTAGGCTTAGTGCCTTTTTTATTTGTTAGATATTTTAGTTTTCTAAAGGAAAAAATAACAATTTGTTGTAATGTACTTCATGTCCTTCTCTTTGACAGCTTCACCTGAAAATTCTGTCACTAAACTATGCTGCTTGCAGTAAAAGGTAGTGCAGTTAACACAAAAGATTCCTTCCACTGGAAGAGGCTGCATTCAGTATGTTTAGAGGATCACCTCTCAAAACACTGGATGAAAAAATACTCCTATTCAGGTTATTCAGTGCCTTTGATAACAACGCATGAATAGGTTCATTGTTCTGTCTGTGCACAACTGCACTTTCCAGACTTAGACAGGGCAAGACAATAAATACCCTGACTACCTTTGGTGAGATAAACAAGGGCAATGCCTGCATCTTTTCTTTGAGGGACTGCAAGAGCGTGAGGGAAACAAAAGCCAGAATACTGAAATGTATATATGGAAGTGAAAAACATCACTATAATCCGCATTACTTTTGTATTTGTCAACAAATTCTACATACAGACTGTCCTCCCACAGCTCATATGCATGAACAGTTCCTGTGAGCTCCCTCCTACTTTTTCCTACCAAAACCAGTGACAATTCTCAAAACCAGCCTACAGGCATTCCTCAAGTAACTAATCCTCCATGTCTCTCAAAAGTTTACCCACAGTGAAAAAATTGTGACTCCTCTTTCATGACATAGTTCTTCTTTTCCAAGAGAACACCTCTACCCTGAATGATTTCAAACCCCAGTTATACTCAACTCAAGTCAGCTGGTAAAAAACAGCAACAGGAACATCCAGTTCAACTCTTAACAGTTGTGTTTGACTTTCCAGAACACACTTAAGAAGGTGTTGGGATGTCTATCAGTATGCTGGAACTAGCAACAAGGTCATAACTGCAAGTACAAAATTACAGTAGTTTGCACATCTTGACTGTTTCCCAGACTCACTGAAAAAGTTGTTTGGTTGTACCATTTTGAAAACTTATGTTTGAAGACAGGAGACACCGAAGGTTGCCTTATAACAAGTGCTAACAAGTTACACCGACTGATACTAATCATTAAGAGAAACTTGGCTAGAGAATTGGGTATAGAATCTTGAGAAAATACTAGAAAAAAATATTGAAACAATCTTTTAATTAACCCTTAGGAATGAAGTAGTGAGAAAGGAGGAAAAAAACTGATTTTGCTTTTTAAGATGGTACTGAGGAAGAAACAGGAAAATAAATATCACTGATACACAAATTAAAGAAGGAAATATCAAACAAAAATGTTTTTCCTTTTGAAAAAGATATCATGCTTTAAAGTTTTCTTCTGCCAGACTGTTTTCTGTTTATTAGACTGAAGTAATTATCCAAGATATTTGGTTACTTTTAAAGTGGCAATATTATTTTTCTATTTAGTAAAAGTTCTCAGAAGAACAGAAAATGGCTCACAAGAACATAATTATCACCAATCACCAGAACTGATAGGCAGTATCAAACCTAAAATGGAATTAGGATTTTGAGATAGATTGTGAGAGGTTGTTTTGAACTAGTAAATACATAAAACACCCCCCCACACTGTTACTTATGTTCACTTATGTCTCCTCAAGTTGTTATGTCTAAACTATAATCATAAATCAAAATTTGTGTTGAGGGTAACTTTTCACAGAATTTTTAGAAAAAAGTTTCCAGAAGTACATTAGGGAAGTCTTAAAGTAAATAAGTTTCTGAACTGTGTGTGATGCTTCAGGAAGGCTATGACTAATACTGTCTTCAAAAGAAACCTGCTGCAGAAGAAACAGGGCCACTAGCAAGGCTTCTTGGCAAATTCTTACTGGCCTTACTCTGCCTGGTGTGACCTCGATTGACTTGTAGTTGAATTGTGCTGTAACAGCTTTGGGTTACTAGAAAGAGTTACAAAAGGGCAAGACAGGCTCACTTGTTTAAGGCACTTCAAGGTCATGACTGATGTTCCATGGACCCAAATTTCACTGCTCTACTACTAATGTCTTGTGTACTCTTATACAAATCTGAATTTTTATGCTCTTATCTTTAAAAATGGAAAAAGATGGTATAGTGAGGGAAAATATATCAAAATACATGAAGGGAGTCTCACATGCATGCAAGAGCTGAAGAACCTCATGCAAGAATTTTAGGCCAGCTTCAGAATCCAGGAATGCTGGAATCTAAGCTTTCAAATACGGTATGCCACAAATGGCAGGAACAAATTAAAATGCCTGTTTTGTTGACATATCCTGCCCAGAGTACAGTTGCTTCCTCTTTTTGCCCTTGTCAAAATAAAATGCAAATGCAGCTCACACTACAATTTCATCAGGCAAGATACAAATAAGAATTTTAAACAATGTCAAGCTTTGTGGTGCATTCTGTGTCAAGACAGAAACCCAGTTTTCTTCCCAAAGCCAATGCTAAACATTATTGTTTAATGCTTTCTTTCTGACAGAGATTCACCCTATTCAGCAAAGCCGAATAGTGGTTGTTATAGGAGTAACTTGTACTAAGTTGCATACTGGTTTGTGTCTTTTTTTATATCAACAATACAGTATTGTTGTGTATATTTTCTTCTCCACTACTCAGTGTTCTATCATGGCAATAAATGTCATCACTCAAAATTCCCTTGACACCTTAATTTCGTCAGCCCTTAAGCTAATAAGAAAGAGGTTCTGTCCCAAAGAACTGGCAGTGAGTTATTTTCAGCTCTTTCATTACCAAAAAAGGATACTTAAAAAAAAAAATCTTCTTTAAAATCTGCTCAATTCCTGCACTCAATTGCTACATCACCATTTCTTTAACAAGCAGTTTTAGTTTTAAACAAAATTTAAGTTTCCATGGCAACATTTAATTTTCTTGATTTGCTTAATATATCCCATAGAACACATGGGCAAACGAGGGCTGAAATAACAGCAAGCACTGCTAATTTAAATACATGCAATGTACTGTGCATTATTCTACTTGGCTACTCAATAAGAGACTCTGGAAGATCATGTCCAACTTTTTTTTTCACCTTGACAAACAGAGCTAAAGCAGTACCCAGCAATCATAAATATTCTGCCTCTTGATTACAGGGCAATGTTGACTCAGAAACACCTCCTGACCAAAGTGAAAGTATGTTTTTCCAGTAATACCACGTCCTGCTTAGGAAATTCTCCTCTGAATTTCCTCTGATAAGTGTCTCTGCAAGCTGAGTCAAAAAAGGATGTGTTTATGTGCTGTGTGGCAATTGCTGAAAGAAGTCACCTTTTGCTCAACAAGAAAAATAATCCCATTAGCCAGGAAATAATTACAGGTCAATCACAAGATCTATCTAAATATTTAAGTGGAATACATCCAAAATTTTTAGAAGGTATTTAACTAAGCCACCAAATAGGATGAAAGCAGAATATAAACTTATTTCTTTCTGTCTGGAAAAAAGAATAGACAAGTTTCCAACAGAACTGGTGCTCCAAGCACAAGAAAGGAAAAGAAAAAAAGAAAGCAAGAAGAAATAAATAAACCACAATTTAAATGACCCATATCTTACCTAGCTTTGGAAATACTATTAAATATTCTGCATTGCACTGAGGACAAGCCACTCTGGCAGTACTGTTTCCTCTCTGCTTCTCATCCACCCAGCGCTGCAGACACGTCTGGTGCACCCATTTGGTGGAGCCCCGGCACCGGCAGGGTCTCACCCACTCTGCTGTCCGGTCGTCCTCATCCGTAGCAAAACAAACCCAGCAGCTTCTGTAATCACAGCAAGGAAAAAAAGAGATATTTTCTGCTACTTTTACATGCTTAAAATAAACAATCACATGTGAAAGCATGCAGCTTTAGATGTTGTGCACCTAGAAGAGATGATGGTTGTTACTTCATTCTTAATCACCGGAAGTGAAAGCATTTTGTACCACAGTTTTGCTATAAAATCAACATAATAGACATAATTTTGCAGATAGCTAAACAACTGCTTTATACATTCTGAATTATTAATTAAACTTTTAGATAATTTATGATTAAAGAGCATTGAGACTGTAGTCCAAACTTTGAATAATTCAGCACATGAAAAATCCATCTTTTTAAAATGTTTTATCATCTCCTTCTACAACATTTTGCTAAGGTTTTTTTAATTTTAAAAATATAAGATCAATACTGTAGTCTGTTACTTGGGAAACTAAGTCCAACCCACTTAAATGATAAAACACCATAAATTATACAATATATCACAAAAAACTCTACACAACTATATCAAAATAATTTGGTCTCTTTAAAAAGATGGAAGTATTTAGTTCAAACATGTCGACTTTGTAAAATATAAATTAAGTTACAAAGTACTTCAAGAATACTATTGTACCAGTAGAGGAGGAAATTTCTGCTTTGGAGAATTATGTGGACATGAAAATTCAAATATATTAATTCAGTAAGGAGAAAACGCAAGACTGACACAATACAACCTCACCTGAAGTGAGCACAGACCCTGGAACTCCCAGATATCTGGTCTGATGGTTAGGCCAGACTTGGCCAACTTACAAGAGAAAGCAAAATATGGATCTAAACTAGGAAAATATCAGACATGTTCAGCCAGTAATTTTTACTGTGGAACAATTTGCAAGTTCCCATACTGAAGATATTGAAGTTTACATATGAATCAGAATCTATCAAAATAAAATTTTTACTGTACCTCTCTCTCTCTATATATAATGGTTTGATTTTTAAAAAATATTTTATGCAAGCCACTGCAATCATAGTTAAACCCTTACAAGGGAGCACAGCAACAGCATCCCTATAATTTAACTACCAAAACACAACCTAATTAGACACTGTGACCTAACTGAAGTTTTACATCACAATTCTGGTGATGGTTTTGTTCTCTTAACAACTTGTGTAACATCATTAAGATGAAACACTAAAAGGCTCCTTATGTGTAATGAGTAACAGACAGTAACTGAAGAAGAAACTGAAAAATGCTCTGGCGCTTGTAAATAAAACAACTTTACTATCTGAGAATAATGATTGTGGATTCTATGGCAGGATGTTACAGTGGTTCATGATGCTTTTCCTCTCACTTTTGTTTTTAACTCCTTTTTGAGGAAAAAGAAGGGAGAATCTGCAATGGGACATTTAATTTTGTCCGGTTCCAACTTCAAGAAATGAAAAATATTGTTGTCTAAACAGCTTTCCTTTTAAGACCTCTCTATTTTGGGTAATAGTCTATTTGTGAATTGAAAGTATTTCTTTACAGAAGAATAGCCATATATCTATTTTTTAAATGGATATGACTGTGCCTATAAAATACTTGAAAGACATTCTTTAAAGCAGTGAATCTTTTTAACATCTATAGTAGCGGAAGTATGTTGAAAAAGCTGCAAGTGTGCCAGGGCAGAAGGCGACCTGTAGCAATTTATTACCAGCAAACTTGTAAAAGGGAATACAATTGGAGATCCAGATTCCAGGGAAGACTGGAGAGAAAGCAATTTAATACTGAACAATCCATAAAATGAACCTGTAATGTCCACATGTCCAGTTGTAAGCACAGAACACATTATAGTAGGTACAGATGTAAATTTAAACCGTGGTGGTCTAAAACTAGAGCTGCCTCAGTCTGCATTTGAGAAGACTTTTCAGTTAATGATCCATTCATCTTAATGGGAAGGTAAAAATCAAAGTGTGACTTGGCTTTTTTCTGTCCTTCCCCACACCGTTTTGTATCAAAATTGTCATGCTATTCACTCCTGTAACACCACCCTTCTTTCTGCCTTCATGCTCCCAGTGTGCACCTACTGCAGTCCCAAACGAAAGGACACATTAACCTTCCTGAGCAGGAGGAGGAAAGACAGACAGGCCACAAGTTAGTAAGAATCTGGATTAAAATGCTGAGACCACAACTAAGGTTTGTAAGGATTACAAAGCATGGCTGACATTTTGGTTCATTGCCCTCAATATCAAGTTCTAGCATTGTTCATTGATTTTTATTTACATTAAGAATCCCCAAATTTACTTTAAGAACAAATAATACCATACAATACTATTGATAATTCTTCCTCTTCAGCAGTTTTTTTCTGCATTACAGGTAAATGTTCACTCACTCATTCCACATCCTATTTAAGTCTACAACTGCTCTAAATATTTAATTCAGATTTTTATTTATAAATTAAAGGCTTCACAACAAAGCTAATAAGTTCTGAGGATACCATCACAAAATGCAAGTCTAGAGATTATTCAAATAATAACAGATTTGAGCATGAATACAATCTTGCTACACTGCAATTTTAACTAGTGAACTTGTCCATGACAATGGTTATAGATTAAATTCTGTTCTCAAGTTCTCTTTCAAGGTTAGTAAGTCAAGAAAAATATTCATCTTTCTTTAATTGCTTCATCCAATTTCTTGCCAGCCAATCAGACCTGAAAACCTGAACGTCCTATGAAAGGAATAACAAAATCCTTTACAGACTTAAACCTTTAGCAAGTCATGAATAATGAACCGTAAATTCCCTGTATACTGTCATCAGCTTTATCTCTTTCCATTGACAGCAGCTGTAGCAGAAAGGACTAAATAAAACCATTTCAAAACAGGTATCTAGGCTCTTGCCAGATTTTCCATTTTCTTGTACTGAATAAAATATGACCTTGATTCTTACCACTGAATCAGGTTGCTACTCAGATAACCTGAAATAGAAAGGGCTGAAAAGGTGGAACAAAGCATTGTTTCTGATAGAAACTCAAACCTTTTTCCTTGATGACTTTCTACATAGCCAAGTCAATAACACTGATGTATTTTTCCACACTTCCTTGTCTCAAAAAACCCCCCACCCAACAAACAAACATAAAACCACCAACAAACTCACAAAAAACCCCCAAAATCAAAAAACATCAAAACAAAACATACAAAACCTCAGACCAATATCACTATTGCAACTCTGAATATAAGGTTACAAATGCTTTTTAGATTCAGCTCCCCAGCAGATGAAGCTTTCCAGTCTCAAAAATTCTATTCAGACTCTGAGAACAATGCATTTTTTGCATCTGTTTTTTTCTCTAGCAAAGAAAAACTCTTTTCAGAGCACTGCTTGTGTAAAGAGCAAAGCAGATGGGGAGAAAGTTGTATTGAAGATTAGAGCTCCTATACTCCAAATGTTACATGATTAACCTAAGAAACCAAGGCCTGCCTAAAACCAGGTTCCTCCAAACCAAAGGTTTCTTACCAGTAAGGAGCCCACTCTCTCTGGTATCTGGTATCCATAGGACCTCCACTATCAGATGGACCTAGACTGCTCTCCTTTTTATTAAGCTACACCCTTTCTAAAGGTTAATTTTTCCAAAACCAGTCTTAGATGGGAGGAAAGACAGTATCTAATTCATGTTATTTAACTGAGTCACAAATCTGACTCAATTTGTGAAAGCTGAATTCATTATGAAACAGCTTTGTTTTCAAGCAGGCATGACTGTGTAAAGCAATACAAAAAATAACTTAAAAGCAGTATGCTGACTGCATGTTGTTATTATACACATTGGTAAAAGATTTGCAAAAATTTCTAAAGCCCCATAAGCCCAGCAGATACCCTTACAACACTTCATGGAAGATGACTTGCTAGACTGGGACAGCACAGCTGTTTTATGATCTGCTTTCAAATATTCAGCACTGCAAGTGGGAATGGAAACACCTTAGATTTTTTTCCCCCTTATGTTCAGTGGCATACAAATATGAACGGTCAGCAAAACCAGAAGACTTCTCAGAAAAGAAAGTTCTATTAGACATTTAGACCCAACTCTTACCGTGGGAAATGCAAATTTGAACATGCATGATGCACTCTAGAATCATGAGCTAAAAACGCATTTTTCCTCTTATTACAGTTCCTCCATAAAACAAGAAATTTTCTGTATTTCTCCCACATCATAGAGCATAGCTCTTTTCCTTCAAGTGGCAGGAATTTGCTGATGTCTTGCTGTAAGAGTGAAGCATCCTTGTCCTGCTAAGCATGAAGTGTCTGTGCAGCTTATTGCAATTGAATTTCACATCCAAAAAGAAGAAAGTGAAAAGGCTGAAACACAACTGAGAGCAACAATAGCACAGAGAGCCAAGTCAGTGAGGGGTGGTGAAAACACACCTTGAAAGAAATGACTGAAATCATTCCAATAACTAGCCACAAAAAGGCACTGTTCTGAAGGATGACCCAGCAGTTTGCTGTTTGGAAGAGGCAATTTTTCATGAGCTTCTATAATAACTTTTTATGTATAGCCTATGTTGACAGATAACATATCTTTGATGATGAATAGTGATAAGCTTTATACTAAACTTGCCAACTACACTTTAAGGACTACAAGATCATGTTTAAGTTGGAAGAATAGGATGTCAGAAAAACAGAGTTACTTAGTAGCATTAGGCTGCTTTGGGGCTGGCTGGAATTTTAGTAGGGAGACAGCAAACTGTTCTCTCAAAAAGCAAGATAAACACCTCATTGCAAATACTACCACTAAGCATTTCCCTTTCCTGAGTGTGAGGAACCAATAGCAGTAAGATCTTATGCTAGAGGGCCACTGCCTGGTCACGAGAGAATGCAAGCCTGGCCTACAAACCCCTGATAAAGGCTACAAGGAGAGGAATACCATTAACTCGAGAAACGTTAGCTTATGTCATGCTTCACAGAGGAGATTAAGTGCCAGAAGAGATGAACTCACTTGTAGGATTATAGATGGAACACTGCTCTTTCCCCAATATTTTCCTGGCCATCAAACACAGTGGAAAATACTTTTATCTTCAATCCAAAACCCGCCTGCCCTTACACTATCCTAAGGGGAAAAACACACAAGGGAAATAGACAGAGTGAAGAACAGACACCGGTGCAAAAATAGCTGCTTAGATGCTCCATCCTGACTTCAGAGGATGCTTTTAAGGCAGCACGGTATAGCAGCCATATGCCAGCCTGTACCACTCAGCTAGAAAACATGTTGTCACCTTGAAACTAAATCTAAAATTTTCAAATGAAGTCCTGAAAGTCATGTGACCTTATACCCAATTCTGCTCTGCCCAGCCATCAGGGATAGTGTGCAACGCTGGGTAAAGGAGACATTGTTAAAGATCTAGATATAACAGTAACCACACTTTACTACAAAAGCAATGCTTTCAGTAGAAACAGCTCGAGTACAAAATATCAAGCTAATGTTGGTGTGAACATATGGTCACACAACTGGTATTCACATATAGGTTCTGACTTCCTCCAACCTCAGGATGACATTGTATAAACTAGACTTTAAAAAGCTTTTAATAAAAGCATGTGGATAACTAAAACCCAGTAAACAAACTGGGTTTGTTAGAATCTAGAATAGAATAATTAACTAAAAAGTGTACCAGAAAGATCTGTGGATTATCAGAAGTTCAACTCAAGCTTTGTTATATTCTCAATTATAGCTGAAATCAAGGGGAAATATATAATGCTTGAGTTCACTGCACTATATAAAGGCAGAGATAAAGGACAGTTCACCAAATCCTGCTGGCTGCTTTCCAGCTTGTGGATAAATTTAAACCTTTGGCTGCCAGGCATCAACTATTGTGCCTAAATTGGGCCTTAGGAAGTTTTTATGGTCTTTGCTTCTAGCCAGCTTAGAATAAGGAATCCCTCCTCAGATCTAGCTATCTTCTTGGGTTTTAGTCCCTAGTTTGCCAAATCTAGACTGTCAGTAAAAAAATCACCTTTTCATTCTGGATAAATTAAACTTTTGGAACCAGTTATTCAGACATATTCCTTCCATGAGGTCTTCAAAATGCAGTTATCTTAAAGGCTTTGGTATTACCATATTCTTACTTTTGAAAAAGGAAAAGCTGAGAAATCACCAAAGCTCGTGGCCTTGCTATCAGCTTTTAAATATGCAAGAAATTTTGATGATAGAAACATTTGTTTTATTTCCTAAGTGAAGGAGGGAGAACAGGGCCCTTCTAGACGTGTACAAAGGACAAATCAGGAAAACTACTACTCATACAATAAGCACTTTATTACTAAAACATTATATGTTTTGCTAACTGAACTCTTACTATTGTATATCAGCAGCTTGGCCTACAAGTAACAATTTAAGCTACTGAGTGCCTGCTGGGGGTGGGTAACACTGACTCTTACCATCTTAGGGGAAAAACAAATGTGACTAAAACTAAGTGGAAAAAGAAAAACCAACCAAACAAAACCTAAACAAAGAATCCCCCCCACACAAGCCAAACAATTTACTTCCAAAACTGAAGCATGTTTTGAACAACACGATTTGAACAGAAAGTTGACACGTAGTCAAGTACATATACAGCAAATAGTGAAGAATTCTAATAGCATTAAGTTAATGCTTTAAAAATTTAATGGATTTTTTATAATGCAGACGGCGTATGATACCATATAGGGAAAACATTCTCTCATGCATTGTTTGACAAACCTGTCAATAATCACAAACATAGGAAATAACAGAGATGTGAAGCAACTAGGAAATTACATATTAGAGGATATTTAAAGTTGCTTCCTTGAATGTGACTTTAAACATCTTAATTACTTATTAATTACCTCTAAGATAACCAGACTCCAAAGGAAGACAAAAATATGTAATTTCTCTTACCAACAATACTGTTTTGCACTGGGGGAAAGGGGAAGGGAGTTGCATCAGAAAAATACCAATTCTGGTATCTGTGGTGCATGTATAGAGTAGTGACAGATGCTACAAATATCAGGAGCAACCTACATACAGAATAGACCAAGTCTGACCTGCCTAGAACTGCTCCCAGATTGACATTAAGCTGTTGCTGTGATAAGCAAATGAAAAGAAATGCAAAGTTATTCACAGAGTCTCCATCATGTGAGCTCCATCTCCTGCAGCCATTTTCCAGTGCCACACAGTTAACGCTGAAGTACAAATGAATCTTCAGGCACAGTGACTTTAGTTACAGAAGTAAATACATTACCATAGACATCTGTTAGAAACCAAACAAAATTTTTAGGGAAAGTACTTGTAAAATAGAAGTTTGATTTTTTTAATGTATTCCTAGAGAGTTTTATGGTTAAACTGAGCATACAGGGTAAGCAATCTTCCTGTTGTGTTCTTCCAAAGAAAAGAGAAGAAAAAAAATGGAAGTGTAGTCCTCCAACTGCAAAAAGTGGAAGACTCCAAAGCAAGCAAACTGCTTTGAACTCAGGAGTTTATGACAGATACTATTACTCAAGTTATTATCAGTTTATATTTTCTATTTTTACCAGAAAGTTCACAGCATAAGAGAACAAACCAAAAAACTCTACTTAAGTCAATCATCGTATATAATCCTAATAATAAAAATTGGAACAATTTTTTACCTAAAAATTACCAGAAAATTTAAATGCCAGCAAGATAAATTCTCGGGATGTTAATACCTCAAGAACAACAAAAAACACCTATCAAATGTGGCAGACATTGAGAATTTGGAAACATCTTTACTCTGAATAAATGTGAATAAAATTGCAAGGAGTCTGATCATAACATTAAGTAACTCTCCTCGACAAGCTGTGGAACTGACTGCATGACTCACCATGAGAACAGTCACAAGCACTGTGCACATGGTCTTCTGTAATTACATCCCTCACAGAAAGCTAACTGAAGTTGGCACATTTTAGCCCAATAAAAATACCCACTTCTAAACAAAAATATTCACATTCCAGGAGGCACTCAGAAGAAACAAATGAGAAGAGATCTGGAAGGTACATAATGACCACACTTGCAGGTTTAAAATAGAGGGTCTTGTCTTTTTTCTAGAAAAATTGTGAAGAAATAATTAATTATATCAACATGGCTTAATAAAAATACCACTGAATGCCAGCCCCTCTTGTCCATGACAACTCTATTATTTACCACCTTCCCACTATGTTAGCAGTTTCTTTTACTATATACACACTGAAGAAGAGCTGCATGGCCACAGGAGGAAACAGGCACAAATATATAGAGAGATACATAAACTGAGAACACTAAACAGTCCATACTTCTTATCAGCAACCACCTGAAAACCTAGAAACACTAACAACACTTATCCAAAAAATTTGTTTTTGTGAAAGTTGTTTCGAAACATAAGCACACACAAGGATTCCCTGGTTAGCACCTAAATCAACTGCTATTTCCTTGCTATAGGGGAAACTATTATATAGCAGGCTAAATATTAATTTTTATGTTAAGTTAGAAAAAAATGAACAGCTAGTCCCTGATTTAATACAACTTCAGTGCCATTTTTTCTTAAGCAGCATTTAAAAGTGGACATTTTGATTATAAGTTTTCTTATCCTATGGAAGTGTCAGGCAGGAAGTGTCTAATCCTTCCCCCAGAAGCACTGACACAAAAATCCTGAGCAGAAGCACTTCCATTCAGTTTTAGAATTTTTCAACAAAAAGCACTCATATTAGCATTAACATGACAGGAGCAAAAATTCTTAAGAGAAAAAAAAAGCAAATTCTCAGTCCAACCAGAAAGGAAGTCATCTCAACTTTTAGGTACAAATTTCAGAGCTAAAAAATGCCACGTGCAGATTTGCTAGAAGGTGTCAGTGGACTGTACTTCCCTACTGGCACCTTCAACATAGTATGCCTAATTTATGCAGTGCAAATGATATTGTGTTGTCTTCCCACAAACTGGGATTGCATCTAGATTTGGTGTCACAGAATTACAGCTTGGAAGGGACCACAGGAGATCTTGTCAGGCCTGCCCAAGACAGAAGCAACATCAAATTCAGACCAGACAGCAGAGTGTTCTCCAGCTGGGTCCTGAAAAGCCCCATGGGCAGAGATCCACATCTGCACTGGGCAACTTGTTACAAAGCTCAACTGCATCACTCCCATCCTCACATGCTGAAAACCTCTGCTCAAATTTACAGTTGATTCTCATCATCCTGCCAGGAACCTCCACAGGCAGCCTTCTGAACAACCTCCTTGGCAGGTAGAAGGTTATCAGATCTCCCAAGCCATCCCTTCTTCAGACAGCCCTAGCTCCCTCTAGATCTTTCCAGTAAATCATGTGCTCCAGCCCCTTAACCAACTTATGTAATCTCAACAGTTTCAATTAGAAACATCAGCCAGAAGCCGCTTGCTTTAACCACTTCAGATTGAGTCCTCTTATTCTTGTGCACTGGCAATGAATTTGCTACTTGTGGTAAACTACAAGTGCCAGTAAACCCACGAGCAAGTCACACACTCTTTTGATAAAGGTAGGTATTACATCCTGTAAAAATCTAGTACTTGGCCCATTCTGCTGAGAGGAAAAAAAATGTGCATCAGAAAGTGTTTATCTTCACACTAGGAATTTTCACCCTCTGTGCAATGCAGAAAGGCCATAAGGTGGTTAAGATGTCAAAGGCACCAAACAAGGCTAAAACAGCTGGCATATTCATTACCACTTTAAGCATTACTTTAAAAAAGTTGTTCCAAAATTGATACCATAACCTTTTGACATTTGTCTGTAAATTATTATACATATATTTATTCAACCCATTTGCATTAACTGTCAGAAGTTTCAACTTCAGTGAGCACTTTAAGACACCATGGTAAAGGAAACCATCAGAGCTTTAAGCCCTATTAGAGAGTCTGAACACTTTTATATGGAAGAGATCAATAAACAGGGTTTTGTATAGCCCTTTTAGACAAAGTGAATATAACAAATGAAAATATTACCTGAATGCCTTCATAAATACATGAGATGCCAAGAGTTTAAGTACAAAAAATTTTAAGTTGTCTCTCAGGAGTTTCTTCCCATTTAAATAGGAAGAATAATTACCTACTGTCTGCAGGTAGAATTTAATTGTTAAGCAGCAACTAAAACACATACATCTGTTCCTAAGCATATTAAAGCAGACATCAAAGATAAAAAAAAAGACATTCACAAGACCAGAGTCAAAAGGTTAAGATAGTTTATAAATAACATGCTGACACCTGCATAATTCACAGGGGCAAAAGGCAATGTACAGGTCTGCATTAAGTCTCCACTAATCATCTTTACTGGTAAGACACAGGAACAAGTCAATCTACACAGAACCTTCTACGTGAAGCAAAATACTAAGGGAGGTACCTGGGATGAAGCAGAAATGAGAAGGCCAAGCTATTATAAAGTTATTGTTTCAAACTTTCTTTCTTGAAACCCATTCTCCAAAATATATGTGATTATGCTTTTTCCACCCTGTATCAACATCAACTTCCAAAGAGTTGGGGTAAGGACAGGGAAAAACAAACCCCTTGTTTTCTTCCTGGTAGAGATTACCCAGCACAGCCCATTCTCTACTCTTACACACCCTTTCCTTCTAAGCATGAATAACCTACTCTCAAGGAAGAACAGAAAGCCAGGTGCTTCTAGACACTGACAGACTTTGACCAGAAATTAGGAAGACCTCTCTCAAAAAAGTTTAACCCTGTTGTGAAGAAAGAAAATAACCAATTGAGCTAGGACAAGGAAGAGAGACATGCTGTATCAGTATAAGAAGAACAGACAGACTGAGTAACTGCAGAGATGGCATTCTGTGAAAAATAAAGATAATACATAAATCTGTGTTTCATGTTGCTTATTACTCTGCATATCTTATCTAGTTGAACTCCAGACCTATGAAGAGTTACTTGTGTGTGTCAACTTCCGCCAGTGAGAGAAATCAGAGCACAACATACAGCACAAGTTTAAGGTGTCCAGAATAAACACCTTCAATCAAAGACCACACTGCACTAATTACATTGTCCAGCTTGTAGCATTAGGGTCTTAATCCAAAACCATGTATTAGGTTACTAAAGTGTCAACAGCTAATTCTGCAAATAAAACTAAATCAGTGCCTGCACTTTCAAAGAAGAAAGGAAATGACTGATCTCAACACATACATCCCACCACAAATGGTGACTGGAATGGAAAGAGAAACTGAAAATTAACTACAAAGCCATTGCATTTTTTTTCCTAGGGAAAAAAAACTACCATGGAATCAGATGACAGTTCAAAAAACTGAAACAGAAAATCCAATGCTATTTTGCAATTTTTGAATTGCAAGCACTTTTTCCCGTAAATCAGTGATCTGGCAAAGAGAAAATTTAATTGCAACAGTAGTCCTCTCTTGATAGTAAGAGTAATTTCTTAAGCAAACTACAATTTATTGATTAATTGCTTTTAAAGTCTACCTGCAATTTCAGCTCTCTTGTCTCCTTTCAACAGGGAATGGAAAGGGGAGAGACTTTAAAGTCACATCACATTCCTCCAGTTTTTATCAAGGATATTGACCACAACTGAACAACTACCACCCAGTCAGAAAATCAAGAATTCAGATTCAAAAACTAAACGATGCTAAAAATACCACTATGTTCATTCTTCAACATGCACCTGCACAAGCCTTCAACAGATTATCCATCAAATGTTGACTTATATCTTTGAGCTCTGAAGGAACAGAAAGCAGTGGTGCCCATGTTCTGACCATGTGGCAAACACACAGAAAGAAGGGAGCAGTTGTCTTTAATTTAGACAGTATATGAAATACCAGAAATCACTACCACAGGACATGCTTTGAAAAACAGAACCCAGCATTCTGAAGCCTTGGCATAACCAAGAGCAATCCACACATAATCCAACTGAAGTCAAGAGAATAAAGCTTAAAAATATGAGTACATTACTCAGAATCCCCAGAGATAATTTAACTATGGGGTATGTCCCTTAAGATGAAATACTGAAGGCTTTTATCTTGAACACCACTACAAACAACATGACAGCACTTATGTACAACCTCCAGAAACATCAGATGCATAAAAATCTGTTTATTCAGATGTAACCCTGCTCCATAAACCAAATATAAACCAGAAAAATTACATACACTGACTGCATTTTGAGGTCTAGGCTAGACAAAATCCTTCCATTGATGTTGTGCTACACTCTGAATTAAATTAAAATCCTAAATACTTTGTTCCTTCTCACTACTACATTCACCACTTGTCACACTCCTGTTTCTAAAGTTTCCTATAATGACCCCAAGGAATTCTTATATGAAAGCTACAGCCTCTCTTCATACCTGCTTTTATGCTCCTTAGGTAGTTCAAATCCTTTCTCTGCTATCCTTGTTATTAAGGAAATCAGAGACACTGTCCAATTGCTTTACATACCAAGCTACTCCAAGTACACTAGAAAAAGTATTTGAAAAGAGCCAGAGACAGAAACTGTAATTTCAAAAACTTGAAAGGATACAAGAATATTAAATGTACCTCAAAACCCACATCTCTATTATAGGTAACAACTGAAGAACAGTAAACTGGTTTAGCAATCAAGTAACTGTTTTCCCTTTTTTTTTTTTTTTTTTTTCTTTTAATTAACTGTTTAATTTAACAGTTGGCCACAACGAAGATGATGAACACCACCTCACAGCCATTTCCCAACAGGATGAACTAGGACTTCAGAGTGTGATAGAATAGCCATGGGCATCAGGGCATCCACTCAGAGTATTATGGTTTCCTACAACTCCAAAACACAAAATACTACACATCACTGGACTTCAAAATTCAGGATGGAGATGAAAATTTGTTTTTTTAATATATTTTTTTTTTTTTTTTTTTTTTTTTTTTTTTTTTTTTAGTTTATGAGGAGTTGATTCAGCAATATTCTTATAACATAAATCCTCTCTTTGTCATCTCTTACTTTTTCAGTTTTTCTAGAACAGAAACTTTCCCTCCTCAAACCACTTTTATCCTTTTCCTGTATCAACCTGGAACTTCTCATCCTCACCCTGCAGGCTGTACAACCTCTGCCCCTACCTCCAATAGTTTGTATTTCCATCACCTGCCTAATGACAGGCTGTATTTCATTAAATACTCTTCCCTTAGAGGTGACATGGAAAGGAGAAAACCACCAGGATTCTTTTTGATTCCTTATGATGAAAACTTGACAGGTTCATCAACAGAAACCTAACTGCTCCTGGATCCCCACCTTCTGAGACACCAGGCTATTATCACTCCTGCATAAACAGACTGTGCATGTGGGTTATGGTTTACAGGAATAGCCTGCAAGGACTTCCTGGATCAGTCCAAATTGCACTTAAGGAATCTTAAGTGCTCAGCGGAACAGAGTGAAAGTGCTACATATTCAAGAAAAAGCATAACGAGAAAACAAATACAATATACAGAATTTACAAGTTAGTAATTATAGACGAGGAAAAGATGGTTATGTCATAATACTTCTAAGGCTGTAATTTTTAAGAATATCCCAGGAGGCAGCTGTAGGCTTTCTTCAGACCACAAAACCAACAACAAAACACACAAGGCCGGCTAAGCTGACATCATCTTGTGGTGCCTCACTTTAGGCGCAGGTCAGTGCGTTCCCTACGCAGAGGCTCCCCCAGAGCCAGGGACAGGCTCCTGCAGTGCCCCGGCTGCCCCAGAGCCCCGGCACAGACACAGACACAGACACAGACACAGACACACACACACAGCTCCTGTGCCGAGGGCTGCGGGAGCGATCCCCCCTCGCCCCTCAGCCGCCCGCGGGACCGTGTGCCGCTTTACGGCAGCGCTCGCACAACTTCTGCCAGACCACCGAGGATCTTAGAAGGCAAAAAATGAAACCAGACCCGCCACACCGGCCCCAAAGCCACCGCGGGGGGCTCACAGGCTCAGCCCGAACGCTCCCTCCCCGTACCTGTCCATGGTCTGCGGCAGCGCCAAGCCCGTCTGCTCGGCCATGGCCCCGGCCGGAGGAGCGGGCCCAGCCGAGGGCCCGGAGCCTGACAAAGGCGTCACGCGTGCGGCGGCGGAGAAAGGGGAGCGACCGGGAGGGCGGCAAATCCGCCGTTCCGAGGTACGGGCGGGGCGGCCCCTCCTCGGGCAGGCGAGAGGCGGCGCGGGGCCGGTCGGTGGCCGGGGCAGACGGAGCGCCCGGGCCGCCACGGGGAGAGGCGGCGAGCGCTGAGCGCAGCCGCGCCGCCCGTCACCGCCGCCCGGGCCCGCAGCGCGCCTGCGCCGAGGGCAGAGCGCGAGTGCGCGCCCGGAACGCCGGGAGCTGTAGTCCCGCTGTAGTCCTGCCGTAGTCCTCCGTAGTGCTGCCGCGGTCCCGCCGCAGTCCTGCCGCCGCTGGGAGCTGTAGTCCCGCCGCCGGCGCGGGTTTAAAGGTCCGGCGGGGCGCTCCCCTTGCCCTGCCCTGCCCATGTCTCTCCTCGCCGCCGCCGTCGCGCAGTCGCTGCCCGGCTCCGCGCGCGGGGCAGGTACGGGAGCGCGGCGGGGTGGCCGGGCGGGGTCTGCCTGCGGGGGGAAGGTCCGCGCCCGGCGGCTGCCGCCCCTCCCGCCGCCTCCCGCCGCGGCCGGGACCCCTCAGGGTGGAGGGAGGGAAGGAGGGAGGGAGAGGCTGGGCCGCCTGCTCTGTCCCCTCACCGCTCCCGCAGGAACCCCTCGGGCAGGAGCATCCCCCGCTCCCCCCGCCGCCGAACAGGTGCGGGCGGCCCCCGCCTCCGCCCGGCCCTGCACCTGCCCTCAGGCCGGGGGGACCCGCCGGGTGCCAGCCCCGACCCGGCTGCCCAAAGGGCGGTGGCTGGAACCATGGAAGGGAAATTAATCCCTTTCAGTGGTGGTGTTGTCGATGACAAGGACAAGCGCCCTTGTAAGTGGCACTTGGCGCTGGATGGAGGCCCGGTGACCACTGGCGGCTGTGTGCAGGCGGGGTGAGGGATGGCACGGCCGGCGGTGATGGCAGCGCTCTCTTTGGGGTTTGCTGAGGTGCTGCCAAATGGGAAAAAAGTCCTCCTAAGGTGCTTTTAAAATTTGCTGCGTGTTCAGAAGTCAACTTAGAGCATCACAGTCTGAAAAACTGGAAATGTAGGAGCTGAAGAGCCTTTGTAGAGCAAAGAGGTGGATGGTATCCGGAGAGATGTCTTTCCAATTATCTCCACCCATGGGTGTTTGTCTCCTGCCTTCACGTCATGCTCCCGGAGCAAAGGCAATAGCCTGTTTTTCAGAGGCTGTTGTGACATGACAGATTCTTGGAAAGATTAGTTAGTAAAAATCAACTTTTTGTTTTCCTTTTCAGGTTATCTTTTGAAATAATAGCTCCTATATTAAGTTTTACTACATGAAACTAGTCCCTGTACCTTGTGTAAATTATACTGCAGTTGCTGTTCAAGGTTGTAATTTACAGGGCCAAGCCCGGGGTGCAACTGTGCAGCTGCATCGACCTACAGCTGTTAAAATCAAGCCTTTGCATGTACGTGACAACAGACATCAGGTGGAATAGGAAGGCAAGTTTAGTGAATATACTGGATTCTTTGACTATGTTGCATCAGCTGGGGACAAATCAGTCTGGTTTTGAGTCTTCGGGGAGAGAAAAGTGTTGTCGAAATGTGTGTAAAACACCTGGTCTTGTAAGCAGTATTATGTGCTTAATAGTAAGGGTGTTAAGGGTTTTTTTGGGGTTGTTTATTTCTATATGCTACAAATACCATAAAGAAGAATGCTGAAGTATTTACAGAGGTGTAAATGTTCCTTACAGGAGGTATAGAAACAGATAAGAAGGCAGGAGCAACATCATTTCCCAGAAAATTTATTTTGTACTTATTCTTGGGACCATAAAATTCAGTGTTGCTACCACTGCTGAGGAGTGTCAGATGTACAGTGGCCTGAGTAAACCACATGGACATGACCTCCTGGAAGAGATCCTAATACACACTGTCCCAATTACAGCTGTCTGTGGCATGTAAGAGCAATATTGGGTATCAAGAGTTTCTGTTTCCTATTCTGGGTCTGGACTAAGCTCATCGTCTATTGGCCAGAACATTGAGCATCTAGGCTGGCCTAGCTTAGTTTTCTTATATTTGTTCTCAAGTGTTAGAAATGGAAATAGAGAAGCTGGTTTTATTTCTAGGAGTGTGTGGTTTGTGCAGTTTCTGTATTTGCTGTGGAGTTGAAAGGATATGCTGGTTGCCTGCCATTTATGATAAAGGTCACAGTGGCTAATAATAGCTGTGAAGAATATTTACCTGAAGAATTGGAACCAGAACCCAGGATCAGTTGGCTACTCTTTGAGGCTGAGGAAGTGTCTGTGACAAGAGTGGCTGCTTTGCTCTGCCACTGGCACAGGAAGGTATGACAAGACTGGACTGGACAAAACTTGAAATCAGGTCAAATAGTGAACACTTGGTAGGTTTGGGCATTTTTTAAAATTTTTTTTTCCAAACATAAAAAATAAAAACATAATAGGATACATAAAAGCACAACTAGACAAGCTTTAGTGGTTTTAAACTAAAATATGGTAGATTTAGATTGAACATAAGGAACAAATCTTTTACCATGAGGGTGGTAAAGCACTGGCACAGGTCATCCAGAGTGAGGGTGGATTCCTTGTTCCTGGAAACATTTAAGGTCAGGTTAAGCAACCTGATCTGGTTGAAGACGTCCCTACTCATTGCAGGGAGGTTGGACTAGAGGAGCTTTAAAAATCCCTTACAACCCAAAGCTTTCTATAATGGCAGACCCCTTAATATCCCATAAATAGCTTAAAGATTCTGAAATCAAAAACTGGAAACTCTTTGACAGCTTGGGGGTATATGTTCTTTGTCTGCTCTTTCCAGAACCAAAGTGTGATCCTAAAATACATATATAACCTAATGGTTTTAAATTTGTAAAAAACCCACTTCCTTACTCCCAGACAGAGCAAGAGTTGTCATTTTATCCTTCTCTATTCTCCTTAGCAAGACAGGATATGCAGCTGCTCTGTTAAAATGCTGGCTTTATTCTCCCCTACAATCTCCTCCTTCACTCTCCCTCACTCCCTTTTCTCTTAATTTTTTTTCCCACTTTTTGTTCTTTATGCTTCCATCTTTGCAGTGGCAATTTCCACTGTAAATCTCAGATTGCCTGTTGCATTTTTTTTTTTTTTTCATTTTTAAACTATTGCTTCCTGTATCATCCCTTAATAGATCCTTCTTTGTTTCTTCCTTCCTTTTCTCTGATGTTCACTGCACTCTGCCTCACTCTGTCATCTCTTACCTGCACCTGGCAGTGAGTGGCTCCATTTGAGCTGAGAGAACTCTCCTGGGAGCAGGTTCTGTTTGGCCAGAGCAGAGTGAGGGAAAGTGCCTGCTCTTCAGGGAGCCTTGCCAGAGCTCAGCTCCCAGACACTGGCTGGAGGTAGCAGCCATTTAAAGTAAATTAAGTAAAACTGCACATTTGAAGGCAAGTACAGAACTTAATGAAAATCACCAAAAGCAATATATAATTAGGGCTTAAAATTGAGCCCTAAAATTGACTATTTGATTTACTGCAAAATATCAACTTTTAAAAATATGAAATGGTTTGATAACAAATTCATACCGATTTAAGGTTAATAAAGAAGTTGACAAGCAATTACTGAAAGAATGAAATGGAGGTAGATTAAATATATATATATATATATATATATGACTATTTCAGTGAGGCCTGGAAAAGAGGAAGAGGACAAATATTGAAGGAACTGCACCTTAATACAGTTCTTCTGACCTGGCAGTATTAAAACTGTGGAAATTATTCACTGTTTACAACAAAGCTAAGTAACCTGGCAATATAGGAGTATTCTATTTTGGCAAATCTAAATGTTAACTGCTACAATAGCAATATGTAAAGTTAAATTACAAGATCATTTAGGCATTTTTCATCTACTTGGTTCCATTTTTTAAAAGATAAGTAGCCCTCCGTCTAAGGTGAAACTAAGTTGAAAAACATGTTTCTAAAATAAAGCTTGGGTTTTTTTCAGTACCTTAACATGTTATTTTAACCTTCAATCTAGTTGGAATAGTCTCTTTCTGTCAAAAAGACTAGCATGGTTTGTTAGTCACAGGAGGCTTAAAGAGGCTTAAATTGCTTCATAATGAATTGCTTAAAATAAAAATACACTTTATACAATGTTAATTGAATTAGCTTGGCTTATTTGGGCCTTTCTTACATTTGTTTCTTTGGAACTGGCCCAGGTCAAGATTGAATTAAGCTCTTGTGTTCTGATTCATCTGTCCTTACTATATTTTAACTTCTAGTTATGAGGGAGTTGGTTGCTAGGAACAAAAGAAATTGTTTTCTTCTAGTGGCTAGTTGATCAAAAACTGTCTTTACATCTTGATTTTCTTTGGTTCTGGAGTGCTTTTCCTTATCCTAATGATTGATGTATCAAGTGAAACTGGCTCCTGGGAAGAACCAACAGAAACAGTGCAGTCCCTTGCATGTGAATCCTCAAATCCTCTGGAAAGCAATAATCCACAAGTAAATAGGGACATAAAGGAGGGGCATAGAATGCCTAGAGGCAGCCCTGTGAGAGGTGGGATAGTTCATAAAATTATGTATTTTCAGTTGCTGTAAGAAAGCAGTTCTGCTGCCTTTAGTGATTCAGCGTAGCTCAAACAGGTTAGAGCAAGTGTTGAGAAACTCTTAATTACAGCCTTGATTTAGGACCATACAGTCCAACATAAACAGAGTGCAGAAAGCAGAGACATAAATGTTGGAACAACTCACTTTCAACTGCCCTAATTTATCCTTCTCAGCTTTAGTCATCTCTCTTTCACGCACAAAGCTACGCATATTTCATCCTTGGAAAATCAGCCTGCACTTTTATTAAACCCTGTTATTTTCACACTTCTGATTTCAACTATGTATTTCCTTATGAGCACTACTATTTGGTCTGAAAAATTAGTATTATGAATTACCCAGAATAAGTATACATAATAAGTCATGCACTAATCCAAAACAGAACACCAAGTGCCAGTGAATGAATTTCTGAAAATTTTACCTGACCTACATTAATGATCACAATATTAATATCTTATGAGAGGAACTCCTGTCAGGCTGTGTATTGATGTAGAGGCTGGAGATATGTAGATGGTGGGTAGGGAAAGAGAGGGAGGTGAAGTGTGGCACCACTATGTACAGAATAGATGGAATGTTAAATAGTAATATTCACACCTTGATTTTCGTCTGAGTAGCTAATTTTTTTTTTTGGTAGAATTTTCAGTGTAGTAACAACTCAGTAATGAAAAAGTTGTAACTTGAAAATTGGAAACTATTGAAAAAGTACAACTTTTCACCTATGTTATGATTTTGATTTGTTTTTAAATTTTCATACTTGACCTATTTGTGTTTGAGTTTCAGAATATATTTAGAAATTATGACACATGATTATTTAATATAGTCTTCATCTAAGCAATGTGACATGATTTCCTTTGTAATAGCTGTAAATTTTATAGTTGGTATGAACTTATAATTAATTTTTTTTTATGGTAGGATTTTGTAAGGGCAGTTTGGAAATACTGGAACTATTTATTGTCCAGCAGTTGCTCTGAATAGGGGGCTATTTGAACTGGGCTTCTAAATCAAACTGTTTAAGAGCTCATATTTATTTAGTCACTTTCAGCTCAGTCTGACAGATATTTCCTCAGAGCTGATGACTCAGTTTGCAGCAGTTTTCCCTGGGAAGAGGGAGTGTGCACATAATATTTTTTTCCTTTCGAGCTCTCTTCCTTTCAGGAAGCAGCTCTGAAATGCTGTCGGTAGGTAAGACTTCAAGCCCCATGATTCCTTGGGAGAGCATGCGCCGAAAGCTTCCAGTTGTCAAAGTGCTCTTGCCAGACTGGTCGCCTATTTGTCATATACCAAACCTGAAAGAAGAAAATAAATACACTGTCCTTTTTTTGATCTTTAAATACAGAAAATCCAAAGGTAACTGTTCCTTAAACATTTCTGTGTTGGCTGCGTGGGTTTCTGCATGCATATGGAGCTGGTATTGCTATGGGGATATAGATTTCCTGTTCTGGATTGTAGATTTGTACAAATACTTACACCAGCAAATAATCAAGAGTACTGAATACTAGTCCAACATTAGACATTGGCTGACCTGTTTTTCAAAGTCATTTATTAACCAGTATTTTTTCATTTGGACTGACTTCATTCATTAAAGGAAGGTCTTGACCTTGACAAGAGGGTTGAACTGTGCAGTGATTTTTGCCTTTAAGAAGCAATATGGAGGGGAATATGAATCACAGTCCTTAGGATAAAGTTCAAAACTAGCTAGCTAAGTCAAGGTACATATTTGAAACAACTGCTGTACTAGCCACTATAGATAACCTGGTGACTAACTCATTTAAATATAACTTTATTGACGACAGAATTTTAACATTTCAGCTCCTATGTTTTTCTCTCTAAATGTATTTTTATACTGATAACTCAGGACCCAGGGGAGAGGGATATACATAATCCTTTTCTCCCTCTGATGTGGAGTCATCAGGAGTTCTTTGTAGCCTTAGGAGTAATGGTGATGTGGGTAGAAGTGAAGCTAATGGAAAGTTACACAGACAGAGCTTGGTATATTGTGGTTTACTGCAGTACTGCTTTAAAATGCCTTGCAAGGTTTTCTGCACTCCCAGCAGCAGCAGCAGCAGCGCTGCCTGGAACAGATGCAATGGTTTACCCTGTCCTTAGGAGCTTAATGTAGTCTCACAGCATGGTCTGCTCAGGAAGCCTCACTGCTTGCTTTACATATTGATCTGGTAAATCAGGGGGAGCATAAGCAGTGACTTACTAGATACCAGAAACCTCTCCTGACATTCATTTTAACGGAAATGTGTGTGCATGCCTCAGAAGGTATTTAAAGAACAAAAAAATGTAAGATACACCTGGACCATCTGATGTCAGAAAGGACAGTGTCGACAGTTTCACACTTTGCTACCTTTCTTAAACAGTTCATTGATTTGGCTTTGCATTGTTACATTACAAAAACAATCCTTAAAAATGCAGTCTAAGGCATGTAAATGTCATATGATTAACTGAATACCAATGCAGTTAGGCACTCAGCAATGGCCATCTTTGACATAGTTACTAAATTAAAGTGATTTGGGGCTCATTTAAAATACTTTTGAGATTTAGAATGATCTCCTCAATTGACTAAAAGCCTGCAAAATATGGAGGTTCCTGTTGTGATTTCATACACTTGCTGTTGACGTCTGCATAGTATTAGTAGTACTGGGTCTCAAAATAATAATAAAATTGTTTGATCTGCCCTGTTTCATATGGAGCACCTTTTCTAGCAGATATAAGCCTCAACCATTCCACAAAGGTTTCCTTTCTAAAGTTTAAACTTATGTATTGATTTAATTTGCATCACTAGCCTTTGTCTTATGCATATAAAGATGATTTTTAAAATGCAGCATGTTTATAATGTAAATATTTCGATTTTTCCTGGTTTTATGTTTCATCTGAAAGCATCAAAAAGATCATAGTCTAATAATACCTCCCCCGTCTGCTGATTTTGACCTTACGTTTTCCTAATGGACAAATCCCAGATGATTTCATATGTATGTGTATAAATAGAGCGGGTACGTATATAAATAGAGCGAGCAGACAGCTATATACCTTCAACTAAAGGACAGCTTTGATGTAAAACAGCATTTTACGCGGGGAGATCGTAAGGTCACGGAAGGCAAATGTAACCCCCATGGGTGGCTCTGTAGAGGAGGCGTCTCCGCCCCCCGGCCCCCCTGGGCGGCTGTGCCATCGCCGCCCGGGCTGGGCGCAGGAGCGGGCAGGAAGCGATTGTGCAGCCGCTCCCGTGTCCGCGCCAGCGTCCCTGTGCGCTCCGCTCCCCGAGACCTCAATCACTGCCAGCCTGCTCCTTAATTAAGGAAAATCGGTACCCGGCTCCTTTAAAGGTGCCCTAATAGAAAAGGGGGTGGAGAAGAGCGAAGACTGGTGTCTTTTTAACCTTGCTGAAGGACGCAGCAGTATTTATTGACGTATGCAAATAACCAGGGGGAGGAGGTGGAGGAGGAGGGTGCTTGGAAAAACAGGAACCAGAATCAGTTTCTCATTGCAGGGTGAGAGCTCTGAGTTCCGGTGTAAGAGAAAAGAGACGTGGCGAAATTGCTGTATATCTCTGCCCTATAAACACATCTCTCATTTAGATTGAAGGGAAACAAGGCATCAAAAAGGGTGAAGCATCTTAAAAAATATTTTAAAGGCAATCTAGCACGATCAAAGGTTACATATTCCTAAATGGGGGAGGGGGAAGATTACGGGTTTGCCTTGCAATATGCTGTAGCATAGTACTAGCAATAGGACGAGATTTTTGGCTGGCAGATGATTAAAACGGACTGGCTTGTGGTATGAATGACAATGTTAATAATCTGTCTTTGTGGTTTTTTCCCCTACTGTTTCAGCTGCGCAAACCATGCAGGATGATTTACTGATGGACAAAAGCAAAGCCCAGCCCCAGCAGCAGCGGCAGCAGCAGCAGCAGCAAGATCCAAACTCAGCAGAAGCCCCCTCTACACCCATCTCGTCGGAGACACCCAAACCAGAAGACAACAGCTCAGTGACTAGTATCGGCACATCAGCTCCTTCCCAAAATAGCAAGGAGAAGATGCAGATGGAGTCCCCCATTTTGCCTGGCTTGAGCTTTCACCAGCCTCAACAAGAACCTGCAGCCGGCACCTCCTTGTCTCCCTCGTTTGGCAGCACCTGGTCTACGGGGACCACAAACACGGTGGATGATAGCTTTTTCCAAGGGATTACTCCAGTCAATGGGACAATGCTTTTCCAGAATTTTCCACACCATGTCAACCCTGTATTTGGTGGCACTTTCTCACCTCAGATTGGCCTAGCTCAGACTCAACACCACCAACATCAGCAGCAGCAGCAGCAAGCTCAGCAGCAGCAGCAGCAGCGGAGGTCACCTGTGAGTCCTAATCAGGCGCCTTTCGCCCAGAGAAATGCTGCTTACAGCCATCAGCCCATCATGACCAGCAAACCGTCTTCCTCCTCTGCCTCTTCTTCTTCTTCCTCCAGCTGGAATAACCATCAAAACGCAGCTTGGAGTACACCTTCCAACCCTTGGGGTGGGCTGCAGGCTGGTAGGGACCCTCGAAGGGCAGTTGGAGTGGGGGTTGGCGTGGGAGTAGGAGTCGGAGTGCCCTCCCCCCTCAATCCCATTTCACCCCTTAAAAAACCCTTCTCCAGCAATGTCATTGCCCCTCCGAAGTTCCCACGGGCTGCACCCTTAACCCCCAAATCCTGGATGGAAGACAACGCGTTCAGGACGGACAATGGCAACAATCTGTTGCCTTTTCAGGTAAATGAATACATGCACCTTCTGCATGATTACAGCTATCACAAATTGGTATTTTTTGTGGGGCTGTGTTTCATGTTACCGTTCTGTCTGAGTGGCATCTCCATAACTCGTATTTTCATCATATAGTCACCTTACATGAAAAGAAGTGGGGTTGAACCTAGGGAGTGCATACACAAAGATTTTCCAGTTCTAGCTTACAGTTTGCAGTCTTATTTTTCTTGTAACTTATTGTTAAATGTGGAGTATGGGAGGTTTTTGTTGTCGTTTTTTGCTTCTTATTTTAGCATCTGGAAGGTAGGAGCCTTCATGAAAAACAGGTTCAGCAGACTACGTTCCCTTGGTGCTGTGTTAGAATTCTTTTTCATATTCTGCCATATGTGAGAAAGCTGAGATGTTGAAATTGCTGGCTTCAGTTTTCTAACTGGGCTGTTAATTTTAACCCAAGATGCTCCTTGACCTGAAATCCAGCTGATTATTTTATCACTGTTGCAATAACTAATTGTCCTTATGTTGTGGTGGGATTTAACGGGGAGTCTGTCCACATAAAGCATCCATATGAAAAGCTGTGTACATCTAATACGTACACCCTGCTGTTATATTCACACTGGACGTTCTGAATACATCTCGAAGCAGCGTGGGTGTGTATGGAAAGAGTGGCGTATCTGTCCTTTCCAGTAAGGAAATGCCTGATACAATTGACATGATTTAGAAATGGCAGGGAGGTATTGTATAAAATAAACCATTTTATGCAGTTCAGAATATTTGCAGAGAAAAGAGACAATAGGACACGACCTTCAGAGCCATATTGCAATGGAGTCTATTTACTAGCTACATAGCTCTGAAATATTTAAAGCTGCAGTGCCCTTCACTGTTTTTTTTTTTTAATCTATGACGACAAAGCAGATCAATTGCAGCTGAAACTGGGCCAAATGGAAGATTTGCAATTTTAATGCAGAATGAAACCTGTCATGGTGTGAAATCCATTTTAAGTTGATAAAAAGCAGAGCTTGCACTTGCAGTTATATGTATACTAGGTGAAGTGAATCTCGGACTTTTTCTAGATTAGCTGTTTTGGTGTCAGACAAATCAAAATTTTCTGCTTTGAAATACAGTTAAATCATTCATATGCACTTGCTCTTTAGGTATTTGTTTTCTCAAGAAAGTATGATCTCTCAAACATTTTTAACTTACCAGTTTGGTAAGAATAGCATTTAGATTGACACTTAGTTTTAGAAACACAGTTAAAAAAAAAAAATCAAACAAATGCACCCACACCCCCATTATTTTTGGAGACTGAAGTAAAATATATGCACTTTCCAGGCCTATTCAAAGAGGACATCTTATAGTCAGCCCTGAAATTTCATTTTGCTGCTTCATTCTGTTTAAAGGGAGAGTTGCAATTTTTTTATTGGCTGCCCTAAATGAAGGTGGAGTGGCTTCTGGTGAGCTGCTGGTTAATGTCTCTGAAGCACTGAAGGCTGGAGGAAGATTACAATTTAGACACAATACGCCTGGTGTAAATACTGTGTTGCACAGAGCACAGCACCACAAAAGCTAATAGCTCCAGGTCATTTTTTAGGAGTGGGAAATGTGTTTCAATTTACAAGTATTCTTAATTGTCTGCAAGTAAGACATTACAAATTTTGGTATATTTGAATTAGTAGTGAAAGCAACAGTAAATGAACTTATTTCTGTGGTTTGGTTAGTGAGATACCTCTTTAATGAATACAGAACTTTATTATTGTGACTGTAAACTGTCACAAATTAAACTGGCAGACATTTACTCATCACGAGGAGAAAAAAATAGCTAAATAGCTAACTGCTTTTAAAGAGAAATTCTTTTGATTTTGAAATTAAGGTTTCAAAAAAACTTAAAGTATTAGCCAATATGTGAATTTGGAAGCTTGTTTTCTTCTCTGTGAATTTAACCTGGTATTTTCATGTTCAGCTGAAAGCAAATGCTTAGGCTATTCTCAGCACCAGCTGGTGTAACAGTCTGATTTCAGAGACTCGGAACACTTTAATTTCTTTTTTCCTATTAGGTTCCTTTTTTTTTTTTTTTTTTTTTTTTAAACAAGCCACTGAATTTTGCTTATTAAAAATTGTAATCTGGGTTAGTGTTAATTGCTGCTATACTTAACGAAACGCCAAGGACACCTTGAAACCATACTATTGGTAGGAGGCAACTGTTCAGTTACACTGATAAAAATGAAATTCACATTAGTCTCAGAGTTTAATATTTGCTGCCACGGTTTTGGTTGTCTTTTTTCTTCTTCCCCCCACCCCTAAATTGGGCAATACATTGACACAGTAAGTTCTGCTTGTCAGCACTATCAAGCAGTTCTGGCAGGTTTATCCGTTCACATCTGCCACTCTCCATAACTGTGAGGTTTTGAGCTGCTTCAGAAATACCTTCCAGTAAACTTTCTAGCAACACACTTAGGCACATTAGCAAGTCCCTTGTGTTAACCTGTTTTTTCTTGTTAAGATTATGAGGCTTTCTAAGAAAGAAGAAAACTATTAATGGGTTCACTGTTTGAAATGACATCAGGGAGAGCTATTTTGTAGTTCAGGTCTTTGCAGTGATCACAAATTTTGATCAGAAAATATCTATAACCAAGATTTGTGTTCTGAGTCTATAATATTTGAAGACAGTTGATACTCAGCTAATAGTATATCTTGTTCTAGGAAAAAATGTTCAATTTGAAAATGTTTCTCTTAAAACATGCATATGAAGCAATATGCTGGGTATTTTCATACCTTAATTTGAGTAATGCTTTAGCACATCTTGTATGTCAAAACCAATTGGTGTCTGTCCCAAGGAGTTGTGCTACAGGATGTATCAGAAGATTTAAAATACCACTTGGTAGGAATTTTGCAGGTGTTTGCCTTTTGATTGGTGTGGAAAGGCCCATAAAAATGCTTTGAAGGAGGCTACATTCATATACTTACTCAGAAAAATTGACTGCAATGTATTAAAAAGAAATATGAAGATACAAAGCTGATAGTTGAAAGGAAAAAGAGAAGTGATCAGCCTGGAATGAAATGTAATGTAGCAAGTAAGAGCTGGAGGTGAGATCATGGGAACAGATGTGGAACGAGGCCAGATAGGAAATACAGATACCTGGTCAGTTTGTTCTTCTGAATATTCTTTGGCTTCTGAGTGGTTCAGATGAAGGATCTCTGCTGCCATGTGGAAGTGGTCATGTTGTGCTATTGTGTTAGGTGATCCTCAGCTCTGGCATTTGAGGCTGGCATGAACTGATTGTCCCTGGGATGCTGCTCTCCTGGCACTGGCTCAGTTCCTTTTTCCAGCAGAGTAGTGGGGCTTGTGCAGAGCTACTGTCATCTCCTGCTTCTGAGCTGTTCCCACTGTTCTCTTTCCCTTCGCTTGTCTCAGGTAAATAGTGCATTTCTTTTGGCTTTTGGCCATGGGAAGATACTGGGACACAGCTTGTGGGGTTAGGAGGATTGATAGTGCCTGAAATAGATCCTTGGAGGCAAGGATAAGAAATTCTCCTTGCAGGGAAGATGGAGAAGGAATGAAATGTTTGCAGACCACTATTCTAATTAAGAATGTCTACCTTGTGGATTTTTAATTATAGCAACACTGTAACAATTTTCCAGAAACTGTGCTGAGTTTTGCTGTTTTCCAAGTAATGTTCTTTAGAAACAAGAAATGCATTGCAGTTTGTGCTCTGAAGATTCTGGCATGCATCAAACCATTCTTGGCAGCTTTACTGATAAATATTTCTCTAGCAGAAATAAATAAGGTGGTGTTTATTGTATATGAAGATTTAATGTGCTGTCTTTTGCAGGGAGACTGAGAAAGGATTTTTGGAGATATGTTTTGGTGTCGTGTTTTTTTTCCTCATTGTTTTCGATTGGAATTAGTCTGGACCAGATAAAATGATAAGCTAAATTTAGAAGTTTTATAAAAATTCAGTATTTCATACTTAATCAAAATGCCAATTCTAACATGAAGTGTGTTTGTATTTAAATATAAGTGCATATATATGTATAAATATAGAGGTCAAGTATTGGAACATTCATGAGTGTAACAAAGTTTTGTGTTTATGAGTAAAGGAGTTTTACTGGCTAATAAACTCTGGTGACTAATTTTGAAAAACCTTTTTTAAATCTAGAGGATTTTTTTCAGTCAGAATTAGTTGTATGCAACTATTTAGTAAGTCTATTTAAAGATTAATTTCTAAATTTGTCATTCTGGGCTCTAGCTTCTTGACAGTTTAGTGGGTAACCACACTTAGTACTGTTACTGTTACCTTAAAAACTATTTCTTAACATGTAGTCCAGTCTTAATTTTTCTTGCATGACAATGCACAAGCACTGACAGCCTACAACTTTATGGACAAAAAGAAAAAAAAAGAGAAAAGTACCTATTTCTACCCCCCACACCTTTCTTACATGCTTCTGTTGGAACTCTTAGCTTGCACTGTTTGTAGCCAGATTCTGAATACTAAAATGTGGGAGCACATATCCTGGTATCTCAGTAGTCTTCCAGTGTAACAGATACAACTAACACGTGATGTTCTAGCTAAACAGTCATGAAATATTTCACAATTTTTTGTTAGATTTTAAATTTGATTGAATTGTAAATGTCTGCATTTTCAAATTAACTAAAACATAGTTTTAGTTGGAAAACGTGGAAAAAAAAGCACATGGCTGTTTCATATTCAAAGTGCGATGATTGAGCACTAATTGCTTATTGATCAGAGTTCTGATTTGAAGGGGCCAATCAGTTAAACTGTCAGAGTTAGTGAAGGTGGAGCAAAGGTCTGAGTTCAGTCGGCAGCTGATATTCTGATCAACTCTGTACAAAGACAGGACTTCCTTAAAAACATTAAAGGCATTACCATCGAACAGTGAATCAATAATTCTGTCTTAAAGATTTGATAAAGGATTTATCTGTTTTTGGGAGGGACAGTAGAAGGGAAGGTGAAGGGCATGGAGTTTTGTTTTGCTATTTCCCTTCTTGGAACATCTCTCGCAGTTTCATCTTTTTGCCTAGGCAGCTTTGTGAATGGAATGTAAGAGGAAGAGAGACCTGGAAAAGTAGTGTTTTCAGGTTCTGGTGGTTTTCAAGGGAAACAAAGAGTTTGCTGAGTGAATGATGAATATTTCCATTTGTTAGCAGTTGGTAAAATAGCTCTCCTTTCATTAAGGTCACTCAAAAGCAATTCCTAGCAGACCTATATTAAGGGGAGACTAAAATGTAGCACTATTTAGTTTAAAGTTTGAAAGTGATCTTAAACAGTACATGTCTGAATTTTGCTTCTGTTCTAGACTTTACAGTTTTAGGCTATCTCATACATTCTGTACCTAAATTTAGGGTAGTATTGCCATGTTTTGTTTCATTATTTTTTTAAATCCAATTTTTCCATATTTCACAGAAACATTGCTTGTAAGTGATTATTAGAATGGTGCATATACTGGTACTAAGCAGTTGTCTCAGTAGTTAGAAGAATCTAAAATTTTTGTATATAGAATTATATCTTCATTTGTGTAATAATTTTATTATGTGTAAATTTTAGAATTTTAAAAATGCAAGTTGTGAAAAGTCATAGAAACTTTGCTTGTGTTCGTTCAGAGTTGGTCAACATTTCAATTTTCCTAAATTTGTTATATGATTCTGTCTTTTCCTACAAGCTGCAAGTAGGATTTGTAAATCACAATTAATTGATGTCTTCCTTTTCCTCCTTGTGAACAAGTGGCTTTGTCCCTTTATTGCATGTTTCTCAAGCTCATTCCAGAGATAAAGTTGTCAATTTTTCTAAGGTCTTATAGGAGAGAAAGACTGTGTCAATCAGGATAGATATTGATCTGCTTTGTCACAATAGTGTTAGAAGAGATGATGTGAAGTCCATTCTGCAGAGGTAAATAAGAGGCACAGAGTTTGGGAAATTAATTTTATTCTCAATGTTCAATCTGAGAAGACTAAAAAAATTGTAGTTTTTTTCTGAAATGTTTAGAAAACACGTTTTTTGAAAACAGAACAGCCACTGCAATCTCTTTTTAGTTTGCTGTTTATGTGAACTTCAAATTAGGCATGAAAAAGTGAAGACAACAAATTGGTTCCTGTGAAAGCTTTTAGTTTATGCTACATACCAATTACTCAGGAATTAAGAACTTTTCATCAGGGAAGAGAAAGGAAGCAAAATATTTAATTTCTTTGATACCCACTTTTCCTTCAGCTGTGAATGTTCTCTGCACATCTTCCAGATTCTGGAAAACCTACTAATGTTCTTCCTGATTCTTTTTTTCTGGATGGCTTTGCAAAATTTGCAAGAATTTGCAACAGTTTTCTTTTAAATTCTTAGAGTCTAAATAAACTATTTAAGCAAAACCACAGATTCTGTTGCGTATTAGGATGATAAACTTCACATGATTCATCACCCAAGTTATGATCAACTCTAATTCTTTGTTCTTGGTTTAACAAAGTTAATGAAAGTTCTGTGTACAGAGCACTGTCAATAGTGGGCATGGTCCCTTTTCTTTGTTTTATCCACCTTTGAACTGTTCAGCTGCTTTCAAACATCTGTTTCTTCCTGTTCTGAATTTTAATTTTTTTTTTCCAATGAGGCTTCTCTTTGAGTTGGCCTCCCCTATTCCGCTTTCTTTGTCAAAGTTTCAGGTTACAGAGGAAGGCCCGATAGATCCCTGTATTGTAAGCCAAATTGTGTTCACTTAGTCCTATGCAAAATTAATAGCATGAGGGGTTTAAGTAGATATAATCAAATTCAGGGAGAATGGAATTTTCAGAAATACTGGCTAGAAGTTCTAAATTCTAGAAATTTAGACATTTTAACCAAGTAATAACTTAGTCTGAACATGCAAAACTGATTTTCTTTCCTTATGCCCAAACTGAGCTTCCAAAATGTATGACTTGGGATGGATTTTCACACAAGTTGACAAAAAACCCACTTCTGACATAAATGAGAAATCATTCATTATGGCTATATCATGGACTTTTTATATGTGATTTTGGTTTTTGTCGTAATCATAAATGAATGTTCTGGTGAAACTCATCTTTCCCACATGGAAGAATTATTGTGAAGGTGCTCAGCTTAAAAAGATTAATCCTAAAAAGTTATTTTTGGCAACACTGTAGGCAACTTAAAGCTGATGTTTTAATGAGAAATGTCAGACAACAAAGAAATGTCAGACAACAAAGAAATTCACCCACCAAAGCTCTGTGGGTTTTACTCTCTTTTTTGCAGGTAAGACTCAAAGAAAGTCTTGGGAATTGTAGCTTCTTCTGGAAATTGCAGATTCTTCTGGAAATTGCAGAAATAAACAGAGCAAACATTTTGTTTTAAAATGCTTGAATGGTTAAATATTGCTTTGGATTAAATGAAAATTCCTAATTCCTTGTTGAAAGTTGCTGCTTCATTCTGCTGAAGTATCTTGCTTTGTGAAAGAGATGTCTTAAAAGCATTAATGAATTAACATGGAGGTAGCTAGTGTTACTCCCATTTGCCACATGACCTTAACATTTATAAAAGGTTAACAAATTTTTAATGTATTAACTGATTGTTAGCATGTTAACAGATGCCTTATAGGCAAATCTAGTATCATCTACTGATGTCCTTAGTAAGTGTTAAGGTGTGTAATAGCCAAGTGTGTAAAATGTTTATAGCACACTTTGTGGGCTTGAAATTTTTAAAACTACTTATAAAGATGACTTTTAGTTTTAAATCTTGATGCCCACAACAGTCTGACCTAATTATTTCACCTTGCTAAATAATTTCCTTTCTCATGTATTCTCTCCAGGATCATATTGTTTCTTCCTGTGACAATTGGAAAAAAAAAATTAAGAGCAGTGAGACCTCTCACGTTAACTGAAAGGGTTTTTCTTAAAATTCAGAAAGCCTGAAGTAGCAGCTGACTGTGCAGCAGGAAGACTGAGAACAAGAGAGTAAACAAAAGTCAGGAACAAGAAAAAGAAGGACTTCTATAGTACAGAATGGAAGGAAAGCTGTGGCATTTTCAAGTATGGTAATCCAACGTGACAGAATACCCATTCACTTTCTGTGGATGAGAATTTCTGCAAATAAAATGTTGAAAAGTTTGGACCACATTTAACATTTAGTGGTAAGGGTCCTCAGGTGGGTGGCTCCTGCGACTTTTGGCTGCTAATAAGTGAAGTTGTACTGTGACTTCTGAGTAAAAAAATCAGCCATAATTGTCAGCAGATTTTACAGGTGGTGTATCAATGCAAGTTTCTGCAGACAGTCTTATCTCCCTTGTCTAAACAGGAACACACTCTTCTGATGTGGTTTTACAAAGCAGAAGATTACTTACATAACAATTTTTTCTTCCTAGGCAAGGGAGAAGTACCTGCTGTTGTGTATGCCATTCAAAACTACTTGAAAATTGATTGTAGTAAATTTTACAGGTTTTTTGAAAGGCTTCACTTTGTATAGAAACTGCAAAGTTTTCTTGCAAATTATTTTGCTTGCACAGTAGCTTTGTTTGAATATAAACTTGAACTGGTGAATGTCTCCAAATATAGCACAGTCCTTGGCTCCACTGGACACGTAAAGCTAGGAGAATTAATTTAAAAGAACAAACACAGTGAAAATAGCTTTCTTTATGAATACAGGTGTGCATAGATGCATAAGGCAACCAAATGAGATGCAGAGTTTTTCATACAACCTACAATTTCATTTACCTTTTCACATAACATTTATCTTTGTGGTTTATAATTGTCCAGAAATCAACTGAAAAACTCCTGTATTTCTCTTTTCTGAGTCGTTCTTACTGGTTGATGAGGTCCCACTTTATGGTGGAGATTGAGTCCTTGAGGTTGTGACCTTGTAGTTGGTGCTATTAAATATCAGTCTGCTTTGCTGCAGTTCTTCAGCTCTTTTTGTATGATGAGCTTATCTCCTCTGGGTTGATCATGTCTTGTAAATATTATTATTGTGTTTCTACTTTAATAACTGACATTACTCATTTCAAGTATCTCAAGTGATCTCAACAAAACTGGTCTCAAGATTTGCCCTTAAGAAACCGCATTATTCACTTTTCTTTAGCAGATTCTGTTGAGCACTGGCAGTTCTTTCCCGTTTTGCCATTTTCTTCCTTACCCCAATTGCACTGGTTACTTTTTTGTCTCCATTTACATGATTACTTTGCCTGTAGCACCATGTGAAATGCTCTGTGGAAGTCCTCGTTAGATCAGCCATATCCTAATCTTTCAAGAAGCAGGAATCGTCTTTTCCAGGGTATTGCGTCAGTAACACATAATGCTACATTATTTCTGCACTGCACTTTGGAAAAGATGAAATCCTTGAATTTCAGTCAAGAAAACTGGAAACTGTGTTTGTCATCGAGAGTTTCATATCCTGCATCAGTTATTGCAGTTCTTTAATTTTTATTTTGGTGGTCAGATATACACAGTACTGACCTTGTTGCTTGGTCTAGCTTTAGTGGTTCCACTGATGGCCTTACTGACTCTGGCTCCTTTTGATTATGATGTTGCCATGCCCCTCATCTGTTACTGAGCTGGATAGATGATATTGCATTCTCTTACTGCTTATCTGTCTTCTCAGCTCACCCTTGTTTACCTGATTTTCCTCTGAATGGGAAGAACAGTTATGGAGGGTACATTATTTTCTCCTCATTTCTTCTGGTGTTTTTAAATCTTTTTCTCAGTCTTGCTAGACTTTTTCTACACATTTATGGTCCAAGGTATTCATGCTGACCTTCTTACAGTTTCCCTGAATATATGAAGGAACCTGTCAGTTTTTATTATCCTGTGTAAAAAAAAAAAAGAGAGAGAATTCTGTAATTCTGTTGCAAATTAGGCAGGCTTTTATCTCAAGACATTTTTTCCTGTCTGAAGCAATCTTTACTAAATTTGCCATGTGCTAATCAGTTTAGCTCTTATGATGTAAAAGGAAAGTGCTTTTCCTGCTCGTATGAATATGGTTTTCAATTTCTGCATAAAGGTTTCCTTTTGGTTAATTGGCTGTTCACACTTGTACTTGTGTCTTGTAAGTGATTTCTGAATTATTTTAATTAAATCCAAATGTGCAGCAGTAATTTGAATGCATAACACCTACCTGACAACACAACTGCTCATGGCCTCCTCTTATCTAAGAGAAGTATTTTTTATTCTGGTTATTTTAAAGAATTTTAATGTAAGTGTTCAGGCATTTTATACATGATACAGTTAGTTATTCTTTTCCTCATATCCTCTGTGCCTTTAAGCCCCTTAGGCAATAAAAGATGGAAGTATGCATAGTGTAATTCAGTTACTATTTTAATATATTATCATATGAAGGTAATATATTTAATAAATTAATTCTGAATTTGTTGTTAAATGGAACTTTTTTTGGTACATGCAATGATTCAGTACTTGCCACTGGAAAAGTTCCTTTGTTTATAAATTTTGTTATGAAATGGAATTGCTTGCATATAATTGATCTGAAGAGTTGCTTCTAATTAAAACATAATTTGGGACTGGGACTTCTTTGCTTTGCTTCTGCCCTTCCTTCTTCTAAGTGGAGCTTGATGTTACAAGTGGTCTTTGGATTGCTGCTGTCTGCTGTTTCCTGCCTGTTCAGTTGCATATATGCAGCCTTTGGTAATTTTGCAGATGATCAAATATGTAATAGCAAATATTTTTAAATTAGAGTTTCTAACATAGTGACACTTTAGGAAGAGGTTTGCCTGGTATGTCACTGGCTGTACTGGAGTCTTCAGCTCGTGTTTAGAGGTAGGTGCACTGCTTGAGAAAGCCTGTAGTTCTGTTTCCCTTACATGAAGGTGTCCGAGGCAGCTTGGGATTCTGTGTTTGATTATGTCCTTGATAAAGTCCCAGGATGGACAAGATTTGCTGCCTAACTATTCTCAGTCCCCTTAGGAAGAAGGTGATAGAGTGGGTTGTTGTGTGCCACAATTTATCGTGCATATTAATCTTGCTATAACAGTATAAAGTTAGGACTTAGTTCACATGAGTAATTGCTAAGTAATTAGTAATTACAAGTATATTGCAACTAATAGGTTAATTTTTTTCTTTAAATCCTGCTGGATGAAAAGTGACATCACACTTCAAAGGTCACCTCCTGGTCTTCTCTGGGAGCTGTTTTTCATTGCGAGTGTTTCTGGCCTGGTTCAGGCCTGTGAGTAAATATTGGTGAATGGCCCCAGTTCCCCCCAAGCCTTACAAACAACAATCCCCACTGTACCATTTCCTCTTCTGAAATGGAACATGACTGTCCTCTCTAAGGACAGTTCTCCAGACCTGGAGGTGAGGATCTTGTTCTGTGTGAACAGATGAAACATGGTACCTCTCTCTTATTGAAATAGCTACTGGAGTTCTGACGCTTACAAGATTTTTTTCAGGAGACACTATTTCCTGAGCACAACAGAAGTGGAACAGGAGCATGACATGTGCCATTTAGATGTTAGTCACATTTTTCTTAAAAGCACAATGATTTAGGGTGAGAGACAGTATTTTATTTGTCATCAAGCTTAAACGTTTCAGTGACACTTTTTTTTCCCCCCTCTTACCAATATATTGCTTGTCACTGATGATCAGTAACTGTTCAGACAAAACCGTTGTTTCAGAGAAATCCTTGTCTCCTTTGCTTGGTGGCCATAGTAAATGAAGCTACTGGGCAATGGTGCTCAGACATCTGTTTGACAGTGATTACTTGTGTTCTTTCCTATCTCCCATTTTGTCTCATTATGCTCTCATACCACGAGACAGACTGTAAATCTTTGAGACAATAGCTTCCTTACGCAACATGTCTCTACTGTCTCTTACATTCTGCAGTCCAGCCTGTGAAGTGGGGTTATTCAGATCCTTTCATGCTGTAGCATCCGCAGTACTCCCTCCTCCTTTGCCTCTCTGCGGTGCTTTCGTGTTGCAAATTGAGGTTTGCACTTGTGCTGGTTTTTCTGGCGAGGAGTTCTTTAGTCAGTGTTACTTTTTCCTTGGTTTGGGACACAGGCAACGTTCTACTGAACAGAGTAGTAGAAGCCCAAAGGTAACTTATCAGTGCTGAACTCTTGCACAGCAGGCCAATGAACCAGTTAAATTATGTCATTTTAATAGCTCAAGAGTATAATGAATGGGCTTGTAAATTCTAATGCTGACATCTTTTTTTTTCCACTGGCTTGTTTTTGTGAATTGATGGTCATCTTGGGTGTAACTACTTTAATCTTATATTTTCCAAGTGTTAGAACCATTTGTTACTGGAATCAGTAACTATAATAGAAAGTGGATACATCAGCTTTTTGAGATGCATTCAGCAGTAGGACTGATGAGCAGATTTTTATCTGAAGCATCACATTGAACAAAATATGACTAAACATAAATCCTGTCACTGAGTGCTCAGTCAGTTGTACTGTCTGCAGATCATTCCCTACAGCAGTGTAATGGCTGTAAAAATAATAGATGTTTTGTTGATCCTTCTGATTTTGATTTTTTTGGGGGGTAGGGTTCTTGTTTGGTTTTTTAAAATATGTTGTTCAGTTGTTTTCATGGCAAAAGATGATGCTTGAAATATTAATTGTGTTACATTATTATATTTCTGTTTACAAAGATGGTAGCAAGGTAAAAGGTGGTGTTACCCATTGCAGCATTTGACTCTGTGCTTGACTGTCATTGAATGGAGAAATAACACTAGTGATCATGTAAATAGTATGCCTGGCATATTCTAAAAATGTGTATTGGAAGAATAACTAACTTATCAGCTCTATTTAGGAAAATGCAGAGTAAATTCAATTACTTTCTTCCCCCACTTTGCAAGCAAATATTGAGTATTCAGGAACTTGACAGGATATTCTCTTTAGTGAGTATGATGCCAAGTCTCATAGCTATAAAGATTGAGCTTTCTTATATATATTTTGGACATGTATTAAGGATGTGCAAAAAGGGAATCTCAACTGCGAAGGAAAGGGAAACTTGAACCAAATAATACAATTTTTATTAGGTTTTGTAATTCTGTATAATGCTGATTGTGATGGTATCTCTTCCAAGTTCTGTGCTTTTTAATTAATCTGAAAATAAAAATTACGAACATTTCACTAAAAGATTTTAGAATTCAGAATTTATAAGGGGTTAAAGTTTGAATACAACTTTAGCTTTCTTTGTGGAAAAATTGCTTGAGTAGGTCAAGTTTTCAAGGCTTTTGGATTCAGTCCGAGTTCTTGCATGTTAACTATAAAAGTTTATATAACGCAGACAAGGTGACTAAATATTAACTAGGGTTTTGAAATGTTATTTTTCAAATTACATGGAAATGTTTCCATAATCTTTATACAGATATTGTTTTATGTGTGTATTAAACTTCCTTATTTTTCTTAGAAGACTTCTAAATAGGCTTTAAAAAATTCACCTTTTGCCCAGTGAACTTCTGAACACCTATGAAAATAAAATGTGCTACAGTTGGTAATGGTGAGAAAAGACAAATATGTGAGAAGCTGATGTGTTCTGTGCACATTCCAAGAGCAGCAATAACATAAGAAAATATTCCCCAATTTGTTCCAGTAAAGGAACACAATAAATCCACCTTAGTTTACTACTACCCAAAATTAACTGAAAAGATAAAAAAGAAAGTGTAATTCAAATAAAATTCCATTAAAGCTTGGTGTTAGTAGCTGTGCCTCATTATGGGTATAGACAAATTTATCCCATTGTTCCATCCTACCTACATTTTATGTCTTCTTGTTTGATTTGGTTTATTTCATTTTTATTAAATATAATATAAGGAAGAATTACTGAAATTTCTGGTTGTTCTAGTTCTGTGTGCATCTGGCTTGTCAGTCATGTTGTTATTGGCAGCGTTCCAGCACCAAGCTGCAAAGGAAGTAACACTTGCTATTTACATTTTTTTTATTCTTTTGTACAGTGATAATTTTACTTTACCATGTGACTGTATTGCTCAGATTTCCTATATTTTGAAAGACTTTTTTTTTAACTTCCTTGAGAATGCAGGTGGGATTGCATCCCAGCTGAAGCTGCAAGAAGTAAAGGACTGCCCAGTGAGCATTTAGAGCGTGCTGTATGTGATCGTTCATGTGCACCATCGTGGCATGTTGGGCATGTCCCAAGCTAAACTTCAGAATACTTTTTTTTTTTTTTTTTCATTTGTTGGTTTTGCTATTTTGAATTGAGATACTGAAACAAGACAAACTTGTTTTCCTCGTGTTCTCAGTAATAACCTGTGCTGCAGGTGCTAGAATAGAGTGAGTGAGCCCTGTTTGATACAGTGCTGGCACTTTACCCTGTATTTATTCAAAGCTCTGCTTCCATTGACTACAGCTTTGGTTGGCAATGCATAGCAATCCTGTCCAGCCAAATGAAGGTTTATGTCAGGCACAAAAAACCACAGCAGTGACCCCTGTGAAGAAGTTTGCATTGATAGGAAAGTTGTTTAAGCCATAAGAGTTTAAGCTGTTCCCTAGATCTCATTGTTCTGATCCAAATACGACGTGTAATGTCGTGGGCGCTGATGACTCCTGTGAGCCCCACTGGAGTTGTGGTATTCTGGAAATAGTTAATATTTCAGTGAGTTGGAGCCATCTTGTTGCTCAGCAGAGTTGGGTTGTGTGCCACATACTGGTGCAGAAAGCTGAAAAATCTAGGGCAGCATGAAAATATAGAGCGCTGAAATAAATTACTGAAACTGAGATAGTGCTCAGAATGTAGGAAGCTTGGAAGCTTAGTAGGAAGTCAGTGAACTGAAGTATGTAGACCCAGGGAAATGTGTCTTTGGGAGGGTCTGGATACCTGAGAAATTGTTGCTTGCCCAATAAAAAATATGCAGATGAGGGGCATCTCTCAACTCCGTGTGTATTTTATGTTATAGATATATATGAGTGTGGATGGTAGCTGGGCTTGGGCACCGTTTGTTAGATTGCTGACATGCATTCTTAGGGTGAAACTTGTCACTTTTTAACTATACTTTAATAATTAATGGACAAGCGTCTTTTCTGCCATAATCTGCTGCAGAGACAGAAGAAAATGATAGAGCTTCAGCTTTTGGAGCAAGATGCATGTCTCTGCAGTGGGATAGGTCAGTCATTTCCTTTTTTAGTTCATTAGTTCCAACTACTTTGGGCTACCTGTTCAAGCTGAGAGAGTTAGTGAGGAAATCAGGCTGTATAAGATCCACTTATCCCCTGTATGGTCCTAGATACAGATTTGATCTTTACATTGTCATCCATGATGTAGTCATATATTTTTTTCTCATTCTTTATCTTTCCCTCTCAGCAGTGAAGACATGGTTTGTGTATCTACTGGGAGGGACCAGAAGTAGTGCTGGGTATGCCCTGCCCTTACTTGCCCCTGCTGTGAGTCTGAAGGGGGCAAAACAAAGCCTACCAGGTTACAGGGTACAACAAATGGGAAGGAGTTCTTTTTATTTCAAATGGTATAAATGTGTCAATACTTCAGGTACTACTAAAATATATTTGTTTCATAAATAAGATAACTTTCAAAGTTACTTTTGTCTTCCTGGAATTTGCTGATGCACTTATAATAATTCAGCCATCTCCTGGAGTAAGCAACACAGGCATCTGTCCTAGAGATAAACAGACGTCTTCAAAGCACTGTTTTGATTCATTCCTAGAGCTTGTTCATTATATGTGTTGGATGGAGACTGGAGACCTCTGAATAATTATCATGGTTGTGTAATTAAAGACTAGCATAATGCGTATGCACAAAAGTGTAAGATTTAGATAAAATGCACATTATTGTATTTGCTCATTTTATTTTAGTGTATTGACTCTGCAGTTAGTTTTGGCAGCTACTCCTCTTTGGTTTTGATTTCTTTTTTTTAATTAAAAGATTGTAGACACTGTATTATGTGACATTTTTTATCAAACGTACAAGTAAGATATTTAGAGGTAGAAAGTTGAGACCTAACTCCAACCAAAGGTCTGTTTCACCTTCAAAATCTGATCCTGATATGCATTTGTGATTTTTCACTATGCTTAACATGTCCACTTTGAGGAAGTCCATGGCATGGATGAATGTATAGATAACAGACATAAAGGGCTGGGATTTAAAGTTTTGGAACCCATCTCTTCTCTAAGAGCTCTTACTACTAAACTGCTTTTCTTGCTTTCAAGACTGGAGAATTGTAAGAACTGAAATATGCTGCCATATGCACCCAGCAGCTAGCAAGAAGGAGCTGCTGTCTGCACACAGCAGTAATACAATCCAACGTGGGCAGGCTGGACTTAATCTTTTGCTGACTTAATGATTATTCTGTAGCCAAAGGCAGTGCCTGGTAGCTGGAGATTTCTCTTTTATCCATAATGCAGTTTATCTAAGTAGGTCTTAGGAGCTTTGTCTTCTTTAGGAAGATATCCCAGCAAATCTTCCAGACTTGATGGATTTTCAAACTTCTTTTCCAAGTTATTTATTATGCTTTATCACTCTGTATTTTGTATTTTGATTTTAGTTCATGGTCCTAGTCCCAGAAGTTTTTTGCAAAGTTCTCATGTGCTGCTATGAATTGTTTATGTTGTTGGGATTGTTTGGCAATAGATTGGTGGCTTATGAAAACAATGCAAAAGTCAAATCCAGGAGACGAAACAGTATCAGCTCACAAACCAGGAGAACCTGTTCATGCTGAGAAATGAGGAAACATAATTGTGTGTGTGTGTGCAGAAGCACCAGTTGTCTTGAAAAAATTGCTGAATTTAGAAAACAGTTTTCAAATCTGCTGAGTACAAATGAGTTACTACTGAAATGAAAGCTACTGAGAAAAATGGTAATGGCCTTTTTATTTAGGAGCTAGAATGTTAGCCCTTACTTGTGTTTTATCACCCACACTGCAAAGTCTGTAGTCAGCATGCATTATACTTATGCAGTGCCACAACACACTCATAAAATCTGTTGCGTCTAAAATTTCTTTTACTAGATTTATCTTGCTCAAGTGCTATAATGGGAAGTGTTATAATTGCCTGGTAAAGGATTTTGATTAAATTGATCTTCCTGTGTCTAATGTAGATTTGTTTTAATCTTGAAAATATATTGCAAGTTTGTGTGCCCCTTAAAAGGTGAGGAAAGTGCAGCATTTTAACAAGCCTGCCCTGCATAGCCTTGCTGCCATGCTGCGATTTCTTTCTCTTTTTTTTCCATTTGTGTCCGTGTGCACAGCTCCTTGGCAGGTTACAGAACAAAGAAGGACCTCCCAGGGATTTGCTGCTATAGTGGCATACTTAAAATATAACATACATATGTTAATGAAGGGCAATTAAATTCAATTTGTAGGCTGTGTCCTCTTGTGAACTCAATGCCTTCTGACCTCTAAGACTGTAATCTCAGGAATGTTTGAAGCTGGAATAAACTACCATTGTGGCAAAAGCAGCAGTCCTGCCCTTTTGCTCGCCTGCCAGTGTTGGTTTTGCCAGCTCAGCTCTGCTATGGCTGTATAGTAAACCAGATCAGGGCACACATTTGACTTCCTTATCCCTGTTTAGGATATAAGCTATATCTTTGCATTCATATTTTCTCATCAAGAAGATGTTATTGTTGGGTATTGAAGCATCTGACCACTTACATGCAGTACATGTATCTAAAAGACACAAATAGAAAAGGACAACAAAAGTTTTGCTTTGAAGGAATTATATAGATTCTCTTTGATTAAGGAATAATACAGATTCTATTAAATCAATTTATTAATATATCAGTAGAATGGATTTTTTTTCATCGAAGTTAACAATTTTCTTTTCAATTTAGCCTTGCATTTTTTTTAAGGAAGCGATTATAAAATAAAACAAACTTCTCTCCTAGTGTATATTACTAAGAAGTGGGTTGTTTTAACCAAACAAAGTATTCTTTTTGGAGAAAAACCACCCCAACCTCAGCATTTTGGATGTTTTTGTTTGTTTGAGGTTATTTTTTCCCCTAGGCTCTACTTTCGATTTGCTGGACTTACATTTTATTTTATGTTCCAATGTATTGATCTGCTTGGATAGGTGAACAAGTATTCTTTTAAATACAGTTGTTTAAATACAATTGTTGGAATTCAAAGCAACTGTAGAAGACAAAAATCATCAACAATGAGAATTGAAAATCAGTGAGAACATTTGAACTTCAGTACTTAATATAGCTTCTAACAGAAATCAAGTATTATTCTTTGAACATCATATTTGACTGCCAAAAATGCTCAATAGATGAAATAAATGTGTATAGAAAATAATGGTAGTCCACTTACAGAAAATACAACATTAGCACATTGGATAAGGGAAATTGGGTCTTCATTTTAGAGTAGGCACTGTGGAAACATGTGATTTTTGACAGTAAGATTATCTGTATTTTGGAGTTTTCTGTAACAGCAAGCTTTTAATGATGTGTATTTATTTTAATTCCAGAACAGGAATATTAAAAGAAAGGTTAATTATACCAGTGAACTCCCTTCTCTTCTTTAGTTTTATTTAAAGACAGCATAAGAACAATATGGTTCAAGAGAAATAATATTGATTAAGACAGAATTTTATTACTTTTTCTATGGATACTGCTTTTACTCTGAGGATTTTAAAAACTAGTTTTTCAAGCAAGAATGTCTTCTAGTAACCAGCATTGTTCCAGGAATTGTGGGAGCATATTACAAAGAAGGTTTCAGTTTGCAGGGTGGAATGTTAAACCATTCTTTATCAACTGTACCATAATATAGTATACAACTCCCTCCCCCTCTTTATTTTAATGATATTAATGAGAATAGGAAAATTAATTTTTTTAAGCAATAGGATGGCTACAAGGGACCATTCTGTTATACTGTTTTATGGTGTACAGTACTCTGGATACATGGACATTGGTTGATTATTTCCTCCATGGAATTGTTCCTGAACTTTGAAACTTGTTCTTCTAGTAGGCTTGCTAAAGACTGATTCTGGGTTTTGTTTTTCTTTTCTTTTTCCCTTTTACTTACCAAAAGCAAAAGCAGAACTACAGTGAATTAAAAATGGGAGATTCAAACAATACAGACCAGCCCTTGCTCAGGTTTTTGAGTGCCCTACAGTGGAAGTGTTATCCTAGCTTGCCTTTTTTTTTCCCTTGCACCTAGTGTACTTTCCTTAAACCTGTCAGATTAATGTTAGACATTTGAAGAATTATTTGGTACTTTCTGGCACAAAGGTGCCTGCTTGAGCATTGCTTGCTTCTGCTCTGATATTAAGGGAGCACAGTGACAGAAAGCAGATAATGAAGCTGTAAACCAAAAATCTCTGAAACAGTGTCATTTCTCCAGTGTAAGCATTAATACTGATTTATTTCTAAGTTCTTATTTGAATGATAATGTTTAGAATTAGCTATTGCTTGTGTGTATATTTTTAGAAATATTTAAAAGCCTCTTTGCATATCTGTACTGGTGAAAACAGCAGTGGCAAAATGAAGGGTATAATTTTAAACAACTGTAGACATATTTATAAATCTTTTTTTCTTATAAAAAGTTCTATCAAGAAGAAATGTAGAATTGGATGCTGGAATTTATATGACAGGAAATGAGCCTATGTTAGAAAATTAAATTTTGCAATAACACTTGTCTTTTCTTCTTTTGTTTTCTTTCTTCTAGGACCGGAATAGGCCCTATGACACTTTTAACTTGCACTCTTTGGAAAATTCCTTAATGGATATGATAAGGACTGATCATGAGCCTCTGAAAGGTAAACACTACCCTCCCAGTGGCCCACCAATGAGTTTCGCTGATATAATGTGGAGGAATCATTTTACAGGTTAGGAATATTCATATGTCCATGCTTGCTTGGTGTTTAAACAAAAATCAGCTTTTCAGTATTTCTGTAAGCTTTTTGTTAATAAATGAGTTTCCATTTATGTGAAATTTCTGTTTTCCCATCTTAAGATACATTTCTCTGCTAGGAAGATAAGGTGAAATGTGTATCCATTTATTGTAAGTGTACAATCATAGTATTATCTGACTGGCATATCTGAAACATGGGATTTTGTATCAGCAAATTGTAGAGTGAGATCTCTTGCTGTAGTCATTCCAAAAAATGCTTCATGCAACTAAAGTCCAGTTGTTGTGTCCAACATCTTTTTCAAAGGTGTAGGTTCACTTATGTGTGGGTTATGAGCTGGGATACACTGGTCCTAAACTAAAACCACTGTATCAAGATTACTCTCTACAGTTATTTCAGGTTTCCTTTAAACAAATTTATCTTAATTTGGATTTCAAGTTCTTAGGGGAAGCCAAAAGATATTAGATATTATTAAGTACTGGGGAAGTTTTGATTATTTATGGTGTTAAAATGTGTTTTGTTCTACCAGGTATTGTGTTAGAGATGAAACCATTTCTAATACTTGGCTGATAGTATAGTAAAAGGTGTGGCAGCATTTCATTGAATTCCTGATCAACCTGCACCCTCCTTTGTCTTTATCTTTCATTGGTTAAGTTCAAAAATAGGTACACATTCTTTCTGATATGCATTCTTGCTGACTTATAAGACTGAAGATAGCTGTAAGCTGTATACCAAGGAAGTATTGAACAGGAAATGATTCCCAAACGCTAAGGAAGTCAGAGCACAAAGAAGAAATTTAGTTGTGTATAGCACTTCCTATGCTAATGCTCATATACATGTTTTTTGATGTCATGACTGCCTCATTTACTCTCCTCTCCATTTGTAAAAATATTTTTTCTTGGTCAAAAGTATTGTGCTTTTTTTGCCATCTTTCTGGCTACAGGTATTCTTCACAACCCAAACAAACTGGCTTCTGTACCATCTTCTAACCTGTGCTTTCCACTGTTACCTTGAAATTTGCTGTACCATAGCCTTCATGTGTCTTTAACCATTATTTGTCTAAAATGGCAAGGAATGTACTCTCATGTCTATTCTGATCATAAACATCTAAAATAAGGGTTAAAGTAGAACTTAAAAAACCAAGCTCAACAAAATTGACATTTCTACTGGATATATGGTTCATGTGGTTGGCATTAGAACATTAAATAAAATTCAAGTAGCTAGTAAATACATCAAAGTATTTGTTGTATCTTGTTAGATGCAATGTATTTTAGCTGAAACTCCAATGATTTTTATGGAGTTTTTCAGACATATACAAATAGAGACTAATTTTTTAAGCATGAATTTCCATATGAATCTGAGTGTGGAAAAAAAAATTACAAAGATGGGGTTAGAAATTGTTATTTAATGTTAATTGTATTTAATATTAATTGTTTGATATTAATTGTTGAAGTCAGATATTATCTAAAGTTTAAATTGATCTTTGCCATTTGACAGTGGGACCATTACTTTGCTTTTGCTCTAACAAAGGCTTCTGTCTCAGATTGGATGTGCTCTTTCTAACTATTTCATTTTCTCATTCAGTGCTTCTCACCTCTTTTGGCCTTCCTGCCTTGCCAATGAGCTCACTTCCAGTCAGTAGCTGTTGGAGAAGTCTGTGTTTCTGTTAGTTACTTCCTCGTGTCTCTGCCTGTCTGGTTGATGGGTTTTTTCCCCCAAAGATACAGTTGCTTTCCCTGTCTTAATTTCTTCTCTTCTATGTAAGTACAGGGCTGACTTTGCCAGCCCCCAGCCTTGACTTGGCCTCATGTGCCCTTTCCCTGCTCCTGTTTTCACACTGCAGCATGACTGGAATATTTGTAGGAGAGGCTCTTTCAGGGCACATTCATTCTCCCTTTGCAAGAGGTGTTACCTTCCTCTGTGTTAAATGGATCTATGTTACTAATTTAGCTGAATCATTTCCTGGAAACCATTCTTCTCCAAAAATGGATTTAGTCATCAAATCACTTTCTTACTGCATTTTTGGTGTTTCTTTTTCTGTGAAAATTGGTCTTGACTGTTTTCCTGTACATCCCACTTCTTCTTCTCTACAAAGGTGCAGAAGGTTTTCATCTGCTGTCCTCTGCACCTTCCTCACATTTCACTTTGTCATCTTCTAAACTCACTTGCTTTTCCTTATTTATTTCACTCTCCTCTGACTCTCCCCCTTAAGGTAGCAGGAAATTTTAGTCTGTTAACAGATTCAGAAAGTAAGTGATCAATTCTGCTTGCCTTGGCTTGCTTTTAAGTCATTGCCAAATTTTTGTTTATTTTCACTTTGAACCTTTTTGAATACATTGGTTATGTATTTGTAACCAATTCGTAATTCAGCTTAATTTTTTTCAGTTCCTTGTAGAGAAACGCATGTGAATGTCTCTTGTGTGAAATATTTGGAATATTACTAACTTAACCAGCTCTCTGAGCTAGTTCCTCTTCATTTTACCACCTCTGTCTTTGGTAATAAACTGTTTATTCCTTTTAAAAATCTTTACTTCCTCTTGCATCTGGTTGTCCTCTCTTAGGTTTGTGCACTGTTTCTTCTGTAGATACAAAATAAAGCAGCCACAAAAATCCTAATTTAAAATAAAAGCAATGAGATGGCTTTCATATGACTTTTTAAAATTGTTCTTTTGGTAAATGAGCCCTTTTTTCTCAAACAATCACAGCTAGCAGTGCTTACAGGTCAGTTTGCCCTACATTTACTATCCAAATTTTTTAAGTGAAAGGAGTGAGTACCAAAATCCTGTGATTTTGAAAATACAGGAAGATTTGATTCTAGAAAAACTATATGTTTCTTGGAGCCTCCACTGCATGTTGCAGAGCCAGTGGAGCTGTTTCAGGATCATTTCCTGAACCTGCTGCTGCCAGCAAATACTTATTTTTAGAAGTACTGCCTGTATATGTATTCATGAGTGAAATATTGCAAGCAGTTTATCTGAAGTTTGAAACTTTGCTTGGAACATCATCCTTCTTGGCATATGTGTCCTTCATGTCCCAGCAGATACTTGGAACAAAACATAATTCTCTTAGGTATTGAACAAGAGCTCCCAACTGGAATGTGAGTGAGGGGATTAACCATTAAAGGTTCTGATGGGAAAACCAAATTGAAATGCTTCTGGGATATTTTGTTCCTGTTTTGGGGTCTGAGTTCCTCATGCTCTGTTTAGTTCAGAGGAGTCAGTGGAGAAGCTCAAGGTAAGAAAGGGAGGGTCTGTCCTCTTGTTTGTAGTAGCTGAAGTTTCATACCCTTCTCTCGGTCTGAGGTATGGTCAGACCTTGTCCTGTAGGCTGTGGAAATTGAGTTTATTTCAAGGTCACCAAAGCAGATCACTTCTTTTAAAGCATGATCCACTTGGCCTCAAGAAGGCATGTGATTAAGTGACATTTTTTTAGGGAGGAATGTTTTTATTGCTTCCAAGAGTGGAGCAGAGCAAGTCTGACAGTTTGTTAGTGCAGTAGAAGTGGTCTGATCCTCACTCTTGCAATGTTCCTTGAGCCAGTCTGATTGGCAGGCTGGCTTGGTGCTCTCCAGCCCGGAGAGCCAGGGTCACTCAGTCACTAAAGTTCTTTTTGTGTATTTCTTGCTGTAAAAGAGATTTGAAATCTAGCTGTGAAGTTTCTGGGCATAAATTACCACCATGTCCATCTAAGTTGCATTTTATCATGAGCCCAGTCTTGGGAGAAGGTGCTCAGAGTCAGCTCTTGTTCTGTTTCTAAAACTGATTTCTTTTCCTCAGCTTTTCCTGCCAGGTAGGGGAACCCTTTTGTGTGTTCCTGTCTTTCTGTCCTCATAGTCTGGGAACTGTGTAACTTTACAAATCATTTGCCTTTTTTGTGCTTTGAGATTTAAGGAACGTAAATTAATTGAAAAGGAATTCTCATTTTCATTTGTCCCAAGACACTTTGGCAGACTTCCCTACCTGCTTTCTCTACCATCAAGACCAGCTTCAACATTTTTCTTTTCTTTCAGTCAATACTCTAAATACTTTCCTTCTTTCAAAAGGAGGGGAAAAAAAGGAAAAAAAGTTGAGTAAAGGAATTGTTAAGCTTCACTTGGCTAATGACAAATTACAGTGTATGGCCCAGGGTATCTGGCTGTTCCCCATGTCAGTCATAACGAGGCCTCTTTGATAGAAATTTGCAGTATCTCCTAAGATGTTTTTCTTGAACAGTCTTACTTATTTTTTGAGTGTCCAGTAAAATATATTATACGCTACAGAAGTATGAGGGACAGTTTTGCTTTAATGAGGAAAGGTTATATTTGCAGTATTTTATAACCTTTTTTAATTACATTCTGCCTTGACCTAAAAGTGTAGGTCAAAAGTGAATTATCAGAATGGCTATGGGTAGATGCCACTTATCACTGACCAGAACATTTCTTTCCTACATGAAAGTGTCTCCTGTCTGTGGTGTGATATGTCACTGTTGCAATATGCTTATCCATGTCAAACTATTGCATTACAACACAAACAGAGGCATTCTGATCTATAAAAAATATTTTGATCAGTAGTAACTAGCAGCTGCCTTTGTTCTATTTTTAAATAATTAAATAAAATATTTCAGCTGTGTTAGATCATATGCTGTGCACATGTGCTACTGACAGGTCATGAAACTAAGTATAAAATTAAACAGAGAAATCATGTCCTTCAAAATATTTCTTTTAAATTTATTGTTACACTAGATAGCAGTAATGTTTGGTTTTTATTCTAAATCAGAACAGAAATAAACTTTGTAATTTATAAATCCTCACCTACCAAAAATTCTTGTTTTTTTAAAAGTATCAGTGTGACAACTTCAAATATAAATAATTGGGGACAACACTTGTACAGGGAGATTTCAAGAGTAGGCTTCATTATGTCTAATTTTAATGGATATCATACTGTAGAAAGATACATAAAGCATGTGTTGCTTATGTCGTGATATTTCAGTAGTGATCAAGATGTTAAATATAAATATGCCACAGTTCAGAGGCAGAAATAGCATCTGTAGGGAAACTTTTTATCTTGGTTTTCACTACTTAATGTCACCCATTTATTTGTGAAATAAAAAACCGAAGTTACTGGGTTACTACTTCGTAACTTTCATAAAGATTCTATCAGGTCATATGAAAACTAAGCAAAATTTAAGATTTCTTGTTCACATTTAAATTAACCACATTTTTGACAGTCAAGTGTTTGAAGATTACATGCAGCTTAAGGCTGTTGTAATAAATACAGAATGGACCTTTACTTTCCACTTTGATTTGCATTAATTTCGGTACATGTCACCTGATTTTGTTCAGCTGTGAGTGTCCCTAAGCTTTTTGTAAGCAAAGCGCTAAGTTTGCCACATGACCTAAGAAAAATGAAGGTGAATGGATCATATTTGTGTTTGCAGTCAGCAGCTGAACACAAAGGTCGTGCAAATAGAACGAGTGTTGTCATCTCAGTCCTAGATTTGGTGCTACACTGTTGGAGCTTTTTGCAACACTTTCATTAGAAAAAAAGTGCAGTGTACCAGCACTTGCCAAAATCTCAGTGCTCATCAGCCCCCTTTCTGTAAACACTCATGAAAAACAGAGCGAACAGGCAGATGTGTTTGCACGTGTATTTGTGTTTAAAATTAGGCCACTCGTGCTAATCCTTTTGAAGGGAAGAGAGTATGTTGCCCTTCCATTTAAAACTCTGCCTATTTAAGAAAATCCTCTTTAATGTTTTTTTTTTCAGGACATAGTATGGTCATTAAATGGTTGATATTTCTTAAATAAGTGCGTTTTGCAAGGATCCTGTAGTATGATCATACTTCCTAATTTGCTGCTGGCAACCAGCATGTCCTTGTCTTTGACCTGCTGAATCTGTTTGGTCAGGAGGGGTCGGGGGTTTTTGTTTGCTTTGTTTAGTTTGAGAAGTGGTTATAGAGATAGCAAATTTTCCTTCTCTTTATTTCCCTTTTTTCATTGTGCTATTGAAAACTGACCTCACAAAGACCTAAAGCTGTTTTGCTTTTTTTCTTTCTCACTTTGCTACTGTTTTGAGGGTTTTGTGTATTTTAGTATGGATTGCTGATGGAAAAGTCTGCTTGGATACAGTTTTTTTTTTTTAGCCCACCCAAACATGCCAGTGAAAAATACCAATATTGCTCTTTTGAATACAGTTCTAGAACTTCATGTAGAATGAGCATATGTGTACAAATACTTGTCTACCACTTACAAGTAATGCCAAATTTAACTTTGAGTTCAAGTCTTGCTTTCAAAGTACTATTATCTTGAAAATATAACTGTTTTCAAGCTAAAAATATTTGCCCTACTTAAATTTATTCAAGACTGCTGTGTTTTATTGGAGCAATGTAATTTGCTTATGAAGTCTGCATTTCACTGTAATGTATATTCTGTTTTAGTTTATAGGTTGCTTTCCCTACTAATAGGATATATATTCTTAGTCAGTGATAGGAAGAAGTTTTATTAGTGATATTCATAGCTGATAATTACGCACTTCAGATTGCCACAATATGTTTTTGTGCAGTTAAAGTATATGCATGTGAACACAGTAACAGTTCTTCCTATTTCCCTTCTGGCAAACAATAGTACTTTTGTTCTGCTCAGTATTTTAGGTTTTTTGAAGACCTATAAGTGTAGGTGTTTAAATTATGGGTATGAACAAATGACAAATATACATAAAAAAGTGTGGGGAGAATAAAGTCAATAAACTTCTTCAGAGAGCTACGTTTTAGTTCTATGTTTTTTATGTGCACCCTTGCTTACAGCATTCTTGGTGGTGAAGTTGTCTTGAGCATGCATGTTGAGTTAATGCAGCATAGTTTTACATGTCTGTAATTTTGGGGAAAAGGAGAGAGAATGGTTAAAAAATATTAGAAGGTAAAAAATATTAGAAGTCTTGTATATGCACACATGCTTCATGGCCATTTGTGAATCCTGGAGCAAACACTCATGGCTGAGCTGGGGATGTGGGGGGATGAGAGAGGCTTTGTGGAGTTGTAGATTATGCTGTAAACTGGGCTCCTAAATACATGTGAATCAGATGAATAATCTTATTTCATATGTTTGGGGTAATATTCTGGTCTTGCTTTGGTTTTTAGCACTCTTCTGTGTCTAAACTTTACCCTACCTCACTTGTTACCTGTCTATCCAAATAAGTATTACTTGGTTTTTTAGTGCCTTTTGTTGGCACTAACTTGGAAATCATAGAAAAGAGTGATAAAGGAGGTATTACTACTAAAGAAATAGAGCAGATCTAGTCCTGTTGCCAGTTTCATTTGACCTTGCCACAGGATTGTATAGTCATAAATTGTAATTGAAATCAACAGTGATCTTAAGAATTATGTGAGAGGAAGTTCACATTCCCAGAAAGTTCAGGACAGGTCAAAAGCAGACCAACATTGTTATTTTCTAGCAAATATTACACCAAATACTAATTGCTGAATTGGTATAAGTGCTCAATCTTGGTGCAAATCATGAGGTATAATAATGCAAGAAATTTTACTCAGTATATAAGCAATAAACATTGTTTCTTGGAATGTTGATTGTTAGGCAAAAAAAGTTTAGAATAGGAAACTGTAGTCTTTAAGGTCCTTCACTATGTGAGTGTTCATATCCAGGGGCTGATCCTGGGGTTGCAGTTCAAAAAACCATGAAGCACTTAGGAGGAGTAAATGAATAAAAGAATAAAAGAAGAAATGCAATAGTAGTAAAACTGAGTCTGATACTCATGTTTACTATTTCTGGAACAGCATTATTTCTCAAAACTGATCATGTAACTAAAAATTATCTAGACAATTTTAAGAAGTTTATTTGTGAAAGAATCAAAAAAGATTCATATGTTGGAAGGATATACTTCCTTAGTTGTTAGAAAAATTTCAGAATTCATTCAAGATCATTACTCTCCTTTACAAAGAAGAAGGTAAAGTTAAATTTCATTTACTTCTCATTTCCAGTATAGTACAGAAGAGAAGATGCATAGACTTGATGTGCTCTAAAAAAGATTTGGGCTCTCTGCCATGACAAGTATGATATTGCACATGCAGCAGAGCACCCAGGCAGTTCAGCCAGAAAAGTCTCTCCAAATGTTGATAGGAGAGATAATTTAAGAAATTTAAGGATGTAAGATAAGCAACAGTGCAGTCTGGGCTACACAAGAATCATCAAGCCTTCATTTATGCTCTGAAGTGTTTAAAGAGCAAGAAGTATACAACTAGACCTTTTCTTTCTAAACTAGGAATTGCAAAGACATGTATGTTATAAAAATGTAATTGAAAAGTATATGCTATAAAGCACATAATTGAAAATAGACTCAGTAAATAGTTGTGAAACTAAGACAGGCAGACTGAAAATGGCAGATGTACACTGAATACAAGTAGTGGGGATGTTGTTACTGGAAGGGTTCCTATTTATGATTTCACTGAACTGCTGGATTCATAACTTCTGTGCTCTTAACTTCTCTACATTTCTGTTTAGTGTGCTTAATCTTCTTGAAAAGTAAACTAGAGATTTGATTTTATAACTATAATTAGAAATACGTGCTTATAAAGGTTTTGTAAGTGTTCAGGTAACATACGTGTGTTTTTCCTAAAATTGATTGTTTTCCAATAGGCATTTATTTGTTTCACCTAAATAGGTCTTTGAAGCTACATATTTTTAATTACATTTCACAGTTCTGCATCACACCTTTAAATTAAAAAATATATAATTTCCTTTCTGTGCTCTCTTGTTGTTCCTTAGATAATTATGCAGTTTTGTAATCTGCAGATGGCTTCTTTTTTTCAATTGAATAATTTGCTTCAAGCAACAAAATATTAAAACACTATAACCAATATGAAAGGCTGTATAATTGTTCATAATTAATTTGTTGCCTTACGATTGGTAGATTGCCAGTCTCTTTTGAATGCTTTTAATACAGGTGTGTGTGTTTTGAAAGGATTCCATTAATCTGTAGAGTTGCATGAGGGACCTGTGAAGATGTACAGAATTATCCTGCACGCTGGCTTAGCTCAGTGGGAGAACATGTCCTTCTGCTTGTGCTGCTCTGTATTTTCTGCTCCTCTTAAAAGATAGCTGACAAGAACTGTTTAAAAATAGCAGGCCAAGGGCAGGTGACAAAATGTCACACAAGCAGCACCTGGTCCAGTGACAGCCTGGAGGGAGGAAAAAACCAAACCCAGATGTCACAGATAGGATTCTATTTCTGAAGCTGGTCAAACAGCAGAATTTCATCTTCAGCAAAGGAAAAGAGAAGGACCCATCCAAGCTTTATGCATTCAAATTTTACTCTGTTTTTTTTTTAATAGTAGTTTCCTTTTTTTTTCTTCTTCTAGTCTAAGTATTAATTTTAAAGTACAAAATTAGTACAGACACCTTTTCTCTTTACAAGTAATACCTGTAACCTCACACTCATTAATACACTGTTAAGGAAAAGGGAATTAATGTCCATTTGGAGAAATGCCTGAAGTATTTCAGCAAAGGTTATACTAAATGAAGTAACAGCAGCTTTAATGTTTCTGCAGTGCCAGATTAATGTGAAAATATGTATAGGAGAATTGTGTCTGTAATTAGGAAATGTGGTTAATGAAGATCATCTCTTTAAGAAGCTTTGCTCAAGGAGTTGGAAAGTAAAAATGGAAATTCTATTTGCCTTCAATTCCCCACTTCTTTCTGGAGGTGCTCTTTGCTTCATAGGTTTATTGTGGTGGCATTTTTTTCTAAAAAAACAGGAGAAAACTTCAGTGTGAAGAAAAGCTTTATTTACTTTTCTTAACCTCCTTATGACTTAGTTTCAGAAGTGTATTGAAACTTCATGCTGCATCTGTTCAGAAAGAATATTCATTACAGCACAGCAGTTTCAGTGACTGGAAATAGAAGCCTTTCATTATCAATAGGAACTAAAAATATTGGAGAGGGTTGGCTTTAGTTCTGTTTTGCCATAGTTTGTTTGTTAAAACTTGGGTTTGCAGAAGTATAGGAATATAACCATTATATTGGTTTTTCAGCATAGTGAGTGGATCCTGAGCTCCCATATTTGAGTGTCCCTGTAGTGAAGAAATGGAAAGCGACCTCTTCCTTAGCTCCCAAACTTAGCCACAGACCTAGAGATAGGAAAAGCATATGAAATGGAATTACAATATATACATAAAGTTACTTAATGTACTTAATTGGAATAATTTTTTAATGGCTATAATTATACTTTTATATATTTTTCCAAGTAAGGACTAGTACGAATTACAGCTTGCAGATTTTTTTGGGTGGTTTAATTTAAAAAGTCCTATGACAAAGTGTCTTCAGGATAAGGTTTAATACTTCAGCTCAGTTAAAAGGTATCCAAAACTAATCTGAACAGCACTGCTGCTGTGTTGGCTCATTTCTTGCTTTAACAGTAAGAGTAGGCTTCTCTGGACTAAGTTTCCTTTAGGTCAAGAATATCAATTTTTTCAAAGTACATATGAATGTACTCCTTTAGAACAATATTCCTTCCAACCCAGTGTCTTATCCGAAATGGTAGGTGATGGGAGATTCTTAGGGAAGAATGCAAAACCAGGGTAAGAAGTCTCTCTCCAGCTATCTGTTAACTTGAAAGCTTCTGGTGCTGCATGTATTATGTAGTGATTTATTTTACCAATTAAATGGAGTTTTGTAATGCTGTACTCATTGTTGGAAGCCAACTATAAATGGCATAACTGCAGCAAGGTTGAACTTGAGGCCTTGTTTTGAAAGGGTAAGCATAATGCTTTCTTAGTGCAAAGTAAAGGAATGTATTAAAATAATTGTTTCATTGTTTATTTTTTCAGTATTTTGAATACATAATACTGAAGGTGCTGTGCTGTTTAATATTTTAAATGTGTATTTTTGGGAAGTTGTCTTCAAAAGATAGAAGATTCAGCTGCCCTGACTGTTCATTCCCTTTAGAAACTTTTCACATTAATGAATTTAATTCAGTTTTGAAATAAAAGTTGAAAATAGCTTTTGCTTACATTGCAGGGCGTATGGGAATAAACTTCCATCATCCAGGAACAGACAATATTATGGCTCTTAATAGTAAGTAGTTAATGTCTAGTGATTTATGTTGCCACATGGAATATTATTTCTTACATCTATTGTGTGTGTAGCTGCACAGTCAGAGATAAATATGTACAATGTTTGCATAGAAGTTCATGTTCATTCTCTGAAAATGTTTTTCATAAATCAATCATTTCTGATTCTTAATATTAGCTCTGTAATGGCTTTATGTGTTTCACTGGAAGCTTCATAATGCCTGCTATGGAAAATTACAGAACAGTCTCTCTTGTTCCCTCTTTTGTGGGTGTGTATGTGTGTTAAGGCTGTAACTCTAATTTCTGAGATCTCTCCAGACATATTTCTTCCTGTTGGGATGAGCTGTTACAAGTTTTGCATACAATTACATGGACTGATGGTGTTTGCTTTGTTGGTTTTCATTATGTAGACAGGAACTGGGAGAATGTTTAGACATCTAAATAATGAGGGAAATCTGCACTTCACTGAGAGATTATTGCTTTTTTTTGTGTCAGGAAATAAAATTAGAAGTCCAGTCATGAACATACAGACTCAAAGAACCTGGCAGAATGGATCTGGAAGACAGTTCCTATGTGGGGAGGGTGGGAGACGGTGTCAGGCAGCACCAGCATAATGCTGAACTGAACCGTGCAAACCAAAGCAGAGATTTGTTTTTCTAATCCTGAGAAATGCTAACTGCTTTGAAATGTCCATTTTTCTTTACAGTGTTGTATTGGACATTGTCTAAAATTTTTTGCCTTTCTACTGTCTATGTAAGTTAGACTGTGTATAGCTGAGAACTGCAGGGGTTTTTGTGTAGTGTCAAGCAAAGAATAATTTATAGATGTGAAGAACCGAAAGTTTGTAATAGGCAAGATGTAAGATGTTTAACATTGGGCTTTAAAGGTCAGCTTTTGAAACCTGTAAGAGTTTGCTTGTGCTCTTCTTAGTTTTACACTGTTAATGGTGAGGTGATATTTTGGGGAGTTTTTGTTGTCATAGTTAGTATATAAACCCCATTTTCTTATGGCACATGAAATTATGGGAAATCAAATAATTAACTGAGAGAAACTTTTGGTTTAATTAAAGACTTTATCAAAAGAGGAAGCTGTTCATTCCCCTCTGTGTAAATAAGGTCTACACAGTACAGTTGTCAGGTGTTTGACAGAAATTCTGGTCTCAGAATGTTTTTGTTGTTCTAAAGTGGGCATTTCAACAAGCAAACAATAGAAACATATTTGTGAAGATGGGATACTATGACTGAATTTTAAGTTACCTTTAAAATCTGGCAGTTATGATGAAATATGTAGTAGTATTTCTTACAAAGTCTAACATATTTTTGAAAGATGGGAATGAAAAACTAAAACAAAAAGTTACACTCTTTTGGGACAACTTGTTTTTATCTTAAATGAATGATGTGTTTTATTCTGATTACTTTTTGATGAAAATAATAGAAAAAGCTTTTTTTCTTTTTAATTTCTTTGAAAACTTTATAGCAGCTATATACTCTAATATTTTACAGAAAAAAATCATCTTTTGTAGCTATAGTCCTGATACATGGTTAAAACATCAATATAGCTAACTGAGGGACCAAAACTATATAGATTTATGCATTTTCAAAATTAAAAGTATTATGTGTTTATTCAAATATTAACTGTTTAAAGACTTAAATAAGGCTGGAATCATAAATATACAAATTATGCGAAATTAAATTAAGCACAAATCCAAAGTTTGAATAAATTCCCATATATTTTTTCCTCTTCTGCAACTCTCCTCCCTTCCTTTCTTTACTGGTTAAAGCCACACCATTTTTGGCCATTAGTGAGAGCCCTGAACTAGAATATTGTACTGTGAAGCCTCTTGGGTTTTGCTTTTAAATCTTTGAAAGGCTAAGAATAAAAGAAAATATTGAAGTGCACAAGCTTAAAAATTACTTTCTGTGATTGAAATCCTTTTTTGTATGCAGCTAAACTTGAAAAATTTAGAACGAGGTAATTCCCATGTCATTCATTACCTCTTCCCTGCCATGAGAAAGTATACCAAGGAAAATTAGCTCAAAACGAAATAAACTTTTCTGTGCTGCAAAGGCTGTTAAATTTGGGTTAAAAAAATAAAATAAGTTAAAGAAAAATTCCCAAAAGATACTTCATCACAGTATTTTTTGGAATAATTTTGAGAACTTATGTAATGTCTTTAAATCATAATACTTGTCATATCTATGTTTAATTTCTGTGAAACAAAACACTCTCTGCTGAGTCTGCAAATCCAGCCTTCACATTCTATTTAAAGTCATTGCTTCATAAGCATTTTTCTCTTTTCCTGTGAAGACATAGTAATAATCTTTAAGATTTATTACTCAAAGCTCAGTTTCATACTGACAATGTAGGCAACCTTTTGAAGTTGGAAGACAACATATGCTCATGCCAACAGCAATGCAAAACTTCACATGGTGTAGGGAGAGGGGAAGTTTTCCAGGGGATGTTTGTCTCAAGCTCCTTCTCATCCTCTGTGGCAGCACTTTCAACTGTACTTCAGCTGTTATTCCTGTTTACTGATTACAGCCTTTTGAAACTGGGGATTTTCCTGCCTGCCTGTCTTGAGCTGCTGTCTGTAAATGTTGGAGGGCATTGTTTGGTTTGAGGGCAGGTGTTGCTTAGCTGGCAGCACAGGGGAGTGTGCTGCCACCATTCTGTTCAGCATTGTGCAAGGCTAAATCATCACCACCTTAAAGCCCTTAGTTCTGAAATAATGACACTCGTGGGGTAAAAGAGATTAGTTTTAAATGCACTCTTGAATCTCTTCATGTCATTAGGGATGTTATGCTTGTGTACATGGAGTTGCACATGTGTCTAAACATGTTTATATTATAAATGCTCTTAGTTCAGAATTGGGCTTCTCTTGGGGAATGCAATGTTCAAATATTCCGAGAGATCTGAGTATAATCCTACAGAGCATCTAAACAAAAGGAGGATGCAAATATTAGATTGGAAGCATTTTTGAAGGGGAAATGGTATAGCGTTCGTCTATACTAGATCTAAGTGAAATTTCTCTAACTGGAATAGTGTTTTGAATCAATTAGCGACAAAAGGTAATTTTTTAGTAGTATCATTCATAGTGAGCTAAGCAGTACAAGAACTTTTTATAAACTTTCATCTACAGCACCTTATTAAAATAATTGATACTGTAATTTGTAAGGGAAATGTGGCATAAATTTAACTCAAAGGTGTCTCTTGCTAATATTCAATACAATTTGTAGCCATAGATTTCTGCAGCCATTTCTTCTCTTGAATATATGCTCCTTTCTAATTAGCTGGGTAACTAGGACTGAGTGATCAGCATGAATGCATAGTCAGCTACATGGTAGGTGGTGAGCTGTCTTTAGGGCTTCTTGGAAACTCCAGAAAGCCACAATTGCTTCAGTGGGAGGGAAGTGTGGCAGGTGAAAAAGGGAGATGGGAATAAATGAGGGTGTGTGATCTTATAAGGAAGCACTGAACTGTTGTGCTGGAATCCAAACAATCTTCTGTAAAATAAATGTAGTCTAAAGGTAGTTAAATGAACAAATGAGAAAAACCCCTTTATGAAATGCTGGAATTTTGTTTTTCGTAAAGCTCCTCTGTACAGTGACTTTGCAGTCCTGTTGGGCTACAAATGTTCCATCTGCTTCCACTGTTCATTCTTGTCTCATACAAAAATGTGTCATCTGTGAGGTCTGGTACTATTTGCTCTCCATCTGACTGTCTTTTCATTAGTGTAATTTAGTTCTATTTATTCAGAATAAAATAATTTGGAAAAGACATTAAGAAAAGGATTTGGGGCACCTTTTAGATGTCTGTGTTGAGATTTTGGTTTTGTTTTATTAATCCCATCTATGTGGGAGAGTTGATGCCATTACAGGAAATGTAATGACAACAAAACTATTTCATTTTTTTTTCATGTTTATGTGTTGTTTTTAAAATTACCTTGTGTCCTTAAGAGCTATTGGCTCTTCCTGATGTGTCGCTTTCAAACACATATAGTGTTTAGATATAAAAGTTGCTGGAGTAACATTTTATGTTTAAAAGTTTTGCCAATGCTACTGTTATACCCTAAAATAACCTGCTCCAAGTGGAAAGCTTTTTTGAATTACTTTTGTCTTGCAAGATCTTGGGTTGGCAGTTTAATAGCTAATAAAAGCTTTCCTTTTGTAGTCATAATATTCTGGGCAAGTGTGTGACTGAATTCCAAGAGGCATCAATCTCATCTAATAATTTAGTTCTTGCCTGTAGGAATTTGCTGAGCTCTTAAGCCCTGTTGCCAGGTTGGGTTACTAATGTGTCACCATCTTAATAGCATAGATAGAATAACAGAAAGGAATAAAAAACACTGAAAGAATTTAAGGGGTTTGCAAAACGAGACCTGATTTAGTTGTGAGGAGATCTGAGTTAATATAACTGGAGGGAAAAAAATGGCTGAAGTGTGAGATAGCAAAGGCAGCGGGGTTCAGAGGAGTCCCCGGGTGTGGGAACTGTAACTCTGCACATCACCTTGTTACATTTGTCAGAACCAGTGTACAAGCAGTTGGTATTGATGCTGCCTTGGAGGCTGTGAGGAGGGCTTGCTGATAGCTCAAAGTCCCTTCTGTACCTATTTAAATTTTTAAAAGGGTGAAGGGGGAAGCAGGGGAGCAATAGTAAGTGTTTGCTTTTTCTTCTTTCTTCCTTTCAGTTTTTTATATTGGATTCTGCATTTCCAGAGATCCGATTTGGCTGCTGCTGGAGCAGTATCTCTTATCAGTGGCTGCTAAAGGCTTTTTCTAGCAGAGGAAAATTTCTTAAATCATCTTCCTCTTAATGCAACTTGGTAGCTCTTTAATACCTTTTTATTTGTTTGTTTGTTTTCCCCACTGCATTTCCTGCCTCACAACCTCACCAATGTGCTTTTCTTTCATCTTTGTTGTCCTCTCTATTTGTGGGTTAGAGCCATCTGTTTCCTCTGAATTTTAAGATTTGCCAGGCTACTCCAAGAGCATTATATATGATGCTAGAAGAGATGAAGCAGCCTGGCTGTTAAAAATGTGAGTTTTATTGTTAACAGATTTTTTTAACTGAAATGAAAAGATGAAAACAGATAAACCTTCCCTCTTGCATAGTTGCTTGGCTGCTCTTATGCCTCAGGAAAGGACATCTAAGCTAGTTTTGGGTATTGAATGCAGTTCATGTGTTGATCAAGTGTTTGAGGCCCAGTGTGTGGGACTTAGCTGCATCCAGTTTATATGTAGATTGTGTTTTTCTGGTGATGGGATTCAGTTGTATATATATATATGAGCATATGTTAGCAGGGAGAGTGCTGCAATACTTGCATCATTAGTATTGGGAAAAAAATCAAACAAAAGGGACTGTTGAGGTTCATATAACCAAATTACTGTAGCACCCATCTGCACATCCAGCCCATCTATCAGTGGAAGTTGAGAACCACCTTTTGAACTGCTTGTAGATGAGTGTCCATCTTTGCAATTTGTCTAGATGATCTCTCTGTTGCAGAAAAATGCATTGTATAATTATACTTGATTCTATCACCTTCCCTCAGTTAATGAATGCATTTTCCCTGGTATTTTAATTCACTTGTAAACTTCCAGATTCCTAAGAACTTCAGAGACCCTCTGTTCAAAAGCAAAAGCTTGACATATTTTCCTTTCTGATCTTAGAAAATCATTGCATAACTCATAATGTCCTAAAGCAAGTATTGTTCTGAACTGCTGACTGCTTCAAGAATACAAATGAGTGTTCCAAGCTAGAAATAAGATTCTGGTACCTTATAAATCAAGGAGGTTCCCAGTCTTGTCAAATAAACTTTCCTTTAGCCGGTATAGCTCTAGAATTTCTGGTTTGGAAACCTGATCTCTTTTTTTCATAGAGGTAATGTTATTTTATGTCAATTTAAGATGTGTCTTTAAGATTTTCTTGAAGTGTGCATCTTTGATATTGTGACCACATAATTGCATGAACAAGATGAATACCAGAAGTGAAGAAAGAATATTTTTAAAAAATCTCAAAATAGTTTCTATTAAGTCTTCCATTAAATGTGGTAATAGAAATAAGTCTTGTTGCCTATTTCTAAATTTGAAATTACATGGTAAAATTAATTTTAATTTATGATATGGAGAGCATGTAGTCCTTTTGAGTTAATGTTTTATAGTTTCACAAATTTATTGTTTCCTAGGACTGCTAATTATCTGATACAAATACAAGGTGCAGTTTCAGTCCCATATTATGATAAAGCAGTCAAAAAATCCCAGAAAAGTTCTTTTTCCACCAGTTTCATGTAGCCTTGAGATGCAGTTAAAATCTGAGCAGTTCATTTGAGTGAGTTTTGATTTATTGCAACAATGGGCAATCTTAGCTGCAGGCTTTGAGGAATTCCAAAGCATTAACACTGAGTTTCTTTGATTGCATTGCAAGATTTAAGGTTTGGAGAGTTTGTTCTTCTGGTTTGTTAAAAACTTAAAGTTCTGTTCTTCATGATACAGTTTCATGTTCATAAAAATACACTTGGCTTCTGGGATGAGGTGAGTTAATAGTTTCAGGAGAGTGATCAGCAGGTGAAAAAGAATCTGCTGTTCCTTTGCATTTGAGGCCATGCAATTTGGGCCACAGCAGTTATGTAACTCTGTACCTGACAGTTACAGAACATTGCTAAGGATGGACAAACACCAACACAGGGATGATCCCACTGTGAGCTGCACCATCCATCAGTGCAGTTTGTATACGGGAAAATGTGCTCAGCCCCTCTGAAAGCACCTGGGTTTGCCTTAATACTGTGATGGTCGAGGAGGTACCTAGGAAAGAATCATGTATGTTGCATTTAGAAACATTCCAGGAGATGGTTTTCTGTGCAAAAGGACATTTATGTGTGGCACCAAAACCAATACATGGGGAGCAGATGCATTGGTAGGGGTACAGTTTAAGGAGCTCCCAGTTGCTTTTTGTCTTCTGCTGGAATTGCCAAAGAGAGAAAGTAACTTTATATACTTAGCTCTGGTAATTTCATTGTTTGAATAGTGCAGTAATCTTATTTTCTCCCAAATGAGAATTTGGGAGAATGAAAATTTCTCTCTTCATTCAAGAATAATTTCTAAATTATTTAATTTCTAAATTATTTTTGTTTTCTTAAGAATTTACTCAAACTGGAGGCATTATGAAATTTACCTGATAAACTATTCCTGCCGTTTAATCTGTTGTGCTGTGAATTTTGACTTGTGAGCAAGATGGGTATTTTTTAATTAACTTGTTTCAAATTACACATTCAAATTTCACATCCGCAGAAAGCAACTTAATAAAGTGTGCATTGAGGTTCTGAAGTTGTCATGCTGAATAACTCAGCTGCTTGGAAAAAACTATCATTTTAATATAAATACTAGTTAAAACTGAGATAATTTTCAAATTATGTATTATACAAAATATAAACAACAATGGTGAACCTTCACCTTCTTTGAGTATTTAAATGTGATACAATGTTTTTAAATCAGCAAAAAGTGACTTGCACTTAAACTTCCTGTTTTAAGTGAATTGCACTATTTTGCCCCTGGAATTTACAGGCAAATGTACCTTCAGTGAGTTTCACTAACTTTTATGGACATAAAGATTGTGTGTGAATGCAAATATAGGATAAAAGTATTATTCTGCAGTGCAGTATTGCATATAAGTGTTATACATGAGTAGCAATAGGATATTTTAAAATTTACAGAAGCCTGTGGTAGATTTCTGGCATCACGTACTGGTCTTGATCAGAGCCTAAAAGTTTACATTAAACATATAAATCTATTTTCTTCAGAAGAAACACAGGAGTCTCTCATCTCATACTGAAATAATACTTCTTTCTTTAATTTTTAGATTGGTAACATTCTGAGAAACCTCTTTCAGATTAATTGGTCTCAGAATGTGTCCATAACTATACCTTGAAACGTGCTTTTATGGGAATGTGGGCATTCATCGAGACAATGACTTACTACAAGAGATCTGACAATGATCCTTTGCCATTGCAATCACTAATAAAATAGGGCGGTAACTAGAAAGCAGGAGGGCAATTTTTATTCTTGCTGCAAAGCCAACTGTAGCACTAATTCTCACTATTGCCTGCTCTGCAAGAAACAGAGTCTCTCTCAGGGTTTACCAACCACCTCACTGTGGCTGAGGAGCTGTTCACACAAACAGCTCCTGCTGTCTTCATGTGAAACATAAATTGCAGAGCAGGTCGTCGTAGCCCTTGAAATTTTTTAATCCCCCAATGACATACTCATGTAGTTGCCTTTTTGTGACCTCACTGATAGTGGAAGAAAAAAGATGTGGGGGTGTGGTGTTTCTTCAGGGCTTGAGGAAGAAGCTGCCTGGGTAGAAGAGGGGTGCCTGTGCTGAAGGAGGGCCAGCCTTGCCCTGGTACCCCGGGGCCTGTCGGTCAGAAGAGGAGTAGCCAGGCAATGCTGAGGGGTCTGGTGGGACACCTGGGGGTGTAGGGCTGGACTGGAGGGCACTGAGTTATTTCAGAAATAAGAGGTGGGGTTTGGAAGGAGCAGGAACTCTGATAGTGTTACAATGAGGAGAGAAAGAAACAAAACAAAGCTCCATTACCGCTTTCCTAAGCTCACTTCTGTTGAAAAACCCCGCTTGATCCCCAGCCTTCCACATTTGATTACCTTGGAAGGATAGATGGCTTTTGGGATAGATGGGAGATCCTGTGTAGAAGGCACACGTTTTCCAGATTATTTTCTGTTTTTCTAACATTTCAGATCAAGAATGCTGGTTTTTGCATTTGCCACTACATCACAAAATATCATTCTAAAGTTGTCCAACATTGTGGATTTGCCATTGTTGCATATCTCATTGAAATGCTGTGTTAATTCTGGTAGTTACGAAGGCATTTTGTTAATCTGGTTTTATTCATCTAAATGTACTGGCTATTGAATTCAGTTTTAGTAGAATTTTAGCATTTACATATGGTAATTATTTAAATTGAAACATAACTGGAAAATATGTTCTCCACAACTATTTAATAAAATGCAAAATTAGATGTTTATTGCCACTTAAAACCATAATCCTAAATTATTATTTTATAATACTGTCCTATATGCCTGATTTTTTCAATATCTTTGCCCTTTGCTATGTAGAAAACTTGCACAGCAGGTATGTTCTTTTTTAAATTTTTTTTCTTCCCTGGCTGTATCATCTTCAACTTTTTTTTCTTGTCTTGGGTTGTTTAAATTTCATCTTTCACTTTTAAATGTCTTTTCCTTCTTTATGGTGGGAGGGGAAAAGGAGAAGAGGTAGAAGATACATTTTCATTGCTTTTGGAGCTAAATCTAATGCCAGCTGTACCGACAATTTTCTTCTGTGTTTACATGCAGCCAGGAGCTATGGGCGGAGAAGAGGTAAAAGTATTTACTAAATGTTTTGTTTGCTGAATAGTGGGAGAAATAAATATTTAGTTTTCTTGTGATAAGATGATGTTACCGATTTCAACATTATTTAGTTCATCAATTGCTTCATATAAATCAATCTCATATTCTTCCTTTGCAAAACAGCTCCCTTTTAACAGCATCTTAAAGCAATGATGGTCCTGAGCTGATAACTTGAAGTGTGTTGCTATTACCAGAGAACTGGAGGATGACTGAATGTAAAGACTCTCATGACACGTATTTGTGACTTGAAACGCATAGTGTTCCAAAAAATGATCGGTTTGAGGTTTATGTTTGGTGTTTGATTGTTTGTTTTGTAGAAGTGCAAAGTTTAACTGCTGCATTGAACATTTGAAAATTACTTTTTTTTCTTACATGGAACAGCTTTTGCTGAATATTAGACTTCATTACATTGAATTACCTCAGATAGAGCATGTGTGAGTACCAATACTAGTAACTGTCCTCAGCAGTGAATATTGATAATCATTTTGAAAAGATACAGTATTTGAGCACATTTTAACAGTCTCTCATCATAGACAGCCCTTAAAACATAAAAGCGAACTGAAAATATTTTATGAATGTACAGTGCTGTAGATCAGTTTATTCTGAGAGATGAATGAACAAGGACAATAGCAAGTCCCAACAGCTGTACTGAGCAAGCCACTAATGCAGCTTACATTTGTGTCCTGTGCTGGAGCTTACACAGAATGGTTGTTATTGAGAAAATAACAGTGATAATAGCAGCTTTTAACAATTAACGTTTAGGCAGTGCCATCTGCATGGGGTCCTTTATCATTAAATTTCATTTTATCTTCCTTTCCATGAAGTTCTCTACCAGCTATGCAGGTGACATTGCCTCCTTTCCCAAATGTAGAATTTGTGTCACGTTTTTGAAGAACCTTAGAGACAGATGTATCCATCACACAGACCAATAGTGTCTGAGGGCTTGTGATTTGTATGGATTGAGGTGGTAGGCTGTACAAGCCATACTAACAGTTTATAATAAAGAATTTGCTCTGATTTGTTCAAAGCTGACTCATTTCAGTGTTTATTTGATTGCTAAATCTGAACCAAAAGATTCAAATTTTCCTCACAAACTTACCTTCCTATTCTTCCCCACCTGCAGAGATCAGGCTACTGTTAACAGATGTTGAAAGCATTCTAATACTTAGATTTCTTCAGTGCTTTCATGGTACTGAAACAAATTGGGAATTATGTGGAGTATATACAGTAGGGTATACACTCTGTGCACGTGAACACTGTTTAATTTTATTTTAAGATTGTAGCAGGTGTTTCCAGATTGATCAAATGGCACCAAAGTAGAAAAGGAGGTGGGAATCAGTAGGATACTATAAATTACATGCATTTCATGTTTATTTGTAGAAGGAAAATACAGTAATTCAGAAGTAATTGTGATGAATGTAATTTAGACTGTTTTATACAAATTTTAGTGAAAATAAAACAGGACAAACAGGTTCTGAATGTGCTGGCTTTTCAGATTTGTTTTATTCTCACTACCAAGAAGCATGTTTCATTCCACAAGATTTGTTTCCTGTGTGAAGTGCAGGCTTTTCCATACTAACAAGCAGATTTGTGTGTGTGTGTCTTGTCATTATTGTTAGGGATTTTGACTTGCCTCATTCATATTAAAGTCTGTGATGTTCATGCTTTATCATTACCTTGACTTTTATAATGTTGGCTTTGAGCTTTCTTAACCTTACGCATGAAATTCTTCAACAGTCTGTTAAAAAATGTGTTGGTTATCAAATATTCTCATATATCCCTCTCTATTATTGCTTTTACCATTTGCATTGGGATAATATGCAGAGTAACCACAGGCAAGTCTGTGCAAGGACTCATTTAATGTTTGTTATACTTGGATATTTTAATTAGCGTTTGATTCTGTCACTGTGACTAAGCATCTTCAGAGAGAAGAGGTTTGTTCAGACATTTCTTGAGGCTTGCCATGAACTCTCAGTTCTCTACTTGATTCTCTGTTTCCTTTGAGAAAAGAGAGGAGCATTTCTTTGTAGGTATCATGTTTCGAGCTGTTGAGTCATGTTCCTGGTACCTTGTTTTTAAACTTTTACAACCAGTTTTTCAGGTACAGATGTAAGCACCACTGTGGGAAATCAGCCCAAACTATTTTGCTACACTGACAACTTAAAGATGCCCAGGGAGGGGTACAGGAGTATGTTACAAAAAAAGTGCATTTAGTGATGCTTTCCTGTAATGTTCTCCCAGAAATTTGCCCCAGGGGGGTCTCTTGAGGTGATATTTTAATATTTATTGCTTTAGATTGCATTTTTCTCCTGTATTTACTCATTGCCTTTTCTAAGCTTACATAAATTTTTCAACATCCCAAAAAGTCCAAACTTTGCCTTGCTTTCAGCCTTGGCACGTACTGATTGTGTTCAATGCAGTTTATTTTTCCCTTGCTGGAGAAGACTGTGAACAGTCATCCCCTATTCCCTTGTCTGTATGCTTTCCATTATTTTAAATGTATTCTTGTATTTAGCTTTATACTTGACTTAGCTCTAAACTTAAGGAACATCATTTGCATTTATTTAAGGTGAGTGCAGTGCTTGTAGACCGCCAAGCAGCTGGCATGGTGCTTAGAGGTGATGCCTTGCTTTCTAAGTTGCTGTCAATTTTTATTATTTCCTTCAGAACTCAGTCTTCTCTGCAGAGCTGTATTTTAGTTGAACACCTTGTTATTAATTTGATATGTCGTCTTCCACTAATGGCTCATGTTTCTTGTTTGTTTACTTTTTCACAAGAAGGTAGGTTGATGGGCAGGAATTAAAAAATTATTTCTTCAGTAATGTAAATCTCTGAGACATTTTCAGATCTCCTGCTTTTCAGTGAGTGTTCTGATGTGATATTTTTACACAGTTGTAGTTGTAGTATTCTTAATTATTTTTTTCTCTCAAATGTTCTCTTTTATGTTGAAATGCATATGATTATACATGTGCATGATCTGTTTGTCCATTAATGGGATATTCATCAAAAGTCTGTTTTATGCTCTAAACCCGCCATTTCTGACAAGTCTTTCAAAGGTAGCATCTCTCCATCCTTCTCTGATTGTGGCATTTACCCTGTTTATGTTGATGTGTAAATGCATGGTAGGATTTTTACTTCAGTGGATTTTTGTGTCTGTGATCTGTCAGTGTTTAATATTCAATATATTCTTTTCAATCAACACTTTTCTGGTGCCTGATATTTGTAAAAAAAAAAAAAATCAGGCTGATGTTGTGTGTCAGTGAGAACATCTTTCCTGACTTTGTTAGCTCATTTTCCATAAACAGGATTACTGTTTCTTTTTGTAATCTGTCCTTTGCTACTGGAGACAATTACTGATATTTTCAGTGTACATGTTCTTCTGACTGCTGTCTCTCTGTCTTGATTTTTCTCCTTGCCCCTCTTTTTATTTCCTTTGCTTCCCTGTGCTGTTAATACCAGTATGGTATTGATCCTTAGGTCTTGCTACATCAATTCCATGTGATCCATTACCTTTGAATTTAATTTTGTGTGCTTACAAAAGTATAAATATATTTATATTTGTAATCAACCCCCCTATAAACCATTTGTATCAATTAATTATAATTCCATCCCTGGGAGCAATGGTATGAAGGGAGAAGTAGCCTTTTCAGAGTTGAGGTGTAGTTCCTCTTTATGCATCTCTCTATATTGCAGGATGTATTTTTCAACTCAGCTGTAGGGAATTGTTAAATGCAAAGTTGGCAAGTGTTGTATTTGAGTATTTTTTAATCTTCCTTGTTAATGTATCTGTTTTTAAGATAATGTGTATATACTTTGTTAGTAATAGCAACAAGTTAATCACATCAGATAGTTACAGATAAATTCTTTACGTTTCATTAACAAACTGAGTAGCAGCCATTTATGCTGATTTTGCTCTTTCATTACTGAAAAGATGTTTTAACTCTGAGTAACAAACAGGCTGACAGGCTGTTCTAGCTAACGTTTTCCTTCAAGTGCAAGTTCTTTGTGGTTTATTTAACAAGATTTTTTTTGTTGTTGTTCACTAAGTTTCTTTACTTTGTGTTTAATATCCACAGTCCAAAGCTTTTCCATGTTTATTTTGCTGTTTGCTCCCCTCTCAGCATGGGCCTGTGTTCCATGGAGGTGGAAGTGCTGCAGCCCTTGTTCTCAGGATCCTGTACAGCACTCAGAGAACTGTCCTGTTCTGCAGTGCAGAGGCTTGAGGGATCTTGAGACCATTCCTTCAAGATCTGTTATGGAAGGTGTAAATCTGATTTGAAATGTAAATCTTGCAAAGATTATTTCTACAGCTGTGACACATCATTTCATCAGATAACTTGTTTTTCATTTCTATCCATTCTCAAGAGTTTGTTTTAGAGCTAAATTAGGTTTATTGTCTGGTAAGGGTAATACACTCTTGGAAAAATAGAAACAATACTAATGAACATGAATTGGACAACTGGACCACCTGGCTGGGTCCTTTAATGCAAGTTCTGTTAAAGGAAAACAGTAAAAGGGAAAGATTTTACTGAAATATTTCTTTCTGCAGCAGGTAACGTTAACTATAGAACCTACAAAATCTGTTTCAGGTCGGTCTTCACTGTTCCCTTTTGAGGATGGGTTCCTAGACGACAGCCACGGTGATCAGTCACTGTCCTCGGGTCTCAGCTCTCCGACGCGCTGCCAGAACGGGGAGAGAGTGGAACGCTACTCCAGAAAGGTCTTTGTTGGAGGGCTCCCTCCTGACATTGATGAAGGTACTGTCAATCACTTGCATTGCTAAGCTGTGGGAATTGACTTTCATATAATTACTATTACAAAGGTCAGATTTTCATAGGAGCAAATGGATTTTCCCAGGTGTGTCTCTTGCAGTGCTTGTGGCATTACTTAGAACTAACACACAGTACCACCCCCTGCAACACCCGAGAATTTACTTGATGTTCTTGTGTACTGTAGATGAGAAGAGATGGAGACAGAAGTGGCTGCACAGCAGATCTTCTGATCTGCATGTCTTCCCACGGCTGTCAAGTGGGAAAGCTGAAAAAGGGAACTTAGTGGGTACTGTCTCTCCTCCATAGTCTTTTCCTATTCTTGGATGTGGTTGACTTTAAAGACTTTCTTAATGCAGTCCTTACCAAAATACTGTGGGCTTTAAATAATCAGCTCTTATACCCAGCCTGTATGCAGGCTTCAGATGATAAATACAGGGTAATAATATGGTTACAAAGTAATAACCTGCTTAGCAAGGATGGTCGGAGTTTTTCTCAATAATTATCTGCTCTACTTGTGTGTGCCCCACAAACCCTTACTCCCAAACTAAAATCATGACAGTTTTTGGTGTATTTTTCATAGGTGGAATACAGCTGGAATCCACCTCTGTCTAGCTTCAATGGGCATACACAGGGAATCTGAGGATGCCTTATAAAGAAAAGAGGGAGATCTCTAATCTGAAGCCTAAACCATGTACAGTTTTAATGAAGAAGTAGTATGAGTTGCCAGTCGATGTTTACAAACACCTCAAATGCAGTTCCCATGTCACACCACTAGTTACAGGGCTGTTCTGTGGGGTCTGGTGGGTAATCTGGATTTGTAGCTGTAAGAAGCAGCAGCCCAACAGGCACAACTGATGTGAACATTGCTGGGTCATTCAGAATCAAACTGGAAAACCCCACTGCCTTTTCTCCTGATGGTTTGTTACTCTGATCTGCCTAACATCACATTAGACACAATTTTAAACTCATTCTTTCTTTAAAGTAAATTTTAAAATGTATTGAGAAAATAAGATTTTTTCAAAAACAATTTAAAATACTTTTTTCTGAAGGATTTACATATAAACCAAAATTGTCCTATAGGGTAGCTTGTGATGTGTGTTACATAGTGGTTGCAAATTGATGCTTAAAAAGTGAAGAAAAAACTTGTTAGTTCAAGGCAGATTTCCTGAGGGGCCTGAGGAAGGTGAAATGCCCACAGTGGCATGACCTGCTGCAGCCTCTTTCTAGGGCAGGCTGCAAGGAGCAGCCGTGCTGACATGGAACTCCTCCGTCAGTCCCATGTGGCTGCATCTGACCCTGCTTTGTGGCTATAATTAGAAATAGACCGCAGCTGAAGCATATTCACTCCTGATAGATCATGTTTGCATTTAGTCCTGCTGCAGACTTCCACTAGTGGAATGTAAAATCACTTTTTTTAAGCAGCCATGTACAGCACAGAGATGAAAGAATATTTAGGCATCCTCTATGGACATTATTGCAGTTTTCACTGTTCTTGATTTGTTTTTTAAGACTTTTTAACCTTGCCACTGTCAGTTTTTACATTCTCTCTAAGGTGCCTCATTTGTTTTTTTGTAGATGAAATCACTGCCAGCTTTCGTAGGTTTGGACCTCTTGTGGTGGACTGGCCTCACAAAGCTGAAAGCAAGTCATATTTTCCACCTAAAGGTAAATAGTTTAAAATACACTTAAGAAGGCTGTTCTAGTAAAAGAAAACTACATCTGCCATGTGGCAATCCACTATAAAGCAAACTTTTTACTCTTTATGGTGAATTTTCTGTCTTTCATCAAGCCTATTTTAAGCCATTGTCATGATGGGGAAAAAGTTCACAATTTGGTTGTTGAAATGTGCTCCTCTGCGTGTACTTCTTCAGCACTCCTTGAACCCTGGAATTATGCCTTAATTTGTACCAGCAGTAGACAGAATGTGAGTTGCAGGGATTTCCTAGTTGATTCTGTTGTGGTTGGCACATTGCAAAACCCATGGGAATAAACTGGAAGTCACTTGGATTGGGTCCCTGGATTGGGTGCCCAGAGTTTTGCAGGAAAGTGACTCCATTGTGTGCTGCGTCCCAGGAGCCGAGATCCTGCCCTGGGATCACAGAATCACAGAATGTGTAGGTTGGAAGAGACCTTCAAGATCATCGAGTCCAACCCAGCCCTAACACTACAACTAGGTCATGGTATCAAGTGTCACATCTGGTTTTCTTTTAAACACATCCAGGGATGGTGACTCCACCACCTCCCCAGGCAGACTATTCCAGTATTTAATCACTCTTTCAGTGAAAAACTTCCTCCTAATATCCAACCTATATTTCCCTTTGTGCAGCTTAAGACTGTGTCCTCTTGTTCTGTCAGTTGCTGCCAGGAGAAAGAGACCAACACCCACCTGGCTACAACCACCCTTCAGGAGGTTGTAGAGAGTGATAAGGTCACCTCTAAGTCTCCTTTTCTCCAGGCTAAACAACCCCAGCTCCCTCAGTCATTCTTCATATGGATCCTGCCCCAGAGCTCCACATCAGGGCTCCCTGGGCACTGAGCACAGAGCAGGCTCTGCCCAGGGGGCACCACGGGCACAGGGTGGGCCCCAGTCGTGTGCATGTGGGGCAACCTCTTATCAGGCAGCACAACTTTATGCAGAGCTGTTCTGGGTGAGAAAAAAGAGTTTGTGGGAAATCTGTTTTGGGAGGGTTATTTGGCTAAATCCAATAGCTTTTACTATACCCTAGTCTCTCTGATTTTGTATGGTACATTCTTGCCTCTTTCACATGTGCCTCTTGCATGTAGTTCCTGAGTTCACTCGTAAGCTCATCTGAAACAGTAGCAGGAAGTTGTACATAAGATTTCTGGTCTATATACAAAGATTTTAATTTCTCATTGACCCTGGAAGGTCTTAATTGCTCATTAAGGCCACTGATTATTTTGGCAGAACAATGGGCTGTTCGGTCAGTGAACTAGCTAATCCTGCAATATTTTGATAGCTATATTTTGACTGTAAAAACACACAAATAAAAGCCAACTTAATTTATTTAGAAGCTTAATTGCTGGAGGCAAGATAACACTGTGACAAATACTTGCCCTGTGAACAGTTTTTGGAACACTTAAAGTCAGAAGAGAAACCCTCACTTAGAATCAGAAGAGAAATACATGCTTCCTCTTTCCTGTTCCATTCTCACCACTCAGCCTTGCTGTCAGCAGTTATGCAACATCTGTTCTTGAATTTAAAAACAAATCAAACAGCCCCAAAGACAGCAAAAAAACCCCCCCAAACCTCAATCTCCCTGCAATATTCCTAAGGATAGTTGGTAAAATATGTGCTTTTCCCTTTATGTTATTTTTAGAGATTTTTTTGGGTCTTTCTGGCTAGTGAATTCTAATTGTGCCTTCACTTAAAAGATTTTTTTTAAAAAAGTAGAAAAGCCAGCTTCTCCTTGTCCTTATTATCTCTTAGTATTCTCTACTTCTTTTCCATTTTTATTTTTTTCCTCTTGTTAATTCAATAAGAAACTATTTGTTGGATTAACATAGGGCTTCCAATTTTGATTTTGTTCTGTATCTGATTGTGGACTAGTTATGCCTTGACAAACTTGTAAAATGTTTTTGAGTAAGATCTATTTTAGCTGAAGACAAGGGAATGAAGCCTCACTTCTATTTTTGTCATGATTCTAATATAGGAAACAGCTTTCAAAGCCCCTGCCAGTTGCCCTGAACGTCTGTCTGAAAGTGCTAAACAACAGTCAATCCCAACTGTTCCAGATTTATTTATATCTGACTTCTTAGTTATCAGTCAGGGCTGCAGCATCAGACATCCTGCATGCCTGGCTCTGACATTCACTTACAGTCATGGTAAGCTCTGTAAGTCAAATGTACCATCCCCTACAGGCAGCAGCTACACAGAAGACACAATATTATTTCCAGGAGTTAAAGGGTAAAGTAATGTCTGTTGTAATTTTTTCACAGCTTTTCGGCCTTTTTTTTTTTTTTTTTCAATAAAGAGTACTTTTCAAAGTTATCATGGAATCATTTTCAGAAGTACCACAATAAAATGTCTCCAATGCTGGTTTTGGTCAGAAGTTCCTTTAGACCTAAAATTTAAATTGGTGGGCTTTAGTTTTGGGGGGTTTTGGTTTCTTTTACTTTTTTTTTTTTTTTTAAGCTGTTTTGGCGCATTATTGGACATTTCCTTAAAAATACAAAAAGAGATATTTGAAATTATACTTGGTGTAAAATTCAGTGAGACTTATTCAGCTGTCAAGTACTCATGAATTCAAATGTTTTCTCCCTTCATTTTTCTAGATGTCTTCCATGTTGCATTGTTAGTCTGTAAATTCTCTGACGTTATGAATATGAGTCTTCCAAATGGAAAACATGTCCAAAAAAACAAAGGACAAATGAAATTATAGAGGAGAGAATGAGCTGGGGTTTGTATGCTAGCAGTCTTGAAAGAAAACAAGAGAAATTAACTGTTGGAATGAGGTGGGAATGATGCAGAGGCTGTTCACACATTGATAAATCCTGACCTTCAAGGCTTCTCCCACCTCCTTGAATGTGCCCCAGAGACAGTAAAATTGAGCCCTGCTCTTTCTGAGCAGATGTCATCACTTCCAGATGGACTTCAGTGTCCTTTTGATGGATGGCCTTTTCCATTACTGGAGGGTCAGACCGTTGGGCACTGTCTGCTCTTTCAGCAAGGTTCAGGATTTTTGTGTTTGCTTTGAGAAGTGTTCACTGAGAGCTTTGGGGCAGAGAACATCAGCAGATGATTCCATGGGTCAGCACAGTCAGTGAAGTTTTATGCTGGAACTGCTTCACATCGTGGTTTTCTGTCTTCAGTTACATCCAGGTGATGCAACATCCCCTGCAGTCCTGAGTGAATCAATACAGATTTCCAGTATCTACTTGTTGGTATAATTTATTGAATTTTGGAATGTTTGCTTTGCTGGTGCAACACTTGAATTCCCTGTAGTCACCCTGTATTAGGAGCACTCTGTTGATTTTCTTAGGGCTAGGAAGAGAGGGCTGCAGAAACCATTAGCCATGGCTAATCTGATCAAGCATGAAATCTGAAAGATTAAAATGTTGCTTACAGTCTAGTGACCTCCACCACCAGCCACCAGCCCCCCCAAGGGCTTTATCTGGTTAGTTTAGTGAGCAAGTCAGGCTATAGATGTGTAGTCAGTTCCAGCAAGCCTTATTAGCTAATTTATTCCTTGGTGGGGTTGATTAGCTTAGCTGCTGTGTCATGTAAGCTATCATTGGGACCAGTTGGAGTCCAGAAACATTCCTGCAGAACTGAGCTTGAACAAAGAAGGTTTTCCTGGAATTGGCATCCTGAGCAGGATGGTGTCACCACAGGTCTGCTCAGGCACATTACCTCAGATTTAGTGCTGGGCCTGACAGACACAAACATTTGTGTGTGAAATGATGCTGAGCTCCAGCTGGGACCTCCAGCGTGGGCATAACACCAGGCTTATCCCAGTGTGGTGTCAACAGTGCCATTTTGGACCTTGGGGATGGCACAGCAACACAGATGTATCTGCAAAATATTCCTCAAGCACATCATTGCTCTCTGGGGTTTGTTACCCAAATGCTGCCATTTGTCTGACATCACAGAATACACTGATCACATGTTTGTGAAAGTAGTCTGGCTTTGTCAGCATCTGAGTTTTGGGCATTGTAACAGCAAACCCCAAATTCTTGTGTAGATCAAGCACACCTTACCTTACCTTGGTTCCCAGTGAATTCCATATTTAGGTTGCTGAGAGAACAGGGATGTTTTCATCACTGAAAGTGAATATTGTGCACTTGGGCAAGAGAAACTGCCAACAGCTGACAATGTGTGTAAGAGGCTCCTATTTCTAGTTCTGAGCATCTGCATTGTTGCCTTAACATTTCTTTTTACCCCTCCTGTGCATTGTAAAGCTTAGCACCATGTTTTTATGTTTGTGTCATGCATGAGGTGGTTGTTAATGCTTTGCCTCTGAATAAGGCCAATTCATTCCCATTGCCTGAGAAGTCTTTGGATTACTTCCTCTGGCATCTGTTTGGATATGTTACTAACTGAACTGGCAAAATTATAAATGCCATGTGTTGGTCTTGGGTAAGCAGATGCCCAGTTCATAATGTGTTTACTTGGCTTTCACCCCAGAGTTTGGGAATTAAATGTGGTTTGTGATTAAGTATCTTTTGAGTACCTATGAGACATTGAGAAATAAAGAAATATGTATTAAAGAATGCTATCAAAAGTAGTTGTACGTTACCATGTCACAGTCTATTTATCTCTGGCAAAATTCAGATAATTCATGTTTTATTTAAATAGAAATTGATGGGATTTTCACTTATTTGCTGGTGTGCTGAGTTAAGCAGTGCTTATGCTAACTACAGTAATTTTTTTCTTTCCTTTTTTTTTTATGAAACAGATGGTGCCAACTGTTTCAAAAACATTTTTTTCAGTTGTTTTTTCTTTAACAGATTTCTGGCTTTAAAACAACTTTTAAAAAACTCTTTACTGGGTTTTCCTTGAGATAACTAGTATTTTTCTAGTAATCACTAAGAACTGCACCATGTGTTTTAAAATGCCAAAAATTATGCAAAAATTTCCTTTTTTTTTTTTGTTTTTGTTTTTGCATTTAGAAAGATTGATGTTTGGATAGAGAATTAGAGTTAGAAAATGAAGCATGGAAATAGGATGGGTTTGAAATGGGAGGAATGCTTTGGCTTTACAGTTGATTTAGATGTGTGATGCAGCAGTCTGATCCTTTTGTTTTCCCTGTTCTTTAGTTTGTTATCCTGCTATCTGATAAAATGAAGCACATTTGTCCCTACTGCTCCATATGGGCCACTAGTGTGAGAGAGATCTCGTGAAAAACAAAATAGTGTAAGGAAAGTTGCACAAAGTAATATTAAATGCTTCTCGTGCTTTAATTTAAAAACAATTGGTGGGACAGACCGTGTGAGCCTCTCTGATTCTCTCCAAAGTACTGTTTAGATGGGAACACTGTTGTTGTAGTCTTGTGACTGATCTTGATTTCATGGATGAAGACCATTTCCATGGTTAATTCCATTGCCACTGCAGTGGCAGTTGTAGTTTCTGCCAGAGGAACAAGAGTGAGCAGTTGCAAGGAGAAAGTATGGAGTCACAATTCGAATTTAATTAGTTATATTCATAGGAAGATATCTGGTTTGTCCAAATACAGCAGCTAATCTAGAAACCTGCCTGGCTTAACTAATCATATATGATACCACCACAGTCCAGCATGAAATGCTGAGCCGATTTCTGTATTTAAGAAACTGAAGTCAGAGATTTGTTAGAATGGAAATATTTGTTAGAATGGAAACTGGCATTCCCTATCCAGAGTTACATTGCATGGCAAAGAGGGATTCTGGGGGCGGTTTTAGATGTTGTTTACCTATGTCCCAACACTCGTGTGCAGTGTCAGTCGTTTACCCACTGACATCTGAGGTCATGACTGTCATTTGTAGTCCCTGTGTCTTCCCACAGCAGGGCAGCAAAATCCCAAATCGATGCAAGTCACAAAATGTGTTGCGGCAAAATGCAGCACTCACTAATCTGCTCTTCTGTAGCTGTGTGACTTCAGCTTGGTTTTGCAGAGAATTTTCTTTGACTTTTGTTTGAGCCTCCCTTTTTTAAGCTCTTAACACTGTTTCGTGTCTTGTCCTAAACGTTTGAGGATTCTTGGTGGTGTGCAGATAATGATGATTTTTAAATGTCTGTCTTTGAGACTGCTGTGCCAGGTGTCTAAGAGCATTCAAGGAGCTTCCTTCATGTAAGAAATTTGCCTCTAAAATGATGCCATTTGCAGCTGCTCTTTCTAGGGGAAAATAAGAATCTGGTGAGGCAAAACACAAAAGTATTTTTGAGCCATCCCAGCCTGGGCAGAACAAATCTGATTCTGAAGTAGCATTGCAGGATAATTTTCTCCCAGCTTTCATGATGCTTTCAACAGAGCCTACTTTCTTTCAGAATTGCTAGGTTGCTATAGAAGAAATCACATTTTTTGCCAGCATTTGACCTTTTTTCAGTAATTTGAACATATCTAAGTACATAAAAAGCTTTATGTTTATCTCTAGAGGTAGCCAGACCACTTTTGTCAAATAGAAGGGGTTAAATATTTGTCTTATTCTCATTAACCTCTCCTAAACCAAAGTAGGTTTTACTGTGGGTCCCCCCCAATAATATTTTATTAGATGTTGCCTTTTCTTTTATTTTATAAATGGAAATACATGAATTGGTCTGTAAGTATTATGGCCTGCAGGATAAAAGCTGTCCTTTGAATAGTGCTGTTGAAGATTTAATATTATTTCTTGCTTTGTAGTAGCTTGTGCTACCTTGTTTTGCTAATAATTTATGAAGCACCAAATTATCCTTTCAAATTATTGAAATATATTGAAGGGGTTGTTCTAGAGGTGGTGCACAGACAGATTCTGTACTAGCACTGCAGCATATTCTTTGTTCTGATGGTCATCTAAAAAGTAAGTTGTTCCCTGTTCCCACCCCCAACCAGTTGTAATTATTTAATGCATTAAAAACTTGTGCTCTCTTCAAGAAGCCCTACAGGCAATATATTTGTAAAATTATGTATTCAGTTCCTAGGATCACTTCAGTGATTCTACCCCTAATAATGGTGCAGTAATCTAAAATTGGTGCAAGATCATTGGAATGCACACATCATCAATTTATCAAAGGTAATACCCCTAATTATACTTGTGTCCCCTCAAATCGGAGGTTAGGACTGGCAGTGTGAGTATTTCAGGTGCTGGATATGCTGTGGGTGTCTCTGCCCAAGGCACTGCATCTGCCTCTGATCTCAAAAGCTTGGAGCACGTCAGAGCTGGTGTTTCCCTCAGCTGTCTCAGTGCTGTGCTTGGCAGGTCGTGTCTACTCCATACCATGCAAATCCTACCTGGTTTTGGGACCTACAATGTATCTGACTACTGATGACGCCGAGAGTGTAACCAGTAGTCAGCTGTACACCAGTGGAGGCTGGGCAGCTCCATTAATAAAGGTAAACACAACTTTTTAGAGGATTTTGTAAATCCAGGTTTTTTGGGGTTTTTTTTAAATATACTCTGCTTATCTCCCAGGAACATGCATACTCTTAATCACCAGAAACAGTTTTAGGTTTTCTTTGGTTTTGAGAGGAATTTGTTGTTCAACATAATCCAATTTTTTGAAAATTCCTTCTGTTATTAAGGAGGATTTTTCAAGCTGCATCTTATAGTCAACAAAGACAAGAAATTTGAACAAACCAGAACCTGAAACCAATCCACATGTGAGTGAACATTCAAACCAGTTATTAGCAGCACCACAGCAGCAAATGACAAATTGATTACTTGATTAAAAGAAGGGAAGTCAAAGCTTAGTGCTGAAGCTCTGTGTTCTGCCCTTAGAAATGTTTTACAGCTCACAGGAGGGTTACAATCATACAAAAATCAGAAAATATGTTACTAGCTTCATCTGTGCAAATGACATAGAATGTCTTTTCTTTTTGATTGAAGTACCTTACTTTGAAGCTATTGACAACAGTCCCAAATATTTTGTGTATCATAGCTCTAGCAAGTGCTGCTTGCTTTCTTCTTAAAAAAAAGTTAAGAAAAACATATAATTTAAAGTGAAAACTATTTTATTGTAAAACCCAATATCAAATTTAATTTAAAATAACTGAAATCCAGCTAGCCTGGATTTTTGGACCGGTGCTTTCTTCCTCTGAAAATTCATTTTACCTCATGCTGATACTGTGCTTGAAATAAAAGCTGAAATCAAGCAGAGCATTTATATTTCTGTAGAATTTTTCCGTGTTAACGTTGGTTGGAGTAGGACTGGAAAATGTTTTTTTTTTTGCAAAGAAGAGTAACAGGTTTTGTTCAAACTTGGAAACTGATCTCTCTTAAGCCATCTGTTCAGAGCAAAAGCAGCAGCAACAGACCTGACCCCCTTCAGATGATAACCATGAGCTGCTCTGCCTGGAGCAGTCACCATTGCATATTGCCCTTGAAAATCAAAATTTAAAAAGTTCAATTCTGAATTTAGTTGGATTTTTTATATTTACAAGTATGACTGCTTGTTTTTTTCATGCTGCTAACTCAGTAAACTTCCCAAAGATAGCTTCCACCTCATCAAATATTTAGTCTTCATCATATGAAATTCATATGACTACTGTTACAACTACAGTAACCAAATTGTATGTTAGAGCCTTTCTTTTATGTTTTTATACCCTTTAATTCTGATTTATAGTTGCTGTAGATCATGTTGCAGTCTGAAGTCTGATGTTGAAAATGGCTGTGACCTTTGAAAGAGGAGACACTATAAATTTGCTGTTGCAATGTTTTATATTAGTTTAGAAGTAAAATGCCAGATAAAGACAGGCTTCAGTATGCCTGTAGAATATTCTTTTGGTTAAAAAACACCAAAACCTCCAAGTAATTTATTTCAGTCTTTTCTTTTTTAATACAGGTGGGTGGGAGTATTTTTACTACAGGACAAACTGAGATGGCATATGTATACTGTTCTTCTGGGGCTTTTTTACCCATAAGTGGTGAAAATAAAGTAATGATGGCTAGAAAATCCTTTCTGCTTCTTGACATATTTTGGAACTGAAAAGACTTTATAAATCTTTAGCTGTATTATTTACTACAGCACTGCAGAAATGTCCTTTCTACTGAGGAAACATTGGGGCACCTCTCCTATGTCCCACAAATAATCATGCCCAGAAAGCAGAGGTTCTGTGGGTGAATTGGGTTTCTTCTTCCACTTAAATTGAAGATGTGGAGAAAAATGCTCCATAATATTTATGACAAAATAGAAGGTTTCTGTTTTCTCTGTTATTTGTGATATGGTAAGATCATTATTAGTGAGGGTGAAGTGTTAGTTTCAGTTCTTCTGGTGATCTCATGATGTGGGCTATTTAGTGTTAAGACTGGAATTATGAAGACATGCAATTTATTTTACAGAAGCTACTGATGCAGAGCCTCAGTTTTCATTCAGCTCTTCTCTATGATCCACTCGACTGCTGCCTTTTCTTGTTATGTCTCCTGTCTTCCATTTGACATGTATTCTTCATTTTATTGCTATTAAGATTCAGGATCCAATTATTTTTCAATGTAACTGAGAATATGGATTACAATCCTTTAATTAAAATCAAACAAACCCTTCCCCAGTACCTGTCTGTAATGTGGCATATGAGGAATTTCTTACATATCACACCAACCAGGCTTAGTCTGATATTCATGAAAAACGTGTAAAAATGTAAATGTGCAGAAATAGAAGAGTCACTGTAAGATTCTAGACTGTTCCTATTTCTTATACACCTTTGTTTTTTGGAGAAAAGAATCAGCTGACAGGGTCAAACACTGCCATATAAAATTAGACCGACTAAAAGAAATTAATCTTTGCAGCCCTGACTAATACATAATTTCACTCTTCCGCAGTAGCTAAGTGAGATTACAGCCTTTTCTATTTTGAGGTTTCTTAAGTATTTAAAGCCTTTGAAGTTTTTTGAAAATGCAGTCATGTCACTGCAATGTTTAAAGGAAAGTCTGCAGGTTTTTTAACACTTCGGATTTTTATTTTTCAAAAATGAGTTTCATTTTTAATAGTCGTTTCATCTTTGCATTTAGAAATGTGTTTTATTCATGTTCAAAGCATCTTCTAATAAGATTACTAAGGTGACTTTGAGCAATGACCCTTGTCATCACATTAACTGATTTAGAAATTTGGTTCACACTGTTTCTAAATGTTCCTTTCCTGTGGGCTTTTAAAACAACTTTATTCTAAAAGTTCTAGTATATACAACCATAATTCAGTTCAAAACTATTTTTTAATATCTAGTAGAAAAAAAAGAAGAAGAGGAAGTGAAATATATATATTTCATGGAAAAGTTAAGTCTGTTTAAATCTAGTTCTTTGAGGCAGCCATCTCAGCCATCTAACATCAATCCTAAAGAAATGAGACTAGAACATTAATTTTCTTGCACATTTTAACTCCATCCTTTTTTTTTACATAATATGAGGTAGATTTATAAGAAATCTGAAGTCGATGCTAGATTTTATTGTAATCTTGAAGCTGATAAAAACATCAGAAATGACGCTGTCTAAACGGATGAAAGATGTGCTTCGAAGGTAGCTCAGCTTGTTTCACGGTCCTTCCCTTTTGCAGATGAAATCAATGCATGTGACTACCCAAAGGCTCTTCTGACTTGCTATGCAGAATGGAAAGGGGAAGGTCTCTTCATTCTCTTAATTCTGCCACCCAACCTGAGTGTTATAAAGCTGAAAACACGTGACCCTTAGATTATGAATCCTGCATCTGATTTTGCAAGTGGGCTGAATTGTGGGAAGGATGGATTTCAGATCAATTACAAATGAAATCAATAGATGATATGCAGACACGTGACATGGAGATTCGAATACTCTTTGACCTTATATATAGTTCTTCATTACAGCATTTCACTTTGTTTGAAAAGATACCAGATTCTAAGAACCAGAAATAGGTTAATCCTTCCCTGTTGGCTATATAATGTTTGCATGCCAAAATGCTGGCCTTGTACCAGAAGATTCAGCTCATGGTTGATGCATTTGAACAACAGTTTATCTACTGTTTTTCTCAAATGCAAGAACTTAAATTATTAATTACTTTGAGTATTCACACATTGAGCATAAAATGTTAAATAACTGATTTGAAGTGTTAAATAACTAATTCAGTTATTATAATAAAATTGAACTAATTTACAACTGACTGAAATTCCAAAGAAAAAACTCTTGATTAAACTCAATCCACTCTGGACTTCATTAAGTGAGAGATCTGTGCTGTTACTCCATTAATACCTTTCTGAAATAATCCTGTACCACTAAATAACTAGAGACTGTCCAGACAACCTTTACTAGCATAATGTTTGTAATTAATCACTTAAGCTGAACAGAGTATAAAAATTCTAATATAACAAACTTCTTTCCTATCTTCTCCCATGGGTTACAAAACACAGTTGGTGATTTCCTTTTACTCCACCGAACTGCGCTTAACCATGGAGCTCTGAAAGAAAGGTGTTACCAGATTTAGAAGAATAAAAGAAAACGTTTTATTTTTTAAACATGCTCTTTTCACCAATGCTGTGAAATGCAGTCAGGCTTTTTCTGGTGAGCCATGGCAGGCGTGAAGCTGGATAATCTTTAACTCTTGAGAAATATTTTGCTTTAGGTCTTTTCTCATCAACTCTACCAGCTGTGGCTTGGTAAGTTGAATGGTGTCCACAGGGCCAGTATGTTTATTTTCTTTCACATGCCTAATACATATAAAGCATGTTCTGTCATAATAAAGGTCCATGAGTAGTTCTTTGCAGTTAATAACATTGAGGAAGGATGGGCAGAGTACGTGCATAATGCACTACTAGCTGAAACTCCAGTATGACTGCCTGTAATTTGTACCAACATGCCAGTTTTTTAATACAAAAGTATGAATATCAAGATCTTCTTTTATTAGAAAGGCAGAATAGGCACCTGAATATGCTTTCCATCTAGCATGTTGATTTGAAGAAAGAGGTCACTGAAGCCTTTTAACAGACTGTGCTTTCAGAAATACAGAAAGGTTCCCATCATTAGAGAAGATATGCCAATGTTGGTATTAATTGAAATAGAGATTTTTTTTTTCCTGACTCTTGAGGCTGGTTTATGCCAAAATGCTTATGCCAAACTATAACAACTTTATTTACTTCCAAGTGTATCTTGCATTTTAAGTGGCAACCTTGTTTCGAGCTTGTGGGACACAGTGTATATGCCAGATTTTCCAGTTTATTCTCAGCAAGGTTAACTGAAATTAGACCAGCTGGACTAAATTACCCTTTCATATGGAAATTGTGTCACTGTTTAGATGTCAGAATAGGACATGTACAAAGGAGCTCAGTTCTTATACTGCTTTCCATAATGAATCATGGAGCTTAGGGTCGAGGATCTCCTAGGTTGGCCTCATAAACTAAGGAAATTAATTTTCTCTTCATCCTCCCTCTGCTGTATCATTTGAAAAGTTGTAGTGACTTTCCTTACGCCAAAGCCTTTTCCCAGGGAATTGCAATGTTTATTGTCAGCACTGCAGTGATGTGTTGCACCAACAACAGAGGAGAAGCTGAGTTGCTTCTACTCTGCCAAGAATCCAAATATCTGTGGATAGAGAATAGTCAGCTGTAGTGAGATTGCTGGGTTTTGAGGTCTTAAATATCTTGCCTGTTTTACTCTACAGAATTTGAGTCAAGGGCAGCCCCCTGAGCCCTCAAACCTTTAGAGCGTGTGGTCAGGTGAGAAAGGAGCATTGCCAAAGTTTGACTGCAACCACAGTGTGCTACCAAAATTCTGCCATAAAGCATTAAAATTTTGACGTTTATCAAATCTTTTGCTTCTTGGGAAAAGATGGATACTTTTTAACATGATATGATATTTGTGAAGCACAGGTAGGAGAATATGCTGAAGCACTTGATGTTGGGGAATTTAAAGCAACTTTCAGCATCTGCTAAATTGCACCTAGTGCGTGATTTTTTAAATTCAATGCCAATTTTGGCCCGTGTACTTTCCAATTTATTTTTTTTATACTGGAACCTGAATTCAAAATGCATCTTCTTCTATAGAGTTCGAATCAAATGAAGTGCATCCATGGAAGCACATGTTTTCCTGGATGAACAAGCAGATGTAGCTTTAAACAGTGGCATTGTGACGGAGAGGGTAAGTCTTCAGTAGTAACAATGCCTAGAACTGCTCATGGGGAAGAGCTGCACCTTTCTGAATTTAAGGGTTTTGCATCCCGATTTGCTTCTAGAAAATGAGTAAAAATACCTTTAACTTCGATGCGTATCTTTCTTGACCATATCAGCGCCTATGATCCTAATATTATCTTCTGTTCTTTATTTTTCATTTTCATGTAATCTTTGTTACTCTTCAGTACCTGAAGTCCTTGAATAATAGGAGTAGATGTGCAGTTACCAGATTTTGAAGTAGTGCTGGACATCATGTCATGCTAGTCCAGCCTCCTCCTTTTCTAGGTCAGCACAAGGCTGTTCTGTAAACAGCCTCTGCATCTTTGGTGGATCCTTTTGGACCCCACAGCAGGAGAATGGTTTGGTCATACAGGTCTAGAGAAGTGAGGAGGTGTTACCTCACTGATCTTCATGGCAGGCACTAGCCCCAGGTTAGAAAACTGAAACCTCACCAACTTGGACTACTCTTCTAATCTAGCAACCAGAGAAAAATAACACGGATCTGTTTGGTTAATTTTTACTGTTTGGGGAAATTACCATTATAGCATTTACTGTACCCCCAAAGAGTGCTCACCTCCAACTCCCACAGACGTAACCTCTCACTGTGACCTAGCAATGCCCCTGAAAAAAGACACACAAGTGGCAAATTACAAAGATCACGCCCCACATGTTCACATTGAGAAAACTGTGCTGTAGTGACTGTGGAGCAGAGGGGCAGTGCCTGCTCCATGGGAGTCCTCTTGACCAGGCAGCTCCAGTGATCCAGCAGCCTGGTGTTACCTGGCTTTGCTGGGTGCAGAGGGTGCTGTATTAGTGTCACTTCTCAGGTAGCAGAAGCACGGGCTGCTTGGGTCAACTCTTCGTGCAGATTTAACTACATTAAATAGAAGTCAAGAAAGTTTTCTTGGCAGCTGCATTCAGCAGAGCACTGAGTGCTACACACTTGGGTTTACTGGCTAATTTAAAGTTCTAAAATTCTGAATCACATGAAACAATTTCAGTAGACTTCCTTCTTTCTTTTGAATTGCTTTATTGAAGTATAAATAACAATAGCAGGTCTCTTATTAATAAAAAAGCACAAAGTATTTTGTTCTTTTTCACTGGGCTTACTGTTTTTAGTGAACCTTTTTTTTCATATTTAAGTGTGTATGCATAGAATATTTTTATGTTTACCTGCCCACTTTCTTAGCCCTCTCTTCTAGAATTTATTAATTGTATATAGTAAGTAGACATATTGTGCCTCCATTATAAGATGATAATCACTGATACCACTGAGGAATAGCTTCAACACAGTTGGATAATAGAGACCCTCATTCACCAGCCTATATTCTCACTGCTCAGAATCATTAATTAATCAAATAAACATCCTCAGATGCAGCAAATACTCTTGTTTCTATTCTGAGATTAGTACTGTGGGGATCTGTAGTGCATGGATATGTTCAGTGAATTTAATTTATGGAAACAAACTACCAGCCTTAACAGTTATTTGTATTTTGTGTATCTTGCCCACTTCTCCGGCTTCTTTGTTTAAAAAATGCTCTATAAATTAATCTGTTACTTTTCTTTCTTGTTCCCTTCTCCTTTCCAAGGTTACGCCTTCCTGCTGTTCCAGGAGGAAAGCTCTGTGCAAGCTCTGATAGATGCCTGTCTGGAAGAAGATGGAAAACTTTACCTGTGTGTGTCAAGTCCCACAATCAAGGATAAACCAGTAAGTAGATTATGCCATGACACTTATGCTGGTTGCTAACCCATTCGCTCTTACTGTTTTCAGTTAATAAATAAATAAAAAATACTTAATTACTTGTCATTTCCTGTTTCTGACCTTGCTGTTACATTGAGTTGACTTCCTGTATCAGCGTAATGTGGCTTTAACATTTCTTCTTTCTGATAAATGCCATGTTCAATTAACTTCTATATTTGGTACTCCTGGTATGCTTCAGGAGTGTGCATCCTTTTACAGTGTTAGCTGTCAAACAATGGAAAGGTAATTTTTCATCTATTTGATTTGAGAGGAAAGAAAGCCTTATGTGGTGAAATGAAGAAATTTAACCCTGCCAAATTAAGATCCAGATAGCATCAAATATGCCCTGTATTTCATTAGGGTTTTTTATTACTATTTTTTATGCATTCAGTAGCTAATCAATCTATAATTTAGGCCTCATTTACCTTATAGAGACTATGGGGTAAAATCAACTACTGCAGACAGCTGTAGCAGATTAGAAGATATACAGTAGCCTGTTTTTATTGTTCACATCTCTAAAATTCTTTAATGCTGGTCTCTTTTTGTGCCTGTGGAGATATACAAACGAGGTGAAAACTGCAGACAAATAAGATAAAAAATGTGCTGCCTTTTAAAAGTACTATGAAAAATCTTGCAGAGATGAATGAACAGCTGAGGATTGCAGCACAGTGAATGGACTTGTGTGATTCAAATGGATCAATAAAATGGGTTGATGAACAGCTTTATCTAAATAACTTCTGAGCAGGGTTTTTTTTTGTGTAATCTAAAGATTTCTTATCAGCTGTGCTGCTTGCTGCTCAATAGAAATAGGCATTCACATATTATACAAATTCCTTTTGCGTCCAAGCAGAGAAATTAATTTTATCAGCTTGTAACAGTGCTTTTAAGTTTGTGGATCACTGTATGTGATTTCAGGAAAGCCAGAAGCCCAAACTGCAACTGTAATTGCACATACGTGGTAAAATATTCTGGAAGTCCTTTCACAGGTTTTTTCCTATGATGGCGATTAGGGGCAGGGAATTAATGAGTGTAGGAGTTTGTGCTGAGGAGATTTAACTCAAGCCTGGCCTCTAGAGGTGGTAAATGAGTTGTCCTCCTTCTTTCAGATACTTAGACAAGGTACATTCTCAGATTGTCTTGGTTCTCATAAAAACCAACTTACTGCTTTTGAAAAGCTAGTGCTTTTTGTTTTTAATTACAAGAAGATTTGTCAGGTTTTTCTTAATTTTAATTAAGTGGCCAAGTTCTTCTGCTAAAAATGATCCTTAATACAGGTGCAAATTCGACCTTGGAACCTAAGTGACAGTGACTTTGTGATGGATGGGTCTCAGCCTTTGGATCCAAGAAAAACAATCTTTGTTGGAGGAGTTCCACGGCCTCTCCGAGCTGGTGAGTAGAAGAAAAATGTAGGACATGTAGCAGATTAAGTAGAAAAAAAATGAGGAAAGATAAATAGTATCTGTCAAAGATCAGAAAGTGGACCCTGTATTTTCCAAAGATCACAGCTTGCTTTCTAAGACAAGGAGTACCTTCCTGTTTACAGAACACAAACAGTGAACATGTTTTACCTTTTAAATAGGTTACTAATTAGGATTTCCAGTAAAAAGAGTTTTCCTCAACTTTGCATAATATCCTAATTTGATAGGCTGATTTTTTGTAATGTAGACCGTCTTAATCCAAACCCTGATTTGTTTGGTGAGTTCGGACAAGTTCCCTGTCCTTTGACTGGAAGACAAAGACCACATCCTTCTCCCAGACCCTTTCCAAACGAATTCCAACCTCAGCTCTATGATTTCTGCTTCACTTTTATTCACCCCTTACCTTAATTCTCCCAATGGAGCTATGGACGTGGCCTCTCAGCTGTTGTGCATTGGGAAGAAAAATTTCTCCCAACCCAGGTCTCTTGGTGGCCTCACATGGAAGACCATTTTCCAGACTTACTTCTAATGTAGCTTCTTTCCCTCCATTTTTTTTTTCTTCACCCTTCTGCTCTTTTTCTTCACTTTTATTTGCAGAGCCATAGACAAGACTCCTTAGCTTTTGGTCAGAGGAAAGATTTATCCCAGCCCAGGACTCCTGGTAGTCCTCATTTTGTTTTGAGGGCCCCATTTGGGCACTGCTCCCAATTGTAGCTCAACCCTCATTGTTTTCTTCTAATCCTGACATTTTTTGGTGAGCCAATGACAAAGTCATGAAGCAATTTAAAACATTTCTCCTAGCCAGATCTTTTGGCAGCCTTACTTCTGTTTATATTCCCTTTCCATCCTCACTCCAAGGCAGCTGCATGGTTTGTCTTTCTCATCCTCTCAACCCTAATCCAAATCCTGATCCTAATCCTGGGAAACCGTGGTAGACAAGGCCTCTCAGTCACTGTCTGGAAGAAAGACATTCATTGTAGCCCTCAGTTTCCTTCAGCTGCCTCTTTCCAGCCCAGTGGAACTTCAACTCCTCACTTTATCTTTTGCCTAATCCTAAATATTTTGGGAAGCAGTACCAATGTCCCCCGGCTATTGCTGACAGTAAGATTTCTCTTATTCCAGGTTTCTTGGTGGCTTTCACTTTCCTCACCATCTTAAAATAAAGCCCAATTGTAAGGTGGTAATTATGTAAATAGTAACAATTAAACATCAGCTCATTCCTAATGATAGCCTTTATAAAACTGTATGCCATTTGGCCTGTCATAGATCACATTTGAAATGCATTACATTTGAAAACTGATGCCTTTAAATAGGTAACTTGTCCAAAGCAGTTTCCATTTCTTCTTGTTTACAGCTTTAAAGATCAGATGCAAAATTTTTCCTAAGATATTCGAACATTGCCTGTTTCCTTGCCCTGGAATCTTATATATTCCTTCTCTATTGGCAAGAGTAACTTAGTAGAACTACTATTGTAATTGTGTTTGTGATGTTTATTCTGTACTGTCACTCTTTGAGATCACTACCCAAGTGATGATTCCAAATCGTTAGAAAGCAGAAGAATCAACTAATCACTATATTATGCTGGTAGTTTTTCCTTTCTCTTTGGAGCAAAAGTATTCCCTGGTTTGGTAGAATAAGTCAGACATTTGTTTGCTTGTTGCAAATGGACAAATTAGCATATGGTCTTCCCTGCACACAGATTTATAAAAAAACATATACCTATTCAATTTACTAATGAAAATTTTGTGAGAACTATGAGAATTTAAATATTTAGTATTCGTGGGTTTTAATTTTATTTTAGGTAGTTAAATGGTAACTTGCTACAGGAAATGTTTTCACATATTAGCACTAGAAAATGGCTGACTTGGCAGGGCCTGTACAGGTCTCAGTTCTTGCACTGTCCATCTGACAAATCTCTGGGCCTGTGAGGTTTTACACAGAGCTTGGCTCAGTGGCCATACAACCTTGCACAATTCACATGGCTCTCCCCTGCTTTCTTCAGCCTCTTTACTACTGCCTTCACTTCTTTCCCTTAACTGTCCTTCTCTGTGTCCTCAGCCATGCACTCAATCTGTCTGATTTTATGAATATTTATAGCTTCTTTAGAGTTATTGTTAATATCATGAAAAGCAACAAACCATTTTAAAAGATCCACAATCAAGGTAATGTTCTACCAATTTAAATACTAATTTAAATTGCACCTAAAATGTAGGCATGCTTTACCTGCAGGAATTTCAGATTTTTGTTTCCAATGTGAAACACATCTTGATATCTTTTGAACCTTAGTACTTAGGGCAAAATATCAGATTCTAAAAACAGGAATATCCCAAAGTGATCCTACATGTAAACTAACATTAAAAAGCCTACCAAGTAGCAGAGTTTTATTATGAAATATTGTAAATTCTTGTTTATCTGATACCTATTTTAACAGTATAACTCTGCATTTTTTATTTTTTTTTTTCACATTTCAGCCACATCAACTTTTTTACAGATTCTGGTTTTTGCCTTTATATTTTACTATAATTCATGTAAGGTTGATTCAATCTGTGTTTCACTTTGCAATTTTAGACTTTGGAAGACACGTCTGATAAGGCAAATGGTGCTTTTTAAAATGCAACAATCCAAATGCAACACCATTATTTATGTTAAATCTGTTATATTTAACAATTGACTCCTTGCAGTTGAATTGGCAATGATTATGGACCGTTTATATGGAGGTGTCTGCTATGCTGGCATTGATACAGACCCAGAGCTGAAGTACCCAAAAGGTGCTGGCAGAGTGGCTTTCTCCAATCAGCAGAGCTACATTGCTGCTATCAGTGCTCGCTTTGTCCAGCTCCAACACAATGACATTGATAAACGGGTAAGTAAAAGAGCCTGCAGCAGAATGGTTGTCACCAAACTGTACAAGTATTTAAAAAATCTTTATTAGCATTGTGTTGGAGAATATTGTAAGTTCTGTTCTTCAGATGACATTTTTCAAATTTTTAAAAGCTTATTTGAGCACCTAAAGCAGAGTGAAAAAATACTTTATACATCTTAAATAACTGTTTAGTGCTAAACCCAGAATATAGTTGATTGTAAGCTCATTTGTCCTTGGTTCTCTTTTGAATTCCATAGGTCAAATTCCATAGCCTTTCCCAGCTTCATTCTCCTCCTTTAGATGTTTGCTTATTGTGCATCAAGCTTCTGACAGTTTTGCTGTTATTAGGCCATTTTCTGTCAGTAGTGTAGGTCTAGAGTTGAGGTCTCTAAAGCACAGGTTTATTGTAAAAATAAAATAGGTAGTGCTGACCTCAAAAATCTTCAGAATTAAACTAAAACCAAATGCCATAAGGTGCTTGATAGGCAGAAGAGGGGGAGATGAGATGGTTTTGTTCAGTCCATATGAAGTCCCTCATGGGCTTTTCAAATATGGTGTGAAGTTACAGTATTCACTAAAATTTGACTTGAACACATTAAAAGAAAGCATTACTTACTTTCCAAAATTATTTTTTTCCCCTGGACCTTCTGTCTTCACCTCTTGATTACACATAAAAAAACACCAATGTTTTTGAGGGCTCTGCATTTAGAGTTACTCAAAAGGACACACAGCATGCACTACTGTTATGTATTTTTCTCATAGGAATGTCTTGTTTTTTCCTTAATCTGGTGTAAATGTTTTTTTCAGAAGTCAGTTTAACAGGTATTGGGTGTGTCTATTGTGTGCAGTATGCATATAAAGCCACAGCTGCAAAGTTCAAACTATTTTGACTTTGTCTTTACAAACTTGAATTGTACTTTTTGTCAGTTTCGAGGAGCTCATGGAGTTATAAGTCCTCAAACAATTTGTGTGTGGTGCTTTACACCATATTACATTAACTAAGACAAAGCTATTCCTAAGCATTTCTTGTCCATTAGATTCTGAAAAATCTTACAGAGAGATTGAGAAGTTTACTTTTGGAGTTTTAATCACACATTGAACCCGTTGAGATTTATATATCAGCCATGCTTGCAACTTTCTAAGCTTTAGGCTAAGGCCACAAAAGGTGACTGGCTAGTAATTTTTTTCATCAATCTGTTCTTCTTTTACTTGGTGGACTGATAATTTAAGTTCATTTAGTTACCTTTTATATGTTTTTAAAATAGATTTATGTGTGAGTTTGAAGAAGTATGAAGTCTTTTAATGAATCCTTAAATTCTAATTTTTAAATCTAATAGATTGAAATCCCTGTACAGCAAACATTCTTAAAATTATTTCACTAGTAACCAATGCAAGAAAAGAGAAGACAGAGAGAGAGAAAGAGACTCTGTTTGTTTGAGACCTTCACAATTCATGCTTGGGAAATCTGAGTAGGTGGGGATCTAGAGCTGTGCTGGACATTGGACCTGCTTTCTTCCAATTTCATTTGAGACAGTGCTGTTTTATTTTACATGATGCTTCTAATTTTAGTGATATGGCATCTGATATGCAAAATGGCAGTTACTCAGACTTGTTCCATGCAATACTAGTAGCAGGGTGTAATTAAAAAAAAGTAGATTGGCAGCTCTAGCTGTTCCTTAGGCAAGAAATGTAACTCACTGTATAAGCTTTACTTCAAAAGAGTAACATTTGTTGAAGTGTGATCAGGATAAGCTGCAGTAAATTCAGCATAAAGCTTTTTTTGTAGAATGTTTCTTGTCTTTCAGCTCAACGTCTCATTCTGTTTCTTTAAAACATATTTAAGTGTTGTTACTAGAGTGAGGTTTTCCTTGCAATATACAAATTGTGCCTGACTGGCACTGCTGCAGTTACAGCAAAATTATTTATAATAAATGTATACTTCAATTTTTTCTGCTTTTTCTAGTGCAGTTGACTGTACTTAAACCACTTTATAAATAGCATCAGGGAGCCATAAGAATTAGACATGCATGAACTCATGATTTCCCTGGAATGAATGAACACTCAATTTAAATGTGTAGGCACAATTCATAGGAACATATTCAATGTCTGTAATAGCATTATTGCAAGTGCCTAATCATGCATCAGTCCTGCTGTGTTTGGCACAAGTGCTTCAAAAACAAAAGGCATTCCAGCCTCAAGTTGTTTACAACTGAGTGTAGGACAAAAGTCAGCAGCTCTCCAGACTATTTGTAATTGATGGCAAGGCCCTAGTTGGAACTACAATGAAATTTTATCGCACCTGAAGAGCTAAAAATCTTTAGCTTGTGATTTTTGCCAACAAAGTGGAGAGTATTTAATGTAAGTTCAATAGGAATCTCTTCCTAGTCTGGTCCTACATTTTGCAAATCACAAAAAAAAAAAAACAACAACAACAAAAAAAAAAAAAAAAACCCAGACAAAAAAATAATCTTCTGTGGAAAAGAATGTCTGAAACTCAATAGACCTCTGAAGTTTAGAAATATAATTTCGTTCATTACAAATTTCCTTCCTAAATGCTGCACTCATGGCCTGCCCCTGTGCCCCTGTAACAACTCTATTCAGATTACTGGAATTTTCTTAATGGAAAATCCCTGGAGATTTTTACTGTACTTCCATCTTAGTACTTTCCCACACCCAGCTTTTCCAAGGAATGTTGAATAGTTACGAAAGCACACCCTTCTTTCTTGAGATTTTCTGACAGGTAAAGTGCATGCTATGAAAATTGAATACCAAACTCTTGGGTTAATCCTGCATCAGTCAGAACCCTTCAGTAGAGCCAGAAAGAATTAAAACACTGGGGCTTGTGTTCATGCTTAGCAAGACTGTGAAACATTCTTACAGTTGTTTTCTTGTCTTGGTGCAGGTGGAAGTGAAGCCATATGTGCTGGATGATCAGATGTGTGACGAATGCCAGGGCACTCGCTGTGGTGGAAAATTTGCTCCATTCTTTTGTGCCAACGTGACCTGTTTGCAGTATTACTGTGAATACTGCTGGGCCAGCATACACTCCCGTGCTGGGCGGGAGTTCCACAAACCACTGGTAAAGGAGGGAGGTGACCGGCCCCGCCACGTCCCGTTCCGCTGGAGCTGAACCCCGGCCGCGCCCAGCCAGAAGTACTGGAGTAAATAAAATTGAGTGAAAAGAGAGCGCTGCCTCAGGGCTTAGTGTTCTGGAAATCTGTGCATTCGTCCTCGACTTTAATGAAGATATGGGTCTTTTTATTACTATTATTATTATTTACAGTCACATTACTGAACTCAGTGTCCAGTATAATACAAACCGGCAGAGTGTAACTGTACTGATTTTGCACTTTGATTCACACAAACATCTGCTTGGTACCTTAATTTCCTACACAAGACTTGTCACTAGTGACATTATGTAGACTGCCATTCTCATCAGTCTTCACTGGGCTGATGTGTATGTGATGAAGATTTTTTTATTGTAATTATAATTATTTTTATTTTTAAACTGGAGCATGCACTTATTTTCAGAAATTTAGACTTGCCCCTAGCAGATGACTTACCAAAGGTAATATTCACAAGTAGGTGGCAGATGTAGCAAAAACTTAAACAGATATTCAGCAATCATTAGTTTGGGTCATTTAGAATAGTAATAACCCTTAAAGAAAATAAGCCTTTAGTTGCTCTCGATTTTGACTTGTAAGGATGATACCTCATAAGCTGGATCAGACTTTTTTCTTTTGTTTTGCTGAGGGTTTTTTTTTTGTTTTTTGTTTTTTTGGTTTTTTTTTTTTTTTTTTTTTTTTTTTTTTGTTCGTTTGTTCTGTTTTGTTGGGTTTTTTGTTTTGTTCTGTTAGGGTCTTTTAGTGTTATGTAAATGTATGCTGCAATAGCTTTTGCTGCTATTAAAATGGTATTACTAATACCATAATACTCTATTCAGGCTAGGGTATCAATTAAAAATGAATATGTGATTAAAATAGTGATGGCTGCTGAAAGGAGATCAGTATAGCATACAGAAAAGCTTCCAAGGAAGGTCAATATTTTTTGACTGCATGTTTACTTAATCAGGTTGCTGCATGCAATAAATTTTATATATGTCTAATATAAAACCTGCCCACAATGCACAAATTATGAATCTACGTAGGCTACAAAATGCTCAGTAACAAAAAAAATTGATTACTGACTGGAGGAAGGCATGCCTCAGTAAATGTAATGCTTCTGAAATTAGGATCAGCCCATTACAGAATGACCTATATTACAACAAATATAAAAACTAGCTGTAGGATATTCTTAAAAAAAATTTGTGGATGGTAGATGAAGTACTTTGCGGTGCTCTGTTATATATCGTGCAATTTATTTTATATAGTAAAGTGATTATGTCTAGTACTGTGATCAAACTTAACTGTTAAAGCCTCTGTATCTGACATTACACATTTTTGACAGTTCATAACAGGTACATAAACAGAAATGAGCTCTTAGTTACAATCTCTCTCCTAATGCTTGCATCATTTATGTAGCTGCAGACCTTGTCCAGAAAACCAAAGAGCTCATGCTGGCGTACATACACTACCGATTAGATAGTCTGTCAAACTAATAACCTAGGCACATTTAAGGAAGTTAGGTAACAAAGTGGTGCTAAAGAAATGTCTGCATATTAAAGTAACGTGAGATGTCTGCTCTGTGGACGTGGCGTTATCTCTCTAATCCCTGGATGTATCCTGTGAAGCTTGAATACAATTAAGACCTGCTAACACAGTGGACATTTTTTTAGCATGAACTATTGGGCTGCAGATAGCATATAAATATAAACACACTTGGTATACTAATGATTGTGAGAATGTGTACACTATTTTTTTTTTTCTTTTTCCTCCTTTGTTTTTGCAGTTCTGGGGACAATCTGACTGGATATGACACCGCATAGTAGATTTAAATGTTCTGGGTTTTGTTTGTTGTGATGTCCTTCTTTGTGTCTAATTTAGTAAGTTGGTTTTCCCAATGTTTAGTTGCAAGTATTGGCTTTGAAAGGATTTTTTCTGTTTTTGGAGAAAAAAAAAAGAAAAAATAGTTTTTTACTGGTTTAAAATGCTTATTATAATTATCCCTTTTGAAGTTACTTCTGGGCGGTTTTGTGATATTGCTTTTCCCAGCCCAGGTGTCTTTTCTGTTTTTTTTCATCTGTACAAGACATTTTGTTATGCACTACTTTTTGTATCTAGACAGTTTTCAACAGTTGGCTGATGATTTTTTTTAAAGAAAAAGGCATGCTTTCTGACTGACATGATCTTTTGCAATACCTCAATTTTGAAATATAGGAAAGAAAATGATATTTTCTAAGTAAGTTTATTCAGAAAAATATATATTAATTTAATTCTGCAAGAAAAATGATTTAACAGATGGGTAACTTTATTTTTTTCATGCTTATTTGAGTTTTTTTGAAAATGAAGAAGTTAGAGCTTTATAACTGTAATATTAAAGATCATAGCTAACCTACAGAAGTCTACCTAATTATGTGAAAGAAGTAAACCTTTTTGAAGAAATACCCCTCTTTCATGTAGAAAAATACTCCCAGAGAGAAAGAGAGCGAGAGCGAGAGAAGCTGGAAAATGTACAATATAGCATAATGTTGGATTAAATCTGAAACAAAATCATCATAAAGAACAGGTGTTAACACAAACTCCATTTGGTGCTGAAAGTTGTGAATAGAAGGTGAAAAAATATTTTCCCTTAATTTGTATATTTATAATCAAGTGTGATTATGCACGACTGACCAGAATTGTGAGAGTTCTTCTGTTTGTATTTTTTTAAAGAGAACTTTTTTTAGTTTATTAAATTATGACATGCTCCCTTTTGTTTTGTAAATGAATGTGCCCCTGAGTTGTTAATATGTTATATTAAAAGAGGGTCCTTCAAAAAAAGTTATTTTTTAAAATATGGAGTTCTGAACTGCAACTTGACTAAGAAGCCCCTGGGTACAACAGGTCCTATTGTGGCCTTTTCTGATGTGAGACTTGAACTAGTCGATTTTTTTGAAGGCTAACCTAACCTCGACTATTTGTTGTTATGTGCAATACTGTTTGTACTGTTTGTATAAAAAAAAAGAAAAATGAAAAGAAAAAAGGCATAAATCTTTATTGCAGATTTATTTTCATTGCAGACTTTAGACATTGTGATTCACTAAAATCATTTTTCTACTGTCAAATATGTACCTTTTCTTCATGCTGGTATTTTTTCAATAGTAATGTAGCCTTTGTACTGAGACAAATTTTCATTGTTATTTTTAGAAAGATTTTTTGCTAAGAAAAAAATTAAACATATTTACATATTTTTCATTTTTATTTCGTATTTTCTTTAAGGAGTGCTTTCTCAACCATTAATATAGTTGTTTCTGGGAGAGACTTTCATATCTGGTCAATGTCATTAATATTATTTTGTATTTTTACTTGGAATAAATTAATTTTATGATGCTGATTCTTTAAAAGTTTATTTTTTTCATTTTCAGTTATTTTTGAAGCTAAAATCTTTGTAATATTGTTACTAAAGTGTCTAGTTTTTTGAAATGCAAAGCTTTATGTATTAACTTGCTGATGTGGTTTACAATAGTGTGGCAATGATGAAAATGGTTGGTTATGTAAAGTGATTGGAAAATTGTAACAAAGAATTGGGCAATAAAATGACAGAATGAAGCAGAAAAAACGTGATATTTTGAAAAGCCTTTTCCTTTATCAAAATGATTTAGGGAGATAATAGGGATGTCACAGTACCAGTTCGCTGTCTAGATTTATACACCACCAGTGTTGATGAAATACTATTGCCGTTATAAGGAACTAAATCTATTGAACAATGGGTTTTTGACCCTGCCCATTCAGCATAATTCTTCATTACTTTTCTTGTCATGAACTCAATAAACTCTCTTTTCAATAGCCTTAGATTGAACCTCCTAAAATATATATTCTTCATTGTATTTTGCCACCGTGTTATTTATTTAACGAAATTGCCCCTTTCCTGCACAGGTCCCTCTCTGCATGCGTTTCTCAGTGGCAGCGTGGAGCAGACTGTCGGTGCCCACAGCATTTCCTAACCCAGCCACCCCACGTGGGTGGGAGCTGCCAAGTTAATGCAAAATCCTCTCTGTCCATGCCCCGGTAGCAATGCAGTAACTCATATTGCCACCACGTCTGAACATCCGTTCAGCTTCTTTGTCTTTCTCCGTTCTTCTCTCTCGTGTCTTTGTCCCTTTTTTCTTTTGTATTGGCATTACCAAGGGCCAGTATCAAAACACTTTCCACCTCCATTTCCATCACCTTTGTTTCCCTATGCAGCCAGAAGAAACCCCTTCCTGAAGCCAGTGACTCTGTTCTGGCACCTGAAACAATCCAGACTAAAACTGGTGTTGCGTAAACAGGGCATACAATGACTTTCTCTAGACAAAACTCTCGCTTCCACAAGTCGCCGATGACCTTTTAGACTTAACTTCTGCTCGAGCGTTAGAGTGGCTCGTCCGCGACTTGTGGGAAGGAATGTGCCCAGAGTTGGTCTATTGTGTATCCTCTGTGTGTTCAGTTCTGTAAGTAATGTATAGACTAGATCAAATAGTGAAGTAAAATTTAGACTCAAATTAGGTACTACTGGTTGGAATGTACACAAATTGCAAACAAAGGAGATTAAGGAATGAAGAGGGAATAAAAAATTCCTGCTAAGTGGTACAAAGTTTATGCTTATATTTCTGCCGACATGCTTGTATTTTATAGCCTGCTAGCAAGGCATGGGCTAAAACAAATTGTATTGCAAATATGCAGTTAGCAAATAACTTTGCTGATTTCACTATCTGTTAGAGTAGTAAAAAAAAAAAAAAAGAAAAAAAAAGAAAAAAAAAGAAAAAAAAGGCGCTTAACTGGGAAAAGCTCCCATGTTAATATTTCAGTATTGTGACATCTCTACTTGCAAGGTATGAGTGAAAGATTAGTCACAGATTTGTAGAAATGTCTCTTTTGTTTAATCTGCTTGTATGTAGTTGCTTTTATGCTAGTTTGTATGATGTCAGCTAAACCCTTTTTCTTTTCCTTCCTTTCTTTCTTTTTTTTTAAACAGACAAACTTCTTAATCTCTGCTGCTATAGTGTTCTATCATACCACGGAGTATTTTATATTCATGTTAGTGACTACTCTATACCCCAAATGGGTAGCTGGTCAGAAATCACATTGGTCACATAATTCTGACACACTCAAATTTACATGACAAAAAGTTCATCAGTAAGTAGAAAACCAGGGTGCTAACAAGAGATAATTTTTGCTCTTTTTTCTTTCCTGGATGTAGTTCTGTTGGGGTATAAAGTATTAGATATTTGTAATTTTACTGTCAAACTAATGGACATAACTTTTAGAGCATTCACAGCTAAGATCTCTGTACTTGTTTTTCAACTAATTTTAAATGTACTGTATCTTTTATTACATGTTCTCTTAGATTGTTTTTGCTAGTAATTCTAACAAGGCTTCTTCCTTTTTGGCTTGGACTAATGCTTGTATGGAACTGCAGTACTGTGACTAAACATGGAGCTCAATGCTGCTATTGCTTACAACTGCTTAAACTTTGTAGTTTGGACTTTATTTTTTTCTGTAATAACTTATTAAATATAGTTGTATGAAGTACTGATATTTGTCATCCTTTGCACATGCTAAGGAAATCTTGGGATATGCATTTTGGGAATGTAAACTAGATACCCCCCAAGGTTAAACAAAGACACACTTTACATGCACACAAACTCTCTTTTCTAGTTATTTTATAATGCAAGTATATGGTCCACTTATGTATTCTCTCTAAAATGGAAAAGCCACCTTAAAGAGGTATTTATTACACTAAACTGAATGTAAATACTAAAATAAATATGATGGAAATATTTCTGGGAATGTGGAATCAAGTGCCTTGAGAGAAGGAACTGTTGAATTACTTTCTCTGAGCTAAAGAAAAGTTGCTGGCTAGCATATTGCACTCTTTTATTAGCAGTTTAACAATGGTTGCAGGCAGAAATTAGATTGATCAGTTAAAAAAAGGAAAAAAAAACCACTGCAACAGAGGTTTGTAAAAGTTTATTTTTTAAGAAGAGAAGATAAAGCTCAGCTTTTAGCTACAGCTGTTTAGAATGCTACAGGACACTTCCTTGAAAAAAATGTGAATTCTTCTATGTCAGGGCAAGTGAAGGCCTCAAGAATAGTGCATGGTCTGTCACTGCTTTCTTTCAATGTCTGCATAAATGCAGCTCAAGAGCCCTGCTGGAACTATCAGCACTAGAAATTACAGGCTGACTTTTCTCAGACTGGTAGTGAATAACCATATCTTTCAGGAGAATGGTCTGGCTGCTCTGCCAGGAGAAGTGCTTTTGCAAGGCAGTGAGCTGTAATGTTCATTCCTGGACTGAATGAATGTATGAGAAGCTGTGAGCTTCTCCTTACTTCAGAGTTAAATTTGAGAAGGGAGTTCTTCAAAACACCTTCCAGTTAATCGCTCAGTGTAGCTTCTCACTGTACCATGTTCCAAGTCCATTGGGACAAAAATCAGTCTGAGTTTAGCTCCTCCTCAGTTAAAGAGGACAGCTGTGGGAAGAAGGGCAGCTCCTCTGGACCTTCTAATCCCCAGGGCTTCCCTTCTTGATGAAGTCAGCCATGCTGCTGGCAAGGTACACTGATACTGATAACTCCCTTCTCCAGCTGATAACAGCGTTTACCTCAGCCTTTGCCTGCATTAAAGAAAGGCTGCAGTAACTTAATTTAAACCAGTGCATTTAAGTACAAAAGGCTGCATGGCCTCTTTTGCTTCTGCTTGGTATGTGGTATTTTGGCAAACTTAACCTGAACTAAAATAGTCACCTATGTGACTATGGAAGTGTGTTAAGCCTATTTAGACATGCTCCAAAGCTAAACATTTTTGCACTCAAGGCACCAAAGCAACGTGTCCCCCCTCAAACAGACCTGCAGAAAAGCTGAAGCTTAGCTCTTAAAAGCCATAATCTGCTTTCCTCTGTTTAGCAAAAGATAAACAGCATGAGCTCAGAGAGAGAATTGCTGCATTCTCTCCCAGGGATGAATCAAGAAATGGGTTTTAAAACAAGAAACCTATGTTACCTGTTTTCATAAAAATGTTACAAGCTACTTGCAAAACCCTTATAGAACACAATTCCATTATGAGCACAGGGCAAAGTTGGATGCACCAGCTGCACACACAAACAATGCCTGTTCAAATGAATCCCCTCCCTCCCCTGGGGCAAGCAAGTTTTTGGAGTTTATTTTGGGTGACAAACTGCTTATCCAGCAACTAGAGAAGGAAACATGACAAAGGTCCAGAAATCTCCCCCTTTTCCTGTTTCTGAGGGAGAAATAAACTACCAGCAAGTGTAAAGGCATATGGCAGGCCCTTGGCAACAGCTGGGACAGAATTGGTGCTGTCCCACCCAGAGCACAGTGGCTTCCCCATTACTTGAGTACCATGGGAGGCACCTTGGGCTAAATCAATAAAACCAGGTCTCCATTTAGGAGCTTGAGGGATGTTTATTTGCTACCAATTTCCTAAAATCTCCTTTGAGCTGCTGCCCTAGCATTGTTTGGGCCTATGTTTTTGTGAACAGGAATATATAAAACTGTTTGTGTCATAATACTTCTCAATTGTTCAATAATGTAAGATCTACCTAAATTCTCAGGGTATTACCCTGGGGTTTTTGCCTGGAGGCCTAAACACAGAAAGCATTTGCAAACATATTTATTATGTTTGACATACTGGAGAACAGAGGTGTATTTCTCCTTCTCTATCCAGTAGCCTGAGTGGTCAAAACACTTGGGGATATCTTTATGTTTTACTATTTTCTTTTTCAAAATTTCCTGCACTGTGGAGCAAGAACTAAACCTATTTACCCATGGTTGTGGCAATGACTCTCAACTATTTTTTGATACGCATTTTGCTCTCTACCAAGTGAAGAATGGTCTCTGGAAGAGCATAAGCATCACCATTAAGGTAAATAATCAAAGTGGTTGTTCATGAAATTACACGTAACAAGATCCTGCCCTCTGAGACAATTTCTTGACTTCCTTGCCAGCTTCAGCATGTACCCAGTGAAATGGAAGTCTGAAAGAGAGATAGAGCTGGTACAATTCATACACAAAATAATTCTACAAAATACTGCCAAAAGTCATGGCAAAGATAAATGATCTCATCTCATCTGTCCTCCAAAATCTTTGCCTTTCAGAGTTACAAAACCCCCTCTGATCTCGTTGTCAGACTACAGAACATGGTCAGAGTCAAATAACAACTGTGAAATTCTAGGAGATGGGCAAAATGTTGTTCACAATGTACCTAATTCCTCCAACTGTGCCTTGTGTGTATTGTTGTACTCAGGGCCCACAGAATCACAGCATAGACACATGTGCCAGAAATGTCCTGCTGAGCAATCTGCCTCTACCTTTCTTTCTACCTGCATGCTACCATTTGTAAATGGGCAAATTCCAGTCACTCTGACAGGATAAACAAGAGTATTTGATTATTACACTGAACTCAGAAACAGGGCAGAAAGCAGAACCCACAGCTTCCCCCTCCCAAGTGGGTGTCCAAGCCTTTCAGTCAGTAAGTCATTCCTGTGCTCTACCCTCTTAGTCCAGAGAAACTTAATTTGTTATATATAGAAGTGGAACAGCAGAAAGCAAAAGCCTTACTCAAGTCAGGCAGCATAGTGCAAGGAAGCACTACTGTTGTGAGTATAAAACACTCTGTGTGATAAACCACCCTGAAAAGCAACTAAATTCGCCCATGCTGAAGAACCTTGAGTATTTCTGCATTGCATGTACTTACAGATGTGTAACTCAAGGACCAGGATCATGCCATGGCCACCACAGTCTAAACAACTAGACAAGGTGATGCTCAAATTCAACATCACTGGCATAATTTGTAGATTCAGCTTTGAGACCTTGACTTGTTTTTCCTTTTCTCAGTTCAGAATTTTTTGAAATGTGTACATTAGGTGCTTAGGTTGTTCTATTCAAAGATGCTAAATATTGATGCCAGACAACAGCAGAAAATACATACTCCAACAAACACTGAAAAAAAATCACCTGCCACACAGAGAAAAATGACTCTAAAGTCTTGAAGTGCTGAAGAACCTGCACTCTGTGAGGCAAAACATGAAATATTGATAATGCAATCACAGACCTTCGCACTCCTCCATGCCCCTCACCCCAATCCTACAAAGGACAAAAAAAAAAAAAAAAAAAAAAAAAAAAAAAAAAAAAAAAAAAAAAAAAAAAAATCCAGAAATAATAGAATGTTTTAGCACTTTTCTGTTGAGAGAGTTTAGAGGCAGAGAAGTACCATTACTTTATGGCCATGTAATGAAAGCACTACCCTCAGAGCAGGATAGGATATAAACATGACAAACTGTAATGGTCTCTTGCTAATGTTTTTTTCTGGAAAAATCCATCAGACACCAGGGAATTTCAGTGCTACAATTCCTTCAGTAAAACTACTTCAGTCACTGCCCTGAAAAAAAGTTTAGTATAGACTGTACAGCCAGAAGTCCAGAAAAAAACCTGGTCATGAGGAGATATGACTTACTGAGTCTGGAAACCTTTACACCATTATATAACCCAGTAACTTCTGTAATTAACTCCCTGCTGTGTAATGGCTGTTGACATCTAATCCTCAATGAAACTGGGGGGTGTATGAGACAAAGGAAAACAAATGCTAAGATATGTGATATCCTCTGCATTTGTCAGACTATTCTTACACAACATATTAGAAGAAACCCTTAAATTTACCTCCATCCTGTGAGTCTTAGCTCCACTGAACAGAGCCTATAGAGTGTAGAGTACATGTATAAAGTAAGAGGAAAAGCATCAAAGTGTGGGGATGAACCTTTTCTGCTGTTTGGACTTTTACTAACACAGTATCTGTGACACACAAAAGGACTCTTCACACAAACATAGCTCAGTCTGCCTTTGACAGAGCAACTGCAGCCCTGAGCTGAAGATGTCTGCCGCTGCCCTTAAGCAGGACAACCACTTTTGTTTGGAAAGGGATCTTAAGGGCCATCATTTCTGTCTTGTGTTTGATTTCTTGTTTCTGAACAACATAAGAGGGCAGATAGGTGACAATGGCCTTTCCACTGAGGAGCGATGCCAGAAATAGGACAACACCACATGTCATTCTCCTTTTTTAAATACTACTCAAGCTTATGCTCTCCTAACCTAGTTTGAGCAGAATTTAGAACTATATTTATAGCAGGTCTTCCACTCTGGAAACTGCCTTCACTTGCAGAAAGGGTGTTCTCTAGTAATTAAATTGTTTATTTTGAGCTGCAGTATTGCCCCTGAGCAAAACAGTTTGGGCTAAGCCTGCCTGCTTTTGATCCCAATTTCCTAATTATTATGGATCACTCCCTTCACTTGTGTTTCTGTCAAGTGTGAAGAGTTCATGGGGATTGGTTGTATCAGTTCTTTTCACAGGGGAATTAAGCTGCATTCAAAATGCTGCAGCAGGTAACACAGAGTCAGCAAGTCGCAGTGGCCTTCTCTCAGACACTCCTCTTAAATCATGCTCTGAAGGAGGGATGTAACAGAAATAGCATTAGCCAGAAGTGAACACTTCATATCAAATACTCCAGTTGAATCTTTGCCCAATTTCCACACCAATTCCAAACGTGCTATCAGATTATAAGTTTGGGGGGGGTGTTGTCATCCATTTTGTGACTCTTGCAGAAACAGGACTGTGAGAACTCATGGGCCCCAGGAAATGGAGTCAGTGGAGTCACTCAGCTGCAATATGCAAATTCTGAAAACTTGGTTCTCTCAGCTTCCTAAAGCTCAGGCTGTACAGCTGAGCCAGAGCCCATGTGACTGTGAGTCTGCCCAGCTCCTGCTAAAATGGGTTCTCCCTGGCTATCTCCAGCACACATACTGTTCCCACAGACTGAGCCTGTCATCACCAGCTGCACCACCTGCCTGGGCTCCTGGGGCCCTTCTGCAGCTCCTCCTATTACTGAGCCATGTACTTGTAATGGCCTCGCCCTGGCAGTGGGACAAGGCAATCAGGGAAGGTGCTGGTTCTCTCCAGACCTAAAGAACGTGATTTCCCTTCTGAGGCTTTAGAAGGTGCTGATATCACCCCTCTGTCAGTCCCACCTCTCCCCACAAGCACAGTCCCAGACAGGGTGTGTAGACCCTTACACACACCTCTCCTCAGATCATCCTTGCTCTGAAGTATGAACAGAAGCCTCAAGTGCACAGCTGAGGAAAGGGCAGAGGAAAACCTCCCTGGGCTTTCTGATGCAACCCACTGAGCTGCATGCTCCCATTTATTCTACAGTAGCCAGGAAAATGTGTCATAAACTGAACCCCACTTCTTGCTGCTTTGCTTGGAGATATTTGGGGTGCACCTGGGAGCAGCTGTGGAATTGCTGACTGTAGTTCTCTCAGTACAGCTGACAGAAGCCCACAGCTACTTGTGGCATTTCCAGTTGGAGGAAGAGCTGAAGACGAGGAAATCAGGATGTAGTGGGGAGGGTGGTGTCCAAGGTGCTCATTTAGCCAGACCAACTCTGATGTGAAGTCACCCACTTAGCTGTAAATGGAAAAGAATAAAAGCTTTCCCAGGAAAATCTGCTTTTGCCATTCTCCCATTTTGACCTGAGTCAGGCTGGACAGACTCTGCTCTTCAGGAGAGAGATGTGGTTAAAAAGGAAGAGAAAAGACTACACTGTAGGGCAGTACTGTCTTCTCATTCATCCACAGCCAAGGGGGAAATGGCCGATGGCCTTCTTAGTACAAGTGAATTAAAAAAAAAAAATCATCACTGCCCAGAGGAAAGAAGAAACTCCCTCACTTGTACAGGTTATGGTACAATACAGTGAAGGATCCATTTTTTAAAAAAAATCTGGACAAGGAATAGCACCTTAGATTTAAATATATTTCCCTTACTTACAAATGTTCCAAACAGTCTGTCCTCTCCCTCAAGATTTAAGCTGCTATATATTCTCCACCTTGCCCTGAACAATATTTATCTCATGTGTAGCATGGAGCTGATGTAGCTTCATGTACTAGTTCAAAGGAGCTACACATTTCTCTCCCAATCCTGGTGCAAAAGCAATTCCATTTCCAATATGTCTCCTGGCTCTTATTCTGTACTGCCCTACTTCTAAACTTTGTGGAACAAGCACCCAACTTCGTAAAAGTGTGTGTAAAAATTTTGCCAGTTGTCTGGGTTACATTTTCATGCAACCTAAATAAGGAGTCTCAGCTTCAGCAATCCTCATTGCATGGCCTCTCAAGAAAACCATCCCATTTATTCCACCAAGGTATCTGTCCAATGATAAAGGACAGTCTCACAGGATGGAAGCTAAAGCAGATTTGCTGTCTGTGTTGACAGAGCAAAGGAGGCTACCAGTTTTCTACCAGGAGAGAGTAAAGCAGAAACGTTGTTAAATTTGGAGGAAGACTCCTGAGAGCCAAGATTTGAACAGCTTTAGAAGCCAGAAATTCCCTACTCAGCAATGCACTTTTAAACACAAGCCTGACTGACTGGATTTACTTATGTGCTTAAAATTACACGGGCACTGAAGTAATTCAGTGGGGCCAACAGCTATATCTGACAGTGAGCCAAAACATTTCCTACCCCAGTATGTACCAGTGTTCCTGCTCTTGAACCTGCACAAAGACCTGTGCCATTAATATGTAACTGAAGCCCTTGACTGAAAGGCTGTGAAGGACCTATTGCTAAACATTAAACTAGACATTTGTCCACCTGGACAAAGATCATGTGCATGCATGTGCAGCTCATCAAAGCCAGATGGAACCTGTAAAGACAAATGAGCTGGCCAGCAATCCTCTCAGATTTTCTGGACAGCTGTGTGCATGCTTCCAAAAGGTTCTCTGATGATACCCAGGACAAGTAGATTCCAAATTCAACTTCTGAATGAGGACAAGGACCTCGGACTGAAGGAAATTCCTCTGATTTTATTCTCTGTTGAGTCTTTCATCTACATTTGCTCCCGGCTGATGTAACGACACCTCATTGAAATGGTTTCTAAGAATATCATATGCATTGCTCAGAGTGCCTGCCACATAATTCAGAGCTGAGCACCACAGCACAGGGGATTAGCCCTTCATTTCCATTTGTGGCCCTTAGATGAGAGAGTTGTTAATTCAGCAGTTCATTTCAGAGAGAAACTAATATCTGCCCTTTTTCAAATCAGGTGGGCAGCTGAAAATTCAGGGTTGGCAGATCAAACAGACAGACTGCAGGCAGAGATTGCACACAGAATCAGGATGTTCTCTGGAATGATCCTATTTATGAACAACCAATTCCTCCTTCGGTCATCAGAGGAGAAATACATAAAACAGTGACAATATCTGAAGTCGCAGCTGCAAATGCTTTTGAAAGTGAAACTGTTGGTGTGGAAAAACCTTTAGTATTGTCTTAATCAAATTTAACTGTAGGGCCAAACTGCAAAAAATATTAAAGGATGTAATTAAAAATTGAAGTCCAAAACTGTTCCTGAAAACTCCTACTCAGCTGCTGCATAACTCTGAAGCTGTCTGAACTCTCTGGCTAAGTTGCCTAAAGGTGCCTCTGCACAGACCCAGAACTGCCTGCCCTGGCAAAGCAGAGTAGTCACTATATACTGTCTGCCTGAAGAGTACCAAAATCCAAAAAGCAAGTGTTTTTGTAGACCTGCGTTGCACACTTTCATTTCCCACCACCAAGCCTCCATCTTTTCTCACATTTCACAGGAAGAGCTTCAGTTGCAATGACATATCAAAGAAAGAAAAAAAAAATTAGATGACTGCAAGGACACAGAGGTGTGAATTCCACAGGACATTCCCACGTGCTAAAGAAGGGCAAGATCTCAGGTGTGCTGCTGTCCACACCACTTCCTCTTAGCTAGTCCTGGTGAGGTTCCATTGCCAGGTATGAAAGCATTAACTGCCCTCAACACTGGGCAGGTTTACAATTCCCCAACCACCCAACAGGCATCCAACAGCCTAAAAAGATGCACCTGACCTACTGGGTTTATGAAATATTATTAGCTGCCCCTATATGTACTCTAGGTAAGTGAATTATGAGCCTGCCTTGAGAATCAGCAGGTCTAGTGACCTGGTGTTATTTCTCAGAAACTTGCAATTACTAGGAATGCTTGTTAGTGATCTAGAAGGCAAATTAGTTCACCATGATGATGCCAACAGAGTATCTAAACCTGGACCACTCCCATGACAGAAATATTTTATCTCATTACAAAGGACATTCTGGCACAAATCTTCTGAGGGAAAACACACAGACCACAATTTTTGTGTTGCATCTGTGGACTAATTAGTGACACTTCTATGTTTAAAGCACCTTGTACAGGAGAAGAGTGAAGCAAACTGTACATACTCTACCCACACTTAAATGTGCCCTCCTATGATTACATCAGTGATTTATTAAAATATTTTGGGGGGGACTTCCTTTGGCTTTTAAAACAAAGAAATTAAAGGCCAGAGTAACTGCAACAGTAAGTGTCTTTGCAGGTGCTTCTCATTACAGCCTAGCACTCAGTGAGAAGGAATTTCTGACTGCACTTATTTCCCACACCTGTGCCACCAGGGCTGACTTAATCTAATCAGTGCATGTTCATTTGCTGTGTCTTCTGCTGCTGATCATGGTTAAGAAGTTTCCACTCCCTGGACACTTAATCCTATGTCTCTGACAGAGTTCCAGCTATCTCAGCTCTTATCTGTCTAATTACTACAGAATGCAAACTCACTCTACAAAAAACTCAAGTTGGAAAAAAGAATTAATAAAGTAGGTCAGCTGGTAGAACTGACATGACAAGACTTTCTGGAGAAGAAAAGGTCATAAAATGTAGTCACACCGAGCATCTCTTAAGCAACTTAATTTGCCTCTCACTGTGGCCTAAGACCAACTGTGCTTCAGAGGAAGAGCAGAATTTTATAGCAGAGGTTGTATGTTACCTTGCTCTTTATGCTGATTGGACTCTCAGGTGCTGTTGTGATAAAAAAATAATAGAAAAAAAGAAGAAGAAAAAAAAAGAATTAATGGAAAATTTATATAATTCATCAAAGGAAAGCCTATTTTGATTTGATTTGTTTTACAGCCTAAATATGACCACACTGACCACACTGCCCCTTCAGGCGCTTGATGGTTAAGTTTTGTAAGCAATCACAATTGTCTGCTTAGGACAAGGAATTCTTTAATTTTTACTAAACCTCTTTTAGGCTTCAGGTGCTAGTGAGACATTCAGGTATCCAGCTAATTTGATTTTCAGCCAAGCACAACTTAACCATTCACATTCCAGCTCCTTCAGACACAGTGAAAACTCTGAAAGCATCTTGAATATTTAGAATGTTTGCAAAAATTTCCAGTCTCCTCCTTTCCAAGAGAATACTAATCAGCAGATAGGGTAGAGCAGTAAAGATTCCTCTTTCTCAGGCCAGACTATAACTTGCCATTTAAAGTCAGTGTAGTTAACTGTTTGAAAGTATTTATGTTTCATCAGTGTCTAAAGGCCCCAAAGTAAAGCAGAGCTTTGTTAGGCCTGGCATTACATGAGGCAGAGAGAGTGAGTTTCTGTCCTGAAGAGCTGTCAGTCTAAGTATGAAAACCAAAATGAGCACATAAAAGTAACAGAAGGACTGAAAAGAAATTACTTCTCTGAAACCTTACAGCCAGTTAGGAATGCATTGGTCTCACTTATAATACTCAATAAAGACAGCCCTTTTTCCAAAAGAAAATACTAATTAATGTGATAGTCTCTTTCTGCCTCCATCTCCATTGTAGAGAACACATATTGGTATCATTTAATTTCTGTACTTAACAACTACAAGGGTATAAGGAGCTTTAATTGCTGGTTCTTTCTCCCTGTGTAAAGAGCTGAGGTTGAAAACCTGACCCCTGTTTGAAAGGACTGTGTTGGGTAGGGAGGTTATGAACGTTTCACATTTCACTGGGGATAGGTCAATGTTTCAAAGGCATGGCTGTGATGTCCAATAAGGGCTATGGCAGCATTCAGACAAAACTTGTACTCAGAAGAGCACAATACAAGAAGCTGCTTCTCAGCAATATCCCATTACATACACACCCATTTCCAACTGATACTGAATTAGTCAAAACCTATTCAATGCACTTAGGTTAACTGTACAAACCCCTTTAGTTTGCAAATCAGATCAGCAGAAGCTGGAAGAAAAGGTTTGCTCAGACATCAGGAACAACTCAGGCATCCAAGTTCGAAACAGTTCTGACTCAGTCTGGCTCACAGTTTCTGTCAGGCAGGTTAAAATGCATTGTTTGTACCAAAAAAAGCATGAACAACAGCTCTGCCTTTGTCTGCCTCTTGCACCTCACTGCTGTTGGAGCTGTAGGAGACAATTGCCCCCTCACCCATGACACTCACAGAAACATCACCTTCAGCTTCCTGCTCGTCTATTTTGTGGTGGGGCGAGGCTGGGCTCAGTGATGCAGGGGACTCCTCAGGCAGCTCTGAGTCTCTTTATCTTACCAAATCCTAGAGTCAATATGCTGAGGTTGTTTCTACTTTCCAAGTCGTTCTGATCCAATCACTCTTTTTTAGAAATGATAACAAAGTGGTGTTGTCATTAAGACATTTGATGAATTACTCTAAAGGATTCAACCCTGCATTAACCTTTCTGCTCCATTTTATTCTTGGAAAAAGAGCTAACAAGGCTGATTTCCTCATGTCTAAGAGTGCATTATCATTCCTTTGGCCTACTGAGCTGCATGCTGTCATCTTTTTGAAACAACAGGGATAGTCTTCACACTGAAAAGAAGATTAATAGAAAATTGTGTGATGTGATGTAATTTGGGGAAAACAAAATCCTTTCTCTTTGGTTTTTTTTTTTCTGTATCGCCTAGAGAGTCAAGAGAATGTTTTTCAAGTAGCTGTAGGTAAAGTAGCAATTACATTACCAGGACTTTTTTGCACTTTAGCCAAAGGAAGTTTTGCTTTAACATGCATAAAATGAACAGTCTGTGATGCAGAGACACAACCACAGTCTCTCTTCCATAGGGAAGACATAAAACCCAGACTAGAGTGAGCAGCCTGATATCCTTACACATTCTTTACTCCCCACGATACTTCAGATTGTGTTGCATTGTGGAAAGGTTTCAGGGTGGAAGGAATCCCACACAAATCCACTCATACACTAGTGGATTGCAGGCCTTTACACTAACATCACTGAACAATCACTCCAGTCCATAAAAATGGAAATAGGGCTGGGACTGCCATTTCCCCCTGGTGTTCCAGCTGTGCTCTAAAAGAAAAGGACAGCAGCTGGTATTTGTGCTCTGTTATGAAACCAGGATGAGGAGCATTATTCCTGTATCCAAATCCTTTGGTTTAGGCATGACAAAAATACCAAACTGCTCAGAGAGAACGTTACAGGCATATGAGAAAGCTGCAACTGAATGCATGGAGACACCAAACCTGTTGCAGTGAGGAGCCTCTGCTGGCATTTCCTCGTTACTCACAGGTCTGGACCTTTGGCCTCGTCTTGCCAAAGGTCAAGAAACAGACCTGGGAGTCTTGAATGTCACTGCTCCTGAGCATGTATCCTCACTACCACAGGTAACTGAGAAGTATCTTGAATTAGAATGAACTTTTAGTTACTCACTTTAACTACCAATGAACTCAAGTTTTTTTACTGTGGTTCCTTACATTTCAAGCAGCTGTGGGCTCCAGGTACTGAGGTGCTCCTGCAGCATGGGGCGTGTCCCCCTGCCTGTGTGACTGTTCCTGGGGCTGGAGTAGGTAACTGGGCTGTTGCTCCACCACTGCAGAGCCCTGCCCTCCCCTCCCCAGCAGTACAGCAAGAGGCTGTTGGACCACCTAACACTCCAAAAACACATCAGCTGCACCTCACCACAGCTCCTCCTGGGATGTAAAGCCTCAGACTTTCTAGCTTCAAAGTTTTGCTTTAAAAGTATTCACCTACTTCATCTTTTCCCCCCATACTTAATGTTTCAGAAACTCAGGTGGCAAGAACACACCACTTGCCAGTGCAGGATGTCTCCAGCAGTAACAAATAGACTAGTTTGGAAAACATGATTGCTGGGTTGGGGTTTTCAGCAAATCTCTGAAAACATAATCTCTTATAATTTGAGTCCTGACTATGCTACCACCTACTAACACACAGAAAGACTCACTGAAGTGGAACTGCTCTTTAGTCTCACCATGATTAACACCTGCCACAGGAGATGTAAATTCCCTAGCAGCTGTGAGCTAGGATTAGAATAAGGTTGAGGGTTTTGTGGGTTTGAGTTGTGTTTTTCCTTTCAATTATGAAAAATAAAAAGCTTTAAGAGACATGGAAGGCAACATTTTTTTCCAGTTTTCTCTTTCCCCATTTCTCAAACACAAGGGATTTTTCCCCCTTTCAGAATTTGCTTTGGAAACTTTAAATGCTGATAGGAAAATTTGTTGCAATAATTTTTAGAGCAACCTCTCTTCCTATACTTTAAGTCCTCTACCAAATTTATTCTACCTTAACTACCTGCATTAATAGGTACTTCCTAAAATACAATTTACAGTTCATGAAACATTTTCTGCACATCTGCAAAGAACTGGCTGATTACATGGTGCCAACAGCTTTTTGCAACTCAGCAACTGACCTGGCTTAAAGACCTCTCTCTTGACATCCTATTTCTGACCAGCCAATGGTAATTCCATTACAATTATCAGTCATCCATGGGAAGTGAAGAAATAGGACTCAGCATTGCCAACTCCCAAATATTTAGTAGAATGTTTCTTGCTCCTCTCAACTCCTTGTAAAGTAGAATTGACACATTTACACAAGAGCATTGAATTTCCAGCTGTAATTCTAGTTCTCATAAGGTCAGATAAAAGTTTGAAACAGTGATGCCTAACACTTTTGTTATTTTGTGAACTGTTTTACTTGAAAACTAATGTCTGAATCTGGTGGGGGTATGGGTTGGGGTGTGTGGAAACAGCAAAATTTTATGTCTGTGCTGTAAAGAAAACTTGTATCCAAACACTATTCTAGTGGAAATCTTAAGGTATTGAGTTGTTGCAGACATAGATCTTGATGCTTTTCAGTTACTTTGAATTCCTCTGAGTGCTGATATACAAAAGTTAATGATATACAAAGCAAGAATGCATCCGAAGTCTCACAGTATGCAAGAGATCTACTTCTGCCATTGTGCCCTTAAAGCTTCAAAAAATCCTAATTAGCAGCGGGTCCAATCTTTTAATGAGTCTGTAACATCCTCTAACTTTGCAGCCACATGCTGTTCAGATTGCCTTTCCTATTTTAATGCGAGTTAAATTAAGGTTTAACTTTTACTCATCTCCTAACTTTCTCAGCTGTGAATAATCCTCACAGCTCAGTGATTTGGCTGGTATTTGTTACCTGGGACATGCTGCTAAATTGCCACTACCTGTCCTGACAAGCCCTCTGACTGAGACAGCTGACAAACGTCTAAAAACAAAATGAAACGGGAAAACAGCAACAAATTCTCCTCAGCTTAACTGGGTGGTGTGAAAAAGGGGTTACCTCATCAGGCTTTGTAATTTTCAGGGATTAATTAAAGGATAATGTTTGCCGCAGAGGAGTTTATGAGGCAATAAATAGCTTTTGCAGCTGATTAAGTGCCAAAGCAAAGCTGATAAAGTCATCTAATAATTGCAAAAGCCCTTTAGTGCCTTGAATACATCTCTGCCACGGATGGAACTCTTACTCTGTGACCAATCAGCATCAGACGAAGGAAACGGAGAGGAGCCCTCCTTGCCTTTAGAGACCTCGGGTGGACAACTAGGAAAACACAAGGTGCCCAACTTGGCCCCAAACCCGGGGTGATCCTCACCCTGCAGGAGCCCAGAACGGTGAGGTGGAGTGGTCGGTTCTGTTGGTGTGCGAGAGCTCCAATCCACCATCCACCATCCGCCATCTGCCATCCACCATCCACCATCCACCACCTGCCATCCACCATCCACCACCCGCCATCCACCATCCACCATCCGCCACCCGCCATCCACCATCCGCCACCTGCCATCCACCATCCGCCACCCACCATCCGCCATCCACCATCCGCCATCCACCATCCGCCATCCGCCACCTGCCATCCACCATCCGCCACCCGCCATCCACCATCCACCATCCGCCATCCACCATTTGTCATCCGCCATCCACCATCCACCACCCGCCATCCAACATCCGCCATCCACCATCCGCCATCCGCCATCCACCATCCACCATCCGCCATCCGCCATCCACCATCCACCATCCACCATCCACCATCCGCCATCCACCATCCGCCATCCACCATCCGCCATCCACTATCCGCCATCCACCATCCACCATCCGCCATCCACCATCCACCATCCGCCATCCACCATCCGCCATCCACCATCCGCCATCCGCCATCCGCCATCCGACACCCACCATCTGCCATCCACCATCCACCACCCGCCATCCGACACCCACCATCTGCCATCCACCATCCACCACTCACCATCCACAATCCGCAATCCACCATCCGCCATCCACCATCCGCCATCCGCCATCCGCCATCCGACACCCGCCATCTGCCATCCACCATCCACCACCCGCCATCCGACACCCACCATCTGCCTTCCACCATCCACCACCCGCCATCCGACACCCACCATCTGCCATCCACCATCCACCACCCACCATCCACAATCCGCAATCCACCATCCACCATCCGCCATCCGCCACCCACCATCTGCCATCCACCATCCACCACCCGCCATCCACCACTGGCCATCCACCATCCACCAGCTGCCATCCACCATCCGCCATCCACCTCCCCCGGCCGGCCCCGCCGCGCTCCGGGCTCTGAGGCGAGGGTTGTTTTCTGGGGCTCACAATGGTAAACCCGGGAGGGGGAAGAAATGGGGAGAGGGGGAATTTGAGGCCGCCTTGCACTGGGGCGGTCAGTGGGAGCTCTGAGGGTGGGCGCGCTGCGTGGATCCCACACCGGGACAGCCCCGGGATCCAGTGTGGCTCCGCAGGTGCTGAGGGCCCTCCATGCCCTTTCCCCCTGAGGGCCATGGCAGGAGCAGCGGGACACTCGTGGTTCTGAGGCCCTTTCCTCTGTTATGCCGTTTGGAGAGTGAGGGTCAGCGAGGGTGTGAAGGCAGGGAAGGGTTAGGGTGAAAATCAGGACAAGGTTCTTCACCCAGGCTATGTTTGGGCACTGGAAACTCCCCAGGGAAGTGGTCTGACACCAAGCCTGACAGAGTCCAAGAGCTGTTTGGACAAGGCTTTCAGGAACATGGTGTGACTCCTAGGGCAGTCCTGTGCAGGGCTAGAAGCTGGGCTCAGTGTGGGTCCCTTTCAATTCAGGATATTCTGTGTTTTCATGACTCTGTGAAGGCAGCACTGGCTGCTGTATCCTCACGGCCGGTGCTGGGCCTTGCCTGGCCTGGAAGGGTCGGAGTTCCTCTCTGGGTTTCTGCGCAGGTGCAGGAACCTGTGGGGTGTCCAGAGCCATCTGCCACTGAAACTTATCTGAACTTTGAGTCTGGCTGGTTTGTTTTCTCATTTGGGGTGGCACAGCAGGCTCCTGTGGTGGTGGTTGGAGCTACTTTTCCTGCTTAAGTGGGGAGGGGATGAAGCAGCGCACACCAGGCTCCCAGGGGTAAGGCATTCTAATCTCTTCCACAGCAGTGTGCGGTGGCTTTGCCAGCTGTGACCACATTACATTGGAGGCAAAAATACTGCACAGTGGGAAACTGGAAGAAATAAACCAAACAGAACCAGGGAAAATAGGCTGATGGCAAGTGCATCCCATGTCCCTTCCTCCTCCTTTGCTTTCCCTGCCCCTTTACAGCCAATGTAAACTGCCATGGGTTTTGGTGTTTTTTCACTCTCCTTACTTTGTTTGCTGCCTTGCTCTTCAGCTGATAAATAATAGGCACAGCCAAAGAGTGATGCAACTTCTAACTGTGAGAACACAGAGTTCTGCATTTTATAAACAATAATTAACTACTGCTGACTGTGCCGGCCGTGAGAAGCCTGCAATGCTGATCACATCTTGCAGCACTCACCAGGGCAGCAAAGAAAGGAGAAGTACCAACTTTGAATTCTGCCACGTTGCCCTTTCCAACTTGCAAATGAACTGATAATTTAACTGATACGATGCCTAAGTGGGTGAGCTTTAAATTAGTCATAAATGAAGACAGACACTGGTGGGCTGGCACTTACTGCTGGTTTTGTTATTCTGCATGATTCCTTCCTCTGCCATCTCTTGAAAACACATTCTCTTGAATATGAGCATGGGCCAAATTTTGACTTTATGCCCAGAAGTGAACTTTACCTGTGTTATACAGGTATCCAAGTGTGTCCAAATGAACATGAAATAGCACTTGAGTACCTGATGTTTAGTTGACAAGATTGTTGTGGTTTATGAGTGATGATACTTGCAAAATAGAGGCCAAGAATGAGCAGTTGCAAGTGTCCCAGAAGTGTTTTATAATTGGACTGTGTGGAGGCGAGGGCAGCATGGAGAAATAGATCAGAATACAGTGCAGCATTTTCCTAAAGGCACACTTGTTTTGGTAATGCAAAGACAAAAGTCAGTTTTGCTGTTAAGTGAGGCAGCTCTGATTCAGAAGAAAGGCAGGAATTGGAATGCGTCATTTTCTGGGAGTTGATGTATTTTTAATGTCTTCCCTCTCTGGCTACAGCAGAGATCATGACAAATTCAACTGACTTTTTTCAAGCTCTGTTCTTGCAAAAGCAGATTTTAACATCTGCGTTAGCTTTTCCCTTGGCTTACCATTACAAATTTCTACTTGAAGGCTTTATTTCTCAGATGCTGGGCTGTGATTGATAATTAAATCTCTGTAAGTGCAGTATGAGTCACAAGAAACAGGGTCAGAATACATAAATGTGTATCTGGAGAGCACAGTATTTACTCAGAGAGAGCTAACATTGAAACAGCAGCAAAAAGCACACGAGTTAACCACATGATCCGCTTGGGCCGCTACACTGAGCAGTATTCCCATTTTCTCAATGGAGTATCTAAGCACCCAGCCTGCATAAACTGGGAAATGTAATTACCCTGATGTCTGGGAAATCTCTGGCAGGCACAGCCTTGGCACAGAGAGCACAGCATAGCCCTGCAAAGGCCCCTGGAACTGGAGTGTATTGGAGACATGGCCAGCATGTTCTGATAGCTCAGCTATTTCTGAGCCTCTCACTGAACTGCAGAGTAGTTCACTTTGCTGCATCCCTGGAACAGCCATTTGGCAGGATGCAGTGTATCCTTCCCTTCTCCCCTGCAGCTTTGGCACCTGAGGCTGAATTTATAGGTTTGAAGTTTCTGCTCTCTGGATCAACTTCCCTCATCTGAAAAGGGAAATTTTAGTACGTGGAATTCCTCTTACAACTTAGCAAATCCTGGTCTGAATTTTACTTTAAAAGAAAATACTGAAGGTCATAATCTGTAAGAGTTTGTGATTGCTGATTACTTCATAAATTGTCAGACACCCAACTCCAAGTTAGCTATCCACATGACTGGGCTAAGAAAAGAACATAGGACTTTTATATATATGTTTGGTAGCCTTAAAGAAGGATAGCCTAACAAATTTCCTAAACCCATGTGTGCTCGTTTGTGTAGATGCAAGGCTGGTTGAGTACAACTTGAGAAGTTAAGTTGCAAGTTTGGATCCCAGTGTCTACAAGAAGTTAATAAAAATTTCTTAACCTTAGCAATGAACAACTTTCTCTCGTCTTCTCGCCTATCTACTGCAGCATATGCACAGTGTAAGCATAGTGCATTTAGCTGTTGCCCAAGGAAAAAAGATACAGAGGAGCTAGGCACAGACCTTCTACTCTTTATGTTAAATTAAAGGTACCTGTTAGAAGAAAATTAAGGTTTTGTTGTTATTGCATAAAGCTTATGAATGGAGAGGACTTGGCATTATGAGCACCATGCTTGTTCCAACCAACAGAGCTCATCTCAGGGCTCACTCCAGCAGAGCTCTGCCTGTGCACACACACAGAGCAGATGAAGAGCATCTCCTTTTGAGTGACATCCAAGATCACAGAATTGTCAGTGTGAAGTTAGAGCTCTGTTGCCCTGCTGCTTATGGTCCTCCCAGGAGGGGAGTGGCATTCCTGTACTGGAGAGGGTAGTGCTGTCAGTCTCACACCAAAGGAAGCTTTCCCTTGCTGGGCAGAATCCCTGAGTCTGGCCTGGCTGCTAGAAATCAACTAAATCCTGATTGCTGAACAGGGAGTTGGCCTTAAAAACAGACAGTGGAACTGAACAGATACTTCCAAACCTGCTGTAGAGCAGAATACTGGAGAACTAGTGAAGCTACTAGAAGATACGGAGACAACTGAAAGGGCTTCTGACACAAATTCAAAGGTCATGTCTTTTTATAGACCACTGAAAGAATTTAGATGGATTATCACCTCTGTAAAATCCTTATATTCAAAGAACTGTCCTTGAAAGCAATTCACTTAAATGTGATTTTAAAAATATTTTTAAAAATATTTTTTAAAAAATCTAAAGCATCTTTCTGCCTGGTTTAAAGAAAGAACTCCATCTTCCAAGCTTTTGATTACAAAGCAACTTAGCACAAGTCAGTTACTGCTGTGATCCTTAAAATCTTTAAAGCTTGCCCTATGCCAAAGCTCTATTAACAATGCACACCAAGCGAGATTTAACACTACATTATTTACCATTTGTAAGCAAGTTAATAAAAGCTTTGGTATGTGAGTATGTTTTCATCTTAGAAGGTTTCCACAGTTTCTAATATGGCTTAAAAGTGCCATACTTCTGCTTGAACTAAGGCTTAATTGGAAATGTGTGCTCTGCCTTACAACCTACAGAACCATGAGACAGTAAGAAAGCTGGGGATACCACTAACGAGAAATGTAAGCATTTTTCTTTAAATCTGGTAATCATAAGGTAAAATATAAGATTTTTAATGATAATGGACTAAAGCAAAAGATTCAACTTGAACTAATTCAAGTTAAACTAAATCACTACGTATACCTTGGATGTTCAGTGTAATTTTGCTTTCAGCAAGCTTGGGAAAAAAACTTCCAAAAGCATTAGGGAGAAGGATAAAAAAAACAACCTAGAAATCTGCAGTTTGCAGAAAGCAAGTAGCTTCCTGCCTAAGTGAATTCCAAAGATAATATGCATGGAGAAAGACAGACTTATTAGACTGAATTCTTAGTTAAACTAAGTACAACAGACACAGCAGAAGGTGTGTTTAAGTAGACCTGGTGCATGTTTGCAAAAAATACTTCTCCATTTAGTTTTACGCAGAATTTCAAGCAGTCCTTAAGTTTGGTTGAAAAGCAGCATTATGTGTACAGTTGTTTCAAAGTCATTCCTTTCAGCCCAGAATGCAGTCACCCAGTCAGAGGTACATTAGCAAGCTCTGAATCAGGAACTACATTAATTTGGAGGTTTGGTTTTGGTGACTATTAAGTGGTTTTTTTGATGCTATTAAACGATGAGAGAGACTAGTTTAATTCAGTGCAAATTACACACAACACATCGAGCCTTGAGTATGAGCCAGTGGAGCAGGTTGCCCAGAGAAGTTATAGATGCCCCATCCCTGAAGTGTTCAAGACCAGGTTAAACAGATCTTGAAGCAATGTGATGTAGTGGAAGCTGTCCCTGCCCAGGGAAGAGCTTTGGAAATGGATGATTTTTTAGGGTTGCTTCCAACCCAAAGCATTCTGAGCCCTTGCATGGTTCTACTCAGTTCCTGTTTATTTGGGCCTCCACCTGCAGTCAATCAAGGCTTAGGCTGTATCCTCATTAACAAGTAACAACCTGTACTAGGGGCAGAGCTGGAGAGCAAAATGGTTGGTGCTGAGAATCTGACATATTTGAAAGTTCCATTTCAGCCTAGAAATAAAGAAACTTTCCTATTCCAGTCCAGACCTTGGTCTAGGTCCAGCTGAATACCCATTAAAGAGATCAAATGCAGTTAGATCAAATGCATTCTAAGAACTATTTCTTGCTGGAGTTTTGCTGTAAGTGAATGCAGTTTGTGCACTGAGGACACTGCACAAACAAGCCAGATCTTGGCAAATGCTCTGCTAGTTTGAAAAGCATAGAAGAGCTCTCTGTTAAATATTAAGGTAACAAAACCCCATTTTTTATATAGTTGGTGCAGTACTCCTGTTGGTTTACATTTCAAAGCATTAATTCACAGAACACTTAAAATCAGTCTGTACATACAAGTAATCTTGAAATAATTATTCTAGGTTCTGCCTTCCCCTGTTTTTCAGGTGCAGGAGTCTTCTTGATGTGATATCCAAGAGAGCCATCGCTAAAATTATTATGGTTGCATAGCAACCTCAATGTGATAAATAACTGGCTTAAAACAGTCCTATGCTGTCTATTTCTTTCACAACAGGACCCAAACAGCTTTGTACCACTGCACCTAATAAAACTCTTGAAGAAAAACATATGCAATTTTTACCACTAAAGAAGTTTCTTTATTCAAATATCTCATTATTTCTAGGCACTATCACCAAATTACTGCACCAAATTATCTTCAAGTACGCATTATTCCAGCACTGTAACTTCTCTGCAAACACCACCAAGCCCCATCTTGTCTCCCCTGCTTGGATCATTGCTGAAAGCACAACAGAAATAGTCTGAAGGCGGAAATTAACCAAGGTAATACTCGTAATCCAGCTGTAATTTCCAAAAGCATAAGGTTTTTTATGCAGCCAGATAAGCATTCCCTACAGAAACAAAACTAAACACAGACAAACTCAACATACAACTTATACATTCCCAGTTTGTTTTATTTTCATGGAATGCTAATTTAGTTACAATCTGGCAGTTCAGAACTACTGAAATGTGACATTAATTCATCTCCAATGCTGTAGAACTGTCTTGATTTATATAGTTTTAAAACAATCTTATTTTACAATAGTTGAGGTCTCTGGTGGTTTTTAAGCTCTGATGCTTAAGCACACAGCAAGCTACAAACCTTAGGTTTTATATTTATACATATATTCTGTGTATTCAGACAACTGCTGTAAGTTATCTATAATTTAATATTTATAAAAAGTGCATATACTGGTACATATGCACATCTAGAAACACACTTTTACTACTGCCTCCCTTTTTTATAAAAAGCTGCATAACATACAGCCATATTATTCTCACTCACTGCTATTAAAGTCTCTTACTATCTTTGTTACACAATTTAAACTATTCAATTACCTCAAACTGAATGTAGGTATTCCTATGTATATTTTCTCCTAAAGAAAAGAAGTCCTCCCTATTCTTTTAAGAAGCTTTAAATCATGCATCAGTTTAGTACACAGTCACTTTTAGCATGGATTTTAGAATCCTAGACAGTGTAAAATCTACTTCTGGAAAATGTCTGTCTGTATATTTAATTTCTTCTTTTAGTTACAAAAAATATATAGGATTGAAACATATGGAATACATGCATCTCTCAAAGTGGCTATATTCTAGCCTTATAGATAAATTAAAAAAGTACACCCCTGCTAACAGGATGCAAACATGGCCTCAAATAGGCCATTACCTGTATTTAATAGAGCTCATTACATTAAAAAGTTCAAGTCAGCTGTTCTCACAAGATGGTGTCAAAAGACTGAAGAGCGTGATATATTTATAGTCAATATACAAAGGTGGGTGCACAGGCCTAGTGCCATTCCATTATTCAATACTTCCAAGGCTTCTAGGCTTTGCCTCTGGTGATAAGTCCTGAAATGATCTGAATGAAAGCTTAAGTTGAAAATTGCTTTTTTAGTACACCATAAAAGCAAGTTCTGTTTAAAAGAAAAATGTACACTGAACAACCTAAAGTACTCACTGAAACAACTGTACAAAACTATTATAGATACAGAAAGAAATAATGGTGGACTTAACTGCAAACACAAGTAACACTTGTTAACAAATGTAAAAACCTGCTTTTTTAAAATTCTTTTACCAAGTAAGAATTTGCAGCTGTTCAGAACAAGTAAAATTCAAACCACCTCACAATGTTTACATTTAAAGTTTTTATACAGTGCAAACGTTTAAGACAGAATAACTTCCCAGTGAAACAGCTGACACTACTTTGTGCCAGTCTTTCGAAGATTCTTCTTTCAGTAAGTCTATTTACACATTAAGCTAAAGGTTCACTCTATACGCTTTGAAGTTTGCTGAATATCAGCAGAAAAACACGTGAACTAGCAGCAGTTGTATTACAAATATGTGATGGTTACTTTAATGAATGCATAAAGTTTTCAAGACTGTATTCAGTGTCATACTGCTCTTGATCCCATAGTTCTCCAAGGTTTTCGAGTACTGATTTCATTGATGCTTTCCCAGAAGAGGAAGAGGTAGAGGTATCTGCTTTTTCAGTTTTGCCATCCTTCACAAAAGAAAAAGATTCCTGTTAATATACAGAATAATGTTTCCAAGAATTTAACAAATTCTTTCAGGGAAATATCTCTTCCTCCTGTTGTTCAGAGAGCTGTCTACTCTTCATCAGTCCAACTTAAGCGTTTGTGTGATTAAATTTTACATTTCAAAGCAAAGCTTTTCCTTAAGCTGACTATTTTTGGTAGGTATATGTAAAAATTTTTCTTTACCTTGTCAAGAGTGAACAGATCAAGAAGCTGCTCTGTTCCCATGCTTTGCAGGCTTGCATTTTCTTGGCTGATCACTGTATTTGCAATATTCATTTTGAACTTTTGAAGACCCATGATCTTCTCTTCCAGAGTTCCCCTGGTTATCAGGCGATACACATTAACGACACGTTTCTGAAAGAAAAAAAATCGCACTTAGCTAGAAAGTATTATCTTAGGTATTCAGGAAAGCATAAGCTGTTAGTGTTTATCATGGACAGTCTAGAAGCAGTTTGGCTTGGAGTTACCCTTCAGTAACTACTCAGTCTGACAGGCATCAGATGGAAAGCATGAGACTATGCTGCTATACAGTAGAGGCATCTTCAGTTGCCTCTGTCCTCTGGAAGAATTCACTGTTTCTTTATAGCTCTAGGGGAAGACTACCAGCAGTCATTCCTGCCCTGTTCAAGCACCAGAGAAGGAAAACCTTGTGGGCTGTCCCCTCAGTCCTCAGTCATCTCTTCCTCCACCAAAGGGTGATTCTTCTCTGGCCCCTCCCTAGCAGCTTTACCAAGATTTACCAAGTTGGGGGTGGAATAAGGAGGTACTCACTTCAGCAGCTGGCTTATTTGCAAGAAGTAACTATGAATAGAAGCTTGGTAGAAACCTACAGATGTCACTTTGTTATACATTACAAACTCTCTCAAGCACTGAGAGTGTTCAGCAGAGAAAAGCCACCCTCTTATGGGGAATGAAGAGGTTTTCACCTGCCCAATGCGATGTGCCCGATCCATGGCTTGCAGGTCTCTCATGGGGTTCCAGTCATGTTCCACAAATACAACTGTGTCAGCCCCTGTCAAGTTAAGCCCCAGTCCACCAACGTGAGTGGTGAGCAAAAGAACATCTATAGATGGGTCATTATTAAACCTGCATGCAAGAAGAAGTAAAGTATGGTAAGTTTAATTTAAATCAAGAATTTATGAACCTCATTTGCTTTGAGAAAGACAAAAACCCCAATTTTGCACTATATAAATAATACAGTTCATTGAAGTTGACCTCATAGTGGCTATGAAGGGGTAAGGCATACCGGGAAACAATGGAATGTCTCTGCCCAGCAGGGATGCTGCCATCGAGTCGTAAGTAAGTAACTGAAGGTAACTGAGGTCTGAGAAGGTCGTGCTCCACTATATCCAGCATACTCTTCAGCTGACAGAAGATCAGCACTCTGTGCTGGGCCACAACAGCTTCTGTACCACTTTCTGAAGATCCACCATTCCCCAAACCACAGTCTAGCAGCAGCTTTAAGTAAAAGAACATTAAAGTGTGTCATTAAAATGACTGTAGATCTCATGTGAACACTGATATTTGTTGATTATCAGAAGTAGGAATGAGAGAAACAAATTGCAGAAGGAAATATCTAAATGACAGTCACTTAAATAACAAGAAGGCAAAGTCTGGCTTCCCTGTCAAACTATGAAAATCTTAAGAGTCATTAAAAAAATACCCCACATTTTGTTCACTTAAATTCTATTGTAAGTAAAGCTATGCAATGCAATCTAACTTTATCAAGGAAGTAGTCTCCTGTGTAATAAAAATGAAAAAAAATCTGCAACAAGAGGGACAAGAATAAAACAAAGTAAGATTTTTCATATGCCAACAAGTTACATAGACATCATTGCTATGAAGATTGTGTTCCCCCTCCCTCTTGAATTATTAGGGAAAATAGGGCATATCCCTGAAACCCCCTTGCATTCTTCTTCATTTGCTACTTAATTTTATCTGGAAGAGTTTCCATATTGATGAAATCTTAAATATAACACCCTAAACTCTAACAGCAGTAGAGACATTTGGGGAATTTAAGGCACAACACATGTCCACTTACTTGTTTTAAAGCAGACAGCTTAGGTGCATGTTGGATATCCCGGAGGGAAGAATTCTGAGCTGCAAGCTGCTCTGTAATTCTCTTGTACTCTGGATGTTGGGTTGTGAGCACTAAAGCTGGATGGTTGCAGAGCTTCCGTAAGTACTGCAATGCCTTTCATTATTCAAGAAATGAAGTTCAAAGAAATAATGAGCAAGAACACAGTTACAGAAAAAGGATTAACAGAATTGATTGTAAGTAGGGGGGGTCACTCGGCCATATTCTACAATCTGGACTTTATGGTCTATTTTCATCAAAGTTGCACATTTAAAACCTGCATTTAAAATTGTATCCTGACACTGTCACACTCATTGTGATCTCAGTCCCTTCTTTCAGGAAAAAAATGCAAGGATTACCATTTCCCACACTTTGATCTGAGTCTACAATAGAGGAAATGGGTTTGGGAGCAGTGTGAGAATAATTGTTTCAAATTAACCAAGAGTTAATCTGCAATTCTCTTAGATCATGAACCTTCATAAATTCAGATCTACCCTTTAAGGAAACATTTTATCCATGTTTTAGAATCTTAATGTTGAAGTGTAACAGCTGATGCAATCAGAATTACTTTCCTCATTCTGAGGTTTTGCTCCCTCAGTACTCAGTTTTTACAAGATCCACATAACAGCTCTACACCAACTGAGCAGCTCGCATTAGAATACAAGGCAGTGTTATGCTTCATAAGATGCAAAACCATAATTTAAACATAATAGCTATACATCACATTCCAGCCATAAATACGCTTAGATCTTATGATCACAAATGTTTAAGTTTACTATTTTGATTTTCATTTTTTACTAAACCTATAAATACAGTTACCAAAGACGTACGTACTAAGTAATTAAAATTACTGAAAAGAACATTACCTGAAATACATGACCTGTAGATTTAAGCTTTGGTTTTTCAGTTTCTTCATTTAGTGAAATTGAAGAAACTGTTTCATCAATATCACATTTGGCACGAGACTTGGCAAAATCTTCATAAAGCTGAACCTGCAGACCAGACAAGAGAATGAGAGAGTTTTTTTCCTGGCAGAAGACAGACAGTCCTATTCAGAGTTCAGTTTCAGGTTAAAATTCTGAATTATCATTCATCAAGAAAGCTATTTCATATAACACAAGATAACATTAACACAAGATAAACATTAACAACAGAATCTCTTGCCATTTGTTTTCTTTCTACTTGGAAATTGTTAATGAAAAACAATCTGCATATGCCTACATGTTGTTCTTGAACAATGCCCAAAATTAAGCTCAAGAAATACTCCATTACTACACAGGACTGGAATTAGTGTTTTAAACACAAAATTATTTTAGTACATTCAGAGAATGTCAGGGTTGGTATCAGACTGACACAGGAATACAGAATTCGTGCCTTCATGTGGTCTTAACTGTGCTGAAAAATAAACTTTCAGCCACTTTTTAAGCGTACCTGTAGAGGACTGAGAATACAGTAATAATCTTGAATAATTTTGGGTGGAAGATCTTGCAGCACATCCTCTTTCATTCTCCTTAGCAGGAATGGCAGGACTTGGCGGTGCAGAGCTTCCATTGCAAGTACCCCTAGTGAGGGCAACAGCACCAGTGTTTTAGAAGAAAAACATTTTCTCCAAAACATTCAGCTTCCCCTCAATCTCTGATGTTAGAACTAGCCACGCTTTTTCTTTTCATTAGCAGTTCTCATTTAAAAGGCTAAAACAAAACCCCAAAGATTAAACATTTGATCCTCACCAGCCTCTTGCTCTCGACTGGAGCTTCGGGCATCTCTGCTTGCCAGGATTGGTTTGCCGTAGCGAGCTGCAAATTGGCGTTCAGTGCCCAAGAATCCTGGCATTAGGAAGTCAAACAATGACCACAACTCTAAGACGTTGTTCTGAACATAAAAGAAACATTTAAATTATTTACAGAAATAATAAGTTGTTGCAAGGTATGAGAAAAATCTTCCATACATATTTAAAACCCTCCAAACCTCATGCTACATACAACCCAGTCCCAGGGTTCTGGAGCTTGGTGGCTCCTTCGTCCGAGTTACAGAAATACCTCTGCATGCACTTGAATGTACAAATGGACTTCCCACTGTGTCCAGTGCCTCGAGCCACACCCAGAGTTCTGGTTAACAAAACCCAGGACACACCATGGGTCTAGTCTTGAGTGAGACAGATACTGCACAGGTGAGTCATTAGGACAAAGCTCAAAATCTGGAGATCTCAGAATTGAGCTTCCTGCTAATTTTACTTGAGGCATAGGGAAATGGTCTCTTCCCTGCCTGACATTTAGAGAGGAAGTGGTAGAAAAAGTCTTGCTGCCAACTTTTGAACCTCACTAATACCATAAAACCTGTATTCACTCCCCCATACACAGGTATACCAGGAAAGGGAAAAGATGCCATTTTGAGCATTTAGAAGTGAAAAGCTGTTTTGCAATGTATACTTCGAACAAGATGGTTGTTAGAAGGTACAATAAAACTGAGTGCAAGATAGACCTATCTTGTTTGTTTTCTACTATTCATCCAGAATAGAAAATCAGTTACCTGGATTGGTGTCCCAGAAAGAATTATCCTGTAATTAGCAGTCAGCTGTTTAACTGCTTTTGACAGCTTTGTTTTTCCATTTTTTATTACATGGCCTTCATCAAGAATGCAGTAATTAAACTTAATATTTCTAGAAAAGAAGAACACAGACTTAAGTAACCTTTAAAATTCTAAGCTATTAAAAACCTCAGAAAACAAGCCAATTCTCACCTGAAGAAGTCAATGTCATTTCTGACAACATCATATGAGGCCACTATGAGATTGTGTCTTTTCACCTGGTGTTGCAACCTTAAGGAAAAAAATGAGGAGTTAATTAAAATGTTCCTTACACGTTATTATTTCAGTCGTTAAAGATACCATCACAAGTGTTCCCATGTTCCCACAAACTGTGCTTTAATAGTAGTAGTAAATTGAAAAATTCCATGTGGAGTATTTTACTCTAAACCAGTTATAAATACAAGATGGGTTACCTTGCTCTCTCAGTAGGAGGTCCTGTATAGTGCAATGGATTAAGATATTCTTTTGAGCAAAATTTGCCCACTTCATCCACCCAGTGTCCTGTGAGTGTAGGAGGACACACCACCAAGGAGGGAAGAGGAACACTATCCACCAGTTTTGTTCTTGCATATTCCTGAGCCCTTTAAGAGTATAAAATAGAGTTTAAAAAAAAAAATGGTTTTCACAGAAGAGTTGAGGTGGGAAGGGCCCTGTGGATGCCCCCTGGTCCAAACCCACTATCCAAGCACAGCCACCAACAGTCACAGTTTCCAAGGAATATGCCCAAATTCATTATCACCCAAGACCAACCATCAAAGTCTAAGACAGAATGTTGTTTAAGCTTACCTGAGGCAATGATCACCTGCAAGAATGCAAATGGATTGTAAAGTTTTTCCTAAGCCCATGTCATCACAAAGAATTCCATGAAGTTTGTATTTATTGAGAAATGCCAGCCAGTTCACTCCATCCTGAAATCAGAAAAGAAGAAGAGTGCCACAAGGAGAAACTGGCTTTTTGCTAGTTGAGCTTCAGTTCAAACATCCATATGCTCAATGACCCAGCACTGCCAAACTAGGAGCTGGTTTCCCACAAGTGCATCCATAACAACCCATTCACTAAAAGTGGGGGGAATTAAGGGAAAAACAAACCCATATGGTACAGTGAGGCCTGGCTTTGCAGTGGTGGGCTGCCACAGTCAGTTAGCCAGGCACAGCCCACTGGACATTCCCGCACAAAAAGGCAAAATCCAGAAAGAGGAAAAAATATAATTAGAACAGTATAAGAAGCATGCATTACTTGATTTGTTCTTCCTTATCCAGAGTCCAAGATACACACTGAGCAACTGAAACCAATACACTCAAAAAATCCACAAGAAAAATCCCACTACCCAAACAACTACTATTCCATGAAATCATCTCAGACTGGAACTTTTAAAATAAAAGTATAAGCTGTTACCTGCTGGTATTTTCTGAGCTCTGCTTTGATTGGTACTGGAATTTCATAGTTTTCCAGTTTTTTCCCATCCAGTAACTGTTCCAGAAAGTGCCTTTCTTTAGCCTTCATTCTGATCAATTCTTCCGACATGTTTGGTGGGTCTGGTATACCAGCCTAGGGTAACGTTTTTAAAGCAGTCATGTCAGGGCAACAGGACTTCAATGCCAACAGAGAAGAAGAAATTAAGCCTCATACTCACTCAGACATTTTCTACATACAGTGAAAATTTGCAGTCTTCTCAACTGTATGAATCTAAACTCAGGATTTCAATACTATATTTAGCTACACTTGTTTGATTACTTGCAGGTCAACATATGCAGTGTTTTAAGCTGCAAGGACAAATCCTGCCCCAAAAGGATGCATTTGAAAAGACTGATTGAAAATTCTGGTCATGCTGCTGAGATTCTACAAAGACTGAGCTATTCTACCTCTAATCAGAGTTTATCTGGCTGGCTAGAGAATCCTATGACACCCACTCCTCTCGACCCACAAGCTACCATCCAAAGTTGGATGGATTTTTCTCCTACTTAGCAGGATTACATCTAAAGTGATACTGAAATCCATCGGATGAATTCAAGCAGCTGGGAACTGTTGGGAGAAAAAAACCCCAAAACAACTGAACCTCTGTTTTTAACAGCAGACCTTTACTTCCTAGGACTCCCCATACCAGTCCAGAAGCCCAAAGGAGGTATTTGGGAGCCAAGTATGCTCATTCTTGCTTGCTAGTAACATACAGTAGCAGCAGAGGCACTGCTCTTTTCCCACCATCACATCTGTCATCCCATTTTTCTGGGCCTTCTCCATCTTTAGTCAGCTTTCCTTCAAAACCCAACTTACTAATCACTTACAGAGGGCTCCTGGCTAAAAAAAACCCTCTATCAAATAATTCCACCATGTATGTGGTTAGTAAGGAAGAGGGACATTAGTAGTACCCCATATGATATTTAAGTACATACATACGCAGAGGCAGCAGCCTCCTTGTTCAATGCTCTGCCTACTCTCCCTTTTAGAAGAACTTATCTGCAGTATGAACACTAGGCCAGGTCATTTGGTTCAAGTAGGTTGTCAACTTGCAGCAGGATGCTTATCAATGCAAGTTTGATCAAGATGAACCACTTATCTTACAATCCTTCTCTCAGTCATACTTTCATTTTTTAGAGTTGCAGGAATAATCAATTTGAGCAATAAAGATGCAGGAAACAGAGCATAGTTAAGTTGCCCCAACTCACTTAATGCTATTTATTTATTGTTAAATAAAATAGTGTTCCATGACAACACAAGTATTTTCTCCATTAATTTGCTTTACATATTTAATATAGTTCAATATCTGATACTGAACTTCCTTAACCAGAAAGGGAAATTTTAAGGCACTTCTTCCATAACTATGGAAAAGAAATATAAAGTGATCGTGCATATGCATGCAATTAATAAAACAAGTACAGTATAAGAGATTCTCACTAAAATTTATTAAAATAGCTTTAACTCCCCCCAAGCCCTAAGCTATGAGTATTCCACAGGACTGTGTTTAAGATATGTATGAAAAAGGGCCCTGGTGCAAATGGCACTGCAATGAACATGCTAGAAATTAAGTTCTTTAAAATCTTTAAACTTGTTCAACATCTCAGTGTAAGCACACAAAGTATGTGCTCCTGTTAAGCCAGATTGCTAGTTATCAGATTCTAAGTTTCTATTATGCTAAATTGAAAAGTGAAATAATAAAAACCATTAAGCTGACAATTGTTTTTCATTTTTGCTGTGGAAATTCTCAACTGTCTTCTATTACCATCTGGTGGTCACATTAAGTTACATAGAAGCATTGTAGTCCTTGATGCACATCAGAAGTTGTCTGAGGTAGGCAAGTTGTAGCAGGAGTGAAAGACTGAAGCAGATCTGTACTGATTAGACACTACTGCATCACAATACACAGTATTTTGCCTAAATGTGTAGGGTGATGCTTTTTGATTTTAAGAACTAGTAATAAGTCATCCTACTTATCACCACACTATTTCTATTAATGTTATTTTTGATTTTTCTTTGTATTGCTTTTGTACATTTCTCTTGACAACATACTCAGCAACACACACGCCTAAGGAGAATGCACATAGAACTCCTAAAACTTTTAAATCCAAACTAAAAAGCAGCATTACGCACAAAATTAATAAATCTACCATTTAATTTTGTGTATACAGCTGAAATGAGTTTCTTATAAAGAGAAATTTTATTTTAACATTAAATTAGAGAAATGCTAACACAAGGTCCAATTTTGCTTATTTTACATATAAAGGTTGGGTCTTCTGTTATCTGATTTGGACTCCTATAAAACCAGTTACTCATTCAGGATTCAATAAGCCAGAAGCCTGGACTTTGCAGCTAGTGAAATAGTGGACACAGGACAGTTCACATACTCCATATACTTACAGCTTGAGCTTACCTCAAGAGGCATCAGTCTAATCAGTGTGGCAAAGCACTGAGTAGCCATAAAACGTACACTGTTTGTCTGATCACTCATTCTACCCAGAACTGGAACCACTAGAAGAACAATGTATGGAACAATACCAACATCCAGCTGCTCCATTACACCTGGAGTGGCTGTTAAGGAAACAGTTTGTAACAGTTCAGGTTTGTCTGACAAATAAATACCCAGGAGATTTCACTCTCAGTAAGTGTCATTAATGGTTACACTCAGGTGAATGAGATTTCTAGTGACAAAACAATGCAGAAGTAGTGAAATCTGATCTGCCCAATTACATCTGGCCAGCAAAGAGTGTGGTTTGAGAGACTGAATTACCTGAATTATCTACATCACTTGGTAGATAAAATAAGGGCAATGGAAATGAAAGCTTCTTCTGTTTCTTTCCACAGGAGAAAAAACAGCTTAGTATTTTATTTCTTTCCTCCTCCCATTTTTTTCAGGCAACCATTTTTGTTCACCCAAATGAAGCAACAGTAAAGAAGCATTTACGTTTTCAAATACACAAGCAAGGATACATGCAAGTGCTTCAATTGCACCTTCTTGTTTGGTGTTGTCATCTATTGCTCCCAGCCAGGGTAGGACTTTCTCTAGAAAGATATTCATTGTTTCCATGGTTGCTATTTTGCTCATAACACCCACACAACGGGAAGCCATGTGTCTCACAGCAGTACTGGGATGTTGAAGGCACATGTAAAGATGAGGCAAATGCTGTATTAACTGAATGAAAGAAAAAGGTGTGGGGAGTAAAGGTTAATACAAATTAAAAACAAACTGGTGACTTTTTTGAACTACTGAGTTTTTTGAAGTAATTTAAGAATGCTTAAAATGACTCCTTTGCAAAATATAATTGCTTAGAACTAAAAAATTATTTCAGAAGAAAAAGGCAATTTGAACTTTGAATGCATGTTACTCCCCAGAGATAAAATTCAGAGTAACAAAATATTTAGCATTTCAGTCAAAATCAAAATTAATGAAGCGCTTAATTAGCAATGATGTGTTTCACACTAAAATACAGTACCCAGAACGTCTTATCAAACAAGAAGAATTATTTCTTAAACACAGCTACACAGATTTAAGAATTCCTTCCAGCTAACAGATTTGTCCTAGACTCATTCCCTTTGAGTTTAAGCAGATTAATTACTCATGTTGGGAATCTCAATAATTCTGTATGACAAGGAGGACATCCAGAAGGAAATCTGCATTGCCCCAGCAGGGTATACATGTGTGCCTTTGGTGTATTTATGTGTTTTCTTTCTAATCAGTGTGTATATATGCTTTTGTATTGATACATAAACAGTCAGATCATTCCTAGTGTGAAAGTCCCTAACTACCAGCTTTGATGAACCAAGCTCAGCCTCTGTGACTTTCTATGAATTTTTTTTTAACTGCATACAGTATCAGCACCGCCAAAACCAATCTACACAATAACTACATACCACATTTATGTGGACATATATAAAATGCACAAATTAAAAAAGTCTTTCCATGGCATATGTTAAATGCACTAAAAATGACTTCAGTATTTTATTAAACTAAGTAAGAAGAAATTCCACATGATTCTTCTCCATCTGCTCAGAATTCTATAGTCCTTCATCATACCCATCCTTTCCAGACTTCTGGCCTACTTATTCCTTGCATGAGAGCCTCCTCACATATTTCTGTCATCCTGTTGCCCTTCTCTGTGTCTCTTCCAGAGCTACTATACTTACTCTGAAATAGAGTACTGCAGATAGGCTAGTACTGAAAATTGTCTTAGATGGAGGCATAAGGATGACTTTTTTGTTCTGTTTCTTTCTTAACTTTTTTTTTAACCAGTACTTTACTGGTATTTTCACAGAATTATTCCAACTCCAGGATTCTCTCCCAAGTTCAGAAAAAGAAACCATCTTTTAAATGATCAAATCTAGCCTACTTGTAGGCAGACTGAGGTCTCCACAGTTCTTGTATTCCCCACACAAGGCAGCCCTTCTGAAAACCTTCAGCCTGGTACAGAGTAGTCAGGCAATAAAATGATTTTAGTAGTACCATTTTTGCCCCCAATCTGGCCACACAAACTGCACGTCAGTTTGTGCATTATACTCAATTTCAGTCAGCCACACAGTGCTGCCTAACTACATTTTTATCTGTACTTTCATAACAAACAAAAGGCATCATATTACCAGTCTGTTCTCCAGGTTTAGGAAATACAGAATTAGAATAAAGCAGAGCAGAGATACTGATTCCGATGTAACACAACAGTAAAAATATTATCATAACTCAAATGTTGGACACAATGTTGTTTGGGACCTCATCCAAAAAAGGGTAGGCCAAGGCTAAATTTTTGATAGCTGTTTGCTTTTATGGTTTGTTCTACGACCTGCATAAATGACAGAATTTAACATCCTACAGAATACAGAGGAGAAAGCAGCTTTGAAACAGAACATCTTGACTGCTGAAGGGTATGCCTTCAGTTTAATCAAGACTAGGACAGAGGACTGGAGAACAGGCAGGCTAGTGAGTGACTAAAACACCATTTGAGCAAAAACAGAAAAACATCTAAAAAGAACAAAACCAAAGACTTAAACCACTAGCAATAAAGAAGAGACTGAAGTGTTTCAAGCAAAAGCTGATTACCAGAGGATGTAGTTGAGTATCCATTGAAGCTGCTGTTGTTTCAAAAACCTGCAAGGAATTCACCAGCTCCTGGGCTGGAGCATCTCCTTTCTCCAGTAACAACTTTCGGTCTGGTACAAATAGAAAAGGTGCTCAGTTTAAGACTGACATACTGGCTCCAGCCTGCCACCCCTCCCAGATTAAATCAGAAGTGTAATTACCGAAATTATTTATGTGAATGTTGTTCCTTAACGAACCAACCATAGCATCCCAGAGATGTGGCAATCCTGTTGCCATTTCAGCACCAAAATGTTTAGCTATAGTAGATAAGGCAAATTCAGCTCCTCTTCTCTGTACAACATAAGGTTTCTGAGCCTAGAATTAAACAATTCAAAGTAGCAAAGTAAGATATATTAAATAATTATTTCCAAGGGTGACCTCTCACTACATAGGCATTCAAATTTGATTCTGTTTATAACATACCTACAACACATTCACCAATAGGTTTTTCCCAAGTTAATTACTTTATTCTTTATACATGTAAAAACCAAAAATATTTTATAGCCAATTATTTAAAGCCTATAAATTTGAGATTTGGCCTTCGCTGGTACTGGTCCATTTCAACAAGATGTTTCCAGAACCTCCGATACTGTCAATACAGTGATACCAAGAACACATTAGAAAACTTATACTTGATTTGTTGTTTACCCTCCTCTCTTGCTCCCACCCTCTTTGGCAAGCAGAGTTAACAAAAATCACTAATAATTAAGAACAAAATCCACAACATTGTTTAGGAGTTCACAGTCCTGTCTAGAATCTTATTAAAACATGTGGAAGCTGGAAATTAGTCAAAGGGAAGAGTTAAGGACATCACATGTGAAATCACACAGACAAGCTACTTCACACAGTCATATTTCAATTGCTGGTTTTAATGCTTCAGAGGCATCCAGCACAAATTGAGGTGGACCAACACTAACATGGGCAGGACACAGTTCATGTCCTCTTGTGTTTGTTCCACACTATGTGGAAATCCATCTGCATTAACTTATATTGATATTCATATTCTACAGTAATTATAACATTTCAGGAGTTATTAATGTTATTGATGACAAGCATTTAAAACATCAAACATAAGCTGCTTACATCACAAAACTTCCTGTTTTGTGATGCAAAACCCCTGCCATCCAATACAATACAATGGTATCAACTCCAGTGAACTTCAAGTAATGGAAAGGAGGGATGGATGTCAAGTTGCAAATTCAAGCTTTTGAAATGTACCTCATCAAGTTCTGTAGGAATGCTTCCACTGCTGCCTGTGGGGAGATCTGCAATAGGGGCTTTTGGAGCTTTTGGAGTAGGACCTCGCCGACTTGTAATGGCAAAAGCAGCTTTCTGATGTCTGTACAGTGTAATTATTCCCCTGTGCTTAGTAACTGTGTGCTGCATCCCATCTTTATCAGAGTTGGGCCCTAAAAGAAAAGGGAGAACAGCTGACAACACTTTAAGCTGCAGTTTAACACACAGGGGGAAGTGAGAGCTACCTACAAGTCATCTGCTGATTCTGCTTTAAAAAAATCCATAATTTTTTCTACCCTTGAGGACAATGACACTTCAGTACGGAGAAGAGTTACTGTGCTAGGAGCACATTAAAGACTTGGAATGAAAGTTAAGTGTTCAAACTGCCAGAAATTGTAGTTCAGCAAGAAGCACAGGTAACACGTCAATCAAATATAAAACATTTATACAATTTTATTTCATTAAAAGCACATTATGTTCTAAAGTTTCAACCAATTCGTGTTCTGTGTCCTTTAGAACAGTTCAATACTTCTGTCACGATACAATGAAAGATGCCATTAGTATCTTTGGATTTGTTGGTATTTTTTACTTAAGAGCTTTTATTTTCAATCAGATATAATGTTTTTCTACTCTGAGATTAAAGAGGATGCATTCAGTAAGAAAGAGTAAAACATACAATCGAACCTTAAAGCAGATTAGAATCTTTGAGAATATTAAGATCTTAATTGGGTTAATCTGGGTTGTTCATTCAACGCATACATTTTCAATAATGGACAGCCATTTAAAGAATCCATGACCACTGCATGCATGGGATCATTTTATTAATTTTGAACACTGTCCTCATCTTTTTATCTTGTAACTAGCCTATGGAATGTAACACAAGTCACACATTTTTGACAGGCTACTTTAATTTCCATTTTTACTCAGTAACATTTGTAAGTGAAATGTGATCATAGCTGGATAGTAACTGAACAAGAATCAATACCTGGAAATTGGAATTGCAGTATTTCATATATATATATTTAGCTATAAACCAATATACATTAGTTGCACACAGTTTAAAATACCTAAATGAAATCATTATTAATGAATACTCAGATGCTGGCATTTTAAAAATCAATGAAAACAAGCCTCATTCAAATACTCATTTCAATAGTTCAGAAATAAGCATGGACATTAAGAATCCTGGCAGTCTTAGATATCATACCTTTTGAGTTTTCATGGCTACCCTGAGGCTGTGCAGGACATGCTGCCAGTGGGGTAAGATGTGGATCCACACACAGGGAGTTGCAGAGATTTTTTATGATCTTTGAGTTGGGGCAAGGAGATCTTGTTGTACACTGCTGAAGTAACTTTGCTATACATGATGCCACATAGTTTTGTACTAGTGTATTCTCTTCTTTTTTGATAGCTTCCATTAAGGGTTTTATAACAGGATTGAGTTTTTCTGGAAGTTGCTGCAAGTTCACAACAGCACACGCAGCAAAGGTATGGACTCGCAGATGCAACACTTGCCATTCTTGATTTGTTTCTGTAACAGTCATTTGGACTTGCTGCCTTTTACTGTCCAACTGCTGCAGAACTTTAGGATTCAAAGTAAAGGATGATGTCACCTCATTGAAAACAGAAGTAACCTAAGAGAAAGGAAAAAACAATTACAAATCTGCTTCACTGAGTACAAAACGGGATATCCTCATGGTGCAACATGAGTCACTTGACCACATATCACCATCCCTACTTTCCCAGTAAATAACAGGAAATGCTCCAAAATGTAGTTTCTGGGGATCCTGAACTGCACATCAAAGAGAAAATCAGGTATATCAAACATTTAAAGTCTAGGTTCTCAAAGCTACAAGAGCAGTTTATATACTCCTACAAATTTAGATTGTCCCATATATGTCAGTTCTACCCAGATATTCTGGAAATATGTAAGCATGTGACAGATTAGCAAAGCAGAATATGAATACAAGAATCCAGGAAGGATGTGCAAGCTCCTGTGCACGAACAAGTTGTTTCTCAGCTGATTTTCTTTTGAGGAAAGAGACTGGGATAAAAGTCTAAGTAAAAAGCACAACAAAGTAGTTTCAGAACCTTCCATAACCTTTCCCACTCACAACTAGTTGACTATTGTTGCTTAAATCTTTCACTGGAAAAAGATTAAAAGCAGATTAAAAGGTCAGGGGCAACAGGGGAGAAGGTCTAGAATTTACATAGTCTATTTACAAGTCTTCCAACAATGGTTTTGAAGCCTGCTTTGTTTTCTTGTGTGTAGATTTCAATAGTGAATCCACACCCAGGATCAGAACACTCAATTTTATTCTCCCATTAAGTATGTACCTTGCACTGCACTTGATTTTTGTCAGACTGTAAACACACCTCAAGGGAAACAGTTCAGAATCTTTACACACTTTTTCATGAGATATGCAAAGGTCACCACATTATTTTTGCAAGTTACTGTCCATGTAATAATCATGCTGAAGGCGTATTTCAAGACAACAGATTTGGAGGAAAGGCAGGCATGCCTCTACTTACCAGCTCATTAGCTTGATCTATTGTAAATACACTGCAGTTTACTCTGTTTCCAATGTCAATGTGTGCATCAGCTAGCAATGAGATGAGTTGTTTACATTCATTTTGCATTCGTGTAAAAGGAACAGCAATTTCATCGTAATAGAGATGTTCAGAAAGGACACCGAGCAAACGAGGTTGAACACAAATAGCCACAGTTGTACACTCCTGTAATAGAAAAACACAATTTGCATTTCTGAATAATCACAATTTCTTTTGTTCAGTCTTGGGCAGCTCAATCTAGCTAAAAAATCCAGTTTCCAGAAGGACTATCAACATTTCTAACCCAGAATATTAAAGATAAAGGATTAGGAACAAAAAGTCTGCCACTAGAAAAGACAGTGAATAGAGAAAAGACAGTCACCTTAAAAGGAACCATTGACCTTAGATAAAAGGCATCTTGAGAATAGATCTATTGGTAGAAAAAATGTGAGCATATTTACTGATTCATAGTTCTGACAGCTGGCATTTATCTACTGAGTCCTGTATTCCTCCACTGTCTAACGATCAAGATTTTGGTATTTACACGTATAAACACAATTTTAGCTTACCTACTGAAATCTTATTTCAAGCTAAGTACCACACAACAAGCAGTGGATTGAGATAGTAAGTAAAATTTATTTTTGCTGCAGAAACATCCTACCTTTTGCAAGGCTGCCCACTCACAGATTACTAACGCAACACTAATCCTCTGCAAGGCAGATTTAGAATTCAAGTGGAAGAGCAGTAGCTGAGCTAATGATTCAGCTGGCTTTATTTCTTGAGTAACAGTATTTACACCTGGGTCACAAATGCAGCAACAAAGTGCTCCCAGCAACCTGACAAAACAAAAAAGAACAGTCACTTCAATGTTATAATTACTCTGCAATCAATGATTCGAAATGAAGATGCCAAAATAGTAATTAGATTTTGGCAAAAGCACTATATATTATGAAAAAAATACATTGCTTTTAAGTATTTTTTCATATTTCCTGTAAACTGACTTTGCTGCCATCATCCGAGCGCGCATGACAACGTAATCCCTGGTTGCTGGATCTTCTGCAATGCTGTCTGCCCCAGCAATGTATTCCTGAATCACCTCCTTATTCTGGGTTTGACCTTGACGCTGTTTAGCACTTGCTTTTTCCTGTGGAATAAAGGAAAGGTTGAAAGTGTGTTTGTAATGAAGAGATGAATTCATATTCCATAACACAAATAATCACCACACCATGAAAAAGTTGGACTAAAAGCACTTCTTGGGCAACAGATTTCTTAAAGTAGTCAATACTTGTGGATCATCTCTACGCTAATAGTATTCTGTAGTGCAGTTAGATGTATGCTACATTCCTTCACTATAATATAAAGGTTAATTAACACTTGACATACAGCTGATAAACAGAGAGGAAAAAGGAAATCTCTCTCAGCATGTTTTCAGAACACTACACAGCAGAACTTTAATTCTCATGGATAACCTGACAAGAATCCTTTTGCTCTACACAGACTTGAGGCTTGTAAGACAGTTTACATTTAGAACTGTAGAAAGGCACCACTACCCCCCTCTAACATCCTTAGAATGTGTTTGATATACAGCTAAACAATTTCCTGCTTTCCTCAGAACAGTCAGTGAGGCCACATTTCACTTACTTTGGACCTGGTTTTTACTTCTAGCAACATGTTTAAGTCAATGGGCAAATGAGATGGCTGCATCATTAAGCAGAGCCAGGCTCCCATCCATGGACAAGCAGCTGCAACAACATACTGTACAGATGCCTTGTTTAACAGCTCCAGCCACACCTTGGGAAAGAACCACAGTAGAAATCATGACAAATTTGTACATGGTCTACATAAGATCATACACATGCTGAGAAACTGCAGGAACACTCATTTGCTCTATAGTAAAGCATCACACAGGGAAATTGCAAAGTATTTCACATGAGCACACTTCTTCATCTGCACAAAAGTACAGAGGATTTAAAAGAGCAGGATACAAGCACTAAAGCTAGGTGGTGAGTCACACAAATACCTTGTGAATAAGATCCAGAATTTCTTGGTTGCTTTCTAAGATACAAAACTGAAATATGTGCCTCAACATATCTTGCAGAATTGGAGTCAGCCATGTTGAAGAACTCTGAAACAAGGATATCATATGACCAAGCACATTCCAATATGCATCACAGTAAGACACTAATAACTCTAATTCTTACCTGGTCCTGGGTAGACAACAGTGTGAATAATGTTTCCAGTGCTGCTTTTCGCACAGAAGATATCGTGTGATGCAAGAACGGCCACACACGTGGGACCAAAACTGTCAGGGATTGCTGAATGCTACAGGACAGGGAGATAGAGAGGCAGTGTCAGGGATAAAAACACACACAGAGCTAAGTTTAATTTGTTATATTCTCTTTTTAACCAAAAGAAAGCTTTAAGGAAGGAAAGCATTCCATATACTCAGTGATATTAAGTGAAGGATCAAGTTACTACAACTTATACACTTAAGACAGTTTGAGTTGGTATCTTTTTCTCAGGAAAATAGTGGTTTGGGTTTTTTTAACTGGTATCGAGAACCAGTCAATTCAAGCATATATTTTTACCATGTTTTCTTCCCAGATTATACTTTAGGATTTGTTCAACTGTTAAAAAAAATGAGGGTCTGCCTCTCTTCCAAAGTTGCTATTAAGCAGTTATGACTTTACAAATAATTAAAAACAAGCTTGCATCTTTTTAGCATGAACTATCAGCTGATGCAAGTACTACATGCTGAATTAAAGACAACATTAGTAATAAAACTTCATTCTTTATTCTGGATTTGGGCAACCCCAGCTTCAGCAGTGCCAATCATACAGGATGAGAAAAATCAAATGTGTACAACATCTACCTTAAGTGCAGATACTCTGAGTTTACCACGTGTATTATAAAAAAATTAACATACTAAGACGCAAGTTCCTTTAATTTGCCAGAGTCCCAAAGAGATAGAAACTAGGCAGTCACAGAATTACTGGTTGTACTATTTACATTTGTAACTTATTTCAGAGCTGTTCCAATAGCAAAGTTCTGCAGGTTCATGAACGTGTATTAATGCACACAAGTTTGGTCTTGTTTGGAGTTTGCCTGTTTCTTGTTAACAAACAAGATGTTTGTGGGCAAGACCACCATGTGAGTGGAGCAAATATCCTTTACTAAAACACCCAAGATGAATGGAGAGACAGAAAAGGGAAAAAAGTCACATATAAACCATGTCTAGTACACTCTTAATTCCTCTGCTGTATTTCATGAACGTAACGAAAATAGAAACACTGTCATAACCTTCACTTTATGGAAAAACCAGTGTAGAAATAAAATACTGAGTTAAATTAATCATCTCCCTGGTATGTGGATTTGAAAGAAACTGGTGATTCCAATTTGACAATAAGTGGACACAGACCTGTAATTCAGAAGCAATACTAATTGAAAAGTTACCTGCATTTGCGGACCTGAGGGTAAGTCAGAAGGGATGAAAGAAGGATCATGATACTGTTTGTGGAAGCTGTCAAGTCATCCAACTCCAGAAGTGCATCCCACAAGGTATTAAGAATAAAAGGCACCTACACAAATAAGCACAGGAGGTTTATCATTAAAAAAACCCCAAACAAACCAATGATGCCTGTAAGTATTGTTTTCTTCACTTAGACCAAAAGTGAACTTAAAACAGTTCAGTCACCTTCTGAGATTGAAGCTGGACCAGGCTTTCCACTACTGGTACTAAAGATGCTGCAGCAACAGCTCGGACATCATCATCCAGATCTTGCAGACCATCAATTATTGCAGGCAACACTTTAGGCAATAAAGTGTTGATCATGTCCTGCCAAAAAGATCAAAAGCATTTTTAAACTGATAAAGCTTATATAGGTACAACCAACTAAGATGTGCTGTGTATGTGTGAATGAACCTGACTGTTTCAAAGGGATGGTACAGGTCCAAGATGGTAATCTAAATATTTTAAGTTACCATTCATGAAATTAAACATAGGTTACAAATTTAATAGAACAGCTTAGTTTTGGTACACACAAAGCTCACTGTCTGCAGAATACCACCAAAGACAGCTTAAACTTCTTGTAACGCTCTGCTCTGTTACTTCACATACAAGAGTATCACCAAAACCAGACAGGCATATCCTCTATTTATAACATTTTCTGCAAGCACTATATACTTGCAGCATGGATATAAAAGTGCAGTCACACATCTCAACCCACAGGACTGCAGTGCAAGCAAGCTTGCTTTATCACACCCATCTACTGTTCAGCCACATCCTCTACTTTGAGCAGAGATTTTTGATCCAAAGTTCTCTACAATTTGTCATGAGGGTTATTACCTGACGCACTGCCAAAGCATACTTTATTCCTAGGAGACCACCATGTCTCACTTCCCACTGTTCCTGTGTAAGCAGCTTCAGGAGAACATCCACAGTTTTATGAACACCAGTCTCATTCATGTGCTTCAATACTACTCCCAAAGTCTGAGCACAAGTCTCACGTACTGGTGCCACTACCTAGGAAAAAGTAAATGATAGAACAGGTACTTCTGTAGAAAATTTGACTTAAAGAGATGACCAAACTGCTATACAAAAAGGGTGAAGTTTACGTATCAGCTACATTTAATAAGCATCTGTGAGCATTTATAACAGGTATATGCAGTAGCACTACACACGGCACAGCCAAGCTGCTGCAGTGTTACCTCCTGCAGAAACCTGATCTGTTCATGCAATGTAACTTAAACTTACTTCATCTGAAACAAAGTCTCCAAATCTGTCTAGTGCAAACACACAAAGAAGTCTAATAACCAAGTCTTCTAGCCACTCCTGATGCTGCTGAATCATCTGTAAGAGAAGTTGAACACTTTGACTACATTTATTCATAAAGCATTTCTGATATGCTTACTTTAGCTAAAATCTGTAAAAGATATGACAACAAATGTTCATATTGACTCAATATAATTCTCTTGCAGAGACAGTCCAGGCCAAGTAGTCAGCACTAATTCAACTCACCTGGATTACTATAAACATCATAACCTAGTTGTTTTCTTCTCAAAAAGCACAGTACCTTTATCAAAAGGCTAGTGTCCTGCTTTCAGCTGGGACAGAGGTGGGTTTTCTTTCTCAGTAGCTGGTACAGTGCTGTGTTCTGGAGTCAGTGTAAGAATAATGGTGATACCACACTGATGTTCTGGTCACTGCTACATTATGCTAACCCTAAGCCAAAGACTTTGAATGTCTCATTCTCTGCCAGTGAGGAGGTACACAAAAAGCAGAGAGGAAGCATAGCTGGGATAGGTGACAAAGGGACATTCCACACCACAGAATGTCATGCCCAGTATATAAACTGAGGGAGGTACCCAGAAGAGGCTGAGTGGTGCCTGGGGCCAGGCTGGGCTTTGATCAGAGGGTGGTAAGCAATTATATTGTGCAGCACTTGGTGGTCTTAGGTTTTAATTCTCTCTCCCCTTTTCATTACTGTTACTAAAATTAGTACTATTATTACAATATTTTACTTAGTTTCAATTACAAAACTGTTGTTTTCTCAACTGATGAATTTTATTTCTTTCCTGATGGTCCCCAAACCCTAACCCTCCCCATACCATCAGAGAGGGGAGTGAGAAAGAGGCTTTGTGATGCTTTGTTGCCTGCTGAAGCTAAAACACAACAGCTTGAGAATATCTTGTAAGGTGGACAATTTATTCCTACACAGCACACAAAGTCAAGTCATTCAGATAGTCTATACTGACTAACAGCAACACATCCTAGGTAAGTCAGTTAATATGCTGGAAGCATATTTACAAGTAAACAAACTCTAAAGCAGTACCTCAATGTGGGAGACCCAGTGAAAGGAACTTTCTTTTCAGTTCCATCTCCTCCAGATTTATCAAAGCTTATCTTGAAGCTCCAGCCTCTGCTAGATACCAGTAACTCTAATTTTCTATCTCAGAGCAGAAGCCCCATAAAAACAACTGCTCAGGCATCATCCTTTTCATCTCCACTATGTGCCTACTAGGTCACCACTTCCCTTAAGAACTATTGTTTTAATGAACAACACTCAAAGCATATCCTGGATTTCATACTCCCACACATGCCAAAGAATTATGCCCAGCATAGGGCTTACACAGCAGGCTTTGAAGCTAGCTAAAGTACACATTTTTCCATAAATAGTTAAGAAATGGTTTAAAGTATTTTATCATTACAGATTGTGTTATTATTACCCAGCCACAACCGTGGAACACATACTACAGGGAGGCAAGTAAAGAAGTTTTTGCTTTCCCTATTTACAAATATGCTGAGGCACATTGACATATATCTCATTCTTCAACTCTCTAAGCCACAAGTTCTTCCTGCTGCTCCTACAGCAGGTGAGACAGTAGGAATCTGGATGAAATTCACTATTAGTAAACAAGTTATTACTCTCAGGATATATTTTTTATATTTTTCTCCTTTTAAAAAGACTATTTTAATTCCTTTTCTCATAATAAAGAGAGCAGGTTGATAGAGTCCTCTTATTATTTAAGCAAGTAGAGTTAGATGGTCTGAGACACTACAAGAGTTACATAATTAACCTGTCCATTTTGTTTCAGCACAGCCTTACCAAGACTTGAAAACAGTATATTCTAATATGGAAGCTAATGTTTAAGAACTTCATACACAACCAACATATTAATGGCCAATTATTCAGTAGTACTGGGTTCTGCATAGGCCTTTTAAAAACCATGTTTTGTCAGTGCATACAGCAATGTCATCCAGATGACTCTGAGCAGAGAAGCCTTTATATTCCCACACATCACACACCTGCTGCAAATTATTTTAAGAAGTCTCTATTCTAAACTTCATTTAAGTAAGATATTAAATCTACATAACTGCAAACTTACCTCCTCTAAAGAGCTATCTCCCATTTTACCACCACTTTTACCATGAGCTTTAAGTATCTCTCTCAGTCCAGTACCTGCGCCATGTCGAACCTAAGAAAGTGAAATAAAAAGTCAGTTTTAAAATACCAGGGAACAGAATACAAAACCCATGTTGGAAAATTGAAATAATACTACTGTATTCTTAACAGAGATATTTCAAGAGCTGCAGAATTAGCACTACTTAGACTTGTGGGAATTATTAGATCAAATCACATATTAAAATATTCACCTGTCCAAAAATCAACCTCCTTTTTCCCGAGTATTTGCCAGCTTATGAACAGAAGCAATTAAGAACTGCTTCTATTTTCTTACACATTATGACATTTGCAGTAATGCAGCCAACATTCATTTACTTTTACCCCACTATGCTATATGGCACTAGGGGTCAAAGAGAAGTTTGAAGATATTACTTTTTTATTAAGTTTATAAGCTAAAGCAAATCAATATTATTATAGTATCAAGCACTTCATCAAGCACTGTTTTTCTATAAATCTCTGTATTTCTTAAACAGAGTTTGGATACTCACTGAGTATTCTGGAGCCTGCAAAACAAATTTCTGGGAATTATTATTCTGCCTAACTTACAAAACTGCCTTGCTTGACTGGATTTTAGAAATAAGTGAACAAGTGATATGGGAATGCAAATTATAGGCACTTGCATGTCCTCACCAAACATGAACAGTTGAACACACTAGGAAGAGTTCTGGAAATAACAAAAGACCAGTAGAAAGACATGCTAAAGACACAGCTGTTTCTGGTATTTCTATACCTAACTGGACTAGTAATTGGCTTCTCAAGGAAAGCACACTCAACAGATATACAAAGTTGCAAAAGCAGAGTTTTGAACCAGGTTCTCATTGAGAGGCCTTTACATAAGTTGGAAGAGAATTAACTCTTTTGTTGCTAGCAGAAAACTGTTCCATTTCATTTCACAGCAGCAACAACTAGAACTGAGCAGTAGCTCCTCCCTTCACTGGAATATCTTCTATGAAGTGCAAACATACATGTCCCCTGCGTACAGCTCAGTGGCTGCTGTTTAAAGCTATAAGCAAGCCAATAAAAACCAGCCAGAGTCCAGTCTTAAAATCTTAACTGTTCATACACAACAATTTATTTGGTCTAAAATAGCTGATGAGCTAGGTTTCACTAATCAAAAGGAGACTTTGCTAGTTAATGTCTCAGCTTCTGCAAACACAAACCAGCAAGACACATATGTATAAAGGAAATAACAGTAGCAGGATTCATCCTTCCCATAAGCGTGGCAAGCAGTCTGAAGTAGGTGACCCAGGTAATCTCTTGACATTGCAAGGTACTGCCAGAGAGCCACTTTAAACATACATTTTGAGGCAGGTTAACCTGTTTTTCACCCAGAACATACTGTAATAATGATTCTGTATTGATCTACTTCCCTTATTAAGATGTATGTGCCTTATATCAAATATACTAAGAAAGCTTTAAGAACATCTATATACCAGACAAAGGGACCTGGCCTTCAACTGCAGACAGTCTGCTTTCAATTAAAGTGAGGCTTTTTAGCTCAGATGCAGTGATGTGCCATACAAATATAATTATTCTTTTTCTGGGACAAAAATGATTGTGCTGGCTGCATATGATTTATCTCTGTGTTTTCAAGTTCTAGAGCAAGTTGCCTCTGCACGTTCTGACATCACCAAGACCGTGCTACAGATACACATAAGGATGTCAGAGCTGCTGTTAATATTTAACCCCTCAAAAAACCAACTTAAGAAAATTAAATTAGTTGACAACAGTTATTTCCACTTTTACCACAAGGAAGTTAGGTCATTATCAGCTTCTTCATATTTTTTACCTAAAATTTCTACCAAAGTTTGTGGAAAAATTGTATAGAGACTGAATAAAAAGGTGAGTAGAACCATTTTTAATCTTGAAAATAAGTGGTCTAAGCAACCAAATATACAGCTTTTGTAGGTAAAGGATTGATCCCCCTTCCTTTTTAACTAGCTCTGCATTAGGCAAACATGCCACTGTTGCCAACAAGAGATTCACATACTATTCCTCAAAATCTTGATGAATCCAAGTTTGTTTTAATTGCTTAATCTTTTTAACCATAGATTGATGAGATTTCATTTGCTTGAATTTCAATACTCCCACAATTCTCAGTTCTATAATGACTGCTTTTCACATCTTTCCCCCTCTCCACAAGTATACACTACCCATCTGTTTTCCATTCCCCTTTAAATCAGTCTTGGAAAACATTTAAGTTTGCTAAAAGCAAATTTGTCTTGGCTATGTAATCTGTACGGACAAATGATTTAAGTTTTGATATCTGGAAAAATTCTCTTAAGTTCTACACATACAATGTTTGCATTTCTGTTGAAGCCCTTTTTACAACCTTATAGTTCCACCTTCAATAGTGCATGTGTCTTACCTCCCACGAAGGGTTAAACAGATCATTGCACACCTCTTCACAAAAGCTTTCCAGAGGCCATTCATTTGCCTAAATCCATAAAAAATATTAATATCAGATTAAAAAAAAAAAAGGAATCATGAACACATCTTATATTGTTGTCTTTGCATACTTAAATGGCATACAAAAAACTCCAAAAGCTTAAGTACTTTTCTTCTTCATTACTGGACTGAATTGAAAAAACAATCTTCTTCCCCAGCTGAGAAACTTTGTTGATTAGCACTGGGTCTCTTAAGTTTATGAAGTTTCTGTTAAAAGTGTAACCTCTTCTATCTGGGAATTAATTTGGATGTTCTGGAATTCACCTTTCCTTTAGAAACCACGCTAAGGAAGAAAATTAAGCAAAGTTTCTTATTCTGACCAATGACCTTTAAATTTATGAACTTTGCCTTTAAAGAACATAATAGACAAGTCTCAGTTTGAAAACACGCTACATAACAAAATTGGGTCAATGAATCCAGCAATAAACAGCACCCTTTTCTAAACACATTCCACTTTTTGAAAACCAAAGCATATCCACTATTCCAAATTTCCTACATAGAAACCGACACAGCTGTGGGAAAGGAATTTTTACTACCATTAGTAAGTTCACATCATTACACACAGAGCAACTGAAAGACAGCTAGCAACCAGCAGCTATTTAGCCCATAATTATAATTAATATTTCAGATTAGCGTTCCAATCATTTTTATGCAAATAATTAATTACTGAACTATGTCTGGAAAATTATTTTTGTAGAATACAGATTTATCTAGATAAAATCTTCTTAAGTAAACTTCTATGCACCATTTGTATTCTGGTTCACCATTTCTTAATTTTTAGCTTTTCTGTTTCTGTCAACTAATGCAGTTTTTTCCAAGACTAAGGTAGTTGTTTTAATCTTCAACTATTGAAGACAGAACTTAATTCCAAATTAAGCCTAATTAAAGTACAGCAAAGATTAAATAAAGATTAAATAAGCATTTAGATCGAATTATTTGTGGCTCGCTGTAATCCTACCATGTAAGTGTTTAGCACAGTTTTCCAGTTTAATACCCAGGTCTGATACCTGTAACTACCTACTCATGTTAATTTGGGTCACTAACTGCTACCAAAGGATTAAATGTGTTTTCTTCCTCAATGCTGTAACACAGTTAAAAGCTCACTTGCTTCATTATGTATAAAAGTAAGCTGGCCATTAAATTCTTTGTTCCATTTCCCTAAATGCTAAAATGACAAAAGAATGTGGGCATATGAAGAAATTTTGTTTCAAATTACTCTGCTAAAAAACTGAATTATCATTCCTGCTAACAGCAGACCAATACCATCATACCTCTTCCTGAGCATTTTCTACCAATGTTTTTGAGTCTGTGGCAGGCTGATTGATGACAACATTTGCAACTTTTCTTCTCTTTTCTTCTGGTTCCCCATCAGTGCTATCATTGCTGAGAAGGAGCAAGTACATGTTTATGAACTAGAAGTATGCTTTAAGGGAAGCAATTACATCTACAATTGAAGTCTTCAGATACAATAAAGTATGGCAAGAATACAAAACAAAGAGGTTTAATACTGTGAAATATGCAAGATAGGTATATCTACATGTAAAACCAAAAACTGCAATGAGGAGACAGCAGAATGCTGTCCCAAATTCACAATCCATCTCAGATTTTTCCAAGAAACCCAGCAATTCTTAAATAAGATCAAGAATTTTGTTCACCGCTTATTATGAGCACAGTAGATAGAATAATATGCCACTATAAACTACATTGAAGAACACAGCATGTATCAGAAAACTATATCCTAAGTTTTTAGTTGTTCATCTTCTTAAAATCCCATTTTCACGCATTATTCTCAAGCCATATTTAATAACAGGGACAAGGCACACTTTCAGCTGTAGCATCCCATTATGTCAAGATGCCTCTGAAGCTGGGTCCTCAACAAAGCTCTCCTGGGAACAAGCACTGCACGCAAACTTTCCACCATCAGCACAATTAGCACATAAGAGATTTAAGATGCAAAGACTGTACGAAGTTTCTCAACAGATAAATCAAATCACAATCCCAGCTTAACCGAAATAAAAGGAAACCAGTTCACTATTATACCTCTTCTCATTAGCTTCCACTGCATCTCTGGATCTTTGCTTTGCAAATAGCTTAGCCATTCTTTTGGCTTTATTCTTTTGTCTACTGCTCATACCAGCTCGAAATTCTGAGTCAATTAACTCAGCAGCCTGAAGAGTCTGAAAGAAAAGTTATTCATTGTCAATTCTTCTTAGGATGGAAGTCCTGAAAAATTCTCAAACTCACAACGCTCTCAACTTCCCCAACCCTCCATTTCAAACATAGCAGTCTGACATCAAATAATACTAACAAGCAACTACGGGATGTAAGAACTCAGGAGACCAAAGCATGCTACATTAGACACCAATCATCTTATTTAAATATAAATATTATAACCACAGACACTCAAATAAAGCAAACCCACTGTATTATTCCTTGCAGTCAAATAGCCCAAGGTTTTACCTACAGGTTGTTTGTTTACTAGTAAAACTGAAGAAGGAGAATAGTCCAAATCTTCATCATTGAACAGATCCTCAGTGTTCATTCCAATTGCAGCACCCATATCTAAGCCAAGTTTCTTTTGCAGCAGTTTCCTCTGTCGTGCTATCCTTTCTTTAGGATCAATTTCACCTTAAAAAGGGGTTTTAAAAGATGCGTCAGATTTCCAACCAGATATTTCACTGACTACTTGCTCAATGTACATAACAAAGCCAAAATTTACAGGATTAAATTGTACTTGGCTATTACAGTCTTCCAAAACAAATCACACTGATACTCAGGAAGAACTTTTCTGCTACTGCACCTACACAAGTACTTCAAAAGTGATCACACAAGATTCATTTTGGAAATTAACAGATGCCACCTCAAGAATGTGTGAAGTTTCAACACTAACTGTAGAACACCTGGACTTTGGGAGCACCTACATTTACATAAAAAAATATAAAATTTCAGCACCCAAGTAGAATAAACCCTCCAAACAACCCAAAACTTGTAGCTGGTAGGGCTGTCAGACTTCACTCTTTGCATGCAGAGTACAGAAAACAGTCAGGAGTAGTTGGTTTGTTGTTTTGGTTTGTTGATGTTGTGGTGTTTTGGGGTTTTTTTCCAATTATCAGCACAAACTTTTAAGTAGATGACCAGTACAGGCACAACTTTGGGGTGTACACCAGGTTAGGTAGTAACTAGTACTTAATATTATCTATACCAGTAAGGTTTTTTTAAACTGCATTTAACTGACAAGCAAATACAAGCAACTTCCATTCTTTATAAAATATTTTCCCTTTCTAACATCATCTTAGGAAAAATTGTCAAAGACTGCTAATTCTAAAGATTATTTAAGTTACATTATGTCCATTCATGTTGTCTACTTACTTGAAAAGGGAAGCTGCTATAAAACACAGAAGAGAAAGCACACTGTGCATTTTCCCATGAGTTAAAAAAAAGCAGCAACCAAAGCATTTTGTTTCATTTTCTTATTTTTTGATACTTTATTTACTTATTTTCATTCTTGGAATTTTTTTTATGTGAAATCATGTGACACTGGGATAACTATCAAGTTTCTATGAACCAAAGTGTTGGGTTTCATTAGACGAGGTGAAACTTGTACACCACTTTATAAATCTAGCCTAAAAAATGGCAAGCAATAAATTAGCAACCAGGCTGAAGAGACAGGACACTGCTCAAGTTTCAGCAGTCACAGGTTCTGCTTCTTGCTGAGCTACTGATCTTCTCTGTACTCTGCACAGAACCCATCACACAGAAGGAACAAAAATCAGGGCTACACAGTCAGATTCTGATCAATAGCATCATTTAACTTGGTGCAGAAACTGGTAGATAGCCTGGAATTAAGAGCAGGGAAGTACAGTAATAGCAAAAGTACAGCTTAGATTAAAACAATTCAGTGCCATTACACTGACAAACCAAGTCTCAGCTAAAAAATTGCAGAATAATATTAGACGAGCCACTTGAAACAAACATCACAGAGGCACTGGTATTTGATCTTCCAACTTTGGCAGTCTTATCTCAGCATTTTTCATGCTATCTTTCTATACTTGAAACCTTCAAGCTTTTAAATAAGCCACATCCTACTTCTGTATGTGGAAGCATTGTTTAGGTGAAGAACAAGCAGTGATAGTGCCTGCCCCTTTAAAAAAAGTTACAGACATCTTGAGTGCTTTTTCAGGTTTCCACTCCTTCTTCCCCACTGTTCACATAGTAATACTGTTATGGCAAAAACCCAAACAAACAATACACTCCCCTAAAAAACTGTGTTACTTGAGGCAGAAAACACAAACACTTATGTTAGGGCATGTTTTCTGTCATTATTTCCTAACATTCTGAGAACCCATGGATGTCTAGATTCATAATGCTGCCACAACGAACTTTTTCAAGTCAGTGAGTTTTCTTGTCTGCAAGTAAAATATAGATACCTGATTTATCGTCTTGGACTTCAAATTCTGCACCAGCAGATCCAAGAAGAGACGCACCATGTTTTAACAACCGACATATATCAAATCTGTCAAAACGCAACCGATCTGTTGAAGGTGAGTCTTCATTAGGACTTTCTGAGCCTTGTTCTAGGTAGGAAATAAAAATAATATTAAGGACAATGTGATGAAAATTTTGTTCAAAATTTTGGCAGAAGATTAAGGAAAACCAAGAAATATCTTTTTCTCTAAAGAATCATCAGACATACAGCATTTTGATTCACAAAGTATAAAGGCTCCGTTTTCACAAAGACAGACTGAAATAGGTCACTAAATGTACCTGAATAGATAAAAAATAATTAATGTTTTTCCCTTGATAAATTTAGCTTTTTAAAGTCTTGGACACTAACCTACCACCAGGCCTTCTCTGTACACACAGGGCCAGCTTACAGTTTTGAACTGCATATGGCTCACAAATAGTATCAAAAGTAGCACACCAACACTGCTGTGTGTCCCTAGCAGCCAAGCATCCAAAGTTGGGAAGCTGGAGAATGGTCTAAACTGGGAGACAGGGCTGCTGACACCCAGCTGTGAGCTCTTCTCAAACACACAATTATCTTTTCAATTTCATTAACAATCTGATAGGCAGATGTGCATGAACTGGACAATGCATTTAAAAGGGTGCTGTACTCTAAGACTAACAGGTTACACAATTTCCATGTACAAAAGGCATGCTAAAAGTAATCCTTGAACTAGGCAAGTGAAATGAACTTCTATCCTTGGTAAGATAGGGTGTACAATAGCAGAGGCCCCATCTGTGGTAGAAGGGGTTGAAACTAGATGATCTTTAAGGTTCTTTCCAATCCAAACTATTCTATAATTCTATAACTAAATTATTAAGTATATGGATAAATATGATTTACTGGAAAAGAGAATTACTCTGGAAAAAAACAGCTTTCAATAACTTGATTATCAATGTGCTTAAAGAGTTGAACAAAAAGTGGAAGGCATCCAATGAACATAATACATTTAAAAGCTCTTGGCAAGGATTCATATGAAAGTATAAACCAAAAGAACCAGGTTAGCACAGAGCTGGGGAGAACATCCTTTTACAAACTGAAAGACAGAAGTTAGTTATGGAGTCCTTTGGCCATCAGTGTTGGTACAAATTCTTTAACCAATGGAAAAGACAATCACTAATGCTCTCTTCTCCAAGCATGCAGGTCACACTAAACTCTTTTAGGTAGCCCAAAGTCACAATGGAACCAAGGAATCCAAGGAGGACTCTCAGAACAGACTAATGGGCAAATAAGTACAGAAAGTGTAAAACAAATAACCTAAACCATGCCTACACAACATTGCGTTCAATAAAAATCTTAGAGGCATTTCTGGCAGTTTTCTGTATTCATATGTTTACTGAGCAGTGAAAGCCAGAGCAGACAACAAAGTACTGGGCCTCACCAGGAAGGACACTGATGACAGGACAAACCACAACATTTAGTCACTATGTGTAAACTTCAGCACTCTAGAGATGTAGGTAGACTGTGTGGAGTTCTGTGCATCTCAAGGAGGACACAAGTCAGAGAAAGCACAGAGAAAAAACAAAGTTATTTAAAAGAAAGCAGCTGTCTTGTGAGGAAAGACTGAAGAGACCGCAAATCTTCAATATAAAGAGAAGTTGTTGGAGGAGAGCAAATATGATGGTTTACAAAATTAAAGACAATGGACAAGGAAAATGCAGAACTTGCTTGTCAAATTCAAAGCCAACAGAACTGGGAGGCACCAAGTGAAACAAATATGAGATCATCTCAAACAGATGTGAGTTTCATTGTTGCTGTTTTAGGGAGTCTGTGTGTCTGTTTTTAAACAAGTCAGTGAATTTCTGGAACCTCTACCACAAAGTTGTGAACATAGACAGTACCAAAAATCACTTAGGGTTTGGACAAAATCACTTAGTCTATAACTCAACAATCAAGGGAACTAACATCCCTAACATGATGATTTCAGATGAAAAGAAACAGAACACACTTGAGGAAGCTGCTTTTACACCTCCCTCAGAAAGGTGCTCGGATTAAGGGAACAGTGATGAAAAGAGTTTCTGCAAATTACCACGACAAAGTTGACTGGTTAAACATTTTACCATTTTACTAGTTATTCCTTTTCCTTATAAAAGCTTTATGAGGGTACAAAGCACAAACAAGAATTCTGGAACAAATAAAGGTCAGGTACAGCTGAGCAGGACATCTAAAGCCAAAGAGGTTTATTTACAGTCCTACCTCACAGAATCATATAATAGTCTGATTTGGAAGTGACCCAGAAGGATCACCAAGTGCAGCTCTTAAGTGAGTGGCCCAGACAGGGACTGAACCAATAACCCTGGTATTATCAGCACCCTGCTCCAAACAACTTACATGCAAATAAAAGTCTACACTCCTAAAAAACCAAATGACAGAGATGCCTTGAAAAGTCTCATATCACAGACAGTTTGCATAAGATAAACAATGAGTTATACACAATTAATTTAAGGAGCACCTTGTTTTGATCTGGGAGTTGGATTCCACTCAGGTACATTTTTCACTATTGCTTCGACAGCCTGGCCAGCCGCAATCCGAGTATCCCAGTTTGTACTTCTTAAATACACTAACACCTTGAGGGAGAGATTAATAGGTCAATAAGTATCTGCTTAAAAAGTACTTCCAAAGAAAATCCATTGGCTGTTTTGCTCTATTAAAACACAATTACTTTAATGCTATGGATTAATACAACATTCAAAACAAAAAAGCAAAGGACAAGAAAAAAAAAAACAAAAAACAAAGAAATGCCTTCGCTATACTGCTGACTGCTTAGCATAGCACTTGCCAGAGCCAGACCTTAAGACTTTTTAAGATATATTTAGTCCAATCAGTTAAACTGAAGCTTGACTTCCTCCAGATACTGAACAAGGCTTGAGACACATTTTTATTTTTTTGGTTGGTTGGCTTGTTGCTGGCTTTTTTTCTACAAGGAAGCATTCAAAATTGATTAACAGACCTTAAAACCCTGAAGTCATTTAACCCAAGAAGAGATACAACATGGGTCACTTGAAGCAATATATGCTCTTCTAAACTGATTTATCACTATGTCACACATCTGGAAAAGCTATTTCTTTCTCTGAAAGCAGTTTGATAGTCACGATTCCTTGGCCACTCTGTTGATAGCATCGATTGTGGTGAGAGCACCTGTTCAATCAGAACAGAACTGAGGTCACTGACTCATCTCCACCTGTCAGATATGGACCAGTTTTGGTGGTTTTACTAGACTTGGTCAGATTGAAGTCTCCAAACTAATGGAAAACTCTTCCAATTTCCAGCCCTTTTAAAGACATGCAGTCTCTGACATTTTTGTGCTTTATCACACAAGTAATAATCTTTAAAGGCAAGAGCAGAAATCTTTATAAGGTAGTAGAGCTTCTTTTTATAGAAGAAAGTCTGAAGTTACAGCAAATGCTGAATATCAATATTGAATGCTAAGTGAAACTTATGTAATAATTTCAGAAGCTGACAAAACAGCACCTTTCACAGAAGCAGCCCCTAATTTTCTTCATTCTCTTACTTTTGAGAGACCACAATATATTTTCTTCTTCCCACAGAAGCACACCCTGTTAAACTAGTTTTATTCTCACCATTAACATACCAGGGAAAAAAATTATGCTTACTTTAGATAAGAGATTATTCAGTTCATGAGGATGCAGTTTCACTACTTCCCCAAGTTGCTGTGCAGCTGCTTTTCTTGTTACTGGCGTTGTACCGGTGTCCAGTAAAATGAAGAGACGATCAAGTCTAAATGTGACAAAACCCAAAAAGTTATGCTATTCATAGTTCAGTTGCCCATTTCTATTAATATTCCCCCACATTTTTTAGTTTATGTAACTCAAAAAGACATCTGCCTGAAGACTGTCAGTTAGCAGGGTGAATAATGTACTGTTTTTTTAATAGTAAGCATAGCTGTTTTAAAAGCACATTTAATTTGATAACAACAAAAAAAGAGTAATTGTAAGAAATGCTATTTTTAAAAATCCACAGTTACAAGAAAAAAATTAATCGTTCCTGTCTTTGTTCTGTGATAGAACACTTCCAATCTTGAAACAAATATATTGTAAGTGATCATCAAATTCTATTTGATAGAAAAAGCAGAGGGCTCAGCTGCTCCTCTTGGGCATTATCACTGCTAGTGACAACACAGCCTGTTATCTATAACACCAAACTCCGCTTCTCCAGGATGACACATTTTTTACTTTACACATCTTTTCCCCCTAATTACCTGGAATACATAAACCCAAACTTCTTGTATTTAGTTTGGAAATCATCTGACGCTTCTGCCCTTCCCACAAAATACAGAGATTTAACCAGCAGATCTGTTTCCACAGTAACTCTGTATTTAGTGAAAGAGTCCAATCATCTATTTGTAGAACAACTAATTTCTTTCTTGTTTAGTTACTGAATGAGAAATAAAGTCTGTCTCTGTGTATATTCACACAACTATCTATCTAGATACTCAAATCTATGACTGAAGTTGCAAGTGTTCATCATTCCCTCCACTATCAGTGGGTTGATCAGAGCTCTTTAATGAGTGCCAAATTTATGTACTAGTTATTGGGAAGTATGAGGTAATTACCTGTTCACACATAGCAATCAAAATTGTACCTTCCAGCCTTATCATAAAAATACTCCCCCAAGAACTGCACCAATACAAAACCAGACCTCACCCAGCAGCGAAGCTCACTAGGCCAGTGGGGCAGAATGTAGATAAAGGTATCCTGAACCACCTGTCTTCATGAACACACATCCTTGGTTTGAGCACACACAGGAAAGCACAAATGCCTTGCCCCTGTTAGTCTGTTGCTACTAATTACATTTCATGTTAATTGCCTTTGATGTTTAGTTCCAATATTTTAAAAAGAAAAAGAAACAACATCAAAACCTCATTCCAACATCACTGGATTTTGTATTTTCTTTGGCATGCTTAAACTGCACTTAATCCTGAATATACCTTAATATGTCACAACACAATAGGAATTGCAGTGCAGGGCCCAAGCAATACCAAACCCCAAATACTCTCATAACTGAAGGTATTAGTTTAAGTATTCATTAGATTTAAAAACTGATAGCTCAAAGTATTTAAAATCATTTTAATTTTTTAGACACAATTCTTCTGCCACCCTAGAAATAATTCTTTTCCTACTACTAAAATAGGTTAGTTTATTTCAATTTCTGTAGATAAAACTAGAGTTTCAATTGCTATGATTTACTAGCTAGTAAATTCTTTTAAAGTCACAAAAATTAAACCCCAGATGTATCTAATCCAGCAATTTTGTGTGATTAGAGCGTCAAGGAGATAAAAAGCTTTACAGACTCAACACCTCTGAATCCCTGATAGTGGACTAGTCATGAGAAACACACCAGGTACCTCATTAGTTGCCAGTATTTTTTCTTCAGTACTTCTGACAGTAATAACCCAACCTGACTTGCAGCAGTCACTATTTTGCAATACAAAACATGGTGGCTTTCAGAACCACTGTTTGCTCCAACTTGCTTTTTCTCAGCCCTTTCATTCTTCAGCTCTCTATGAAGCTTCAGCGTTCCATACTCAAGTTTGCCATCTAGTAACACACACTCCTTTAACTATCAAATTATCTTTTTCCATCTCAAAGTCAAGCACAATGTAACTTTGACCACTTCCTCAGCTACAACTCTTCATGTGTCAAAACAGGAGGAAACCACTAAGTCAGCCTACCCGCAAAACTCAACTTGAATTCCAGACTTAGTTATAACACTACATCTTCACTCCTAAAACCCACAACACTCTAAACCTGTGTTACCTACAAAATACAGGGGGGTTTGTTTGTTTTTTTAACCTACAGCGTGTTTGGTTTAGAATTTGTTATTTTAAATTGTAACCTGCTTCACTTACACACAAATGCAAACAAAACAAAAAAAAACAAAAAAAAAAAACCCTTACACTTTTCTGACATCACTACAGGAAGGTTTCAGCTTTCAACTCCAGCAAAATACATGGAAACACGATTAGCCAACATCTGACTACCAGTAGTCCTGGTCACACCAATCATGCTCTTTTCCTCCCACAGAAGGATGTAAAATTCCCAAACTGATACTATTTTGGAGCTATTAAGATTTCCACATTAAGTGCTGGCATTGCTGCAGCAGAGTATAGTGGAGCCTGAATTCTGCATGAATTGGAAGGGTAGCACTGAAAAAGTTGTCTATGATCAGCAGTGCTACTTGGTTTGTTTTTTAAATTACAGCTTTCAGTCTGAGTTTCATTAAGAATTATAGAAACCACACTAAATATTCCAAACAAATTAGTTTTGAGTACCTGCACTTTAAAAAGAAGCTTCCTAAGTTCTGATAAGATTTTCACCTTCAGAACAAACTAGCAGTCTCTAAAGAAGTTATTAAAGCCAAAGAGAACTAAGTTTTCTAATGGCATGTGGTTCTCTGCCTCTCATGCTGGACAGTGCTGCAGGCAGGGCACCATGTGCCTCACATCATTCCCAAAAGTGTGAAGCAATGTGGTAGAGGGAGATGCTCTACCTGCTCCCAACGCAGATACAATTTTTAATTATTTTATGAAATACTTAAACTCAGTCAAAAAAACTGTTGTAAGCCTATAGAAGACACAAGCAAGCAAAAGAAACACAAAAAATACTTCAAGGAAGAAAAATACTAAAACCAGAAAGATCTATAAATTATTATGAAAAATAATTGTAAATTATTATGAAAATTTAAATACTAATGCATGCTAAAAATTAAATATATCTCTAAAACTACTTCTTCTGCACTTAACTGCTGCAACCAGAACTTAAAAATAAAAAGTTCTTCACTTTTAATTCATAAACAATAGTTTAGCTCCTTCCGTCATCTTCCAATCCTGTGTCAGCTACATCTCACCAGCAGGACAGCAACCCTACAGGACTTTGATGTGAACTCATCCCATATGAGCTCAGCACAAAGCACCGCCTTGCTCAAAGAGGTAAATTTCTTCCACTGACTTTAGAAATTTGAGATTTTTCTAGTTCCTTTTGAAGTAGATCAGAAAGACACAACTGAGAGCAACAATTCAAGTTCTTATGATCAGCACTCCACTCAACAATTTTTTCTTCTAAGAAACACCTTTTACACTGACACAAAGTTCACTAGAAATGTTTCTGACACACATCAATGCAGATGCTCAAGAACAGGCATCCAGTAGCATTTGAGATGCTTCATCTACAGAGGAGCCAGCACAGCTAAGTGGTGGCCATCTCCAGGTACCACAGGGATTCCATCTTCTGGTCACCAGTTTTGCACACTGAGCGTTAAACCAAGTTAGACATGACCCTCACCCAGGCACAGAAGGCAAATGCTGCAGCAAATGACCTGTTCTGTTCTTCATGCTAATCTGCAGTTCTCTGCTGCTGCCCCCAAACAGAGGGCTGATCCCCATTTGAAGGGACAGTTGTCATACTATTTAAAGTGAACCTTGTGGCATTTCTGTGGAAACAGGAGGACCTGGATTTGGAAGCCCTTCAGCCCCAGAGGCATGAGACAGTTAGTAGCTGGATAATTAATGTCAAGATACCGGGGTAAGCAACAGTCTCTTCAAACTGTTTACAAAAGAATACATGTGCAGCTGCACTGTATAAAGATCCCAAGTGTCCCAGGGTAAGTGTTCTGACTGGGCTGGGTCCCACAGGACTTCAGATGATGAAACTTCCAATTTGTTGCTTTCAGCGAGCGGAGGCTTAAAAGGGACAGTGAAACTGATCACTGCTGCCCATGAAAAGATCTGTTTGGACTCTACATCTCTGTGCCCCAAAATGTTAAACTGCCCTGAGAGCAGTCTCGAATAGTAAAGGCCATCTGGTATGAACACCTTGTAACTACCATAGCATATCCTCCAACCCATTAAAATTGTGTGACTGTACAAAAAATCCTTAGTGGCACAGTCCCTGGAACAGTAATGTCAAGCTCTGCCTAGAGCTCTTTGGAAAGCTGCTAGCACCCATCAGAAGGCAAGGGAATCCTCTTAGGAGTTGATATTTTCAACATCCAGAGAGCTTCCTCCCAGGCATTATTTCTTAATACAGAAATAGCCCAGACACCTTGAAAATATGTCTAAATTAAACTTTAGACTTGACAAGAGTGAAATTCAACCTAAGTTCTAATGGAGTCTGAGCTTTTCTTGTTGACCTGACAGTTCTCTGCTGTCACTTCATCATTTGGTCAAATCCCAGCTTGGTCAGCTCTAAACACTCAGTCACATGAATGGTTAAGTAATCAAATAAGCAACTTTCAAATACACAATCAGCCAGTAAGAGAAAAAACCCACTCAACAGAATTCAGAACAAAACCCAGAAGTGCAATGATACACAACAAATGGATTGTGATTTTACTTCTCCTAAGTGTGCAAGCAGTTAGGAAGGTGGGACTGTGGACAATGAAGAAATCTAGTTTCTTGCACAGCAGCTGAAGGAACATCTGGAATGAAACAACAGCTCCATGACTACACCAGGTCACAGTATTATACACTGCATAAGGAAGCCAACCAAATGCTAAAATTAGTATAATTAATTCCATATGGATTGTATATTTCATCTGTGATCTACAACTTTATGCTGTACAAGTTTTACTTGTAAACTATTACATATGTATCTACAACTTACAATGCACCCCAAAACGTGACCAATTACATCACAAAACCTGTGAGAAAGAATTGCAAGTTGGAGCAGCTGCCAGGACAGACTAATACAACACGTGTACTGGTAAGTGACAAAGTGAACACCTCGGTGACTAATCAAATTCCATCTGCTGGAGCAGGCTGGCACTCCTATCAGCACACAATCCTGACATTCAATTTTCATTTCAGTCCATTAGAAAAGTGTGGCTGAGAAACAGAGAACTCTCTCTCTTTTGGGCAGCAGTGCACATGCTGGCTCTGCTTCCTCCCTTCCCAGGACTGTATCAGCCCTCCCAGAAAGAGCAGCACAGAAGGCACTCAGTCCACTCTTCTGGTCTTCAAGTTAATCTCCACCACCACCAAGGGAAGAGTTAGATTATTCTTCCTCCTCTTTTGATTATTCTTCCCCCTCTTTTGAGTCTGAACTCCCATAAGCACATTGGCTACAGAACATTGGGCACAGGCCTTTAAACAGTAGTGAACACAAACTTGCTCAGGTTGACTCCTGCTTTTTATGCAAGAGCAGCCGTGAAGTAATAGCTTTCACAGTAGCTAAAAGCTGAATTCTTTATAGAGGAAGTCTGTGATAACATTTTAAAAAAATCTAAGAGATATACAGTGCACATAAGAGATTTTTGATGCAGTATTCAATCTGAAGTGTTACATAAATAATGATGCCAGGCAGTGTAGTCACTTGTTCTTGGGAAGCCACAGCCCTACAATTCAAAAGCTGAGAGCAACACATGAGGCATGCCTAGTTCACAGGAGCTTCAGTCTCACAGACTTTTGACATTCTTTATTTTAAAATAAAAACTAGGTTCCTAATCTACATATTACCAGTCATATGCAAATTCAAATGAACAAAACCCTGAAAACTCTAAAAAACACTATTAATCTTACACAGATCAAATCAAGAATGGGTTGCAGGAGCAGCAAATTATGTTCTCTATATTTCTGTAAAGAACTGTCTTGAACATACCTCGAAGAGGTTGTCTTTAAGGTATTTCAGGGAAAGCTTAAAGGATATACCAAATAAATGAAACTGTTTACTTTTAATGCACCTTACCAGCTTCCTAGCTTTATTACATTTTAAAAGTCCATTGGTTCTCCTTCATACTGCAAAGGCACTCAAAAACAGGAGAAAGGCATTAACACCTTGGTGTTAGAATAACACAAAGTGCCTTTGAACACATTAAAGAGACTGGAAAGGACTTTTATTAGATACTGAAGGACTATCATCATTTTATTACCTACTGAAACTCTACCATCCTGAGTAATCTATGAGCTGTCATCCACTTGGAAGTATTACTTTTCCTTCTGAAGTATCTCAGAAGATCACTAGTGAGCCACTGCAACTGTTCACTTGGATCATGCACTTTGTAGGAATGAAGCTGAAGCAAAACTTTTCACTTCCTTTTTTCCTTCTCAGTTCCACTATCAAAACCATTGGTATTTTTTTTATTAGCTATGCAAACATTATACTACTTAATTTATACTGCTAACATTGGTGACAGAAGGTAGGGCTTACCAAATCAGTTTGCACCTTCACAGAAGGAATATCAACCTTCCCACCCACCTAAGCCTGCTTCTGGAAGATGGCATTCATCAGTCTCTTCAGCACAGAACTACCAAAGAGATGAACAGACAGTGCAAATATTCTACAACATCTTTTGGTATGAGGTATCTACTGTTTTGCTTTTATGCTTGTTTTCTAGAGCATCAACACAAATGTTTTACAGAAGGAGGTCCTCAATCCATGTAACGTAAAATGCAGAATTAAATATCACTTTTTTGTCAACAGGTCACAATGAGTTTCAATTACTTTTAAGATGACCTTACTAATAAAAAAGCTGCAAATTCTCAATCTAATTTGGAGGTATTTCAATGCATTCCCTATGTTTGTTTGGATCTCCCTGAACAAATTTTGAGAAAGTTTTCAATTGGCCAAAAAGCAGAAACTAAACGTTCCTGGGAAAACAATCACCTGATAATTTACTGTTTTGAGAATGTAAAACTACTCCAACCTTCACTTCCAAAAAAAGTTGTTGTTAAAATAATTGTTCCAATATAGATCTACACCTAAAGAAATTATTGTTAATATTAATGCTTGGTATGCACTCCACAAGGACTGTGGGCTTTGGAGAAAGATTAATTCAAGTCAGCTTCTTCTTCACTCTCCAAACTTGTATATGTAAGAGGCATTCAACAATGAAATATTATGATAGTCCATAAAAAAAAAAGTAACAATAATTACCTAGAGGAAAAGTGGAATTAGAACAGAAGCTGAACCAACTAAGCCTTTACAAAAAAAAGTTATGTGGTTATATACACAAGTATACAAACAATTATTTGTAGTATTTCTGAAAGGAAAGGACCTTCTTTGAAGTTCAGTGTTCTGAAGTAAAAGGTGAAGAAAGGTATCTTTATTTACAAAAGCAGCACTGACACTGTATCAGTGCTCCTATGGCCCAGCAGCAGAAAGGAAACTAACTTTATCAGGCGCTGCTGTCTAACCTCAAAGGGACATAGACAAGCTTTGCTCTGTTAAAGACAAGCACAATGCCAAATTTACACATTATCACTTCTTACAATTATAGAAACATTGGTGTTCACCAGGAATAGTCGAGATGTTACAGTGCTCCAAAGTGAGTATTCTTTTACCTAAGTTACAAGTGAAGCTGAAACAACTCTGCAGCAACTCACCAGCATCACAGCACTGAAGTGCTATACCTTGTGTTCAGTTGTGTAACATTTGGATACTAAAACTATAATCTCAAGCAACATATAACACTATTATTAACACACCAACTTTCAATGCCTCACATTGAATCTCAGAATGAACCATATCTAGTTTTCCTTTCAGCTCACAAAAGGCCTTAACTAAATCTTTGTTTTGCTGCTTTCCACTAAAGCAACCTTGGGAACTGAAATGGAAACCAGCCTTTAGAGCAGACACAGCCTCAGCACACAGCTGAAAAGCTCTATCTTGATATTCCAGTTAGCCCCCATATCACATGTACACCAGCAAAGTTGGTGAAGCAGACTGACCAGACAAATGTAATTAGACGACTCCTCTACTTTACATGATGACTTATTTTAATGTACAAAGTAATCTTGTTACAGCAATCCTTATTACTTCCATGTTCTTCTGGGCAGATTTGGGGGACGAGAAAAAGCCACAACAAACATGTAACAAGTTGATAAAAAAATAAGAGTGGAATAAAACAAATGAATACTTTGTAGAAACTACCAAGCTCAAAATACAACACCTGCTACTAGAATTCTTAAAAGGTGTGCACTGCTCCCATTAATTTTGATGAAGAATGGATTTTCATTAAAAATGTGCACGTTTACTTTCCTCTACAGAATTGTAAATTTATTCACACACAGCTACTGAAACAAAATTTACTTTTGCGATGGCACTTTGGAAGTGGAGATACTACCAACACGTGACTTGGAGCTAATCTATCACAAGCTTAATTTGGATTTATGGTTTCCTTTCAAGTATCCTGTTAGGAAGCTTAACCTGCCCATTTCACACACACACGCAAAAAAAGAAAAAAAAAAAAAAAAAAAAAAAAAAGGAGCAAGATTTTGTGCTCAGCATTTTTTACAAAAACAGCTGTGTAAGACACACCTCTGTATCTGTAAATGCTTCAAACGCTGGCACACCCCAGAGCACATGTGTGCGAGCAGATACTGCCCAACATTTTGAGGCAGAGCCAGAATACACTGACCACTCTTCTCCATGAAAGCCTGTTTTATTTTGGTTACTTTACAACTAAGGGCTCTGAAACGCAAAAACGCTTTCTCGCCAGTTTTTGGGACTCAATACCGTAATTTCCTACCCTCTAGCAGTTTAACCACCCTACGAAAGACAGGCCAACAAAACGAAGGTGTCGAATTCAGGAAGGAGCCCGAGACGCCCCAGGCAGTGCCCCTGCGGCCCGAGGCAGGAGGGGGCACGGGAGTCACCCCGGGCCAGGCAGCGAACCCAGAGCACGCAGGCACCCCCGGAGCCCAGCGGGGAGGCCCCGAGAGGTTTCCGCAGGCTCCCGAAGCCAAAGTAGATGGAAAGCGGGCACCCCCTCCTCCCCCCCTCCCCGCACCCAGGCCACACCGAGAGCCGGGAGCGCCGGGGCGCCGCTGTCGGCCCTACTTCCCCCATTCCTCCCAGCTCCCACCGACCTGGAGACGGCCATGGCCGCCCGGAGCCGGGCCGGGCTGGCGGCGGGCGGCGGGACGGGGGGGCCGGGGCGCTGCCCGGGCGGAGGGCGCTGGGCCTCGCTCGGGCCTGGGGCGCCGCACCCGGCCTCGGCCCCACCGGCGATCCGCGGGCGGCGGCTGAGCGCGGCAGAGGCCGGCGGCGGTCGGAGTGTCGCTCCCCCGGGCGGGGCGGCGGCGGCGTGGGCGGGAGCGGCGAACGACCCTCGGAGCGCGGGTTAAACCCTCGATTCCCCCATCACCGGGGCGAAGCCCAATGCCTGGTTTTATATGAGCAGCCATCTTGTATTTATTCCCTTCCTCCATGAGAGCCGCTTCCTGATTGGCAAGAGCGCCCAGCCGCAGCCAATGGCGGGAGCGCTTCTAAGAGCGAGGAGGGCGGGAGCGCGCAGCGCCCGCACTGAGCAGGATCGGCCATGGAGCCCGCCGGGCCGGCTGGGGGGGCCCGGCAGAGGCCGGGACGTTCCATCTGCAGGGCGATGCTGGGGGTGAACTCAAAGGAGAGCGCCCCAATCCCGCACCCCGAAGGGAGAAGAGGAATACAAGAATGCGGAGTAAAAGCTTTTTTTAACATGTCTCCTGGGTGGTGGCTCTTCTGCCGCGCGAACGCGGCGGGAGAGGGCGGTCGGTATTCGCCGAACCAACGTCGCACCCCCCTCTTGCCGAGATCCGCCGCCCATCGGCCATGCCCGGTGCTGCGGCGCGAAGCCGCTGCCCGTGGGACTACAACTCCCGGCATGCCCTGCGCTATCGCCGGGCCCTGTGGCGCGGCCCCGCCGTCCTTGCGGGCGGCCCGGCTGTGGAGCCCCCGCCGTGAGGGCTGGCGGTGACACTCCGGGGTGGCACCCAGAGGGGTTATGGCACAGCAGCTGTGTCAGGCAGCGACGGGGCAGCTGGTCCGGCCCGGCCACGGCTCCTCCGTGAGGGGCCACATTCTCTCCCGCTCTCCGCCGTCGCCCCGGCTGGGACAGCGGCTCGTCCTCCCGGCCCGGCGGGCCCCGGGCGATGCTGAAGGATCCCTGGAGTCCAGCCCGGCAGTGCCCCTTGTTCTGGGCAGGCACACCAGGCTCCCGAGTGCTCGCTATCAGCTTCCATCTGATCCAGATTAAGAAATTAGCCTTCAACTAATCATTTAAATTAATGGTCCTAGACTGGTACATAAAGTTAGCTGACGTACATAACCTTTCATGTGATAAGTTGGAAACAAAAGAATAGATTTTTTTTTTTTCTTTCCTGTGATGGCATAAACTTAGATAAAGACATGAATTTGCATAACGCTGTATGATAAAGTTTTCCTCTGCAGCCCATTGTGTGAATGTTTGATACCCAGCCCTTCTGGAGGGAGTTCTGCTCTCCCCAGTTCTGGTTGCTCTCCCTTTCCCCAGAGTTAACCCTCAGTGTATGGGCTCATTCTGTCTCCACATATCCCAAACATTCTAATGCTGTCTGCATTATCACTGTCTTTTGACAGGTCTACAAAGACACTGGAATATAATGCTCCAATCTATCCTTATCCATGCGGGTCCAGCCTGTATTTCAGCCTTTCATGAAGGGGAGCTGCTTTCAGCCTTCTCTTCTCGTGTCCTTTGATGGGAGCACTGTGGCAGCTGGGACCTGGCGTTAAAGTTGCCCAAACACTGGCAATGTGAGTCAGCCTGAGGTCTTTGAGCACAGAGTGTGGCCGGAGCAACCCACAGACCTGTTTTTTCAGTGGTGGACATGGGTTTTGTCACAATGCTACACTCAACGACCCAGCTAATGCCTTTTGCCTGTCATAACTCTGATGCAGTTACTACCATTAAATAGCTCAATATACCTTCTCTAGCTGGATACACACAAAAAGTACAGTGGGTTTAGCTGGAGGCCAAGAGCCTCTTACCAGAGTACTCCAAAAAACTCCCCACACCTTCCTTCCTGCCATCCCATGGCTTCGTGTTGCAGGTGCAGCTGCCTGAGCCCCTGCCCATGATCCCAGGCACATCCCTGCTCCTGTCCCATGTGTGTGCATATTGGACTTAGCTGTGTAAGGGGAGGGAAGCAGGGAATTGGGATAGGGAGCAGCAAGGAGCAGACTGAGGGTGGAGGTATTTTTCTTGTATGTTTGATGCTGTTGACATGGATGTATAGCAAACATCCCTGATAGTATTTCCGTGTTTGTTTAGCCAGAAATCAGCAGTCATCCTGTCCTACTGTGGACATTATTGACAGGATCCTCAGGTGATATTTCCAATTCTAACATCCTGTTTCCTCTTAGGTTCCTTAAAAACAGTTTCAGTAGCAGTCAAGGCAGAGGACACATCAAACATGCAGTCGGATTGGTTTTGAATAGCTCCTACCTGACAAAAATAAGTACAGGGAAATATTAGTGGTGGGTCATATGCACTGAGTATTTGCTAAAATTATGATAAACTGCACTTCCAGCAAAAAACAATCTGCAAAAGACAGAAAGAATGGTCTGTTATAGCAGGCATTCTGGACTCAAACACAAGTCATTCAAGTATCACGCCATATATTTTTGTATTTTGATATGACATTTATATAAAGCATATCCTTACTTAAGTATTCACTTGTATCTTCTGCTCAATCCTTTCCCTACACCCTATGAAAACTAATTCTTTGTCCATGCATCTGTTCAGCAGCTCTGTAAGTCACACCAACTTTGTTTGCCTTTTATTTGACCTATTTTTCAAGGAGTACCTATATATCTTCTTCCTTCTTCTTCTGTTAAAAGAATCCTCCCTGAAAATCTGTTGTATGCTATATACACCCTCCAACCGCCTCCTAAATTAAATAAAGCTCAATAATTTCACTCCTTTAGTATGTTTTAATCAGTACTTCCTGCATTCATCCCAACTGTTTTTATTTTGATTTCTTCCTCCTGCCAACTGTGTTCACCTGTGAACTCTTATTGCTTGGGCTGCAGATTCACAGCAGCCTGGGAGTGTGCCCTGTTGGCTGCCAGAGCCCAGGCAAAGAGTGGTGCAGCCTCCAAGTGCTCCAGCTGTGCAAATAGCAGATGACAGAGGCACTGTTTTTCAGGTGAAATCCTTCCTGATTAGACCTGACATAACATCATCTTTTACATATTCTGGACTTTTTGAAGACTAACTTCCAGTTAGTTTTTTGTGTCCTGAAGGTTTGTAGATTTGTATTGCTCAGGATCACACCAGCCTCTCTGTAGTGGTAGGTACAACATTTGCTGCCTTCTAGGCTGATAAAAAAAATATTATTTTCATAATAGCTTGCATGTATTTTATTGTCTATGTTATTTGATTTCCAAATTCCCTTGGAAATCTTGTCTGAAGACAAGATAGTCTTAGAAGTTTGCCCCTGCTTTGCAAGAAGCTTAGCCCCTGCCTGCCCTTGCTTAGACAGCTTCTCTGCTGGTGTCTTAATCACTATCATTATTTTGATAATCTGGTGAAAAATTTCTCTAAGATAGATTTATGAAGTATGAACTTGTGCAGGTAAACCGTGCAGTTTCTTGGCAACATGTATTTCTTAACAATGATTTCTGTTCTGAGGTCCAAAAACTAATTAGATATTCTTGTATATCCAATTAGACTATTTCTAACATTTAAACTTCAAGATTCTTATTTGTTTTTATACATTTAACTGTTCCTTCTTCAAGTATTATTTAATCTTCCTTGGTTTTATTTAACATTTTATCTCTGCAGGTTAGGCCCCTCTTTACTAGTGTCCTTAAAATCAGAGTTCTGCTTGCTGAAGGTTTTCTTTTCCTTGAGTAATCTCTTATTTCTTGCTAACTGTCTCTTGTTATGCTGCTTGATTTTTATTTAAAGGTGTATTTATTTTTAATCGTCTTTGCTAGTTTCCATGCCAACTCTCATAGCTTTTAATTGTCTTATTTTTACTCCAAGGAAGTTTTTTAGTAGCTGCATAACCTTCTCAAAAGCCTCTTAATAAAACGTCAACTTGTTCATGGCCTTCCTTTTACATTCTTCACAATAAGTGCTGGTGGCTGGAGACTGGATGCTGACTGATAGCTCTCGTAGTTTAAAAACACCCCAGAGATGCCAATGAAGTGTTGGATTCTGAGAGACAAACCAGGCCAAAGCATTGCCACCCACAAAATGCAGCAGCAACATTTATGAAAAGTGTTTGATGGGCTTCAATTTCTCAACATCAAACAGGATTGCAATAACCACTAGGTAGTGAAAATCACCAACGTCTAGAAGATTCCAAATGTCACCAGAGCTGTGTAATTATCTCATTAGATTTCATTACCTCTGAACATATTTAACATTGTCAATTTGAGACAATTTTCCTGAATGAGAGGCTCATGATACGACAAATAGAGAGGGAAAACTTGTGATTCTCTTCTTGTGATTTTCTGCTCTCAGGGGTTTTATCTCATGAGGGGGCACAGACTTGTTTAGAAGTGTTGCTTCATGCCCATCTCCATTTTAAACAGATATTCTGTACCACGGATCAATCTTCTTGTACAAGGTTGTACAACCACCTTATTTTTGCTAGCTGTGGACTCTAATTTCTTCAGCATTTAGTTCCATGATCCCGAACTTCCCATTTTCTAACTCAGTTCTACTTTCTGCCCTATCTTCTAACACATGAAGACATAAATTACTGATATCCTTTGGAAACCTTTTATGTACAAAAACTCTCTTAGTTTTGTCTAGCAGTCATCCATGCTATGCTAAGTTAAATAAATATTTTATAGTTTGGGTAGTTTATTGTTCCTGTGGTATTTTTAGGAAATGGTATTATCTCTCCATTTCATACAGTTAGTCTTTTTTTTCAAGCAAACTGTTACGTTTACATTTAAAGCCTCCCTCTTTTGACCTTTCTGTGCATGGAACTGTATCACTTTCTATGTCAAGAAAGTAACTAAAGTAAATTTACATTCAGTAAATAAACTTAATACTGAAGTATTAAGGGATTAACAGTAATAATTTCCATGGACTTTTGCATCTTTATATCTGCTCTCTCATTGACATTTAGGATAGCAGAGATCTCTATTTATACACAGAAATATATATATATGTGTGTGTGTGTTTATAATGCACATATATCTACATTTATACATAGATATACATACATATATAAAAATGAATTTAGTATTTCATATCCAGAAAGGAAACTGAACGAGAAAAAAGCTCATGTCAAGTATATAATTGGGCTTATTGGGATCAAGGTAACAGACACAAATGAGCCAGTCACAGTCAAAGAGAAAGGGAAATAATGAGGTCAAACTCTTCCTATAAGTCTGCAGGTCTTTCTACATAGACCTCTGGAAAAATGCAACATGAAAATAACATCAGAGAAACAACTAGAGACCTTTTACTAAGTTTTTCTATTATCTAAAGTCATGTTGTTTTTTTCTTTATTTAATTTCAGTAGTCTGATTGTTCTTTATTTTTTTCATGACCTAATGCAAGAGGGACATTAGTCTATGCAGTTAAAGAAAAAAAAAAAAAAGTGCATATAATTCCAGTGTGCACAAACTGAATACAAAGAGCATAAATAGAAAAGCACCTCTGTCATCAGGGACATAAGGATTCAGAAACACACTATAATGCTGAATAAACAAGGCCAGAGGTTTCACATCTAGTCCAGCTCTTTCCAAAAGCTGTTGCTTTTCAAAGATAAAAAAGAAAGCTAATCTGTGGCCATCATCACAAGTTCTGCAGCAGTTAATGAGTTTAAATTCGATTTAAAAACAAGTCTGGTGCACGTACCCTTTGCTCTCTATATATTTTAACTCCTGTATTTAAGTGATAGAAAGCAATAACTGTTTTTCTTTTACTTTAATTTGCAAATATAATTTCTCAGAATATATTTTAGGCCTCTGAAAGATTCCCAGCATGTAGTGTGAATATCAGAATTCACCATTCCAGATATACCGGAATTGCTATTGAATATGATGTCAATACCAGGATGTGATGGTCCCACTTTTCATCTGAAGTGTGCAGACAAGGATCAATGAGTTCTAGCATTTGGATATGCTAGTTTATACTTTTTTTTTTTTTTAATTTACTTTGTGCATCTCAAAGATGGACTGAGATAAGCAGGTATTAACAATAGTTTGAATTCTGTTTTCTTCTCCTAAAAGAGTTAATTTTGTTTTATGGACTTTTGTTTGGTAGTATAACTCTGAAAGTAAAAATTTATTTCTGTTTATGTTAGAAGAGGCCCTTTGAAGAACTACATGGGGAACATCCTCATCTGTAACAACTTTATCAGGTTTATCTATGTGGAGAAGTTCTTTCATCTTCCTTTGTGGAACATTCAGTCCTGAGTGTTCCTCATAAAGGAATAAATGTCTCCTGCTTTGAGTATGACTCCGTATTGATTTGCTTGCTGTACTTCTTGGAGAGTTACTTCAGATTTGTTTGTTACACTTTAACTAATTTATAACTAAGCTTTGTGTGATGGGTACAGTAATAGCAACAGTATAATGTGTTTTGATGCTGTCCTGAAAGTGTGAGATAAGACAGGTATGTATGTACCTGTAATAGACAAATTGAATTTTATTTTTGGGTTCCTCATACCCAGTAAAAACTGAGCTTGTTTTCAATGTGGAATAGGTTTGTGGAGTAGTTTCTTACTTGATTGTCTGAAATTCTCATTGGATTCTACAGGGAATATCTTCAGGATATTATACTACACATAGACTAGATTTAAAGCTTAGAGAGAAGCCTTAATTAGTTTTAAGATCCCACACGACTTTTCTGTAGGATTAGAGGTCTGAGTGCTCCTGTATTTTTTTGATAACTGTTATTTACATCAGCTCACACAGAGCCACAGGCACAGCTTAGAAGACCCAGATAAGAAGTTGCCAGGAACTCCTCCTCCAAGCATGTGCCCTCTTTTCATACCCAGTAATCTTTCACCGGCTTTTTACACATGCACCCATTGCACATTTCTTCCCTCACACTGGTGACTCTCTCCCCCGACACTTGAATTTTCATTGTCCCTCCTCCTTAATTTTTCTTTTTTTAAAACATTTCTTAAATTTCTAAATGTCTAAACATTTCTAAAATTTCTTTTTAGAACATTTCTTTTTAAAACATTTATTTTCCTGTCGTCCTGCAACCCCTGCACTGTCTTCTCATCTCAGGAGGACAAAGAATCAAGTTGCTTCCTCACCTGGTTCCTTTTTGTCATCTGTTTTTCTGGCTCCTCATGAGAGGAAGAAAGGGAGTTGCTGGTTTGGTAATTGCTGTCCACTGGAACCAGAAAGGGACAGTCTGGTGACAACTGGAGCAAGTGAGAGTCAGCCTGGAGAGGAAACAAGCTCTAGTGGTTGGTGACAGCATGGAAGCTATTTGCTTTTTTTGTTTGCACACACATTTTAAATAAACTGCTCTTCACAGCGGCCAAGGATTCATATCCCCTTGCTCAACCCCAGACAGGGAATAGCTTCCTTCTTTTCTCAGCACTGAGCAGGTTCTTAGGCCACAAATGACCTTTGGGTGCCTGCATTTCTGGATGCTTCACATAAAACATTTTAAGAAAGAATTGATCTTCTTTGGGAAGATGGTGCTCAGGTCACTGAACTGCTGGTCTTGGCACTCTGGTTGTAGTAGTGCGCCCCAAATTTGAAGGGTAACACATCACTGATCATTTTTGCACATGCAAAAAGAAAGCCTGCAGCTTGCTAGCAGTTACTTCAGAGGCAAATGAACAGGGAAGGATCCAAATTATACTTGTGCCTCCTTGTAGGTCATTTACATTTTGACTCAGCTGAAAGTAAAAAGAGTCAGATGCAAACCTTTCTAGTCCTTTTATAGGTAACTTCTTCACACAGAAAATGAAATGTTGTACATTGCATATTTCTACATGTAACTTTAGCTGTATCCTTGTGTTCTGGTTTTCTGTTGGAGCTGACCTCTCCTTTTCCCAAGCCATTCTTGGGAATCAGCCTTCTGCACAGAGCTCATGTGAACTTTCAGTGTTTCTCAGGAATCCCCTGAACATTTCCTAACTGAGGATGATCATAGCTCAGGGCAAGCTGGCACGAAGGCTTCACCATCTGATAAAAACCCAATAAAAACATGACTTCAGGGACAGCAACAAAAAAGAAGTTTTCTGAGAGTTGAGTTCAACAGTTATATGTTACAACTTCATTAAGTAATTTTGTGCTCAATCTGGATTTTCTGTATTCTTGTGTTTTTGTTCAAAATTTCACACTCAGGACAGTGGGAAACCAATGCTCTCTGGCTTTTTATGCTCTGTAACACAAGAGCTAGTTCTAGCTTTGCTAAGAACATACACAAAAGAGACCAGCAAAATTTTATGACCTTTTTGTACAACTGTGAAATAAATAAATAAAAGTATTGTGTTTTATTTATGAGTGCTGCTGTAATACAATATTCCCTTAAAAAACAAGAAATAGTTAATTTAATTTCATTCTCCACCATGTTAATTTAATTAGCAACTAAATAGTACAGATGTGAATATACAGTGATGAATCAACTGTGGAATTTGAGATGAATGTCAGCTGGAGTTCATAATGTACTATGTGGGCTTAGTTCTGCCTAATTCCATTAGGAACAATAGGGTAGAAAGCCTTATCCTAAATTATAAACAAACAAAACAAACAAAACTATGTCTATTTCTATATAGTTCTCTCAAAACCACTTTTGCAAACATCATGTCAAACAATATTCCCTGAAGAGGGACATTCAACATAGGTAGGAAAGTGACGTATATTTTGTCACATAACAGGAATTGCACCACCTGGTTGTTTGCATCTGAACCCTCCAAGGGTCCTGCAGGAACTCACAAGGGCTGGGAAGAGCTGATGCTGGTCCTAACTTATGCCACATTCTGCTTCACTGAGCTTTCCAGTGCACCAGCTTTTAGCTCTCCAGTCTGAAGTAGCAAATGACTGACTGCAGGGTCACTGCAATCCTAAATAACAAACCCCAAAACAAAAATACAAGGACAAATCTTTGCTGCTCTTTATTCACTTTATAAATACTGCATACATAGTAGGAAAAAACCTCAAACAAATGCTTGTACTATCAGCCTGTAATTCTTGGGTCCCCGCTGGAGAATGCCAGGAAGGGTGGGTTTTTGTTGATTTTTTTTAAAGGATCTAGCACTATAGTAGCCCATGTTGCAGATCTTTCTTGCTTCCAAATAAAGTAGTCTAGATAAAGATTCTCATCTTACAGCTCAATTAAAGGGAAAAAAAAAAAAAAAAGGCAAGTGAAGGAACAAATGCCTTTTCTTAACATTTAGTGTTCAGTTCCACAACCAGTTTATATAGACAGAGCTTCATTCCTGAGACCACATGAATGAAGCTCACCATCAGATTTGATGGCAAATACAATTTAATGGGAAATACAAAGCTGCTGTGAAAATGAGAAAACTATTTACTTTGTACAATGAACAAAGCCCAAGTTGTTCTACCAGTTGCACAGGCAATGAAGCATTTGCAGTATGAATTTATATCCATGGAGTCCCTTGACTAGGGGAACTGTTTGCCTGTGTTACAAAACAACAGGAGTTACAAGATATTCCAATCTAGTTCTTATTTCTGTATTCATGCAGAACCATGAATACAGAAATCTGGGTTTTGTTCTGCCACTAAAAGGCAAAAAACCCCAACTTTCTGGGTTTTGGCTAGGAATGCTTTTTTTCCTCAGTTTTCTACTGTATACCTACACCCTCTGGCTCTCCTGCTTGATGCTTTAAAGCTTTATTTTTAAGGCAGTGTCTTAACCTTATGACTAAAGTAGCTTGCATTCAGTTGTTTATTTTAATATAATGGCCTACCTTTATCCTTATTTATTGTGCTGTCTTTTAAAGTATTACTTCACTAAAATGTAATAATAATGAAAAATGTAGGTATTTTAATTTACTTAAGTATTATAGTAACATGTTTTCCATCCTATGAAATGATTTCTTTATCATAGTAGGAGCTGTTGGTGCTCCTATGCAGCTGTGGCATAAATTCAGTTACTGTTTGTTGCACTACCTTTGTGAGAGCCACAGGCGGTTCAGGAGACTGTTCAAGACATGACTCTTAGAAGGAGCTCACCTGAAGAAGTCAATCTGCTGTTCTGATTGCATTGCTCTACTGTAAGAAGAAACTAGTAAAAACTAGAACTGTGGAGTAGGACAGACATGACTGACAAACAAGGTCTAAGGGCATAGGCAGCGGTGCCCTTGGCCAGTGGAGACAGCTAAGGTGACACACATGACCTACCTTCCTTAGATCTGTTGCTGAGAAACAGTGAAATTTACCTGCACTGGGCTATTCTGAAACAGAGATAACCTAAGGGATCAGGGAAAAAATACACAGTCAGGATGAGATATTCCAATTACTGAAAAGCAGGTTTGACATTTAGAATATTCAAACTCCACTTGCTTACGTGTTCATAGCAATCTGGGAAAAATTCTGCTATGAAAAAGAATGCAACTAGGTCAGTCCAGTGGATGGTGTAGATAACATGGAAGTAAATTGTGATGCTGCAGTGATTGTTAGCAATAATTCAAACTTCTGTTTTCAAATTAAAGGATGAACTGGACATAACTTGGCTTCATTCATTTCTAACTACTTTCCCTATAATTTCAATGCTAGTCTACCTGATAGTGCAGTGTTTTATTATGCATCTGGAAACCACATATACTTTTAAAGAACTGTAAACCAAAAAACAAACACAATCACTCAGAAAGTTGTTTAAGGGATTGTTTGTTTCAGGGTTGCAATTTCACTAAAGGAAGGACTGCTTTAATTCCATGTGTACAGAGACACTGTCTCCAACGACACTTAACAAATACAGCCTAATAAATTTAAGGAACCAAACATCAGTAGAAGCTAATCTTACAATAGAGACCTGTTCTTTACTACTGAAATTTTCATTTAACTAATTTGCTTAAAAAAAAATTGGTCCACATACAAAATAAAATGGGTAAAAGCAATTCTAAGCAGAGCAAACATTGTCCTTTTTATTCAGTTCCAGGTGTAGTGGTCTCTTGGTGGTAAATCATAATGTGATCTTTCTTCCTCTTCAGGTCTACAATCTAGTGGCAGACCATAATTGTAATCAACTGTTAAAACTGGTAATCTCTTACTTTGTTCCATGCTTCTGGTAGTTTCACCCTGAAAAGGCTTTCTTTCATAGTCTCTTAAACTATTTTCTTGGTGTATGGATGAAGATGGGTGCATTGTTCGTGAAGAGTATGGTGCAAATCTGTTTTTTCCTCTACTAAATTCCTCTGAGGGATGCACTCTCCTATTGTCTTCAGAACAATGTGGTCGATTACTGCAAGAACAAGGATCAACAGTGAAATTCATAGAAATAAACCAGTTGCTTTATTGTTGATGGCCACCAGTAGAAATTAACTGTGTCTAACACTGAAAGAACAATTCAAACTCTCATTCTTGTTTTTACCCCCTGAAATTAAAATCCTCTCTGTGGATATTGCAAACTTGTTTGTATTAATTTTCCAAATCTAGTGATTAAAATTACAGTGCTTTATAGTAAGTAATTCTACTAGAGGAAGCTTTTTTTCAAGTGCTGTTTACAATTAAAATTACCTGTTTACTGAAGATATCTCTACCTAGGGGACGTTTTTTTCCTAAGTCTGTGTTTTCATTTTGTGTATAATAGGTAACAATAGCTCTCTAGTACATAGTCTCAAGAGGCAATAATATACTTAGGAGAATATTTTCATTATTAATTCTTCTGCAATAGAAGACTCACTCTCCTATAAAATACATATGGAACAATCTAAAAACGCATATAATATATATATATATACGTTTCAATTCTCTTTACTCTCAAATACCTTTCTTACTTGGTAAAGTAAGTGGTGTATAAAGCCAATTCAAAACAATCTTTAAAATTTTAAAATCTTATCCCTTACTGAACTATAGATTGGCTTAGACTGGAATCTCTAGAAGGATCTCTAGAAGTACCCAGAGTCACCTCAAACTGAGTCTCATTAGATGAGTTTGTACAGGGGCTGTGTCCATTCTTACAGGATGTGGGACAGTGGCTCTGGGCAACCCAGTTCAGTGTCTGACCACCCTGCACAGTAAAACTCCTTAGCTCATTGTACACAGTGCTTAAGAGTTAAATACAGCATCTGTGTTTTGGTTTTTTGCTTACTGATACCTGATTTCCATACTATGTAGTTCATTAGCTTGAACTGTGCTTGTCACATCGATGATTATGCCACACAATAATCACACTAAAAACTCAGTACCAATGGACCACAAATTATTTGCTCAGTGCTCAGATCCAATGGTTAAATTGCATTTAAGCAAAAATATGAACACAGATTTTTACTCTGTGCAGTAATTTGTATTTTTTAGCTGAGGAACACAGGGAGTAATACTAGAAAGGTAAGTCAGAAAATAATGTACGATATGTGATATACTCACCTGTAATTTCTGTTGAAGTCATCATTATCAGACCCGTAATCTCTGTGATGTGAAGGAGATGAGGAGAAATAAGGTTCTGGTACATTTTCATGGGAAGAAAAGGACTGACTTCTGCAAATAACCAAAAAAATTGCATGTTAAGAAGACTGCCATCAGTTGTAAGATTTGGGAAAAAAATACACATCAAACAAAATAAAATATTTCTTCTTTTAATAAAAATTACTTAAATTTTTAATAAAAACTGTAGTAACTATTAATTTAATACCTCAAAAACATATGCTTCACTGTAATAACATCCTCTGTTTTAGCTGGAGAATGGAACCAATTAAATCAAACTTAACTAGTCCAATAAATCTGAAATACATTCCGCAATATTTAAAGTATTTTGAAATATGTCGGAATCCAATAGGTTTACTGGTAAGTGATATATGCATTTGTGAGAATATAATGCAAGTTCTGAAGCAGGTTTCTAACAAATTATTAACTCATGGAATAAACAAAGGCAAATCAAACTTCCTCGTAGCTGTGTTTGGCTGAGGGCAAAAATAAAATTTCATGTCCTTCTCTGGTCCAGAGGATTTCTTTTTAAGTATAAGATTCTGTACAAAACAAAGTGGGACAAGAGTTTTGTTTTAAGCTGACTAAAAGGTAAAGGAAACATAAATTTTAAAGCAGCACAACCTTCTAATTAAGAAAACACTGGCTTTTGAAGCTGCAACACTCCAGTTACATCAAACCCTTCTGTAAGTCCAAACAAGAAAAGTTAATGAACTGATCATTTATATATTAAAAGGATGATTAATTGATTCTAAAATAATTTATTAAAAAAAATACTTAATTTAAGTTTAAACTGCTGAGGATTACACTTTTATTCTCTCATTCTGTTCTTACAGCTCAAGGATGCTTTACCTGTCTGAACACCATTCACGTGGCAAGTCATTGTGACCTGGATGATCATGAAAAGGTCTTGGCCTTTGTCCATGCCCTTTATTACCATAATCAAAATCTTTTGATTGAGTCTGTTCCTGTAAGCCATCGTAAGGCTGAGGGTCATGAAAAGGTCTATGCCTTTGTCCAGGAGCTTTATGATCATAATCTCTCAGTTGCACCTCTGTTTTTAAGTCATTGCGAGGACGGTGATCATCAAAAGGTCTCAACCTCTGCCCACGACCCCTCTTAAATTCAAAATCTTCCAATTGCATCTGTGTCTGCAAGTCATCATGTGACTCATAGTCATGGAAGGATCTCAGTCTTTGACTAGAACCTCTACTGGCAGAATCCAATTCCTTTAACTGCATTTGAGTTTGAAATTCATCACGAGATTGGTGGTCGTGGAACAGTTTTCGCCTCTGGCCATGGCCCCTGCCTCCGAAATCAAAATCCTTTGACTGCCTGTCTTCCTGCAAATCATTAGGAGATGGATGGTCAGGAAAAGATCTCTGCCTTTGTTCCCGGCCTCTGTTGAAGTCAAAAGACTGTCTGTCTGCTTGCAAATCATCATGAAATTGGTGTCCATGAAAAGATCTCAAACCCTGTCCATGTCCCTTGTTACTGAAGTCTAGGTCCTTCAGCTGCGTGTCTTCTTGATAATCATCATAAAACTGGTGATCAGTGAAAGCTCTTTGTCTTTGTTCTGGTCCCCTATTGTAGTCCCAGTTTCTCATCTGCACTGATGCTCTTATTTCACCCTGAGTTTGATGGTCATGAAATGGTCTTCGTCTTTGTCCAGGCCCCTTATTAATGAAGTCAAAATCCCGCAACTGCATCTGTCCTTGCAGCTCATTGTGAGAGTGGTCATCGTAAATTCTTAATCGTTTCCCAGATCTGTTAAGAAGTATTGAATATATACTTAAAAGTGCCACAAGTCATTAATGAAAACAATTCATTTTTAACCAAGAATCTACATGAGAGACATTGCAAATAAGAAGGTATCAAAATTACTAATAATGCAAACTGTATGTAAGATTATAAACCCTTCAGTGTTAAAGCAGAACCTGTAAAAAACATTCAATTATAATTCTATAGTACTTGTTAAATAGGCAAAACCAGTGATTCAAAAATAACTGCACATTATTGTAAAATAATTAAAAAGAACAAGCAAAGTAAAACTGAATTTTCCTAAGTGAACTAATTACTTACAGACTTCTAACAGCATACGTTCCCTTTCTTTCCCTTATTTTGTCACTGTTTTGTCAAATTCTGTAAATACATTTTACATGAGTAGGCTATATTAATAAAATCTCCTTTGGGTATCTATGGTATTTTCAATAAGAAACAATTATTTTCCTTTGTGGGTTTTCTTTTTTTGTTGATTGTTTTTTTGTTTTGTTTTGAATTCTATTTTTCAGCCTATTACCCCTGAAAATCTTCATTTGGGAACCGCTCTACAGATCCTTCCATTGCATGTGGTGGTGGGACAATATCTTCATCTGCATCCCATACATCCATTCCAAGGTTACTAACAGGGGGGAAAAAAAAATCCCATGTAAGCTTCCTTTTTTAAAGCATACTATTGACAGAGAAAAAACCCACTCCCATAAAATTCTTCAGTTCTGAATGACAGAAATTTTATGTTAAATAAAACTTACAGAAAACTTAGAAAATATTAATCTTGTAAATTTATTTTAAAAATCTGATGTGAGTCCAACTTAATCCTGCACAGACTATGAAAACAATGATAAAAACAAAACAAAGGACCTTTGATTAATCTAAAAAGAAACAAATCACTCAGGTATTTATTTTAAATTCAATTTACTGCTATGAGGCATCGCTGGCACAAATACCTTAGGAAGACAAAGGTTGTTTGTTCTTAGGAGAAGAAAATAAGCATAACATTCTTAAACATCAGAAATACAACTACTATGAACTGAGGGGATGAGAACAATATTCCACTTTAATGTATTTTTTATTCTTAAAACTGTTCCACTATTTTGTTTTTTAGTATCTTGTCCTACAGTGCCAACAAAAGCAGGCAGATCACAGAGCTTACAAAGACATCTTTGCAGTGGCTCCCTGCAGCTTCTGAGAGAACACAGACTCAATACACTTGTCACAGTATGATAAAAGCACAACAATGTTCAGTAGTAGTTGTCGGATAAAAAACCATCTTTTGAACCATATACATTCAGAAGATGAACAAAGTACACTGCACTTAATGTTATTCATCTGAGAACACACAAACAACTACACATATATTTTACATCTGTGTGTAGTCTCATATTAAAGGTTTAAAAGGGAATTAATTTTGGCTTAATTAAAAATGAACTTTTAAAAATGCCAGGGGACATACTGGAAAATCCTAAGCACATGACTAAACAAAAGTGTTTACCTTCGCATTGGCTGTGTCCTGAGATCTGTGAGATACACAAGGCCATCCATGCGATGACCCCTGGCATCGCCAAAAGCTAAAGAAAAAGAAATACAGTCTAATGAAATGTGGTCAGACTGAGCCATGAAAATGTGAAAGGGAAGTTTCTGTTCCCCATGAGATGCTGAATTTGAAACAATTCTAACTTGGTTAGAATTTCAGCAAGCTGGCATCATTGCAGAATTAAAAAAAAAAAAAAAAAACAACTCAAAACCTCAAACTAGTAGTGGTAGCAAACTGTGACTGAAAACTCTTCCAAGTAAAAAAGAAAAAAAAAATATTAAGCATCTAAAACATACTCCTCCTATGCTGTCAATTTGCTACTGCTCAAGTCCTGTCTGGAATAGAATCAACAGTCAGATATAAGATCTTCTATATAAGCCAGCACATGAAATTACAGAAAAGACACTAAAATAGAATTGTAGTATTTCTGAGTTTTTAGTAATTGTGAAGTACAACCTGACATGTGCCTTAGTTCAAACCATATACCTACTCTGAATTGCTGTCTCTGGATCCCAGCCTTCAACGTCTATAAGATACCTGAAGAAAAATACGACTATGTTATTGTCCCAAACGGAATACAGAGTAATATAAGGATGTTACTTTTTGTGAAGAATGATTTCCCCTTTCATACAGCCTTACCTACATATAAGGTAGCCAGTCCTATTAATTCCATTAGTACAGTGCACGCCAATGAGTTTCTCTATAAAAAAAGGAAAGTCTTTAGGAAATAGTTCAGAAAGTGAAATTAATAGAAAGCTAGCACAATACAAAAAAATCTCTGCTTTTCTAGAAAATTAATGATAAATAATGCTTGCTATTTACAAATTCTACTGTCATGCCAGTAAAACAAGAGACACATCCAGATAGGACTCATGTCCTCTCCATGCTGGAGCTCTAGCAGCTGTTAGCTCACTACTTCCAAACTTGTGATGGCTGAGATTGACTCTGCAGAATGTAGAAAAAAGAAAGAGTGATGACAGGTAAAGCACTTAGCATCAGCTGCTGCAGTAACAGGAGAAAAAGAACAATATAAGAGTTTGAAAGCAAATTTCAACCAGCAAATGTAGAACTGAGGAACTTACATATAATGCACTTGGAAATATGAAATGCTTAGGAGTATAGAATACATGGGGAAAAAAAAGGACCAGTAATCTCTACAGAAATCTTTTCTTTTAAAAAAAGATTATGCTAATTGGCCAAAGGCTAAAAAGCAGATTAACTTACTATTGCTAGGGTGTTTCAAATGAGAACCTTCCAACAGTAATAGGGAAACTTTAATATGATCACGCAATGTACTGGTAAAACCCCATGCGGGCTATTTATATTCATATTGAAGTATAATGAAAAACACACAAGTTCAATATATATAAAAAGGGCTAGCATGATGTTCATAAAAGAAGGAAGCTTGTCTTAGTCTGTAATGCCAAATCTGAGATACTGAATATAATAGTGAGGACAGAGAACAATGATACTTAAATGGCAAAGCTCGTGTAAGAATAAATGAGTTATAAAAGAATAAATAAAAGAATAGATCAGTTATAACAGATGAAGAGTTTTAGGTAAGATTTTAGAAGAAAAATTATCATAATCTGAAGAACAAAGTTTTGGCAGAGGCAGTACTGACAGGTGGTCTTTGAAACAGGACATTGATAAACCTTTGAATGACAAAAAAAACAACTGAGACAAAATGTAAGTGTTTGCAACAGATCACGACAGTTAAATTGCCACTTAAATTCATTACAAGTTGATATCCTAACAACCCAAACACTAAAAAAAGCCCCACCTTCTCAAAAAATATTTGTAAAAAGAATATTTTAGGGATTATACAAAACGGGCCAAATTACGAGGGGTAAAGTTCTCCCAAGTCAGAAGTTACATAAGCTCTGCCAAAATGCCCTTATGAGCTGTAACTGCAGGTCAATATCCAGAAACAAATCAAGAACTGATTCTCTCAAGATCAGATTCAGATACACACTATTCTTTGTCACACAAAAAAAGCACGAGATCCAAATCAAAAGAAAACTAATTATCACCAGGTAACTTCCTTAAGCCAAAAAAGAGCCAAGGAAGAATGTACGAACTAACTGCCTGAGCAAGGACAAAGGATTTTTCTTGTACTTTTTCATCTTCCCAGTAGTTTTAGTTCAGGCTCTCATACCTGAAATTTAGGTCAGAACTTTTTCACAAAACAGTTGATCACCCACAGCAAGACCCTAGTTATGCTCTGCAGTAAAAACTGAATGCACTTGGGCAGTTACTACCAGTTAATATCTCTACTTTCTCAAAGAGAATGCCAAAGGAGCCAGAGCAAATATCATGAAAAAGCCTAAAAGAATGGTCCACCATTATTGGATAAATAAACAGGTAAAATCTGCCTACAAAGAATCACTACCAAAAGAAGTGAGAAGTTTAAAGCTACAAACACATTGTGTCAAAACATAGACTAATTTATTTTCACAAAAAGCACCTTATCCAATCTCAGCAAGAACTGTCCTGTTGCAGAGACACTGAAACAGCAGCACAGCCACACTGTCAAAACACTGACAATGGGTCTGTAATCAGATTTTCAAGAACTGTTCAGATCTGAGGGCAATAATGGGCTTTTAAGTCAAAAAAACACTACATCAGACTGAATGGACTGAAGCTGCTCACACGTATCACTGCCCAGCACCATCAGAGACCCACTGCTATTTAAAACATCCATCGAGGGCTGGCAGCTACAACACTCAATTGATGGTGAACATTTTGGGTCAGACAGAGGAAGGCCTTGCTGCAGCTACTTTGCCACATAACGCAAGTTTAACACTATTAGGAAGGGCATTTAAGTTACCAGTCATTTTTGAAAAAGACATGTTTTGATTGAAAAAAAAGGTATGTAGTGGTTTGCATAATGGATCTCATTATGATAATAAAGTGGAAAGTGCTGTAGAAAGCCTGAGATCCCTGGTGTCATAAATTTTATTGAATATTGAAATTAGTAAATGACACAATTAGTACTGAAATAAATTTTTTTTTACAGCATAGGATGCAGATATTTACCATTTCCTGCATTTTCCCAAAGGAATTTTCTGACCCACTTTTTGAACTGTAGGATAGTAGCATTATCGGGGACTTCAAGTCCAATAGTATAAAGTTTCTTATACTGCACACTTTTAGGTAAATCCTAACAACAAAAGAAAAAAGCAATGGTAAAAATTACTTTAGTCTTGCAATAATTACAAACTTTAAGCAGTATCTAACATAATGACAATGTAAACCAGTTGTTCAAATCCTGAACAGAAACTGAAAACAATCTTGACACAACTCTACAGAGATACAGTCTCTGGAACTAGAAGTAACATTTCTATACTAAAGACCATCTCAGACAAGGAACAGTTCCTACATAAGATTTATTTATCCCTGCTAATAAGGCTGCACATTAACTAAGGGAGCAGATGCCTGGCATTCCATTCTAACCCATTTTACAATTATTAGCAGTATTTGTCCCTCCTACCCACAGTCATGTACATACTCATAAATTCACTCCCTTAATGCCTAGAGGCCATGTGCAAAGATTTGCATTCTGTTATAACACCACCATTTATTCTCCTTTCAACGGGAGGCTGATTAATCACAATTGTTTGAACCATACAGGTACAAACTTCTAAACTGACAAAGTAGTTTAAAAATGTACACCTTCTTTAGTGGATTCCACTCAGTAAAAAGGGATCAGTAAAAAGAACCACCTAGGGATAAATGAAAATATCTTCAGGACAAAGGGTATAACTCTTTTGCACTTTCTGTGCAGTGCCTGGCACTGAAGTCTTCATCCATTACTGAGTTACGATAATCCTAATAAGCCATAAATGCAACTAGCTGGGAGAACGAGCTATCTCCTCTGTGCTAAAACATTTATTTTCTATTGGAGACATAAAATTAGTCTACATGGCTTGTCTATTCCAATTCAAGGTAAGCAAATGTGTAAACACTTTAAAACAAAAGTTGCAGTAATTACTTTACATTTTTATTAGACTTTTGTTACCTTAACTTCATAGTATCGTGTGGTGTATGTTAAATCAATAATTAATCCAAGCTCCACATTTAGGGCTTTCATTGCGGCAATTAAGTCTTTTGGTGTAAATTTCTGGGTTGGGGTAAGCCTCTGGTTAATTGCCTAGAAAGAAAATGGAAAAACAGTATTTTCTTTTTATGTTCTATAACAAGACATTTGAAATATTCAAATACTGTTTTGATCAGTATTAGGAAACATTAATATTTAAAAGTGTTTAATTATCAGAACCACCTTCATGTATTATACAGGTAGGAGGAACCAAAAAAAGTGAAAAATTATGTATTCCTTTTTAAATGAAAATGCAAGGCAATGTGAGTATTTCTGCTTGTACACTGTTAACAAACATTATTAAATCTAGCACTAATTTGATAGACACAAAAATTCTGAAAAATGCAGCATGTATATATATATTTATGTAACTAAATACACTAAAAAGCAAAACACTACAATCTGTTTCCCCTTAACAAATTTTGTCCTGTACCATAACTCAAAACTAAGAGTGTATTTCACATAAAACTTAAGAAATTGTGATACCAGAGTTCATTTCTAAAGGTTTAACTTTCTTCCCACAGATGTTGTGCAGACATTTTTATCCCTGCTTCACCTCTTGTCAGAGTGTACTTACATGTCATTTAGCACTGGGGAATATTAAATAAGACTAAATATCGTGACTAAGAAAGCTGTGTGTTGGTGGATAATGAATAATTAACTTCATTTGAGAAACAGTGAGAAAAATGTTTACTCACCCTATTGTAGCTGTGTTTTTTGAAATGTGTTCTTCACTTTAGGTATGAAAATGCCTCATATACTCAAGACTGGATTTTCTCTGAACAGTGCACTTGTCCATTGTGAGAGCCTTTTGACACAGGCTCAGCCAGAACCAATAAAGCCAGTGGCAAAAGATGCAGCAGCCTCAACAACCTGTCAGTTCCTTCATCAACAAGAAATTCAAGCAGACTGGACTCAGAACTATTGGAAAGGAAGGCAGCCACAGACCACATACTTCTTAGAACCACGGATGCTACAGGGTAACTAACCATTCCTTGTTTTGACTGTACAGATTCTCATGTAAAATGCTAGCAAGCCCTTGTCTCGAGTCAGGAAACAGAGACAGGAAACCCAAGTAAACAATAAGCAGCAGGGCAGTCAGATCAAAGCTGGTATGTGATTAGGAAGCTTGAGCTGAAAGGAGGAGGAGGATAGAAAGGATGTAATAAAGTATTCAGTCCTATGTATTTCAGACACCAGTGCACTGCTGAAAAAAGTGGAGGTTGTAGAAGTTTAAACAAAATGAACATGAGTCAGTTATGTCACCGCTACTCAGCAGTGACTCTTAGTAGAATCTGAAACTGAACAACTTTGAGGTGACAAAGGTGAATCTGCAAAAGGTCTATGGTAGAACATTAAAGAATTTTTACTATATGACATGACAAAAACTGAGGAGGAATGTAATTTACAAAAATAAGTTATCTCCAAACATATGGATTGAGTAGACAGTTAAATGTGTTGTGAAACACTATGTTTTGAAAGGCTCGCAGGAATTTTCTGAAAAACTCCTGCTGAGTATTCAGTAGGTTAGGTGTTTAACAGGGCATTGAGAATGTGAGAAATCTGAACCAATTCTAACAATCCTCCTAATGGCATGGGAAATAACTTGCCCTACTCTTATTACCCTTCAGTGTTCCTGTTAACATTATAATAGTGATCTGAAAGGAAGGACAGAAAATCCTTCCAAGTAAACACACAATCTTTTAGTAAACACATGACTAACAGCACATCTTCTAAGACAACAACCCTGTATCTTCAAATAGCGAAAATATGTTGTCTCCCTCTGGGTGAAATCACCAATCACTGATTTCCTAATACACAGCAAAGTAGCTAACTGCTTCACATTTAAGAATTGGTCTGTTCCACCAATTAAATAAATAACAGAACTTCCAACAAACTACAACCAATCAGGTCTCCAGCATTTTCAGACAGGTTTACTGACCACCTCTGCAAAGACATCCCAGTCCAGCCAATTACACACTTTATGTTTATTCTGCCACGAACTCCATGACCTCCAAGCATATGGTCTCTGGCAGACTTGTCATTTCTCTGTCTTGCACAGCTGAGACTGAACAAACTGAAGGGACAAATGTTACAGATTTTGCATCCGTGGGTACCAGACTTTAAGTCTGGCCAAGACACTTTCCCAGAACAGAGATCTACGGCCCAGTGAGATCAGCAGAACAGGAAATGAGTAACAGGCTGATGTGGAGTGGTCCTTGTGACAAGAGCAAAGAAGCCAATATAACTCTACTGGATTTTGAATTCACAGCTTGGTTTGTTGACTGGCAGTCTTGGTGGAAAATCACACGACAGTTGTACAATCCATCCACATCTTGGAGAACATGACATGTTAAGTATGAGACCCTTGGTGTCCAAGGAACCAAACCATCATCCTAAAGCTGTAAAAGCAGCTGCAGGAAGCAAATCTTGCATTTCACGTCCTAATGAAACTGAACTGAATGCTGACTGAAAAAAACATAATGGGTAGTAACATACCTAAAGAACCAAAATTTTTGTGTTTGAATACCAGAGAGCAATCTGTACACAAAAGCTTAGACATAACATTTCCCTTTAGCTGCTACAGTTATATCAGGCCACTGTCACTTCTTTCAAAGTGCTTAGAAACTTTTATTTCCTCTGTATCTAAAGCAAGGACTTGTAAAAGTTAATTTATGCAGCACTTGTCCTATTTGTCCTTCTGTATAAATTAATACTAATTTGCCCTATGCCTCCAAAAAGGCATAGGCACTAAGGAACTGAACAGCCTCAACAAGACAACCTCCACATATTTTAGAATCAAAGAATTTAAATATTTAATAGCTTATTTAGTTGTGTATTTGATAGCTTAGGATGGCACTTCATGTTAGTTAGACTCTAAAGGAAATACTAATAAAAGTACTTTTTAATTTATTAATTAGTAAAATAGAAGAACTCTTTATGAAGACTTCTTTTTTAGGTATAATACATTCCACCAGATCACTGAAGCTTTTTGTTTATGAAATGCCAATCTGGATCTATAATTTTAAAAGCTCTGCAGTGGCTGGTATCCTTCAGTGAGTGCTTAATTTCCATAAAATAATACTTTGGTTTACATTGCCTAGATTGTTACTCATATCATAAGCTGTTCCATTCGATTTTCTTAAAGCAGCTATGAAAAGATAGTAAATAAGATTATCAATTTAGGTCACTTAATAGTGAACAAATTAATTATGCTGATTGATTTAAAAGCATGATTACTTTTAAAAGATAAATAAAAAGAGTAATGTTAGATATAAGGAAAAATGAGAAAAAATATTGAATATTATTTTAAAAGCCAGATGGCTGAAAGGCCTAAATCTCAATAAATACTTTTCTAAAAACTTCCTTGAAATTTGCATGTATAGTCATTCTTCATTACTTTTGCAGTTTATCTAATACAGCCAGTTTGCAGTTACTTTTATACATACCCCTTTTAAAGGTACTTTGAATGCAATAAATCTCGTTCCTGGTATGGGCTGTCCAACCGGTGTCAAACTCCGCCATCTGTAAAGAAAGAAATGTTAATTTTTACATCTTTTCAAGTTGCATCATTCAACAGAAGACACCCACAGAACAAAGCACATAAAAATTGCTGTTATCATACAGTACAATTAAGTCCCCCAAATATGCAATTATTCCATGAAGCAGTTTCAAAGTATCACCAGAACATTTGAAAAGAGTCTTTTTCCTTTCCTCCTTCTTTGTCAAATTCCAAGAAATTCCTCTCCTCAAAATGGTAGGATAACATTTACCAACAAGTACCAATAATACAAGGCAAAGCAGATGTGTAAGGCTCAACAGGTAAAAATGCATTGCTGTAGTTGGTGGACATTTTGCATCTGACTGAATTAAACTCCTTAAAAAAGCTCCCAAAGGAAGACAATCATGAAATGCAAAGTTTACTTTCACTAACAATAAAAATAATCCGTATTTTCCAAAAATGTTTCCTTTTTAATATGCTTCTTTTTCAAAGAAACAATCTTGGTTGAACTTTCTCTCACCATTTTGAAAAATACAGAGGATATTCCATCACACCAAAACCTCCCACAAATCACTGTTAGGAAGACTTGTTACAAAAGTAACAAAACACTTGTAATTCCAAATCCACTAAGAACTGGTATGAACAAGTTCTACATTGTACTGGAAAAGCTCTTGATATATAGTATTTAAGAGATTTCAATTTTCAAAAAAGGATGAAAAGCATTATCTGAAGAGGAAAACAAGTTAATCAGCAGATCAATTTTACCTTCAAAGAGGTAACTGACTAAATTTAGAACCATTATTTTTTCTTCTTCTGCAAGTGCAAATTATCTCCATAACCTAACAAGGTGCAGCTGGATGAGTTAAAATCCACACAGGCTTTTTGCATTTTTGGCTAATACCTCAACTATTAAAATACAAACCATTTCCACTAGATTCTTTACCACTGGTGTCCATTCCCTTGCAATTTTCTGAATTAATGCTTAAATTAATCTCTCCCTTTGAAGAGAGCATCCAACGGCTTCTAGATTCCTTTCTGATGTTCATTCAACTACACCATTTAATGAAATAAACTGAATACTTAATTTTAAAATATTCTAACCACTGAGTACTTTGCTTTGTTTGCAATTCCTGTATCAGACCATAATAAAACTAGAAGCTGGATGGAAATAATTTCAATGAAACACCTATAATTATGTTTGTCATAGTATATAAATAACATCACCATTCAGAGATGCTTGGAAGTAACAAAAGAAACACAAAGCAGGGTGACCAAAGTATCTGATACTCAGCAATCACGTAACAATCTCCTACAGCCATGTCTTCAGCACTGACTTCTCTCTGTAATCTTCATCATGAGGCCAAGAGGCTCACAGTGCAGACATACAGGTGCTTAGATTAATGGACAACAAATGAAGCAACAAAGGAGTAATAACTCATCATTAGGAGGGCTGTTGCAAACAGCTGGTCTGTAGAAGACAGAAGGTGAGAAAGTGTAAGGGCAAGCTAGAGATGAGATCACTAAGACCTGTTTCAAATAAAATCTTTTCCTAAATTTTTTGCAGGGTAAGTCTTCCTAAGTGAATTTTCCAGTTTGTAAACTCTGGAGTCTGGTACCTTTATGCTTACTGTAAAATATGAAAACAAAAATCTGAGACTATGTTCCATTTACTTCTATTTAAGAGATATCAATTGTACATGAATCAATTAAGATCAGAAATTCAGTGCTGTTTTAACCTGCTTTCTCTTGGAAATCTATGAGTGGAAATAAACCACAATTATCATAGGTAGCAGCATTTAGAAGTCAAAAAGAAAGCATCAAAATAAGGGTTTAAAATCTTTTTTTTTTTAAATTAACAATGTAAAAAGGGCTTTGTAAAAATTCTGAACTTTTTTCATATTAGGGGATTTACAGAACAATACCCCAGGATTACCAAATTTGTTGTCAGACCTTAATAAACCTGGGGTTTTATTCTCTTGTATTTAAAGCCATTTAAATCCTCCCAGAAAAAAATAAAATAATCTGCACAGTCAGCAAGAAATTCAAAAGCTGCTGACAGGTCTATGGTAGAAAATGAGCAGAAGGCACTTTTCATCAACAAAGGAACATGGCTGGGAATTAAAAGTGGCCTGGATGTCAAACTCTTACAGAAAAATTAGAGATAAAGGCAGAAATGATCAAAGACAAGCCACAGGTAGTCACATAAACAGGAATTACAGGAGCCAAGACTTAACTCAGCATTTCAGCAAGTCTGAATGAGATTGTGACACGTGAGCTGTACCCTGCCTGAACAGGAGTGGAAGGAAGAAATGCAGGACTCAGGTGTTATCACAAGACTTGGCACCACCATCATCCCTCCACCAGTGACTAAGAGCTAACAGAGGCTTGAATGAAAAACAAGCTGGACATAAAGAAACTGATTATGGATTACATCCAGCTGCATATTTTATCTGCTTTGATTTTAAAGTTTTAATAGAGCCAGATGTGGAAAAAATATTTTTTTGTAATTTATTTTAACATTAACATTATTAACATCATATGGAAGCTTTAATTTCCAGTAAAATTTTCTGGTTTAGAACTGATTCATAGTAAGATTTACTTTAACAACTACTGAAATACTGTCACTTCTAGCAAGATAATTTAGAAAATACTACTTGGAACCTCTTTTCCTTTCTTTTGCCTACTGATACTGCATGATACACATGCAGACTGATTTTCCAAGTGACTTCCATACCTCTACAGACACCAGATTCAAAACTGATTACATACTTTTACAAATAAAATATCATCCTTCCCTCTCACTCACTGCTGAACATGCATAATCCATTATGCCACTGTACTTAATATAAAATGCTGATGCTTTAAGTCTGGACAGGAAAAATTCAGTTAAAGAAGCATGTTTACAGTGCATAGGCAAAAATAATTCAGCTTTGCCCTTCTAACAAAAAGATCCCACTCAGTATTTTTTATACTATTCAAGGGAAACATGCCAGAAGGTGACATTTCTGCAGATGTTCTTCACAACTGAATTGAAGTTTATGTAATTATTCCCATAGCAGGATTTTGGATGCTGAAGCACAAATGAGTATAAATCTGTAAAAACATCACAGTATTTTATGACTTGTTATGCAGCTTGGACGGTCTGGTTCTCCACTAAAACATCATAGTGTACAACTACTGAAGGATAAAACCATTCCAGACACTGTGAAGAACCAGAACTTGACTCCATGTAGAAACTGCATGCCAGGGGTCACTGGAACCCCTCTTTTACATTGATGTCTCGTTCTGCTACAAAATTACTTCATCAGCACTACTTTGTAGGTTTGAGACTGCAAGGGACAGTACACCATAGCTCTGCTCCAAGACATTACTGGTAAAAAAGAAAAGTGTTTTTCTTTATCATAGAATGGCTTGAGTTGGAATAGACATTAAACATTATCTAGTTCCAACTCTTCTGCCACAGGCATGGACACCTTCCATTAGACCAGGCAGCTCAAAGACCCATCCAACCAGCCTTGGAAACACTCACAGTGAAGGGCACCCAGAACTTCTCCTGGCAACCCATTCCTGTGCATCACCACCCTTACAGTGAAAAATGCCTTCCTTACATCTGATGTAAACCTCTTCAACCTTAAAGTCACTACCCCTTGTCCTAAAAAAAGCTTCACCATTTTTTGTTTAGTTGCACTATTCCTACCTACTACCTTAACTGAAACATCCAATTTATTGTATCGCTTCAATTACCATAATGAAATTTGGATTGAAAGTGTTAAGAATTAAGGCACTAACAGGAAGACAATCTTAAAAGATGCCACTGTGTAGTGTCACTTTCCTTATTTCTTGCAGTACCATTAAACCAAAAGACTTACTGTTAGAGTACTGCTATTACAACATGGTGATTGAGGTTGTACTTCCACAGTCTGCACTGTCTGAACTTGTCCTCGTGCTCCAGAGTACCACAATCTCACTTCTGTCAACAACTGTTTCTGGGGCCAGTAAAATGCATATGCAGGATCACCTAGACTCAAATTAGTTTCATTAATTCCCTTCCAGGGTTCCCTTCTATGTCTTCCTGTCTTACTGAACTGACAGTGAAGAACATGCTGTGCTAGCACAAGGGTGACATCCATATCCTGCTGCATGGGACTGAGGGGCTGACAGGGCCTTCACCTTCTTTACTGCCAAACCCCTGATACTGTGCATGCCTATCTTTGTTTCCTAGCAGTATAAAAACGATCTGGAAAAAGTGGAAAGCACTTCAGTGTCAGGCACTTTGTCAGAAGGTAATACTAACTTTATAACCAAATACTGTCAAGCTGTTTCTCTCTCTGAAAGGTAGTACTTTCCAATTGTAGAAGTCGAAAGTACAGTCCACTGATTCTTCCATATTTAAGAAATCCATGTAACCTGAAAGCTTCTCTAGTTCAAATGCAAGAGGGAGGAGGGGGATAAGAATGGAGAAATGAGCACCTGATTTTCAAAGTTTTAGCAGCAATTTCCAAGGATGAAGAAAACAAGGACAATTAATTGTTTTCAGATTTCCGAATCACTACTTAAAAAACTAACCACTTTAGCTCACTTTACTCCAACATGTAACTGAAACTTCAGCAAAATTTTCAGAGAAAGACATGCTTAAACAGCTTTTCTTAAAGTTTCTTCTTATTTTAATCCCTGAGTTTGTCAGCCATGGAAAAAACTTCAGCTTCTTAATTTTTTAAATTCTGTTCATCTTCTGTTTCTATTTACTGCTTTTAAACCAACAAATATGACAGGAATATGTGTTCTTTGTATCTTATTGCTCCTCCTAAGAATGCTTTTAATAAACCTACTTCACACTCTCCCTGAAACCAGCACAATGTAATTCCTTCCTCAAATAATGTATAAATTGCAAGTTATTGCCCCATTACAATGTGTCTTTATACCTCAGCATACCCTCCTATCCAAAAAGTTCGTACTGATGTTACCAAGAACACATGAGTTAACACTCTTAACTTAGACTTCTTTTTTTGGGCTTTATTAGAGCTGAAGAATAGAGCTGTAACTGTTTTAAATGACATCACTCTGTGGTCCACATATGCACCCCCAATCAAGTCATCAGAAAGCCTGTATGGTGCATTTGGGTTAATTTGGGATTATTTTTGCTGATACAACATTTCTGTCGTCCTCTTGTTAAAAACAAAAACACGGGATGTTTCTGGATCTGAATTCACAAAAATATTCCTTGATCTTATGCATGCAACCACCTGCTCCCATCTTATCAACTCTTCTGCCATTCCTAGCAGCAAGCACATGACCAGTTAGGAGTATGGACTACTCTCCCATTTCCCCAGGAAACATACACTTGGGGGTAAAAAGATTAGGAAGAAGAAACTGTGTGGCCGATGAAGGAGAAGTGTTCACAGATAGGTTGGAGCATTATACTCACCTGGGGGATGAATGGCTGGGCTGTTCCTGTCTTGGAGAAGATACCTACCTTACCTGTCTGTAGGTGGTGAAGATGCTTGAGGCAAGAAAGCGCCTGGGGCAGTCAGTGCCCCTCTCTGTGGGATGCCCGCTCCTGCCTCTTGCTTAGTGTGAGGGATACTTACCCATCGGGGATAGTGTTCTTCTTTACCATGCTGAAAGCAGGAGCAGGCAGAGCAGGAGGCAGCGGTGAAAGTGGGCACTGCAGCAAAGGAGAGAGAACCGCGCGGTTAACACGGTGCTAATCTCTTTCTCCATCAGTGGGCCTGTGCACAGGGCTGAGTCTCAAATAAACCAAGCAGCCAGCTGGGGCTTGAAGCCGTCCTGAGCAAGTTCTGCACCTTGCAAGCTAGCCTATTCCTCCACTGCTAGAGCATGACAAGAGGGAAAGACAACTCACCTCTCCTCTCCAGGTGATCACAAGAGAGAGGAGAGGCGGCAGGTTTCTCTCTAACTCTGGCAGCAGCGCTGCAGGCACGAAGGTCTTCCTGGCAGTCCCTTCTGTCCCACTCCTGCGGCTCGGAGCCGTCTATGCCGCCCTTGCGCTCCCAGTTAGAACGAGAAGAACCTCCAGGCAGCTGCAAGAGGCGAGGCCGGCACCTCAGCAATGGAAGGACCACCTGCTCCCCCCTGACCTAGACGGCTCCATCCCGCTGGGAGCCGGGCGCCCGCCGACCTCGGGCTGGGCCGGGCGGGGGGGCGAGGGGAGCGGCCCCCATGCCCCCGCTCCACGGATGACGCCGGTGAGGCCGCCCCTCACAGCCGCAGGTCCCCGGGGCAGCCCCGGCCGCGGGGCCGGCCCACGGCTCGACGGGGTAAGGACAAACACAGACCGGGGCGGGGGGAGGTCGCGGCCCGGCTGCGGGGGGCGGGCAGGCGGCTGTGGAGGGAGGGAGGCGGGCGGGCTGTGAGGGGAAGGGCGCGGGCTGCAGACGGTGACAGGGAAGAGCCCGTGCGGCGGCGGGGCGGGGCGGGGAGGAGCGGGGCTGCGGGCGGCCCGTACCCGGACAGGATTTCCCTGGCGGAGGAAGGAAAGGCTGGTGCGACACAGAACCTTCCCGAAAGGGCCGCGACTGCGCCTGCGCGGCGGCGGCGGCGGGCGGGGCGGGGCGCGGCGCGGCGCGGGGCGCGCGGCCAATGGCGCGAGGGGCGGTGGCGGCTCCGCGCATGCGCAGGGCGGGGCTGGGCGGGCCCTCAGCGACACCGCGGCCTCGGGAGCGCCGGTGGCGGGTTGTTCTCCGCATAAATGGCTCAAAATAGAGCCGCCCCGGCAGTCAGGGATGTGCAGGGGATGTAGATTTCATAACCAGCTAATCGTCTCTCTTGCTTAAGCCGATTAATTGTCGTTTTTAAAGTTCTCGAAGTTGATTATTCGCTGCACGCTGCTCTGAGTTGGTGACAGTGGGGCAGCCAGGATGGTTGTCAGTACTAGAGGAACATTCTGAAAAGTTCAACACCGTCATTTACAGTGAAACAGCTGTTTGTGATGTTGGTCGTCATAATTTGCTTGTTAATATGTTTTTATTTCCACTTGATACGGTATCATTTATGGCTCATGGAGCAAGTATATTAAATATTCTAAGCATATTTTTTCGACTGTGTTTTTCTTTGCTCTGTGGTATCTTTTTTCCCCAAAGACTCCCTTCAGTCTTGTCCTTCACTAAGTGCTTTGGTGCAGCAGTTTTGAGGTGCCTCGTTTATGGAACTTAAAAATCTCCTTTCCATGTACTGCTTGTGATGTGTTCCATATTGGATGAGTCCCCCTGGTGCTCAGTACAAACAGATCATACCTCTTCATTTTTGCATATTTATGTTAGTAGTATTTCACTTTTTAAAATTTATCACATAATTACAAAACATCAGCACTTATATTTTTAATTGAATCATTCACACTGAGACTTTGGGATGTCAGTAGAAATTGAAAAGGACAGAAGACAACATTTTGTTACTAACAATGCTGGTGTAGATCAGTAATAGGATGTGTGGATTTCCATTACCGTAGGTGAGAGCAGAGTTCTTTTTGAAAAGGGAAAACTTGCATTAAGTGATTTGGCTTGGACTTCTTACACATAAATATTTGTGTATTTGTGAGAGGTGCTTGTAGGCAGTTTGATTATATCGATAGATTGAAGAAAGACGAAGTAATCACGGCTGAGCCGTGCTGTAAACCAACGATCTTAGAAAGCTGGCCTTGACTTTCAGAAAAAAGTTAAAACAGCTCTCTGAAAAACATGTGTGTTCTCTGTTCAGCAGTGCAGCGAGACACCACCCAATGCTTTTGATCCAGTAAGTGTTAAATATTGCCTTGAATGTGGTAGGTTCACTACAGCATTTCACCGAAGCCTTCACTTTACTCTGATTTTTGAAAGAACGCAATAATAGCCAGAAGCAATGTAGATTAAAAGAAAGTCATTATTTTAATTCCCGTTGTGTGAGCGCGATCCGACCCGGGCGCGGCCCTGCCCGGCTCCGCCAGGGGGCGCTGCTGCCGCGGGCTCCGCGCTGGGAACGGCCCCGGCCCGGCCCAAACGGGGCATGGACGGGGCGTTCGGTACCAACGGCACAAACGGGGGCCTTGGGGCTCCTTAAACCCCCCGCGTTCAGCACCGCTCGGCACAAACACAGAACTTTACTGCTCTTTATAACAGCCCGCGTTCGGCCTCGCACGGCAAAACGGGGGGCCTTGGGGCTCCTTAAACCCCCCGCGTTCGGCTCCACACGGCCCAAACGGGGACCTTGGCCCTCCTTAAACCCCCGCATTCGGCACCGCTCGGCAAAACGGGGACCTTGGCCCTCCTTAAACCCCCGCGTTCGGTCCTGCACGGCACAAACGGGAGGCTTGGGGCTCCTTAAACTCACTGAGTTCGGCTCCACATGGCACAAACTGGGGGCCTTGGGGCTCCTTAAACCTCCCGCATTCGGCACCGCTCAGCACAAACGGGGTCTTAGGCTCCTCAAAACCTCTGCGTTTGGCCTCACACGGCACAAATGGAGGGCTTTGGCTCTCCTTAAACTCACCGCGTTCGGCACCACTTGGCACAAACGGAGGCCTTGGGGCTCCTTAAACTCACCACGTTCGGCACCACTTAGCACAAACGCGGGGCCTTGGCCCTCCTTAAACCCCCTGCGTTCAGCCTTGCACGGCAAAATGCAGGGCCTTGGTTCTCTTTAAACCCCCCCCCGTGTTCTGCCTCGTTCGGCAAAACGCAGGGTCTTGGGGCTCCTTAAACCCCTGTGTTCAGCCTCGCCCGGCAAAACGGGGGGCTTGGGGCTCCTTAAACCCCCCGTGTTCGGCAACACTCGACACAAACAGGGGCCCTGGGGCTCCTCAAACCCCCCGCGTTCGGCTCCACACGGCACAAACGGGGGCCTTGGGGCTCTTGAAACACCCCGTGTTCGGCACCGCCCGGCAAAACGGGGGGCTTGGGGCTCCTTAAACCCCCTGCGTTCGGCACAAACGCGGGGCCTTGGCTTTCCTTAAACTAACCGCGTTCGGTCCTGTATGGCACAAACGGGGGCCTTAGCCCTCCTTAAACCCCCCGCTTTTAGCCTTACACGGCAAAACGCAGGGCCTTGGTTCTCTTTAAAACTTCCTGCGTTCGGCCTCGTTCGGCAAAACGCAGGGCCTTGGCCCTCCTTAAACTCCCCGCATTCGGCACCGCTCGGCAAAACACGGGGGGCCTTTGGGCTCATAAAACTCCTGGCGTTCGGCCTCGCACGGCACAAACGCCAGACTTTACTGCTCCTTATAACACCCCGCGTTCGGCCTCACAAGGCACAAAACCAGAACTTTACTGCTCCTTATAACACCCCGCGTTCGGCACAAACACGGGGCCTTGGGGCTCCTCAAGGCCTGCACTCGCCTATGGAAGCGTGACAACAGTTGGGCAAGCAGTGTGTGGGAAAACATCATATGCCCCACTGGAAGCTTGTCCTGATTTGTTTTCCGTAGCTTGCTACAGACACTGAGGATGTTGGTAGGCGACAAATAGAAGGACTTGTAAATCAGAACCTGCAGGAAGGTAGTACAATACTTATTTACATATTTCCTGCTATTGTGCAGAAAAACTTAACAAGCCTGTTAGGGTTGTATTAATTTTATTTTTACGTGCTTATATTGAACAGTTCCATTGAACTTGGTGGCATTTCTGATAGTTTAAGGTAGAGGTTTCTGAATTTAGTTTTCTCATTCTCTCAGCAGCAGCAGTACTAACTCCAGATGATGTGTGCGGTTTTACTGCAGAGGTGGGATGCTCCCAAACCTCTGTAAATACTTTCACTCCCCTAAATGAGGAACCTGTGCTGCTGCCTCAGCCATCCCCATCACCTCAGCCTCAACTACCTACCTGATACCTGAACAGTGTTGATACAGTACTATGCAAAATACAGACTACCTAATGTTGAAAGAGTACTTAAAGAAAGTATCATTTACTTGTTCTGCAGATGCATTTTATTGTCTTTATTAGAGATTGGATAGTGCCTAGACAGACCTGTAACCTGACCCATTACTTTTTTTTTTTTTTTTTTTTTTCCAGTTTCTCTGCTGTTTACACTGTGTCATAAGACAAATGGCACTGTGATTAACTGGAAAATCTAGTCTGGCGTATATGATGTGCATTTAGAGTGAGTGACAGTTCTGTAACTTGCTCTATACTTAGTGGTACCACTCTGAATGGAGCATCTGGTAGAACAAGTCTTCCTTAGGACATCTAAGTATTTATTTTACTGAGATCAGTAAGGAAACTTATATATGTACTTAGGTATATTAATAAACATATTATGAGAAGAAAAAAGTGTACAAATGATTGCTCACTTGTGTTAGTAGTTGGAGGCAGTTTGTGGAACTTACTAGGGCAACCTGTTGGAGCTGCCTGTGACCCCTTTTAAGTTTCTCTAAGTGTATGTTCACAGACACCCTCTCTTCACAATCACCCTGCTCCTGGGGCAAGTCCAGGATGACAGTGCCTGCTACAGCAACTCTGCTTTTTTTACTCAGGTCAGGTTAGGCACATCTACCTGCCAGGAATTCTACCTGGAAGCTGGGACCAGTACTAAATTCAGTCTTCTGTAATTTCCCATTGACTTTCTTTCCCTCTGCTCAGACATTCTTCATTCATCCTGTGGTGATTTGTTTCTGTTTCCTGACTAAATCTCTTCATCTTGTTTCTTCTCTGGCTCCTGTGGATTGTAAATCACATGCTGGAACACAAATAAACTGGAAATGCTACAAGTATTTTATAAAAATATTTTAAAATCATGTCTTCAGCACATCAGTATCTTCCTTAGTTTTTAAAGTGCTATTTGATTAATATCAGATATTAATCAGATATTTAGCATTTAGGTACCAAATTGATCTTAATCCTAAAGTACAGTTTTCTAATTTACTCACACTGTGAATTTCTCTGCTTTGCATTGTCCTGATGTAATAAGGTTCAGAGAAATACTATTGCTTGTAGGAGGGTTGGCATCAGCCCTCAAGAATTGAAAACATTTGGGATTGTATCATGACTGAATGGCAGAATATGATTAGTTCAGCTGATATAAATCTTACTTTAAAAATCACTTAAATTACAGACCTAGTTGATAAATTTAATTATCTTTTAAGACTACTAATGTGTTAGTATCAGATAATAGTTCAGGAAGAATGATCATATAGAATATCAGTAAACATACGTTAAATGTATGAAAATTTGGATAAAAATTAGACCTTAATGTAACTGTCACCAGATGGATAAATTGCTATCACACAGGAGCACTTTTTGTGAAATCAGTAGTAAGTCTGAATCATATAATCATAGAGTCATAGAATGGTTTGGATTTGAAGGGACCTTAAAGATCATGTAGTTCCAAAGCCCCTGCCATGGGCAGGGACAGCTTCCACTAGATCAGATTATTCAGAGCCCCATCCAGCCTGGCCTTCAGCACTTCCAGGATTGGGGAATGCACAGCTCATTACTTTTGATCGTCTGAAATTTGAGTATTTTCCTTTCCACTTACCTGAAAATGATCTAAAACAATTGCTGAGAAAAACCTGCTGCTGGATGGAGACACTCATACATAATGGTACAGATCTCTTCATGACTCAGTTAAGAAAATTTGCATTTGTAGCCATTAAAAAGTCATTGCTACTTAAAAAATGGGGGGTATGTCTACAAAATAGAACTGTTCTTCATAGTAATTTTGAAAATAATTTAGATGTCAAATGACTAATCCCTGAATAAAAGTGGCTACTACTTTTATAGCTACATCTTTCTGCTCTTTTGTACTGAAAAGGCTGAGTAGCAGTTCATTAACTGGTGAAGTGTTACTGGGACAGCCACAGGGAGGGTTGTGAGGTGCTCAGGTGGTTTTAAAATTACACCAGTCAAGGTGGGCCAGTTAATTTTTTTTTTTTACCGTTTGTAAAATGATTTGAAGTAAAAGTAGCATGCTTTGTATAGAAGTGCCTGACTGTACCCTTTCTGTAGTAACTTCTGTTACAGCTACAGTAAATGACAGCTCAAAAAAATCCCCAAAAAAACAGATGAAGTCTGGGCCGGGTTCTGAACACCATGTCCTTATCCTGAAAGGAGACACCAAGGAATATGATATTTCCTCACAAAAGAGAGTCCTCTTTGAACTCTGATCTGACAGGCTGTTGATATTGACCTCTAACTGTTTTGTCAAGTATCTGTGAATCATGTTTTCTGAGGGTTTTAGAGAATTCATTTTTTCTCCTCCATTAACTCTAAATTCAATCCTCCTTCAGGGAAAGACAAGCTCATCAGCAATTCAGATGTTAAAATGCAGGTGAGTTGCTATGGTTGTGAGGTAGCAAATTGTACATTTTGTTTGAAAGCCACATAGTTTCTATGGTCCATTACAATCAAGTGGAAGTTTCACTTTATTTGGAGGGGCAGAGAGGGTGACCTTTCAAATATATTAAATATATATATATATATATATCCCCACCCAATTTTATAGAATGGCTTTTTCTCTTCTGTCAACAAAATTTGATTTAGATGTACCTTTCTTTCTAGAGAAAAAAGAAACTACATGCTTTGATGTCAGGCAAACTTTATGCATGCTTTATCACGGGCACCTGATGAAGGAAGTGTTTTCCTGTAGCACCTGTTTCACAGCTGATAAATTCTGCTTGATGCAGGTGATAATGAATTATATATTTTTAGGTTTTATAGCATTCCCACCTGTTAGAATTTCATGTTCAGATCTGTGGGAACTGTTTGTAAGTTGGTTTAAGGTTTTTTAGTGCTTCCTAGTTGATTTTTTAAATAGCTATGATATTAAAAATCTGTCAGAATTTGAAATGTGTTCTAAAAATTGCCTACTTTATAAGAAATTTCTGTTGCAATGAACATTTTTTTCCTTTAAATGTTCTGCAATTAATGCTAGATGGCTTTATTTTAATGTGCCAAGAAATACCAATGCAGAAATAGCTACTAGAATTTGATGGCTCAGTCATAGATAAACTTATCAAATGGTCTAAAGCAGTGAGTTTGATCCCAAATATGCTCAGTATTCATGTATGAGGGTATTCATATATGATGGAATTGATTATGGTAATGTGTAGCAGATTTTGATAGTCCATCTTTACATGCTTTTTTAGAAGAGAATACATATTGTCCCTACTGTATTAGGAGACAGGGTAATTGTAGATACCCTTAATATTTTTCATGCAAGTTCTTTGGCTTCAAGATTACAAATAACAGGGACCAAGTTAAGGCTCATTATGTTTTTAAAAAGTTTAATAGATAAAAGCAAAGCCTGGGAACAAACTGAAGTAGTTATCACAGTTATTTAAAACCCCAGAGCAGAGCTGTTGCCTGAGATTAGGTCTGGTACCAGAATAGCCAAGTGGAGGAAGCTGTATCTTGTGCTGCAGTTGCACAGAGGTCACTCCTGTGCCTGGGATAGAGGTCCTGTCCTCTCCAGGACACACAGAGATCCTGTGAATGCTCAGTAGCTCTGAGATGTTCTGAATGCAGTGGGTTTATTGCATGAGCTCAGATTAACCCTGCAGAGCTCAGGCTGCAGTTGTGATGTGTGAGGGCAGTGCTGGATTGATGTGTGTCCTGTCAGCTCACCTGCTTGTGCTCCACATGTCAGATGCATCTGGTGACTAACGGGTTATTATCAGTCATATCTGATAATCCAGTGAAAAGAGAAAAAAACAAATGAAACTGTTTTGTAAGAAACATCTTTAATTTGCAATACCACTTCTTGGAAAAGGGCATTTTAAAAACTTTTGTACTGCTTAATATTTGCATTACAAATATTATGCATTATATAATATTTTTGCATTACAAACAGATTTTTGTAATTCAAAAATATTTACGTACAATTTAAAGTAAAAGTAAACACATTTTTCTACTTTTCAAAAATTCACTTCAGTAAAAAAAGTATGAATTTGTTTACAGCTAAAAGACATTGCAATTAGACCTGATAAATAATTTTGGCTCAGATAAGCCATGTACTAGCAAATGCTTATGCTGCTGGTACTAGTCAGAAAGATGTGTCAGAAGTCTCGAAGAAACTTGTGTAAAGTCTGTAAAGGTTAATTAAGAAAAAAGTTATTTTGAAATTGAGGCAATTGGTAAAACCCTCCAGCCTTGCCCTTACATTCTTTCACAGTATGCAGGATCCAGGGAACAAACCATTCCAAAATACTTTTGAACAGCTGCAAGAAGAATTTGACTTTGTTACTGAAGAAGATATTAAAAAGTGCAAATGCTTCCAGCTGTTGCAGTAGTAAGGCTTCTCTTTATAGGGAGATGCAACATAACAGTATTTCAGGAATTTGGTGTTTCAGATACAGTCTTTGTTTTAAACTTACATTTGGTAAGTTGTATTACATTCAATCTCAGATTTTTTTTGTATTTTCTGAATTCATCTTTCCTGTTCTTTTATATGTTTATGTAGCAGAGAATTTTGTTCATTATCAACGTAAATGCCAAGTTAGATCTATTGATACTTTCACCACATTTGGATTAACTATAATTAGAAGCATATTAGATGTATTAGTTAACAGTACAAATTCTGTGATAAAAATCCAATAAGAATTTTATTATAGGTATTGGATACAAATATTGGATATAAATTTTACTTATAGGTATTGGATACGTATCTAGATTATATGGTCCTTTGAACAAAATTAGCAATTTTTCTCTCAACTTATGTGTTTGCAAAGTGAAGCTCTGGGTAAAAACTAAAATGTAGTTAAAACCCAACATTTTGATTAGATACTACATCTAGCATGCTGATTTTTGTAGACTGCAATACTTCACATTCTTGACCGAGATGGTATATTCTATGAAACTTTGTGAACCCTCACATTGAGCTGCCACAATTTATCATGAGATGGAGTTCTGAGGCAGAGCAAGAGTCAGCAAAGGCAGTGGCACTACAGCAGTATGGACATTATTCCTTTTAAATGTTTCTTGTTTGGGAAAAATTCTGAAGTGTGAACTTTTCAGCTACATTTAGAAATTTCCAAAGGAACTGTGGATCCTGGGAAATACTTTTGCAGTTGAAATTCTGGAAATGTTTTTTCAAAAATCTGACTCGTATGATCTTGTGTCTTTTCCTTCATTAAAAAGTCTTATAGCTCCTCTTTCAGTTAGTTGTTTCAAAAGTTGGATATCATGAGGAAATACCTATCACACCCTTAGAAGAGTTGTCCTAATACTTAGATATCACAATGCTTTATTTCTGTTATGTACTTCCAGTTTAAATTTATCAAGAGTCAACTTCCTGGACTCTTTTGTGGTGTGCCCATATCTGCTAGTTCAGGATCCCCTACTAGATATGCTCTTCTTGTGCAGAGGCTGATAGGCTGTTGGTCTTTAGGGAGTTAAATTGACTTTCTTCACTCTGTCTCTAGAATGCAAGTTTTCTTGTAAATGGTCCTTGCAACTCTTTCTGAAGCGTTCCCATTCATCGAACAAATAAGTTAGGGTTTGTTTTTTTTTTTTTTGCAATAAATATTTTCATAGTGCTCTGTCTTTATGGCAAGATTAGCTATGAAATTAATGGGTTTTAAACTCTCTCATGCAAAGAATAGGTATATTCTGGGAATTGTTAGTTTTTGAGGTTCATTTTTATGGAAATTATTTATAGTTTCCTGCCAATGTTTATGCTTTTCTTGATAGTTACAGATGAGGCTAGAAAAAATGGTGTGGGTTCCCAAGTCATATAGAGAACATAAATGGAAATAAAAACTGTGATGGTTTATACACACAACTGACACATAGACTAATAGTTTGAGGTACCTACTTTTCAATTCTCAAAGTCTTTGTAGCATGGTGACCTTGAAAAAAATCCCTTCCTGACTAATTATGCAGTTGTTATCTTTATAGATATTATAGAACTATTTTATACCTTTCTTGCAAACACATGTGTCCACACGAGTGCTGCCCTGTCAGTGGCAGCCATGCACAGGGCTATTCATCATATGCTTATTTGAAGAGGTGTAGATTAAAAATTTATAGTAATTTCAAATAAATTTATAATTCCATGAGCAGATGTCAGAAGCAGCTGAGTCACCTATTCATCTATAAAATAGCTTATGAGTAAACTACCAGGTAAAAAGGGAGCTGGAAGGTATCAGTAGGTGGCAGAAAAACACTAATATTGTAGCTTTACCTGTGTAACCTGACATTTCTGCCTTTATAATATTTTAAGGTTTCCATCTTTCTCTGTGCTAAGCTCCAGACCCCTTTACAAGAGTTCTATTTACATGTTTTCAGTTATGACAACCTTTTCCTGTAGTGCTGCATTACTGTTCTCCAGATAGTTCAAATCTGTCATCAAAGGGAACCTTCCAGAAGTTTTGATGTGAAGCAGACAGCTTTTATTTCCATAAGAAGGGAAGTTTGAGGGCTGGTGAGATGAGAAGCTGTTCATAACACTGAGAACTGAATCAGTATCAACTGATACTGAAGTTGCTCTAGGATCCTGCAACTATAATTTGGAATAGTTATTTTGCTCCTCTGTTGGTATTTTTTGCTATATATCATTTTTGTCTCAGATTGAAAAGGTGAACTCTGAGCTTAGGACTCTTGAGCCTTTGATCTGCACAGCATCATTTTGGATCCAGCAGTGCTTATTTCAAAGTACAATAATATATGAAAATCATGTCTGACTTCTGGGAGATTTGGAAATTACATGACTGTATCAACTCTACGCTCCATCTTGAGCTAAGAAAACTGGCTAGATTCCAGTTAGCATATGAGAAACCAGTTCTGGTATCTATACCAGCAGCACTGTTGTTTCTTGTTCACTCTGCCAACAAATAGTTTTAGCTTTGTGTTCATAGTTGTATCATCTTTGCTTTTGATAGGATGCATTTAAGTTTCACATTCACTCGTATAAGAAAGAATTGGCTTGGATCAGTTATCATTCTGTTCTCAGCTCCTCTGGAGCAATTGAAAGTCATGAAAAATTAAATATAAAATATTTCTGTGGTATTTGCAAAACTCTGTAGGAGCTTTTGTTATTGTACAAGTAAGGTGATAAAGTTTTCAGAGTGATGACATTCTACAGTGTCCAATAGTACATATTATAACAACAGCTTCAGTGTTTGTGAGAACTCTTGGTGTCTCTCTATGTCTTGGAGCTGATATGAAGACAGCTCCCCAGTTTTGTAGCATGATTCCAAAAAAGACTTTTCCCAGGACTGTTTTTAGGAAGCACTTTTTTTGTCCAATTTGTGACTACAATGAACGGTGCTGGCATGTTTCCCTCATGGTGAGGAGAGCATGGAGGCCTCAAGGAGGAATTGAAATGAAGTTTGTCTGAGCAACACAAAGAATTCCAAGAAGAATAGAAACTTCAGTCACAACATTTTGATTCTATTCTATTCAAGCTCCAGACTCTGTGTTCAGCCATAGCTGCTGACTATCTCGAGCATATACACAGTAGGAAGTTTGGAAGAAAAAATTGACTTAAGAAGTATTTAGAATATGGCTGTTTGCAATAAAATGTTTAATAGGATGTTTTAGAGTCTTTTTATTGAAATAATTTTTAATAACTTTTTAACTTTTTCAATTTGAATAGGGCCATGGAAAGTGAATTGCAGAATACTAGCTATCTTAACATGATAGAATAGAACCATTGAATCATATAGATTGGTAAAGACTGCCAAGTCCACTTAATTTTACAAGTTCCTTAGATTGTAAATGTTTAAGTGCATTATTCCAAGATTTCTATTCTACTTCTCTGAGACTAGAAGAGGGTTTCCCAAGATAATTTGTCACAGGACATGTCCTCCTGGGAAAAGTCCATTACTGTTCTTCTTTTCAAGTGTTGGTGTCCTTTTACAGAACTTAGCAAGTAGAATACTTTGAGGAATATATAAATAATTAAATTTTCCTTTTATTTCAAGTGATATACTATCAATCAAATTGATTTAATACCTTAAACACCATCTCTTACACTATATTAAAATGATTTTATATAGTACAGACCTACGAGCAAAAATACATTAATTGTAGTGGATTTCATGTGACTCTACCACAAGTTTTACTTGGATACATCTTGAACGAGACATTTATTTTCTCATGCCTTGGAGCACATAATATTATTTACCTACATGATTTTGCTCTGTAGTCAGGCTTTGAAATTACAAATCAAAGTAATTTGTCTGTTCTAGTTTCTAGGCTACTAAAAGAAATAGTTATTCAAGGAGCATGTATTTCTAAAAGAAATGTAAAGCGCAATTTCCAAATAGAATAAGTAATAATTTGTGATTTAACAATGGAGGAAAAAGAGTTTTAGTAATGAACTGTATTAAAAGCGCTGAATGTGCCACAAGAGCTATTGAATGTTGGTCCCAACTTAAATTAGTTATTTTAGCATCCCGTAAAAAGAGCTGAATTTGTGAATTTCACAGATTCACCAAACATTCTGAGTTGGAAGGGCCCCAAAAGCAGCATCAAGTCCCACTCTTTGACTGACAATTGACAACTTGCTAGTAGTGGCTGTGAAAGCTGAACCAGTAAAATATAATTTTATCATAATTCCTGAAGATGTTTTTTAAACAATGTGTGCCTTTGGGAATGTGTGTTTTAGAAGTAAGTCTTTAATTCAATAAATGTTTGCACAACTTTACTTCTGTGCCTAGGAAGGCATACAGCATGTGCAGTGCTCAGCAGAACTGAATATACACATCTATTATACCACAAAATTGTATTGAAAGTAACTGTATCAAGTCTAGGAAAGTCCTCTGCTTTCTGCATTTAATCAGATTCACTGAGTGGAAGGTGCAAGAAATCCCATCACAGACTCTATTGACTAATTTGCATTAAGAGCTATTTCTTCCTTACCTCCATTAGTATTTGGCTTAAATCCTGAATGATTTCATTAGCTATGTAAGGGCTTAATCTCTTGAAAATCCTGCTAAGCTCTTGCCCTCATTGAAAGCTGTGATAATTTGTTCTAGTTAATTTTGATTTAAATATATAGCCTTTCAGTTCTACTTAATGTTCCTTGCCTTTTTTTTTTTTTTTTTTTTTTTTTTTACGGCAAGATGAATAAGAACGTCATTTTTTTTCCTTATCTTATTATTTTGCATCCTTCTGCTGTTTGGTCTTAGAATATTCTTTTAAACAATACCCTTTTTTTCAATCTGTCAATGCAGTCACTGCAATTTTTGAGACAGCTGTGGTTTTTGCTGTAATTATTCTTTTGACATATGAAAGACTTAGATTTATTCAGAGTTGTCCCATGCCTTTTTTCCAAAGGAAAGAGAACAACTTACAAAAGGCTGCAGAAGAAAGTACTGCTTTAAATCTGTTTTATATTACTGCAAGTATGTAAGGAAGCTAAATAGCATTTTTCTTTCTTTTCTAATGGAAGCACACATAATTCCTGTTATCCATTTTGTGTTGATATAGAAGGGGAAATGGCATTTGTACTAACTCTAGAAAAATTCTTTTGGAATCTCTTAAGGGGGCTGTATTGTAAAGGGATATGTTAGAAACAGTTTGATACTGTTTTATCCTCTCCAGAATACTGACTGCTTTGTGAATGGGGAGAATTTAAGAATGTGGAGATAGGATGGTTTCCTGCTTAAAAAAAAAAAAAACAAGGCATGTACTAACATCGAGTATAAACAGGAATATATAAACAGGGATGGCTTATGAAAACAAACAAAACAGGCAGTTTTTTCCAAGAGAAAGTGGCAGTGGAAGTACTTCCAAGCTAGTTTTGTGTTCTCACAGTCTGGTTGATGGAGGAAGTGAAAAAAAATTCTTCGTGGTCTCTTGTAGGTGTAGTGCTGCATGCCCATTACCTTTTTAGCAGCCAGTTCTCTCAAGTCTTAGGATACTTAACAAGAAATTCCCAAGAGATACAACTACCACTGTGTTGTGGGAGGATCCCTTTAGAGCACATAACCTAAACCAGCTATAGAAGTCTAAAGGGGTCTTTTCTGCTAGTTAGAGAACCTGTTTCCCAGAGGGCCTTATCCTTTCACATTTGTCATTCAGCAGCCTTTTGGATGCGTGGCCACACGCCCACTCCTTCATCTGTCAGTGCAGATAGTCTTCAAGGTATTCATAATCTCAGCTAAAAGGGAATGGAATATCCAAGTCCTTGGAGATTGTCCTTATTGCACCACAGCAAACAGGAGCTAAGATAAAATGTGAGCACTGAGATGAGATGCAAGGTCAGAGGCATAGAACTGCTCTCCAAAATACAGGCACTTTCCCTGGAAACTCAGGTTCTGTGGTATTTCTGAAGAATTTCTCCACCTCTGGAGACGTGCAGTGGTGCTGTCTGGAGTGTCATCCATCCTCCCAAAATCTGTCCATCCAAGCATACAGCAGCACTTAGCAAAGCCTTGCTGCTGTTAGTGTTCTTAAAACTAACAAAATAAATAAAGAACTCTTCTCTAAGTAACGTAGTTGATAGTGGTTGAAAAGGTTAAAGCAGAACACCATTTGGCACAATGTCTCATGACATTGTGTTGACAACAGGCAGATTGACAATCTGTCCTTCTCTTCTGCATGGAGTCTCATTAATAAATCTGTGGGTCGAACTGAAAGGAGGGTAAGTGTTAAAGTACCCAGTCTGGTGAGCTCCAGTTTCAAAATGTTCATAGTGTAACTCTACATACAGTAATTTTCAATTACTTCTATTCAATTTTATGTTTTAATTTTCCAGAAGTTTCTAAGTGATGCTTTACATATATTCTTTGTTTTCTTAAATATGATAAAGATACCTAGATACAAGAAGGTGCATAGAAAAAGGTGTTTAAGGAGAAAATAATTATTCAGTTACACATTGTTTGATGTGGGTTTGTTTTTTTCCATGTTCAGTAGCAAATGCTTTCCTTTGTCAGAATGCATGCCTTGTTTAGTGAAGTTATAGAAATTTCTTACATTACATTTCATTCCAGGAAAGAGCAAACGGTCTAATGTAAGCTTCACAATTGTACAGTTTGCCTTAACTTCTAAAATATCACTGAGAGGGAGTCTAAAAATAACAGTGCGTATTTTGTTATTGCTGCTTTACTTGGTGTTTTGAAAAATTGCTGTTGACAACCTTTTAATACAAGACAACCAACTGGGCACTTGCACTCACTCAGATAAGGCCTTATCTACTCACAAGACTTTTGTTCCTGTGAACATTCAGAATGTGGAGTTAATAAATTAATAAAGGAAAATGCTACATTACTTTCTAGCTTATATATATTTAACCACAGTATTACAGTGGCAAACAGTTTTTATTTCTGGTGATGTGTCAGTCACTAAAATGTTGACTTTAAAACTTATATTTTAAGCTAAACTTGCAATGCTGAAAGACCATAAATATCCTCACATATAAAGTAAATAATGAACCTGGGTCATGGGAAGCAGAGATAAGGCTTTTCTTGTTACATACAAACAAAAATAGCTTCAGACTTGCAATTTCAAATCTGAAGCTGAGACTTCTACTGAAGCGTTGAAAAGTATTTGGCGGTCCTTATAGTTGTTAGGAGACTCATAAATGTCATGGGGAGTTCCTATTCTGTAATTACAGTGAAAAAAAAATAAAAACTTGAGATTTCAAGGCCACAGTCTAGACAGACTTGACTTCTGCTGCCTTAAAAGTGAAGACAAAACTTTCCAGATCAAAGTATCCATGTAATATGCATGCAATCATTATATTAGAGCATTGCCCTTGTTCCTTACAGGGATGGGGTACAGCTTGCTCTCCCTCTGGCCCTACATCCTCCAAAAAGATTTATTAACCATTATCAGTGGTTTATTCCTAAATGGATGGGTGGAAGCTAAGAGGCCTCATAATTTCATTTTTTAACTTCAGACAAATTAAATTTTAAGCAAGCTTATTAATTTTTGTGACTCAGGCCATAATCACAGCCTTGCTGCAAATATGAAATGTGCACACTGGTAGGAACAAATAGAGCTTCTTCTAGTAAGCAACAGCTATCAGAAATTCAAAACAATCAAAAATATTTGTGCTAGGATGCATCATGTGATTCTACACTGCCTGCAGCATGACTGAGCCTTCACAGCTATTGTAAATAACACAAGTGCTTGGAGCTCTTGACAAGAGGCTATTCCCACATCTCCTAAATGATTTCTAGTATTAGAAATCTGAGATTGCCAGTATTCATGGTTGCTTTTTTGTATCAGAGTAAAATGAATTCACCCACTGGCTCTTGAACTACTCAAGTTCTTTTGTTCTTTATTTCTTCATTACAGCTGTGTACTAGACTCATTGTTGAAGTGTACAATATTTAGCATATGCTGTGGCTGCAATTAGTTTTAAAGCCCCTTCCTGCATGATTTCCTTCCTATTTTTTTTTTCCAATTGTGAAGTCTGAGTGTTCCTGAAGCTTATGATATGTCACAGAAAACAAAGGGGGAGGGAGAGAAGTCCTTAAAGTTTCAGGGCAAGAAGTTTACACATTGTAAAAAAACATAATACAAAGATAATACACACTGGAGCCTTCTTACTCAAAACTAGTTTTATTTTAAAAAATAAGTTGAATGCATAGCACTCACAAAGATTCCATTGTTTTGGACATTTTGCATTTAGAAGCACCATTCTTTTTTATGCCATAAAAAACACATTTTGGTTCTAATAGTAAGAACAGTGTATTTTTAATGTACACCGATAAAGCCCTTTTAAATAATATAGATTGAAACTGTTCAGTGTACATTTTCTCTGTAGTCATGATGCAGCTGTAGTGTCAGAAAAAAACCTCAGACTAAGTAATAAATTAAAAACAAACAGCATGTAGTGGATCTTTTTACAATTGACCTAATGTCTTAAAATAGTCAAATAAAAAATACCCTATTAAATGTAAATCCGTGGTATTAACTATGAATAAGCCCCCCACCCATTATAATTCCAGTGTTAAGGATTAGTTAATATTTTATATCTCAAATGCCTATGGGATAAATTTACTAATACCCCCCAAAAGAAGAGCCTATACTGCTGCGTTACAAAAAAGATGACAAGTTAAATGATTTAAAGATTTTACAGAAAAAAAATTGCTACAGGCATCTGCTGTTATTTCAAGTCATGGTCTATTACAAGACTGTACATTCATAGCATCAGAGGTAGTTAGAGCACTGAGGACTTGGATACAGCATTGCAACGAAACAAAACCAGCAGAAAGAAGTCCATTTCCCTCTAAAATGGGTAACAGTGCTGAGTAAAAAGCATGGCATCTTATGAGGTGGAAAGTTTCTACTTAACACTACTCTCAGACACAGGGAAAAATTCATGAAGAGAAGAGAGGAAAAAAACCGAAACCAACTTGCATTTTAATAAGGAATTGACCACACTATGCCTATTTCAAAGTTGATTCTCTAAGATAAAAGGGAGAGGGTCATCTTTTCCATTCACCCTCCTATTCTTCTTGACTTGCACATCTATGCTACAAAAGCCCACAACAAAAATTGGGATTTAAAAGACAAAACAAGAGAAATAGGATTTCTTCTCCTCAACAATAAATAGGTTTTTGTAGCATGTTACAATTTAGCCCCAGAAAGAATGAACACAGCTGTCCTCCCTCCATTCTGAACACGATGGTGATAAAGCCTTCATCTTCATATTGATAATGTAATTTAATTGCCCCTGCTTTTAAAACAGTTTCTGTAAGATTCACAATAATACAGTGTCATTTGATGGTACACAATTTTAAGTGCTGCCACTAAGACAGGGGAGAAGATGGTAAAAGAACAAATGAAATGACCAAAAAAAGCCTTAAGCACATATACTATAAAGATATTTTAAAGTAGTAAGAATCCCATCATTCATACCACTTCCTCCCATATTCTACCACAGGAGAAAGTCTGATATCTTCTTGTATTTAAAAAACAAAACACCCCCCAAAATCCCCCAACAAACACACAGAGGACCCCAAAAACCATCTCTACCATAAATTTCATCCAAGAGGTGGATGATGAAGCTTTCTACTCTCAGACTATCCACTCCACAGGAGATAGTGTAATCCCATAGTTATATAATTAGCACCTTACTTGTGATGAAGCAGTTCACTCTGCAAAATGTTTTTTGATCCACCCACTTGGAAGAGCAAATCTCTATTTTCTTCTGGAACTCCCAAATAGTAGAAGAAAAAGTTGCCCCTTTATTACCTGAGAATTTCCCTCCACTATAAACCTGACAGAACCAGATTTCTGTCAGCATTTAACTGTACTTTTTCTGTAGGGATGGTATTGTCAGTACAACTGGAGGATGCTTTCTGTTGGTTAATAATATTTGTGTGTTTGTGTGTGGTGTACACAGAGGAATCACAGCCACTGTAGTAGTTCTGGTACAGTACAAGTTCAGTTGAAACTTTCTCTTTTCTTCAATTATCACACTGCTGGGTACTAGTTCACATCTACATTCTGTGAACACTAACATATCCCTTTGGTACTCTGCATAGATGCCCTGAAGAAAAGCCACTCCACTTGCTATAGTCTCTTCCCTCTCTGCCTTCCTTCCCCGAGTTATACCCAATTAGTGTACAAACCAGCAGCACTGAGTAATGAGTAGAAAAGTCCCTGAGTTAGTATGAAAAAGTTACTTTAAACACAAAAAAGATAGGGAGGATAAGAGACGCAAAAACATACTGTCTTGTCCTGTAAGGTACAAAACTTAAAAAATTAGCCAAAATACCAGTTAATTCACATGTGTTAGCCTAAAGCAAATAACCAACACAAGTGGTGAAAAAGGGGCAAGAATATGGAGTTAGCCACACGAGATTTGTTTCTTCCTGTGATCTCCATGTACCTGTAGAAGTCTGGTATTCAGTGGATTCTTGAGTTTCAGTATAAAGTAAGTGTTAATACTGTACGGTGGGATGACATAAATGTCTTCAAAATAATACTGCATATCTCCTTCATTAAAAAAAAGTCTGTAGTTAGTCCACAGCTGGTTTTCTTTTGAGTAGTATTTCATAGACACACATTAGAAGCAGAATGTCAAAGTAAGAACGTATTATCCCCAAGCATACAGATTCTTTTTCAGAGGATGGTCTGTGTGCTAACTTTTTGCAGGCTGTTATTTGAGCTGTGGTGCCAGTTGCCAATCCAGTTGTTCTTTTTTTCTGGGAAGACGCCTTTTTCATTCAATTTTTTTGCCCTCAAACTTTTTTTTTTTTGAGGCTTAACAAAAAAAATGAAACGATTTTCCACACGACTCTCCACCCCCAACAAACAAGCACAAAACTGTTTTGTACTTATCACCTCTCAAAGCAGGGAGTGATACAGGAATATCGTCCGTTCACTTGGTATGTCCTGTTGTAGGAGACACTGATACACGGCTTCACCTCCAGCGGCACGGCCAGCGCCATGGCAGCACTGCCCGGGACGTGGCCTCGAGCCTGAGCACCGGTGTGTAAGGCAGCAGGGCAAGTCTGCAGCGGGTAGGATGCTGCGTGAGTGGATGATAAGATCTGCTGGCAGCTTTGCTGCTGTGATGCTGGATGGTGGTACTGTAAGGAAGACTGATGAGCCTGCAGATACTGCGGGATGTGCTGCTGAGCATTGGCCTGCTGGGCACTTGGAGCTGGGGGCTGAAACACGGCGTGCTGGGCAGACTGAGTCTGTTGTCCTTTCTGCTTGTTTGCTTCCTTTACGTCGTTATCGTGCGCACTAAAACAAATCAAGGAGACAAAATGCATCAAAATAGATATTGATACCATTTGAACTCTTTGAGTTAACATTTAGGAGCACTCTAAAAAATGGTGCAAATATCTGACAGCTTCCAAAGCTTAAAAAAAAATAGTTTTAGCTATCATTTACAATCACCGAAGGTTTCAACATTTGGTTAGGGTACAGTCTTCCTTTTCAGCATTTCACTTCATTGTATAGCAATAAAAAACACAGATAAAAGCCAAGTACACACATGTAATAGAGCGGGATCTAGAATTACAGTGCAATAAAATTTGCTACTGTACTTTAGTACCCCGATAAATTGCCAGATTACCAGAACCTGAAGTTGCTGCTTCTACCTCATTTAAATTAAACAGAGCATAAGGTTTCTAAAGACAAGATACCAGAAAGGTTTGTAATATCTACATCACAGTACTTAAAGATCATATGCATATTCATATTGGATCCCATTCTGGAGAGCAAAAACACTTCTTTTTTTCTTCCTCTCACCCTTTTTCTAGCCTATCCAGTATGGCTCATCTGAATTCCCTTTGATTTACAACTGCCTGAAATGTCTCTAGACACACTCTCTTTCTCAATTCTGTGCTAAGGTTAAGCAGATTCCACCTACATTCATAATTCCTTTTTGATGGTGCTCTCCCTCTGTTCCAGAGCAATAGTGAAAACACTTCTGCAACAGCACTTGCATGCTTTAGGTACTGCTCCTTTCATTATACACATGAGTGAAACCAACAGAGGCCATCAAGGGTGATAATGTCACATTTCTAAGGCTGATGTGGTTCTTCCAGATACAGCTGTGCTTCTCCTGTTCACAACTATACTAGACTTGGCTAAGAGCAAATTTCTGTAGAGGGAAAGCAAATTGTGTAACATGCCTTCCCAGGAAAGTTCATTTGGCAATCATTGGCATTTTTATCTCATGTCAGCTGGAATGCAAAAATGGATACAGCAAAAATAGATACAAACTCCTGGTCATTTCCTGCCACCAAGGCTAGCCACTCAAACGGTCTGCACATTTGATCCATCATCTCTTTGGAGAATGCCTTGAACTTCCAAGGCATAGAGTCTTCTCTATAAAAGCTTCTGTGCTTTTGGTACTCTTCACTAGCTGCTCTCAGAGCAGACTAGAGAGATTGGGAACAAGCTATTGAAAATGCTCAAAGCATCCCAGATTTTCAGTGGAAATGTAAGGCAGAAGTTTATTTGTTGAAAGATGAGAAAAGAGATTAGATCTGATAAAGATTTCTCTTTTGGAAAGAGGAAAACAGTTATTGCCTAACAACATGTATCTACCAAACTTATGTGTTCCCTAATACATAAATATTTTCAGAACAGAGGAACAGAAATTTATAAAGAAACGTAATTGCAGTGTTGGCAGCAATGAATCATAACAGATGCAGAAATGGACTTTAAAAAAGGCACTGGAGTTAACTCACATGAGGAGTCGCTCAATACACGGCACCAGGAAGTCCCAGGAGTAGGCAGTGAGGTGGTGCAGCCGCGTGGGCCACGTGGGCGAGAGACGCAAGATAATCCTTGAAGAAGCTACACATGCAGTAGCAACTAAAGAAGGGGCATAATTTAAAAATTCATGATCTAGAAAGAAGGAAAAAAAATCATTTAAGTTTGACATTGTCTGTCAAGACAACAAAGAAGTCATTACCTGAAATCTGTAACTCACCTTGCAATGATACTTCCAGAAAGTAATCAGCATATTTTGCCATATATAACTTAGTCTTCTCTAAGCAAACCATTGGCCAGCCATCATGAAGATCAGTCTCATGGACAGCAATAGAAAGATAATAGTCGATGAAATGAGCGGCAGTTGGGAGGCACAAATTCCACTGAAATGTTTCTAGCAACAACAGCTCCATATGAAGCAAATTCTGTTTTGTTAGTACCAAATTCATGTTAGTCATACAACCCAAGCTGTTCAACTGTTCAAGTTTGGGAACACTGTCTTCCTTTTCTTCAAATTTACCTTCAGGTGAACAGAAAGAGGAGGGAAAAAAAGGTTCAGCACAAATGAACTATAAAATGGATTATAGCTAATGTCTTGTTGGTCATATTTCAATTCTACTATGTCAAACAAGCTTGAGACTTTCCTGTAGATGCAAAGCTCAAACAGACTATGTCATTGGAGACAAAAAGGGGTATGTACTAAAATGGGCTCAATTTCAGCAGATAATGTCAAACACTGTGTAGGATGTTGTGCAGTGCCATGTTTCCTGTTGGTTTTCCCATGCTGGCACACAGAAGCCAGCTGCCAAGAGCAGAGTATTAGGACACCATTGACACTTCATATGCAAGTTTTTGTCACCAAATTATTGTATAACATCTCCCCATCATCAATGAAATACCACTTTGATGTGACTTGGCAAACACACCACAAGAGCATTTGGCTTTAATCACCCTCCCACCCTCGCACACCCTTTTTGCATCTAAAACTCATTAGAGCATAGCTAGAGCTCCAGCCAACCTGGCTGCTTTTAATGCCTGCTATGGTAGGTGCAGTTTTATATTTGAGATCTGGCAAAGGAGTGGATTTTCAGCAACTTGCATCTGAAAACACCCTCTGCCACATACACTATTGCAACCTTCCTTGGACTTTTAACTTGTCAGGTCTGTATGTTTTTAGCCTAAAGCAACATTGTGTACGTAGAAAACCCATTAATAAGAGAAACAAGTGTCACATTTCCATACAGTTTGCCATATGGTTGTGCTATTTCAATTTCATTGCAAATTCTTTCCATCTTACACTCTCTATTCAGTACTACATGATAGGTTGTAAATGCACATTCTTTGAGTTTTGCAAGACTGAACATACGTGAACGTTTACTTTTTTCAGTGGTGGAGGTACTTATATAGGACTTAATCCAATACCAGTGCCAGTCTGTTAGTTTTTGTTTCCCATACTCCAGTAATTACAGAAATAAAAACTTCAGGAGTCACATAATAATTTCTCTTACTACTTTCTTAACCTTATCAGATGTATCACAGTGTCATAACTTATTGCACCACTGATTAAACTGCTTGTTTAAGCCAAACAGGGCAAAAGTTTAAAACAGCATTTTGCTTCTCTCTGAACCAACCCATACACTGCTTCTCAGAAGAGCAAGTACTCCAGGCTTTCAGATCTCTCCTTGCAGCTTGCCATGAACTATGGCAGAGGTTCGTTTAAAACAAACGAACAAAAAGTTCTCTTCAGAACATGAATTTAATTTGAAAATCCAGCATTAGTTCAAAGCCAATCCATTTTCCTAAATGGATTAGAGTGGTTTCTGAGGCAACGTTTTCATACTCGGCACGACATCCTTTGCCAAGAGAAGATTACTGGCTGGTGGCACCTAGTCAAAGTCTACCCTCAGAATCTGAAATAAGCCTTTTCTGGTTTAACTGCCCTGCTGAATAGCTGTATTAGTGGACAAGGGATGCAGTGAAAAGATGAAAACTGTCCAACACCACTGCACTCCAGTTTTGTAGCAAAGAGAGTCAAGAGCCCTTTTTGGGGAAAATGAGAATAGATTTAGAGAAACAGATCAGCAGAAACTGAATCAACAGTTACTTCTGCTGCTAGGACCAGTTTCTCTGAATCTATTGGTTTAAAAACAAGTGCCAGCAGGTCTCCCAGCAAATGGCACCCATATTTTTTTCCGGGATACTGAAAAGGGGTCCACAAATGTTGAAAGATGGATACACACCACAAGAATCTATAAGCAGCATTGTTCATAATGAGTGTTTGTAATTAATTCTGTCTTCAGAGTACTGTGTATTCACCAATGTATTTTACCTGCATTACATTTTATATGTGACAATACAGGATTTATGTTAGTTTTAGCTTGCTTAAATAACATTGCCATTTACAAAATCTGGAGTATTCTAGAACTACACAGCACCATCAGCAGAATGCAGTGCAGTCTACACATGGTTTGTTTTGTTAATTTCTTTATCACAGATATGCAAATTTCTCATTTCCAGCACAGGACATACCTATTTAAGATACCCTAGAAAAACAGTCTTTCTGTTCCTACGACACAGGTCTTAAAGTTCACATTAGAATAATTTCTTTACAAATATAAACATTAGTTTTTAATCACAGCAGGGTGTTTTTTTTTTCCCACCCTCAGTTTCATCATATGCCAACAGAAATCAAAACAAGCCTAAAGAAATGCTCTACCCATTAGGCCAAACTGATACGCACTGCTCATCATTTATAACCACTTTGTTTCCCCCACCAAGACGCACCTTGCATTTGGCAGGAGAATAGATTAGTCTAGTTCAAGTTTGGTGGCACATACTTACTTGCCAAAAGTAAACAGGAAAGAGCAACCACGTGCAGTTGCTGTGTGGATATGTCGTAGCGGTCCATGAAGAGGTCCAGCAGATACACGGCCAGGTGTCGCGCAGCAGGACACAGCCTGAACCTGTTGCTCACGATGGCAATCAGGTCTGCAAAGTATCTTCTCAGGTGTAACTGGGGAGACTGGCCTTTGTAAGAGGGCAGCTTCAGCTCCTAGATGGAGAGCAGCAGGTAATTTTATTAAAACCATAATTTAGTTTGAAGTGGTATCAGATTAATACAGCTGATATTTTAATATTTATAACAGAAGTTTCAAAGGATTTCTCCCTTCTTCCTTCTGTTCCCCTCATTTCAGAATCCCTTTTCAGTGAACAAAATCTATTTGTTGTATTACAGAACAGTTTCTGCACAGCATCAACAACTTAAAATTTAACATCTTTCATTTGGGCAGAGTGACTTCAGCTTTTACCCTGTCTGTTGTATTACCTCTGCTGCAAAGGCTGTACAGCAAGGGCACACACGTATTCCTCAGCTGCTTCAATGCAAAGTTCAATAGTTTAACTCAACCCCTCTCTTGCTACAGCTCAGTCTGAGCAACCAGACTTTGTACTTAATTGTTTGCATGTTCTAGAGCTGCCAAATCTTCTGCTAATGCCTCCAGGAAAAGACCACTAACAGACAGCTGAACCTTAGGAAGGGGAACAGGGTGTGCACGAACCAACATTCGCCTGGTGTGTATGTTAAAACACTGACCCGATCTGATTGATGTCACACTGATTGATTACAGTGTCTCTAAGACAGGTAGTTAAGCTCACACGGCCTCAGATTTGGGAGGAGGATCCCTCAAAACAAAGGTCCTAGAAACACCACATTTGAGAAAATCTGTGCTACGATCTATTTCGAATAAAAAATTTGGATTGGTAGAAAAAAAAACCCCAACCCTCCAGGCTCCTGCCCAGTAGCCGTACCTATTCTTGTACACAGCAGTGCTGTCCTCTTATGAATAAATTTATGAATAGACTGTGCACCCACACAATGCGTTCAAGTTAATTTTGAGTACACTTACATTTCCAGCGAAAATTAACTTGATTAACTTAATGACATCAAGTTGGAATGGAGTCATACAAATTTTTTCAAAGTTCTGATGTAAATTCAAAGTTTTGAAACATGCTCTTGAAGTAGAACAAAACCCCAAAAACAAATTTCCCACCTATTAAGCTTTATAATTCGCCTTTCACTGCACTAACTTAGCTTTAATAAAGATAACTTCGGTAGCAAATAAATGATCCTGTCCTTTTATTATTTCCCTCCACCACCGGAAAAGAGTAAAGCAGTCACGGCTCCGGGAAGAGTAATCCTCTCAACGAGTATCATCAGGCAACAAAAGCATGTTTTTTAGTAGGTTCAGTCACTGTAAACTGATTTTCAATCCAAGTGTTAAGATGTTCTTAATGAAAATAGTCCCAAAGAACAACTCTGAGACAGTCGAAGCAACTTCTAAACAATTGCCTAAACCCTCTATTCTTCTTAACGCACGCACCGTTTCTTTCACTAGGTTTTTGTTTGGTGGGTCTGTTTTTTTTTTTTTTTGTTCCAACAACACTACAATGCTTTCTGCCGAGTTTAACCCTGGCCCCGCGCCAACACCTCTGGAGCAGCACCGGGCGCAGGGTGAGCCCTTCCCCTCTCCCGAGGGCAGCGGGAGCACAGTCCGGCCGCTGGATCAGCTGTCACGGCCACGGACAGACCCCCCAGCGCCCACGCAGGGAAGGCACGGAGAGTTCCGAGTTTACAAAAGCCAACCCCGCCGAGCCCCGGCGGCCGAGCGGGGCCGCTTCCCAGGCTCTCCCCTCCCCGCCCGCGGCCGCCCCGACGGCCGGGGCCTCACAAAGGCGGCGGGGCCGCCCCCCGGCCCGGCTCCCCCCGGCTACCTTGTATCGAAGCGCCTGGTGGATATCGGCCGCCAGCTGTCCTGTCCACCACTGCGCCTCCAGCTCCATCGGCGGGGCGGCGCGGCGCCCGGGCCCGGGCACTGGGGAGGAAGCGGCGCTCGCTGAGGGCGGGACAGGCAGCGCCACCCTCGCCCCTTTCTGGCTCGCCCCCGGTTAACCGCGATCAGCTGCCGCGGGGCGCCCCCGGCCCCCCGGCCCAGCTGGCCGCCATGCGGGGCACAAGTGCGGCTCGTTAAGCCGCCCCCTCCCGCCGCGGGGCACGGCCGGGCGAGGGGGTCGCGGAGGTGGCGGCGGGGGAGGCGGTGGGGCGCGGCCCGGGACACCCGAGCGCGGCGCGGCGGCCCCGGGGCTCCGCCGCCATCACGCGGCGCCGCGCGCCGCGCCCATTGTTAAAGGGCCGCGCGTGTACAAAGCCGGGCAGTGCCCGCACGCGCCCCCCGCCCCCGCTCGCCAATCGCCGGCCACCTTACAGCGCGGGCCCCTTGGCCGCCAATCGCCAGCCCCTTTACAGCCCGACCCGGCCGCCAATCAGCGCGCGGCGGGCGCGGGCCGGAGGCGGGGGGCTCTGGGCTCGGGGGAAGCGCGGGCGGGGCGGCCCGGCCCGGGTCCCTCAGCCTGGCTCCCTCAGGCGGGGCTCGGCAGAGCCGGGGCGAGGTGGCTCACCCGGCTGGAGCGCAGCGGTGTTTGGGCCCCCCTGAGCTCCAGATAGCACCTTTTATTATTATTTTTTTTTCTATTTCTCCCAGCTCTTTCCCCGCTGGGCTCAGCTGTGAGGTTTCAGCCCGGGGCGGCGGCAGCGCCTCGCTCAGCCCTTGCCCTGCAGGGCATTGTCCCGGTGGCAGTGCGGGTCGGACACGCCTCCTCCGAGCTGTGAGGCCGCAGTATTGGATTAATTTGGTTCCCTGGTGGTTAAATCCCGGGAGGTTTGCAGCACCGGGCATCGTTCCTTTCCGTAGCCGGTGTCTCACTGAGCGAGGGCTCCCTGTCCGGCCGCCGGTGACCGAGCGCTCCCACTCGTGCCCCTGGTTTGGACTCTGCACCTGCTCTGCCTCCACAGAGCCTTGGTACTTTCTGCTCCCCGGTAACCAACCCCACGCTACAGACACCTTACAAAATAAAAATTAGTCCTTCATAGTCCTTTACATATTTGGATTTATAAATATTGAAACAACCAGTTAATGAGACTATAAAACGTGGTGCAACAGGTGATGCAAAGTGATGGAGAAGAAATGCTTTGAGTGCAACTTCAGTCGAGGGAGTGTATTTAATTTTTTTGTTTCTACCTTGCTCAGGCATGATTTTTTTTTCCCCTTTTAATTAAGAAAATAGAAACCAACTTTTTGACATAACCAGTTTAATGACTCTGTAGTGGGAACTGTAAAAACCTCTTCCTGTGTGTCTAATGGGTAACCCTATAGACTACAGTGGTCCCTTTCATCTGAGGAAGTGTGCTCATAGGTTGAAGCTTTTGTTTTTGAGGACACATTTTTGGACAGTTTCCATTTATGACAGATGTTATAGAATGCTACATAGTTTTCTGAAAAAAAACCAAAAAAACCCACCAAAAAACCCCACAAAAACCAAAAAACAACAAGAAAATGTGGTTTTTTGTGCATAATTGCCAAAATACTTTAACTATTTACATTAACTCTCTGACATCTATGGACTATTGCCAAATCAGTATTTTCCTGATCCGATGGCTTTTTGTCTCATTTCTCTACATTATTTTATAGGCAAATGCATGCTCAAGCTATTTTTTATATTTGCATATACATTGTTTTTAAATTATCTCTGAAGAAAGGTAATACCAAACTGTACGTTTCAAGGATAAGTCTCAAAACCAGATTCCGAATGGAGACACTGTCTTTTATAACATCTTTATTGCCTTCAAAAATGTGCTGCCTGCATGAAGAGAAGGCTAATAAACACCAACATGCTAAAACCTGTTACAATGGGCCCAAACAGGGAAGTGATGTCCCTTCTCTTATTGCGATTAGCAGTGTTGCCTCCCCGTAGAGCTTTTAAACACTCTGAGGATTAGTCTGGTGCTGAACTGTTAAGCAGGGAAAAAAATACTGATGCTTGGTGGCTTGTTTCTAAGATATGCTTGATTGACTTGGATAGGAAACATCATCCTTATAAGGCTGTGTACTCTGAGAACTATTTATTTTATGTATAATTGAGGAAAACAATTATGTCACTGTTACTTGCCACTGCGAAGTGGAGTGAGCTGCGGAATTTCAGATTCTTTTTCCCATTACAATCTATGTTAATTGAGTTGTTGGTTTTGTGAACAATTATATCTATCTGCTTTTCATGCAATGAAAACATAGGTTTGGGAAGAGCTTCATCGTTCTGCCCAAGGCCAGGATTGCTCCTGGCATGCATTTTTGTAATCTTGGAGACATTTAGAAAATCATCCTATTGAAAAAGCCAGAGCAGTTAAGTACAGCCTGGCTATCTGCAGGAAGCTTACATCCTATCAGCTGTTAACAATCAGCCATTGGAATAATCTCCTCAGGGAAGCGGTGGATTCCCCAACGTTGGACACTTTTAACATTCAGTGGGATAGGGTGTGGGGACATCATGCTTTTGCCAAGAAGGTTTGGATGAGATGATGCTGAGCTCCCCTTCCAACTTGGTATTCTATGACCTCAGTATCTGCCTTAGCCCCAGCTGGAAGATTTGAGAACAGTCTTGGAGTGCCGAGCTGAGGCTGATTTTTTGCAGAGTTCAGAGTTTGCAAAATCACAGTTTTGAGGTTTGAATAGGAATGGGAGTAGCACAACTGTAATGATAATATGTTAATACATCTTCTCCATGCCTTATAATCAATCCTAAGTGTACTAACCAGTGGAGTTTTTTTTAGCCAGTCCAGATTTCATCTACTTTTAATGGTCAGGGCTGTGTACAGTGCTTTAAGTATTCCTGCCTTAGTCCCCTGTATGTAAGTCAGGATAGAACAAAAACCTACTCAGTGAGTCCTTAGGATATACAGAGGATATTAAACATGAGTTTCAGTGGCAGTAGTTACATTTTCTTAGCAAGAAACTGAAAGTGTGAAGTATGTGTAGTATATAGAACCTGAGAAAACAGCAGAATTAAATGTTATGGAACCATTTTGAAATTGGTATCCTCTTTCTGTAAATGACCCTGGATCACCTAAGCAAATATGTGTGTCTCAGGGGGGGAATGAAATTGGCTGTGAGAACTGCTGTCTGTGCTTTGAAAAGGTGCCAAGTAGCAAGAAATACCGTTATTCTTGGAACTCACCAAGAAAAATTATTACCCTGAACAACGTCCAAAATAGGCTAGAATGTAACCTGTGAAATCTGGACTAAAATCCCTGTAACATTTTTGTGGAATCTTCTGAAGAGGATGCTGCAGAAGTCTTACAATTTATGGACCTGTAATTCACAGGTTATAGTCCTAACACGGTTTCAGACATGGTGGGTGAGCTGTCTCCTCTTTGTAGTTACTGGGAGGTTAGATCTGTATCTCAGGAATTGATGCATGTATTTATGTGTTTAAGCTGCTTTTTCCTCCCCTAGCTTTCTTCTGATGGTTCTTCTTGGCCTGTGAAAAAAGAAATGTGAATTTTAAAATACAAATTAAGAACTTGGAAGTAATTGCCAAGTACAGCAAATGCTCTGATCCTGCAAACCACATTAGAACCCATTTACCCCTCCCAGTATAAAAGGATCTGTTTCTGTTGTACTGTTCTTAGTTTTAATGGTACATCAGCCACAAAGAACAAGTTTCTAAAGACTGACACTGTTCTTTCTATTTATGTGCCCCTTGTCATAAGATACATCTTCGAAGTTTGGATTTATCTTGACTGGCAGAATGAGATGAATCAACACACAAACAGCACCTAGGATGGAAGCTAAATTCTGGGGTGACATAGCACTGAAGGAAACATTTAAATAATGGCTCAATTGCTATGTTAATTGTGGGTTTTGTTTATTGGCTCTTGCTTTTGTTTTGTTGCTCCTTGGTCATTCTCATCTGAATGAAGACATGGTAATTCCTTAAAAGGCATTTTTGAAGGACTTAGTTTTTGGAATTAAAATGTAAGGAAATCTCAGTTCTGTAGAACTGAGAATTATTTTTAAAAATTTCAAACTTAGTTCCTGAGTTTCTCGGGACTGAGAAAGTTAGCTCTGCTTTTGTTCTGTCCTTCTTGATCTTATTTTCAAACAAAGGCTGCATCTGATGACATTCATAGCAGTAATATTTCAAGGGCATTTAATTAAAGGGAATGAATCACCCTGAAGACAGAACTGTAATTGCTCACAGAGCTCTTTTGCAGCATGGTGGTAGATGAAATGTGCCATGTTGGTAAAAAGTCTTAACACTTCAGAAGGATTAATGAAAGAAGTCTCCTACAGAAAATACTCTGGGGTTGTATTTGTAAATCTTGTATTGAATGCTAAAGGTACTTTGTGGGTAGGATTTTCAAAGTTGTCTGGGGATTTGAATTCCCAGAATAGCTACTGAAATGTGATTAATAGATTTGATCTGAGCTGGTAAATATCCTTTGGAACTGTTGACTTTAGTTGTTAATATGGCTATTAACTTAGAAAACATCTGAGAATGCTCAGGCCTGAGCAATACATGCTTTTCACGAGGCATTTTAATGAACAATTTGGCTTTAAGTATTTTCCCATCTTCTGGAAAGCTATTATAAAAATGTGCATCCATGAATGTTTTATTTGGCATTAGGATAAATGTATATGTTTTTGATAATGTGTTGGATGAAGGAAACATTCATATAAGTGGAATGGTGTTGGTGGATATAAGTTGTACTGGGGGGTTGTTCTCTTCTGTAAGTCGCACTCATGGTTGTCAGTAACTAAAAAGATGGGAGGAATTTTGCATCTAAAGCAAATGTTCTTCCTGCTTGGAGGTCTTCAGCTCATTTCACTGAAATTTAGTAAAGGTTATTTGTCGTGCAGTAAGCTCAGAGGTGGAGGGAGAGCAGTTAGGAATACACAGCTGTTCCTGTCAAATATTTTGATTTACTTATATCCACAGAATTTAAGTAGGACAAACTGGCCTATTCCTTTTTGTTTCAAACTTAAGGTCCATCACAGATTTTTTTTTTTTTTAATATAATATCTAGGGTGCCAAATTAGGAGCCAGCCCGGGCAGAGCACAACAAAGTTAATGCTTTTGTCTGCTAGGGGTGGCCCAGGAAGAGAATTGCCTGCAGATATGGGACAACGGCACTTATCTCTGTGGTGCTTCTTGTTCAAGTACTTAACTAATGGGGTTCCATTTCAGTAGCAGCACAAGTGGAAAATGTTTCACTTCCAGTTTCTTCGTAATGAGCAGCCAATTGGTGCTAGTGAAAGACACTAAAATTATTGTAATTTGTTCAGAGGACTTGTTAAACTAGTTTCATCTGTTGGGATTTACATGCACAGAGGTAGGGGAGGGATGTGAAGAGCACAGCACTTTTTTTTTTTTTTGGTTAGGGAGGGCTGCTCCAAAGTCGTTCTGGAGCTGTATCTTCTCTGGGCTGAACAAGCCCAGATCACTCAGCTTCTCTTCAAAGTGCAAGTGCTCCAGTCTCTAACCATCTTGGTGACCCTCTGATGTCAATGTCTTTGTTGTACTGGGGGAGGAGGGTGTCCCAAAACTGGATGCAGTATTCTAGAAACGGCTCAACAAGTGATAAGTAAATGGTAAAAATTCTGTTATAAGTGTATATTATAAAGTTGGCTTTTCACAAGATGTGTGCTATATGGTTAATAACGTTGTGGTAAGGATATAAGTTTTTTTTATTTCTGCTATTAGTAAAGAAAATTAGGCATAGTGGTAACAATTGATATAAATATGCTTAAACTGTCTGTTTGGTCAGAATAACATCCAGTGAACATGTAAAGAAGACTCTGCTACTGATATACCAACTATCAGTATCTACCATCTAAAAAAGGCATGGACCAAGGCTGGAGGTGATAATGAAGACACAGCCACGAAACACGCATGCTCTAAAAAGGCAGACCCAAAGAGAGACCATGCAAAATAGTTCCTAGAATATAGAAACTAGTTTATGGAATAATATGAATATGCAACAGACTGATGCAATAGAAAGGGTATTTAAAGAATGTCTCTGATATGGCAGAGTGTGAACTTGGCTAAATGCCAAGTCACCGGCCGGCTGTACTTTGCTTTTTTTTCTACCTCCTAATTGTCTTAATTTTTTGATTAAACTTATCTCTTAAAATTTACCGAGAAAGTGAACCTCGTTTTTCACAATTCTTTTGCTTCTTTTGCTGTGGCTCTGTTAACACAGGCCAAACGCTGTCAGCCTTCTTCAGTGCCAGAGCATTTTGTTTACTCTTGTTCCTCTTACTGCTGTAGGAGCTTTCAGCTTCCCTGCAGTTCTGGCTGATCTGTGTTGTGCTCCCTCCAGGATGTTTGCCATGGTCACAGCATGGTTTACTGTGTGTCCACAAAGCAAACAAACAAAAACCCCATCCAAATATGAAGAAGGATAAACTTCAGCAGATTTGGGGTTGGGATAAATCCTGCCAAAACTCACAGGGTTTACCTGTGTTGAAAGCGTTGTGCTCCATTATTCAGAAGTACTGCACCTTAATCAGTTGTGTTGTTAGGGGTGAGCCTGTGGTTTGGGGCTGCAGTAAGTAGGAATAGTGATTCCCAACATGGTCATAGATGTCTATGAGATTTGAGATCTCATTCTGCATCAGTGTCCAATGCATGTGGCCAATTATGCTTCTGACAGCCAGAGCCCAGGGGCTCCTAATGTAGTGTTAACATCATACTGTGCTGAAAGAATTTGAGATTTTTATATGTTTGGGACACATTTTACTGTCAGGTTCATGGTCACAAGTTGAAGGAGCTGATTAGCAATATCATATCTAGATAATGTGGATGTACCTTTCTTGAGGTTTATTGACAAGCAGACCTTCACTTCTGCTTCCTAATATCTTCATGCTATTTAGTGTGTAGTCACCTACTCACATCTAGTCAAGACATGTTTTAATAGACATGAGTCAGTACTCTTTATTTTCACTCATTGCATTGTGACTCATTACACCCACTGCATTATTAAAAAGGCAGAAGCATACTTCCATTTGGATATTGCTAAAAGCGTGATAACTGGTTTGACAAGTATGTTAAATGATCAATCCATTTGAAAGGATCTCTGGATGGAGGGGTAAAATGAGCCTAAAATATTTGGTTTCACAGCTCGTTGCCAGTGGTACTCCCATCTGAAATTGTGACCCCCATATTGAATTAGACTCTGGGACGTGTGTTTGATGAACACATGCAGAAACACAATGCCTTTAACAAGTAGTTAACAACCTGTGGGAGGCAGGTTTCAGTAGAAGGTGTTTTTTCTGTTGAAATTAATCAGCACTGACTGGTTCTCTGACAATAACAGGCAGTATTAAGATTGCCCTTCTCCTATTAGAGCAGAACCTATCTCCACAACTGCTGTGTAAGAGATGGGAGGAACTGGTGAGTCACTGCTCATTTTGTGCTTTAATCAACCTCGGAGTTGGGGGGAAAGTGCTGTCAAGAGTTAGTGTGCATCTGTGGGCTCTTTTTAGTTGCTTTGCACATTGCTGTGGTCATGTGCACAATTTCAAAGGAACCCATATATTCATTACTTTGAAGGACAGTGTGTAAGAACCATCTCTTTTGTGCTGCTTGCAAAATGGAGTCATGTTTGCTTAGCGTTTTGAATGCAAAACACTGCATATGAAAAATTGATATAAATCTCAGACTGAAATTAGAGATATCAATATGGTAAATAAACAATATCTGTGGAAACACTCATACACTACCATATCTTAAATTTGTACAAGATTCTCTTTGGCAAGAAAACAAACTAGCACTTCATGTTTCTCTTCTCACTAATGGCCTCGGTCTTGTGAAATGCCAGCTTGTGTTTTTTCGTTAAGTGGTGGTCCAACAATTTCAAAACAGATGGTAAAAGTCACTCTTTGTGTTTGAATCATTACTTTGCCTAGTATGTGACTGTGATTAGAGTGGGTATTGCCTGTAAGAAATATACTCATTGATACTGCTGGCTGTTTGTTTTGTGGATGTTTATTTTTGAGAGCAATTTATAAATTACTCTTTGCTTGAAAATATCTGTAAAATTCTTTGGAGTTTGCCATTTGAAACTACAGCTGTAGTTTGTAATTTACCATGTTACTTAGCTGTAAAAGCCAAGTGGTATTATTGCTTGTTCACTGTTGTTTTCTGTAAATAACCATTAGAATTGAATTGGACTGGGTTCTGATCTTCTTTTAAAAGTTTCACCAACATAAACAGTGCCTTTTAAAGTTATCCTGAGCATGCATTAGTGTGTTCACTGCTCAAAACTGGCTTTTTGTGTCTCCATGATGTTGTAGGGGAGCAAGAGGTCTGGACTGCAGAAGGTGAAGGGAAATGCACCTCAGCCATGTTGGTGTGAATATGTGACTGCAAATGATTGGGATGGGGACATATGGCGGGATGGAGCTGGGGAAGAGCAGAAACAGATGATTAATAGGCTTGACAATGAACTGGTAAATCCTTAGAGATTGATGTTCAAAGCAATGCTCAGACACTGATACTGTGCTTGGTTGGGGTCACCATGGAAAAGTTGGTGGTTCAAACAGCTTCAGGTATTCATTGCTAGATCAACACCTCTGTTAGATCACAGGAGCTAAATGTGGAGAAAAAAAAGCATGTCAGATTGGACCGACTTCCAACCTTTAGGTTTTACTGCCTGCTGATGTTTTTTTAAGGTTTCAGATAAGCACTTCCATGGTGATAAACTAGAGGTAAAGTTAAAAAACCCACCCACATTACTTATGAAAATCAGAAATGTAATGCTGCAGACATGGAGTCACAGATGCAAGAACCAATTTGGGTAAGGGTTTAACACAATATTAAGTTCAAGTTTTGGATTTGTACAAGTAGTTTAAAAATGCACTGCTGCAGAAACCCAAAACTTTGATCTGGCATTAAGTTTCTCTGATAGTTCAGCTTTGTTTAAAACATTTATTGGGTTATTCTTGTCAACAGTTGTCCCTTAGTGTGACACTTACATTATACAAGAACAGGAATCACCAGTCCTCTGACAGCCTCTGAAAGCTCATGTAAAAATATAAAGCCAGTATAAGCTCTGTAATTTATATTCTTACTATTTCTAGCACATCTAAATATGATCTGTGTAAATCCTTCTATTGTTCAAATTTCTGCTGCTGACATCCAACAGCCACAGATCTGTGGTGGTGCTTGTGGAAGCCTGGTCGTAGCTATGGATAAGAATATTTGCATGCTGGGTATTGGAGTTTCACTTCCTTGTCCTGTAAAAACTTAATTAGGTGGGGCCCAAAGTGACACTAGTGTCATACAATCACTGGATGCAAATAATACTTCAAATTGTGCTCACCTAAATGCTAAATTGAAATCAAACTAGTAGCATGAGCTGGCTGCATACATGAGATAGAGCAACTATTAATGTAGTTACTGGAAGCAAAAAGACAATAAAGGCTTAGATTTTTTTAAAATTTTTTTTTTTTTTTTTACAATCAATGGAGGAGGTTGAAAACTGAAATTATTTTAAAGAGACAAAATTATATCCTTATTGATCAACTTCGTGGATCTTTTATACAGATTAACTGAATTAAAAAAAAAAACAAACCACAGGAGAAGTAATAAAAAAATCTACTGAGTTTGCTTCTGAGTTCAGATTAGGTCATACTGAATATTATTTCATGGCCTTTCTCTAGTGGTTTGTGAGTACTTTCCAAAGCCAAAATATACATTTTTGACTGATGAATGGTCTGCAGTTAAACGAGGGCAAGCAGTGAAATACTCTTGAGGCTGCAGAGCACAAAGTGAATTGACAGAGCTCTTCACCATATCTACAACATCCCCCTCACAACAGGAGAAACATTATTTCACTGTCTTCATTCCCTTTGACTCTGATTTTGTGTTTCTCATGAAACTACTGAGGTCATGATGTAATATTTAATAATGGTAATGTATATTTCACTTCTTAAGACATATTTTAGGCAGAGAAAATGAGGGAGCAAGCCAGCAATATATGACCAGAAAAAAACTCCACAAAGTAGGAAAAGTGGATATATGGATTAGGAGAAGCTGAAAACAGATGCAGTGCATGTATCTGCTTTCAACCATTTTCAAATTTGGATTATTTGCAACACAAATCTATATAAATGTATCAAGATTATAGTGTCATGGAATCATCCCTTTTATTTAGCTGTATCAGGAGGAGCAGCTAAATGAGCTGAGCAGCATCGGAGAGGAGCACAGCATTTGTATTGCCTTCCTGATTTTAGCCACTTTCTGAAACAAGAATAAATGGTACAATTACAGCCAGAGTTTTCCTATGAACACTTGAACTACTTAACTAAGAGCCTGGTATGGAGAAGAAATGTCAAATTGGAAAATGTAGTTTAACGTGGGCTATTTTTCACATCATTTAGAAAGAGTTCTCAGGAGTAAGATTCCAGGGTAATTACTCATGTCTGGCAGCAGCCTGCCCTGGAAGCATTGCCTGACTTTGACCTGCTTCCAACCAGCTGGGAAACAGCCAGGTTGCTCAGTGGAACTGATAAAACATTCAAAGGCTGTATTAGCATAATTTAAACATGTCACAGGCATATCATCACCAAGGTTTAATTGAGGGCTACCCATAATCCAGATTTTGAAAACTGATTCTAGTTTCTGCAATAGTTCGGTTCTGTTCCCACTGATGTTAGTTGAGGTTTTGATACTGAGAATTTTTTTTTCTTAAGTTGTCAGACCTGTACAGTCTTTGCTAAATAATTTATTACTTTCAGTGCCACATGAGGCAGAAACAGTTCTGGTACCATTCCTATTCCCAATTGTAGGAATTGCTGTAATCTGAGTGTAGCTTTCTCTCACAGAGTCTATTTACCTGGGATATTAATTATATAAATGAGGAAAATAAATCTTTTAGAAACAGAAGGTTGAATAATTTTGTATGTAAAACGTTTAAAGAGAACATCAATTGTCACTAAGGATGTCCCACCTGACACAGAAAGAGCAGTTACTTCGAAACCCTAAGGATGCTATTTGTGTTAGTGTGGCTTGTGGCTTTAGTGCATCTTCCATCCTCCATCCTCAGTATGTTCCCAGACACTGTCAGTAACTGCCTGCAGGCTTTTTGCAATATGAATCAAATAGACTTCAGAGAACATCGAGACTGCTCTGAGGATCAGTATTTGGGAAGAGCACAAGGACACCTGTGAGAACTGTTGTGATTTCTACTCATGAAATCCTGGCTGAGAATGATGAAGGCTGGGCTGAAATTTGCTGAACTTGCCATGGCCCTTTTCTGTTTATGGAGCTGTCGAATATAACACTGCCACTTGCTTTCTAATGCTCCAATAGTATCTAATGATGCTGTTCTTTCAGTAGTATTCACACAAATTGGTTTAAACAGGAGAAGGAAACAATTTATTAAAACCATCAAATGAAACTCAAGCCCTCTTCTTAACTCTCTTTATGCATTGCTGCTGGTTTGTTCCTAGTAGCAGAGCCTTTTGAGTTGTGTATCTAGAATTAGCCCCATTCACATATTTTAAAAGAAGGCATTGAATGTTCTTAGCAAAGTAGCTGGGTAAATTAACATGTGTATGTATTAGTTTCCATTAATGAAGGTGTTGCATGCAGAAACCAAAGTCACTCAGTAATTAATGACTTTTGTTACGAGAATAAGGAGAGAGGAGCAAAACAAGGCAGCTTGTACTTCACAGTAATTTGATGTAGATCCACAATTTCTTGTAGGCTTCTTAGGGATTTAAATTCCAAGACTCAGTTTAGTTACTGAATAGGAAGCTATGACAGATTACAGGTAATTTGCAGGCTCTTGATAATGCAGCGTGATTTAAAACTGTTTGCCTCGGTGTAAAAGAAAAGCCAGGTGGTTTTATGTGCTGTGGACAAAAACTTAGCCAGGTGGATGCTGCGAGGAAGCCTGTCAGGTTCGTTTGTGTGCAAAATATTTTGAAGTACATCACTTGAAACAGGGTTACAATATACACAGTGCTATTGTAAAGGAAACAAAAAGGATTAAGCGTTCACAAGTTGAAAGTAATTTTAACTCTAAGAGTTCACGGGAGTGTCTTGGTTTCAGGATCATTTTCGTATGTAAGGGAATTTCCTGTCATTCTAGGTACAGAACCGTCCTTATACTTGTGGATACCTTTTGTGTGCCACTGGGATTAGTCACTTCAGCTAAAGGGCACTGGAGAATTTTGTGGCTTTTTATAAATTTGTCTAGTAGGTGCTTGTGCACAAATGTTTGATTTTGCTAGATAATCACGTATTGATTTGAAAAAGTCTTGTATGGATGTCTGGCTCCAGAACATATATCCTGGAAAGTCTCCCACAGTGCTTAGATTGGTTGGGATCTAGTGAAGGGCTGTGGTGAGAAACTAATGCTGATGGCAAAGACTCAGGTTTGGAGCAATGCAGCCTGTGACTGAGTAGCTGCACTCCCAGATAGATTCCACAGCCTAGGTAGGCACAGTGCAAGGCACTGGTCTCGGGCTTGTGGTTTCCAGGTTTGTACGTGTTCGGTTTTTTCTGTACTTTTCACCAAGGATCCAGCTCAGTTCCCCTGAAATGCAATGAGAAAATCCTTTGCAACTCCCTTGGGTGCCTTGCTGATTTGATGTTGTTCATTGGTAACAATAAGTGACAAGCTGGTGGCTTAGAGCTCCACTGACTGTGTGTGACTGCAGAGCAGAGGCAAATGTATTTGTGTGTGAAATTGGGCACCCAGACTGTGAAATGCTGTCAATTGCCAGCAGAGCAATCAGACAAAGAGCTTTTGTTGCTATCTCTTCTCTTGTTGTGATCAATATCTAATCACTGTAAGAAAGAAACAAAAGATCTAATATTCCTTATGTATTTATTTATATATATATGTATGTACACACGTATATATATTTTTTTTTTCATTAGAAATACTTGGATATTTTTCCTGACCATAATTAAACAGGTTAGATGATATAAAAATGTCAACAAACACTGTTAATGTAATTTTGTTTATTCACATAACGGTTCTCCTTTAAGTGACTTTATTTTCCCTTTATTCAAACATGAATGCTGTAGGGAAAAGGGGTGAACACACGGAAGAAGAAATAGCCCATCAAGCATAGTAATTCTTAGTTAGTATATTGAAATCTTCAGCCTCGGGGTTTGAGGGGCTGGGGGCGAGCAGGGCCGGGTGCGGCAGCAGAGCCCGAGCTCAGCTCCTGGGGAGGGTCATGGCGATGCCACTCGGTCCCGACAACAACCTGGTAATTTGTGGCAGTTCAGTGAGACCTGCTCGGATACGTGCCAGCTTCTCAGAGCTCAGGCTCCTATCCCTCCTTGCCAACCCGGCGGGGATGTCTGTGGATAAGCAGATTTGGGGACAAGGCTGCTGTTTCACCTCTAGAGGGACGCCCAGGACCGGAGATGGGGCTCTGCCACACGCAGGCGGCAGCGCGGCTGCTCCCTTCCTTTCCCTTCCTTTCCCTTCCTTTCCCTTCCTTGCCTTTCCCTCTGCCTTGGGACAAAGCGCCCCCGGCTTCTCCAGAACGATAACAACGAAATCCTGAGAGGAGAGAAACCGCGGGGAGCAAAGTGTTTGCAGGAATGACACTGGCCCCGTGTAGTGTTCAGGGCGGTGAGAAATCCCTCCCGACAGGGTTCGGATGTCTCCTCCTCTGTCCCCTCTTCTTCCTCCCTGCGAGAGAGAGGCCAGTGTAGGCAGATGATTGCACTCATGCTTCATGTATCATTTGTATTTGCAGTTCAAACAACTTTAAACCACTGTTACTCTCCAGTCTGACCTCTGCCACCACCGTCAGGGCAGGATGAGCCCTCAGAATATGATGGATTACATGATGTCTGGAGGTGCCTGTAGCATTTTTGTTTCTGCATTTAAGCATCTGCACTGTGAAATTTCTGCTAGGATTAGTTAGGGTAGAAAACAGCACTTCCACTAAAATGAGAAATCACTCACTGGCCTCTGATTTAGAATAGAACAAGGTGAACATGATTTCCTTGTTACTGTATCTCCAAACTAGTCTGAACTTGCTCTTCAGCATGACTCTTTCAAGCAAAATTCTGAGCAGTTTCCTCATACTCTTTGCCAAATGTGACTCCATGATCTTTGATTTGCTTTCTTTTGATAACTACTTACAGTGAAATGCTTTGACTACATTTTCAGCTTTTTGATCTTAAACCTTCATAAATGGGGAGCTTTAGGTACACAAATGTAGTTATACAGACACATAGAAAACACTGTAGCCAGTTAAAAGAATAAGTAGAATGAAAATTTCAATAGGCAGAATCCTTCCTCTTCAGCTCAGAGCTCTGGGCTCTGGTTGGATGATCATGTAATGTACATTTTTAAAAAATTATATTGCTCCATCCTGACTATTGATGTAGTTGTTCTTAGTTCTACCTTAGACGACTTGGTGTTGAATTTACTGATTTTCGTGGAGTTGAAACGTCTGTTTGCTCTTCATATAGAAAGCCTGGGCTAAGCATCTCTCTTTAGGTTTACACTGAAATGTGTATCTATGTTAAGTAAGGAAACTTTCCCGTCCGACCGTCCCAGCCTGAGCCGGGGCCGAGGCCCCTTCCCAGCGGGAAGATCCAGTGAACTTTCCCGAGCTCCACTTGACTCCCTACACTCGCCACGCTCACAGTCAGACCAGGTTGTTTCCCACAGCAGAGCCTCAGGCGTCTGAATCCTTAAAAGAATTTAATCTTGGCTCAACAACAGAATAATAGCTCGAGATTGAGTCTTCGAGGAGGGACCCTGAACAAAAGAAACCCTGGAGTTTTTATGCCCTTAAAATCTATGCGCGTGGAAGTCCGGGGCCACCGGCTCCTGCTGTGTCTGAGTGTCCTGTCCCCTGGCCGGCGCCACAGGTCCCCGGCCCTTTGTTATGCAAAGGGGGCAGTTCACGGCCTCTTGTCTCGGACTCGCATCAGCGGAGCTCTACCTGCACCACCCAGCTACCTGCGCCCAAAGTATTCCTCAGCCAGGATAGCGGGGTGCCTGTAGCCTCTCTGCATCTGACTGGAAAAGACTGAGGGACACTGGAAAAAATGGGAGAATACTTCTACAGTTCTACACCAGCTTCAGTGACAAACTTGGAAAAAAAAATAAGAGTGACTTGGTTATTAAGATGTTAGACTGGTAATTTGATGGTTTGGATTACAAGTTAGCTTTGCAAGATATCACTTATCTGGCCATGGGCAGGTCATGTAATCTCTCTGAGGCTCCATTTGCCACCACTGCAATGAGAATAATAATACTTATTATCTGCTGTCTACTTAGGCAGACTTTCGGAGTATTGATTGCCTAAATGCTTTGTGGAGCTCTGAGCACTGCTAACCCTTGAGTTGGTGTAACATGCTGGGCATTGCTGCACTCACTGCTCAGCCCTGCCCTGCTGTATGTGCTTCTGCTCTGCTTCCAAAGGAGAATCAAAAGGCTGGAGGGAAGGTGACTTTCCGGTGTGTTTTTATTCACACTTAGACATCACTGGATGTCTAAGTTTGTGGAGCAACAGCCTAATGTAGCAAGTGAGCAGCTGACTGCAAGGACCAAATTACCACTTGGTGGTTGCAAAATAAATTATCAGAAACGAACCAATTGCAAAATTCAGGAGACTTCCCAGCCATAGATTTTGTTGTGCGAGTAACAAAGACCAACAGGTGCTCCAACATCTGTGAGTGTAGACAGTGAAGTTCATGTTGTCACATATGGGTAACAGGGGTTGGGTCACATCCTGGGAAAACCCTCTTTTGGGACATCTTTCAGGTGAATGAGCTGTGTCTGCCTGGGGCTTAATCAGACACTTCTTACCTCTTCTCCTGTGGAAAGAGGTAGAGAGGAAGAGAGGGGACCATTGCATGAAGTAAGGCAATGGCTGTAGCTGCAGGAGAGAGTTGGCTGACCAAAGCTCTTTTTTGACATCCCTTTTTCTGGAGAAATTGTTTCACATAATATAGGCCACCTTGCCAGTCTGTCTTGCTGCTTCCAACAGTGGGTGATGCAATTTGCCTTTTCTGCACGGCTAGGGGGTTTCTGCTGCTTTCCAGCAATCGGTGTTATCATGGAATGAGTTCTGTTTCCCATGGAAACTTTGAAATTGGTAAATTCCTTCCATGAAATAATAAACTCTTACATTAAATTTTTCAGATCATAATGTGCAAGGGACTTCTTTTTGGAAGCATCTACAGTTTTCCCCCTGCTAAATTACAAGAACAGCTCAACTGTTTCTTTTTTGAAAACAGCCTCACCCTTTCACCATGCCACCTTCTCATCTTCCTACAGCTACCCTTATAGTCGGGCTGTTGAAGGTTGTCACTCTTAGTAGAAGAAAGTGGTGATGAAGGTGACTGGGTTTTGGGGTTTTTTTTCTGCCATCCTGTTCTTGCATCCTGTAGATAGAGAGTAACCAAACAGCAGGAAGCAGTTTCATAGCAACCATGCTATTTTGCTGTCTCTTTTCTGAAGATTATGCAAAAGGAAAGTAGCAGAAAAATTCCAGGGACAGCCTGTAATGGCTTTGCTATTCTCTTGAAGTGTTTCTTGGGCATTTCTCTGCTTTTAATCTCTTATTCATCCTGCCATATAAACCAGTCTTTCACTTCTCCCACTTTATCAGACCCTTGGAAAAACCCAGACAGCATTACTGTCATTTTCCCTGAACCTCTTCTGGGGCTGGTGGTTTTCATTTGTTTCAGCTATTTTTAAACAAAAGGACATTACCCTCATTTAGGTGGCAGCAATGTGGGTATCACAACCAGGAGTTTCAGAGAGCTGTTGTAAATCCATTCTTGGCAGCATATCAAAATGAAATGGATGTTAAGAATGCCAAAATAACCTGTTCTACTGCCCAACAGGTTGGAAGTCTTCATTACCATGCACTGAATTTGTTACCTGCATTGCTGAACACGCAACTCATGCAAGCTTTTACTTGCTTGAGTCAGCTTCTACACTCTTGGAAGCGTCTGCAGAATTATGTTCTGTATCAGTTACATGCTCATAAGATGTGATTCCTCATTGCTGCTGTGAAGAAAAAACATGTAGGCATTTCTGATTGCTTTGAATTTTATTTATTTTCATATTTAATGTTATAGTCTTGTAATTTTTCAGGCAGCATACCCAGAATTTTTTTTTAATTTCCTTGCTACAGAACACTGCATAGAGGTTAATTTCCCTCCAGTGATCTCTGAACTTTTAAATGTTGAAGTCACTGCTCACAAGAACTGCCTATTTTATATTGATCTTCCATCTTTAATGGTTCTGCTGCTCTCCTCTGGATACACAAACCTCTTACAGGGATTAGGGAATCCTTAATGAATGTAGGTTTTTGCCTTATGGTGTTTTTTTTTTTCTTTTTTTTTTTTTTTTTTTTTGTCTGTTTGTTTATATGTCTATTATACTATAAAGCAAATGTCGGCCTGATATTAGATTACATTATGATTTGCAGGTTTTCCTTTTCACAAAACTCAGAGAATTTAGAGGAGGTTACTATAGCTTCATGTTCATTTTTGTCCAGTATACAAAAGTAGATTGGGAGTTAAAACTGGGCCCAGTGACTGTGGTGCTAAAATCTATATGTAAATGTTTTATTTCCAGTAAAACAAATAGGTCACAGTCTAAAACAGTCTGACAATAATTAATATTCACATTTCATGCATAGACATACCTTCTTTCACTGCTGTTAATCCATGGTTAATACTTCTTCCCTGGAGGATTTCACCCCCAGAATTGAAGTGTCAAATTGCATTGACACAAATGATTGCCGTGGACAGGTCATGGTTCAGCCACATGGACAGTAACCCCAGAGGGAGCAGGGGATGGATAAAACCCTTCAACTTTTGCAAGAGAAGATCTAACTACATTCCTGAGACACTTGTTTGCACTGTAAAATCTCACCCTATCTTTTAAATTTAGATTTTGGACATATTCACAAGTCATTTTTCCATTTTGTTATTTGCTATTTGTAACAGAGAAGTGCCATGGGAAGCTATAACCAGTCACAGACAAGGATGTCATTATGGTGGATACTGTATAGATACATGCTTGAGAAGGGGCTTGGAAGAGTTATAGTACATTTAATTTTCCATTTGTTTGTCATTTATTTAAATTATATAGTTATGAAATGCCTTAAATCTGTATTAGCAAACTTTCAAGGGAAATGAGAAAAAACTCTGCAGCCTAAAGTTTGCCTTTTCTCTTAAACAAAGCTTATGAAGTCAATGCAAATGTATTTTCCATAGAGGAAGCTACATTTACTTTCCTGCTGACCCTGTGTTCACATTGTTTCTAGTGGTCTGTTCTTGTTCTCCATCTGCTGCTTGCAGACCCCCAATTTACTTAGGTGCCTGGATCAGCTTTTTTTTTCTTTCTCTCTCTCTTTTTTCTTTTTAACAATTACACTGAAAGCAGTAGTCAAAACTTGAAAGTGAAATCATTATGTTGGGGCTAAAAATGGAAGAAATAAACTATAGTCTGGCTGAGAAACTCCAGAGTCTTGGGTATCTGGATGACAAAGTAATCAGAATAAGAAGATAAGGTTAGTTGTAATTAAAAAGTCTGTTTTCCAGGTTTGAGAGCCAATTTAATATCAGGGGACAGCATCCAATTTCCATAATAAGTCCTAAAAGCAGCTGTGAACACATCCCCAAGGAGTAACACATGTGCTCCTTTGCTCCAATTATAACACAGTAAGTGGGTGCTAGGTGGGAATGACACCAAACTGGCTTTGATCTGTCCAGGAGTTACACTTCTGAAGCATAAACTCCCACTAAGTCAGTTTTATTGTTTTGTGAAACAGAACATGGCTCCTGTGAAAATGTACAAGAATTTTTACTGTGGTTTATAGGGCATGACTGGGTGTGTTGGGAAAGCAGAGTGGATCAGCTGGAAAGACACCACAGCAATGGTGTGTGTCACACCTGAGGAGGGATAGCCCATGATTTGATGGTCAACACAGACTTGCCTGTAGAACAAGAAAGGGACCAGACCTCATGTCAGCAGCCAGTGATAGGAGGAGTGTGGTGGTCTGGTGTGTCTCAGGAGCTGTGTCCCATGTCCTGGCCAGCCCTGGCACGAGCTGCAGTGAAGGTTCTGTATTCTGAGATACCTCCCCCATCCTGTGGGTCCTTTTGTGCTCTGCAGAAGTGTGAAGAGTGGTGGAGGAATAAAAGGGAGGACTCTGGTGGAGAACTTCAGATGGGTTTTATTAAGTCCATGTGGGACCTCTTCACACCCAGAAAGTCAGCCCGCCAAAGCTGGGTTTGCTCTCTGTACAGCACCTTACTATGGGGGTGAAGAGATGGGAAGGGGACAGCTTGGGACTGATTCAAAAGGTGAAGGGAGTGACCCTGAACATAAATGACAGTCAATAGAACAAATCAATCAATCAATCAATCAATCAAGGGAGGGGAGAACTGGGGATCCTGCCAATCACTCAGTTCTCACTAGAACTTTCTAGACATCAGGGCGAGGCTGAGAAGTGATGGACAGGACCCATAATTGTGATTGACACTTGACAATCACTCGGGGGAAACCAAGAAGGGGTTAACATAGGGGTGCATGGGACAAACCATTATAACTGATATAAAAACAGTATAAAACAAGGAACAAATGCATACAGAAAACTGGTAAACCCAAAAATGCACCACTACAGAGGAGTGTGTTCCACTTCAGCTGGTGGCGAGGGATATCTGATATGTGCCACAAAGCCAAAGCCTGACCAGCAGCACTGCAAAGCAGCTCATTGTGTGCAGGCTGCTCAAGGGTCCCTCTGGTGCTGCCAAGAGCAGGACTTGGGGCTGGAGCTGCCTCCGCTCCTCACTGCCAACACGGGCTGGTAGTGTGAGAAACTGCTGGAAAAGGAGAAAGGAGTGGGCCAACTCAAGGCTGAAACAGCAACAGAGTAACAAGAAGGATGTACCAGACAAAAGATGTGAAGGCGAGGGAGGGGAACTCACTGTGGGTGTAAATTTTCAAGGACAGCTGCAGGGATGAGCAGAATGAGGCTGAAACTTTCAAGGAAGAATGTAGTCAGCACAATGGAAACCAGTGGGGAAAGAGTAAAACAGGGTTGGTTGTTTATTTAAAGTGTATGTGGGGAAGAGATATAAAATAAAGCAGACAGGGCTGTGGCAGGGTCCCTGTTGGGCAGCCCCATCCATACCTGATCACTGTGGCCTGGAGCAAGAAGACCACACATCCCAACAGACTTGCATTTTTTCCTGCAGGATTCATGCCTCTATTCACTGCAGTTTAGATAGACCTTTGAAAAGATGAGTTTGAACTTTTTCATGAGTCTCTTCATTAATAGTAATTTTCACAATATCTCTTTAAGGTACGTGTTGTCTTCCTCATATAGAAGTGGATCTAGGTCACAAGGATAATCAAATTGAAATTCATGTTGGGTGCCAAGTTAAGGAAATTGGAAGGTAATCCTTCAGAGAATTCAACACGATATTTCACTACGCATATTAACAGCATTCTCCACTGGTGCAGGTGGCAGATTCAACTGCTGTGTACTTCTCACTGGGATTGTAAGTAGCTTTTATTCAGAAAAGGAGACACTGAAATTCCAGAGGTAACATGGTGCTTCAGTGGCCTAGTCAGCATACCAGGGGACTTCTAGAAAAGGCAGACATAAAACCGTGTTCTCCAGCATGCCATGCATCTGCATCTGCTGTGCAAAGCTCTTGTTCCTATTGCAGTAATCCTGTCCTATCCCCTTGGTGTTTCCTGGCTGACAGACAGCGTCCCTCACTACACAGCCCTATTCAAATCCTTAGAGTTGCACTCTGAAACTGGAGCAAGAGCTGCCTATGCACAGTGAGGCTAAATTAAGAGGTTCAGTGGCAGTTTAGCTGCTGTTTTCACTTCAAGGAACATAAATAAGCTGACAGTAGGGCAAAATAACACATTAACCATCACAAGCATAATATCCTGACCAAGCATTTCTGCTGTTCCATCCAAGGAACTAATCTGATCTTACCTATGTCAGCAATCCAGCATCCAATTAGCACTAAGAGCTGAATTGGTCCAACTGTTGCTATTACTGTTTAAACTGACACTTCTTTAAAAAAAACCCACCTCTTCTAATAAACAGATTTTTTTGCTGAGATGGATGAAATAAAATGTTTAAAAGTCCTAGTTCTGTTATTTAAGTTATTTATTCAGTTTGTTCACAATACCCATTCCAGCTGTCTCTCCATCCTCAGGCTCTTAATCAGTAAGTTTACCTCTGTTTCACACATTCCTCAATGTAGATTTCTTATCTCAGTACCGTTGCCCAAGTAATTTGTCAGCTACAATGCTCCATCACACAAAGCTTTTTTGCACCCCTGGATTGTGGTTCCCCTCCCTGCATTCCTCAACAATCACCAGTCAGTTTTTCTCTGCCACCAGTAGCTCTTAAAAAATTGAAGGGGACTTCGATAGTCCTTCCTCTTCTTTTGCATCTTTCTCAAATCACCCTTGGTCCTGAACCTGCTTCTACCTTGATATCTACTTCTCCAAAGAATTCATACAATCTTTATTTTCATTTAACCTTCATTTTACAAAGTTAAACAAGGTGTCAAATACTGTTATCAGTGTAGGAGGGAAATGTTATAATTCATCATGAAAAAAATTAGAAGGCTTTTTGCTATCCGTGGAGTGAAATTCTGTAACAACCTTTGACAAAGAAGTGAAAAGAGGTACACTCAACTATTTTCATCTGTAGCTGCAGGGAAGTTTAATTCTGCTCAGGAATAACTATCTTTTAAATTTTAGCTATTAATCTCTACTAAACTCCCACTGAGCATATTTAAAAATAGACATTGCATAAACTTAGAGATTGTAAGTCCTTGCAGGGCTATTGATCAGGAAGGCAACAGGATTATTCTTGATTTTTTTTTTTTTTTTTTTTTTTTTTTTTTTTTTTTTTTTTTTTTTTTTTTTTTGTCTTTGTTCAGACTCACAAAATTACTGAATTGGTGAGGTTGGAAGGGAGCCCTGGAGATCATCTAGTCCAATGATGACTTTGTGATGCTGAAGTCTTTGAGAATCCTGTCTGCCATTTCTCCAGCATGTCCGGGTGTCTCTGAATAGCAGCACAACCAACTGGTGTATTAACCACTCTTCCCAAATATGGCTGGCAAACCTGCTGAGGGTTTTGGGGCACTCTGCCCCATCATCAAAGCCTCTGATGAGGAGATTACACAATACTGGACCCCATAATTAGCCCCTGAGGATTATGTGGGACTCTTATAATTTTATTCCCAAAGTGACTGAGCCTTTCTTCACCATTCCCTTTATTTTTGCTTCATTTTTCCTTTTTTTTTTTTGTTCCTTTCATTATTTTTTTTTCTAAGTTTAATAATTGAACAAAGATTGACAGAAGAAAATTTAGGCTCACTTCAGGAAATAACCTAGTTGCATGAAAGGGCTTTGGGATACACCTGGCAAGAGGAATTTCCTTGATGATATAAAGTCACTGGCATAGGATCATTGGCAGGTGTGTTTGGGGTAAATGTGGCCAAAATGGTACTTTCACCTAAGGAATTATGAACTCTTGGACTTGTCTTTTCCAGTTGCGTAGAACTGATCTCGTATTAAAGGACTGCACATAGTTCATCATGGATGCAGCTGAGTCTGGGCCTATAGATCTAATCTTTCTAATCAGTTAATCTGATAAATGTCCTTTCTGGAAGTGCAGGAGAATGCTGGCTCAAAGGGAAGAATTGGAATTCTTTTAAAGCCTAATTGCCTCATGATCACCATTATTTTAATGTATGATACATTCTACAATTGGCCAGGATGTGTAGTTCATAGGCCACCTCTTAATATTAGTTTATTCCTGCCAGGAAAGGGAAAGAAAGTAATTAATCCTGCTGTATTTATGTGCATAGTACTCCACAATAATAATGCAAGCCTTTTCACCATTATTCTAACAATGCTAATTGGGAGGAGCTCAGCAGACGTGTCTGGTATTCTCTGAGGTCCAGCTGGTATCCAATTTCCAGCAGAGTTTGCTGAGAAACATGAAGGTCAAGTAACTTCCCCAAGGTTACACCATAAATGGCTCAACTGGGATTAGGATCCAGATTGGCCTTGCTCCTAATCTTTTGCCTAATTAATCACTGTAGTCTCTTTCTGCAAATACTGAACAGGTTCATCTTTGTAGTTTCACCAACAAAATGTTGTGGGCAAACTCACTTAATTTGGGGGAATAGATTTCCTGAGAAGGAAAATAATGAAATAGCATTAGCAAAGCTAACTCAACTGAAACAGAAAACAATTAGGAGTGGATTTTGCTTCTGGGAGGTATTATTGTAATGGCTGTGTTGTACTTGTCTTCTTGATCTCTTACATTTCAAAACTGCAATCCAGCCACTCTCCCTTATCAACTGTCAGCACTTACACTATTGAGAGCACGATATTTGCTGATTTGCAAATTTTTGGACTCTGCATTTATTTATCTTTATTGTAACTCAAGGAAATTGGCTGACTGGAAATGCAGAAACAGTAACAAGGTGGTTGTCACATGGTTTATTTGTCCTTTTGTAAAACTTTCTGAGATGCAAATACTGCAGCATTTTGGACACAAAACTGTCACAATGCAGTTGTTTTACTCATCTATTCTGTGGGATGGAGTACACTAAGAGGAAGATCAGCAACCAGAGTTTTTAGGTAGGATGAAGAAATTCCCTAATTTTCTCTAACATGGTCAATATTATGGAGCATGAAACAGTTTATAGTGCCAGCTGGTTTTAATTAAAGTCTTAGTTTCTCCAACACAAAGACACTTCATTACAAACCAATGAACATGTTCACAGCAGCAGTCTGCCTGTTTCTGTAACTAGGAATGGTACAATGTACAAGTCTGGAGAGCTGCTTGGGAAGCCTTGTGGGGCACAGAACTACAATAACAACCAACAAGATTAAGGAGCCAGAAAAAGAAAAATGGCTTTATTTAGCCTGTTGCTAAACTACATCATGACAGTGTAACTGATCTCTTGCCATTAGGCAGTGAAATCCAAAGACACAGAGCACAATTAAAAGGCAACCTGACACCTCCAGTCTCCAATACACCTTTTGAAACAGTCAGAAAGAGAAATGCAGCTTATCAAGGCGTTGAGGATGGTATATGAAGTATATGAACCTACTCATGGTAGGTTCCTACTTCAAATTTGGTTCAGTTACTATATGGCCTGGACTCTTACATAAAAGGAGTTGAATCTCCACTCTTCCAAAGTTACTACTTGATATCAGTAATCTCAGCAAAAGTGCCAAAGATTTATTATAAATGGAATTGGGACTTATTTCCAGTGTAATTACATATATTTAAATGTGATTACATAGTTGTGGGGGTATGCAAAGAAATTCTCTTGTGCTGCTGCTTTTGTCAGACCTGGAGTGCAGCAGAGGATGTGCTAGCCTAAGATTCAAGATGCAAGATGACACAAAATTTAAGAATTGAAAACTATATTAAACCAACAGATTGTTAGATTTTAGTCTAAGAATAATAATTTAAAATCAATTTGAAACCTTGTAGGGAAACAATCAAACAGATAAAAATTGGATAAACTGGGAAAGATTTCTGTATATATAACTTGATATCATGATGAGATGTTTTCAAAGCAATTTCTAGAAGATCCAGATCAAATTCAACATGTGGTGATATAACAAAGGTACAAAAAAGTACAAATGTATGTGAAGAAAAGAAAGGAATTTAGTTTCCCACTATACTCAAAGTTGGTATGTATTTTATTAGGGGAAGTTTATCAGCAGTGACTGGAATGGAAGTTATTGTTCAAGCAGCAGAGGATAAACAAGTCCTGTCCTATTATGCATGGGGATTCTTCTGCACTTTCCACAGAATTCAACAGGAAGCAAACATTCATGCCTGAATGTTGTTTACTTCTCCCATTTTAATTTGGTGTGAACTGTATGTGTGTATCTCTGGTTAAAATGCAGAAAGTCCTGTCAATACTCATGAGAGAAATATGTTATATGAGAAATGTCACCTAGTTCTTGAAACTCAAGAATTTCCTAACTGATATCAAAGAATGTATAAAGCCATTGGTCTGTTGAGAAAAACAAATTAATCTTATAATAACTAATTCTTTAAGAGTGCACACCTTCACTCCAGCTGATAGATACACTGAAGCAGAGAGGTAAACAGCTTGACCTGAAGTGTGCGGGTGTGGACATGTGCATCTAGCTGGTTAGAAACTCATGAGAGGGCTCTACTGGCAGATATTCATAATATTAGAAATGCAAAAATGGACAGAAATCACAGTGTTATAAAATATATAATGCCATGTCTTATGTTATGGCATAGAACAACTTGCTGGTTTAGATATTTCTGTTTATCTGTACCTTCCAAAAGAGAAATGACTGCCCGCCTTGCTAAAGAACCAGCCCAGTACCCAGGATGTATTTTGCAACATTGCATCAGGACAGTGTGTGCAATGGTGTGTGGTTTCTAGCTTGTTTGCTGCCAAAAGTAAAATCTTCCCCATTTTGAGAAAGGCTTGAAGTTAATCTTGCTTTCTTAGCATTTATGTGCATTAACATTATTGCAGCTTGCTTTGATTCAAACTTTCCTTGGTTTGCCAGTCACTCCTATCTCATCTGGGCAATCATGATCCAGCTCACTGCTCACATTACTTGACTGCTAAAAAGTGTTGGGGTCATGACTATCTGACTCTGAGGAAGATGCTTGTGTAACTCAAGACATCCTGCTTGCTCAGCTGCCACTGAAAATTGTGAAGTCAAGACATGTCCCACAGTCAACTCAGGCACCTCTTTATTAGTCATCTGGCCATAACTAGTTTTCCAAAGGGTAATGGCCTCACTTCTGAGAGGCTGGTGTAGCCTGTCTTGGTGTATGTGAAACAGGGCCAGATATACTGGGAAGTTTAATACCTTTTACTTGTAATTGTGCTCTAGAGCCTACTCTTGAGTGTTACTTCCTGCCTAAAATCCTGACCCAATTTCCTGCTTTCTAGATCTTGTCCTAGTTCCTCCTACTGAGTGCTAGATCCTAGCACTAGAATCTGCCCTTTATCTGTTCAGAATTGATTCCTAAATATGGGCTCTTTCTTTCCCAGCTCTGGTTTCTGCTTTAAATTAGGTTGCCCAAACTTGTTTCATCATGGACTGCTCATGATGCTGAAGACACTTATAAGCATTGAGACTAAAATTATAATGAGCCAAATGGGATCTTCACATAACCGTGCAAACTTCAGTTTTCATGAGATTAAAACATTTTCCAAGTACAGTGACAGTGATTAGATAGTGATAGCCTAATCAAGAAATAAGATCTGTAGAAATTCTAGTTCAAGCTACTCATGAAGGTGAATCCTATTTTTCAGTAGATTATCAGTAATTGATTTACATGTGGTGGAACTATAAATACAGTGATAAACTTAAAAAAAAAAAAAAAGTTCACATATTTCTAAGAGTGCTTCTTCCTTTTGCTGTCTGGCACCACTTCCCCATTCCCAAATTGTAACAATAAAAAGTCTCTTACCAATTTCACATATTGTGAAAGGCAGAGAGATGCTTTCTCCACAAGTTTCCAAAAAAGATTAATTAAGTTCCTAAGAATGTTTTCTCACTTTTACAACACATCCTTTCTATGCAAGTGATCAGAAATTGTCCTTGAAAAAGCTAAGCTGAGAATAGGAGTATATATTATAAAGATATATAAAGATATTCATCATAACAGGGCCTCTTAACTGGATGTGTCTATATGGTGCCTGTATTAAAATAGTTAACAGAGGGAACTGTTGTACAAGGTGTATTTAGCAGAGCATCATTTGGCCAAAAGCAGATTCCAACAGAGCTGTAGAAGATGATGGCAAATGCCACTATTTTCCAAGCTGGCTTGAGAAACTTACTGTCATCAAATTTTGGCATGGTTCTATTTCATCCTTCTTCCTGTAGAAAGATGAATTAATTTAAATTCTCATTAGATTGAATGTTGTAATTATTTTTGTTCAAACTATTATTCTTGAAGCTTTAACAATTATGGTTCAGATAGTTCCAAGACTGATTTGTGCCATGAAATCCACAAAGAAAATTAAATTGTTGACTTCCTTCGTTGTTGCAATATTGGTCAGGATGTGCAGGTGAAGACATGAAAAGAATTCATAGATGTTCTGATATTAATAATGACACCTTTAGCTGTCATCATGAAGGCTGTTATATTTATAAGATAATATATCTAAAAAGGAAGCCTTAACATTGTTTTCCTGCTGTTTTGCCCTAACCAAAATAGGCTGTTTATTATAAGAAACACAAAGTCAAAATTACAGTGACACATGTCACTGACAGTGACATATAGGCAACAATACATTGCTGAATACTTCATTGCCAAAACCAATAATGTAGTGTATTAGGAACTGCTTTAAAAGAACTGTGTACTGATGTTTCATCATAGAAATATGGAACTTCTCTTACAGCCCTACAGCTTATTCATATGAGCATTGTTTGAAGTACACTGTACTTTGTGAAAGAAATGAGCTCTGCCTAGCCAATGTATTATTTATTTAAGTGACAAGCACACTTTGGAGATTTTTGTAAGCTGATCAGTATAAAATACTAGACTTGAAGAATGAACTCAAAGGCCTCACCAAAAGGCTTTTATGTAAGAATTCACCAGTAAAATGTTTAATATAGGAAGTCAAGTTAGCACCTTTCAAGAGTGAAGAGGCACGGAACAGAAAAGAATGGATGTATTTTCTTTGAACCCTCCATTTGTACTGTGCTGTTTACCCGTAAGATCACACTTTCTATTTACAGTCATTTACAAGAATTTGAAACAACCACTGTGAAAAACGAGGTTCACTTTTTAGAAAATTTTAAGGAATATGTTTAATAAAATAATTAAGACAATTAGGAGATAAGAAAAAACCAAGAACGGCCGGCCGGGTGACTTAGCATTCAGCCAAGTCCACACCTTGCCTTCTCAGGGATACTCGTTAAATACCCTTTTCGTTATATCGATATATGAATATTCATAAAATTCCATAAACTAGTTTCCATATTCCAGGAACTGCTTTGCATGGTCCCTCCTTGGGTCCGCCTTTTTAGAGCATGCGTGTTTCGTGGCTGTGTCCTTCTTATCGCGTCCAGCTTGGGCCTTGGTCCGTGCCTTCTGCGGGTGGTAGATGCTGATAGTTGGTGTTATCAGTAGCAGAGTCTTCTTTACATGTTCACTGGATGTTATCCCAACCAAACAGACAGTTTAAGCAAACTTACACCAACTACTCCCTTTATATCTAGTCTTACCAATAGCAGAAATAAACTTATACCTTTATATCCTTACTATGTTATTAATCATATAGCATACATCTTGCGAAAAGCCAATTTTATAATACACACATATAACAACCACCTAGCAGTAAGATTACTTGACTTATTGTTACTATCACAATAGATATTTTCTAACTCCTGTGAACCTGATGTTCTTTAAAAGAAGTAGAATTTTAATTCTTTCTTGCTTATTATTGGGTCTGTCCTTGGGTAGTCTGCCAAGGCTAAGTAAGACCTGTCAGTTCCTAAGCATTATTTTCCTACATCTGAATACGTTTAGCCCCGGGTTCCTTCCTCCATGAATTTCCAGCCTCTGCTACCTGTAATATTGCCCACCCAGTTGTACCATGAAGATTGGCATATTTTTTTAATATACTTTTCATGGACATATTCAGAACTTGCTGTCTTCTGGAGAAACAGATAATCATTGCAGCTGTTCTGGAGACACTGAGTTGTAGCTCTATCTGCCAAACAGTACATAAGAATATGGTTTATAATCTCATTACATACAAGCCAGAGGATAAATATCAATTAATCATATTTTATAAAGTATATATTTAATATATTTATTAAATGCTGACATAGAAAAATGCATGAGATTAAGTTCTATTTACTGTCACTAAAAGCCATAAAGTGATGCAGAATGTTATCTGCTCTAATTATCGAATGAGTTAGTCCACATCATAAGAAAACTATCAGAAACAGGAACTCTTCCAGAAAATATGTACAGCCAATAGATGAGCACTCAGAATTTCAAACCACTGGAGAAAAAACAAAATTAATTTGCATCTGTAAGGACAGACTTCTGGAGGTTTCTGCATTCCAACTCTTCATGAAAGATCTGCAAAAGACTGTCAAATTGTTTCAAAAATGTCACTAGAAAAGATTATTAAACAAAATGAAGAATAGCTAAGCCAGTATGATTACAGCTAGGAGTTTTAGTGCAATATAGAATGAATAGCTGCATGATTATGTTTGAGATGTTATTTTTTAATTAAAAGTGATGTTTTAAGTGAAAGAATAGAAGGCATATGGGACACAAATTTTTACAGGACTTAGGAGTTGAAAGTAAGAGCTATTTACTATTTACTCTTATGTCCTTACAGAGCAAAGTCATAGAAACACTGAAAAAAAAAACATAGAACACATGAATATTTGATTTATTGTATAGATTTTGTAATTATTATAAATTTGCAATTAAAAGGCTGTCAGGAAAAGATTTTGGGAATAGGTATAGCAGTTCTTTACTAGGGATATTAAAAATACAAATGTTGCAGTACAAAAGAATAAGCAAACAAACAAACAAGAAATCCCAGAAAACCCTGACAGAGTCAGAAAATACAATTTGACGCCCTGTTGGTCAGGACGTTGGAAACAATCCAAAATCAGCCCTCCTGGAGTGGCAGATGTGTCGTGTTAGAAGCAGAGATGATCCTGTGGAGCCAGGGGTCCCAAATTGGGTCTGGTCTTCCTTTGGGAGTCCTGTGGGAACACCGGAGTGCCTGGTGACACTTGTGGCTCCTTTTTATCTAGGTGGAAATGGTTTGGCTCCTTCTCCCTGGGTGGAGTATCTCACAATAGGATGATGAAATGTGTCATGCCATTAGTGAGCTTTAATGGTCCATTAACAGAAGATATTCCCGTGGGGGTAGTGGAAGAGTGAAGAGAGATAAGAAATACTACTCCTGGTTTTAACAGCTGGCTTGGGAGGCAGTGGAAGACTGAGCAGAGATAAGAGACAATACCTCACCCAGTTTTTAACAGCTGGCTTGTTATCAGAGAAGACAGTTACCCCCTCCTTCTGGAGTTACAACAGATGAATAAAAATCTCCCCAGCCAAGCTTTGGCCACTTCTTAGTTTTGGTCAAGTATTCTTAAGTATCCAACACTTAGTCTCCTTGGTAACTTATGGGGAAAAAATTCTTTAAAGTAAAAAAGGAACAAACCTAACCCCCAACACTTCTGAAGAAGAGTGAAGGACTAGAATATTACATGGATCTCACGTCACAAGTCCTGCCAGATGAAGTTCAACTGCCAGCATCAGGAATCAGGATAATTTCTGGATCCTTTAGGAAGATTTTAGTCTTCCCTGGCTTTCAGTTTAGTTTCTGCTCTGAACTTGGTAAAAAGCCGCTTCTTTTTTTTTTTTTTTTTTTTTTTTTTTTTTTTTTTTTTTTTGTCTTCTTTCTTCCCCTTTTCAGTAGTAAGGCAGCCCCTTATGTGGTAGTTTATAAGGAGTTTCTGGTATTCCTGCACAATGGGGTTGCTCATTGCTGTAGTTTTTCATTGGACTGCCACCACCTTTTTTCCTCCATGTTATAAATGAAACAGCCAGATTTGAAAAATAAAATAAAAAAGCAAAGTTTATTTTTGCATAACAATAAATTTGGAAAGCCACGATAAAAGGACAGCCCCGACCCCGGAATTGAGACTGGGTGAACATAGGGACAGGCCTCTATCCTTCTCTGTTCACAAATCCCACCACCATGAGTCCAATTTTTATACAGTTTATTTCCCCCAAGGCTGGATCTTTTGTCCACTATTCTGGGATGATGTATTCTTGAAATTTTCTTTTGAGGCTGTGCCCCTCTTGAATAGGTTTCTGGGCAGGGTCGGTGAGTTGATTATTTTTTTCCAGGAAGGCTGCATTGGGTGGGTCGAGTCCTTGAGTCTTATCTGGTTCCATTCATCCTTGATTAATCATCGTCAATGGCCCATCTCCAGGGCCAGGAACTTTCTTTCAGGTGTTGATTTCCATTATTCTCTTGCTGGAGACACCCAACCTGGAATGCAAGCCTAGTTTTCGCAGAATTGGGGCTGTGAAATTTATTTATATTTCATTTCAGCACGAATTATTAAAAGCAGTACATTCCCTATAACAACCCCTTTCTACTTAGAAAAATAAAATGAATTAGAAACCAGAAGAATACTTTTCTCTGTTTGCTTTTGGCACAGATTGATTGATTTGGGTGTAGTAGAACCATCAACTACATAATTCTTTCTTTGAACATATTTTTTAGGGCCAAGGAACCCACCCCAAAATGGCTTCTCTTAATTTCCTTTTACAGTCTGGGACACAAGGGAAATAAGTGATTCCAGGTGGAACAAGAAATTAAAAATATGTTAATGTTTAATGTAGCCTTAGTATACACATGCACACTCTAGGACATCAACACTCCTCCCTCTTCTCATATTTAATACTGAGTAAATACTGCACTTATTGAACTTTGTTGCAACTAGTAATATGTCACAATATTTGTGAAGAAAAATTCAGCTGAATTGCTTGGGTAAATGGTTCATTAGAAAGGTTTCCCAAAGGAAAAAGCTCAAGCTTTCTCCTCTTTGCTTTTGATTTTTGATCACTGTTTCCTAAGCGGAGAAAGAATTTCCTTTTCAATTAACTCTTCATTCACAATTCATTTTTACAGTCTATTTCTGTCATGGGCACTCGCCCTTTTGCGGCCGTGGTGCAGCTCGATTTCCTACTTCTTACAGGCATTCAGACTCTTTACAGGTGACCTTACTCTGGGTGGTTTTCCCTGTGCATTGAAACCTGGCACAGAAACCGGAGCAGGTTCCTACCAGCAAGAGCTGTTGATGCCACCCCTAAGCAGAAATGACACTGTGTCTCTAACAAGACAAGCACTTTGTAGCGATAGTCAGCTTCGTATTGAGCATGTTAAAACAAATTAACTGATCTAATGCGCGTATATCGTTCTGGGTACTTTACTGCTGACATCCGCCACAGATAGCCCTTTATATATTGTGTTTACTGTTGTGTCTGTGCAGGGCAGCGAACCCAGAGCGCGACACCAACATTCCGGGCCAGGCCTTTGCTTGTTGTGAGTGTTTTGTGAGGGGCAGCAGCTCTCCTTGCCCACTGCCATTGGCGCAAACACGCCCTGGGGTGCAGGGGAGGGCAGAACCACCCAAGATATGGACGGGCGGAGCGGGGGGCCGTTCCCGTGGCCGTGCCGTGTTCCCGTGGCCGTGCCGTGTGCCCGAGGCGGGCAAAGGGGAGCGGCGGGAGGGCCCTGAGGCCCCAGGCAGCCGGACCTGCCGAACCGCCCCGCCCTCTCTCCCCCTTGGGCCTCGTCGGCCGCCGTCCGCCCATCCCTCAGGTGAACGCGTATCCCTCCGCCGCGGCCGCCCCTGGGCCGGGCTCGCACCCGGCAATCCCCGGATGGAAACTGTGATGGCGGCCGGCAGCGGCTGGCCGGCGGTGGCGATACCCGAGGTAACTCGGCGGGAGGCGCCGGGCGGGGAGCAGGGTGGCCCCGCGCGGTGCGGGAGGGACAGCCCGGCGGGGCTCGCGGCGGAGCGGAGCGGGCAGGGGGCACGAGCGGCCGCGACGGGGCGGGTCGGTGCGCCCCGGTGCGGCTGAGACATTAAATAGTCCGCGCCCGCCGGCCGCGGCGGCTCGGGGGGCAGCCGGGGCTGGGGACGGGCGGGACCGCGGGGCGCGCCCGGGGCGGCGGGGCCGGGCAGGAACGGCCTCGTGTGCTACTGCCGGCGGCCGCGGGAGCGTATCCCTCCGCCGGGCTGCGCGCCAGAGCCGCGGCCGGGCCGGGGCCGTGCGGCGCCCCAGGCGGGCGGGGGCGGCGCTGCCGCGGGGCTCCCGGGGAGGAGCCGGCGAGGGACGGCCTCGCTCGCCCCTGCCCCGATGCCGGCAGCGCCCGCTGCGGTGCCCGCGGTCGGACGGAGCTGCTGCCATCGTCTCGCCGGCCGCCTCGCGCTTTGTCCCGGCGTTGAGCGGCCGCCGCAGCCCCCGGCCGTGGCGCCGCTGCTCCCCCGGCACCCCGGGCGGGCGCAGGCAGGGGCAGGGTCCGCCCGCAGTGTCCGCCCGCAGGTGGGCAGGCGCTGGCCGTGTGTCGCGTCGCCGCCGCGTTCAGCTGCTGTGTTTGTAAATGGCAGGTTCGTCCTGTGCCACGAGCAGTTTGTGCATATGAGCTCTGAGAGTGCTTCGGTGGTTTCTTTCTTTCTTTTTTACACTAAAGCGCCGTTGTGGTGGTCAGGTTGTATCTGTTGTATCTGACTGCTCCAGCTCTACGGGTTTCTTAAGATCTAGTTTCGTAAGTTCCTGCATCTGTCCCGATCTTGGGAGAGATTAAGGCACCACTCTAAATTTGCAGGCGCATAGAATGGGACTGCACATGGGATATACTTCAGTGTAATTTTATTTATTTAATAAAAATTAAATAAGTCTATTTTTTTTTCAGAAATCTTGAAGATACTGCCTGCTGGGATACCTATTTTGAGCGTAGTTTGAAATGGGAAAACTGTAGAAGTTACCTAATTTAGCAGTGTCTTAACTCCTATCTCTCACTAGATCAAATTATATAGCTAAGACTTTCTGTCTGTACTTTGTTTAAACAAAATATGGACATATTGTAGCAGAAGAAAATTATGGCTGAGAGCCTGAAGTAATTACTTACGCCAGTTCTTAGTACTGTGAGGATTTTTTGAGCGAGTGGCACATGCTTACGTATTTTCAATGTTTGTATTCACTATGCATTTAAATCTACTTGTTTCAGATACTGTAAATGTAATATTTTGTCTCCTTCCCAGGCTTTTGCACTTTATAGAAATTTATTATTAAGTCTTTGCCATTAAAACTTTTGTCTGAGAAAAGATAAGTGCCTTTTGATTTTAAGTTAAAATTTGATGGATAGAAATAGCAGTCACTTTTTTCTATGCTTTTTTTAAGTTATCATGTGTTTGGCTTCCCATCTATGAATGCTTGAGATGTAGTGGCAAAGCAAAATAGGCATTGTTATATTGTGTATATATACAGTATTAGTATTGCATTTGATAATGTTCTTTGGGCAAAAAATATTTTTGTCTTCAATGTATTAAAAATCCACATAATGTAAATGCATGAGAGATTTGTGCTTTTCAGTTTATTCTTTCAGTTATGCCTGTATTTACACCAGTTAAAATACTTTTCCTTTTGTTTCCAGAACTTTTTTAGTATTTCTCCTGACTGTGGCCTTTTCTGAGTCTTGCATACTTACCTCTTCTGTGTGTGTGGTAAAACCCCAGCTGTTGAAGAACTGAAGTATTTTCTTAATGTAAGTCAGATTTCTTTGAAAATGTACATTTCAAGATCCCTGGGATAAAACCCCCTCCTTTTTTAATGGTTATTTCAAGTGAATATTGATAGTTGCATGCTACCCAAAAACCCCCACATTTAAAGTTTAAGTTATTAGGCTAATTAATTCAAGGAGATCTTTGATCAGGACTCTTTGCCAAATGTAAGTGTTGCCCATTTGAGGACCACATTAGCTTGGTATTGAAAGCCTGAGCCTTGTTCTCTGCAGCACTTTATCCACTTCTGATTTCTATAGTTTTAATTGTAAACATACTTCAGGTTTCAGTGTCTGGCAGTATAACCTTTTAATCTGAAGGATGGGCAGCTCCCATCAGGATGATGTATTGCATCATGCAATGTGTAATCTTTGTGTGTATTAAAAAAAGTTGTTCGAGCAAACAAATCCAAATAATTTTTAGTTACTTATTCTTTATGTGGAAGTTCATCTTGCTTTTATTCAAATAAGCGATATACCATTGGCAGGAGAATGCATTTTAATGCAGTACTCTTTTGGTGGAAATGGAATGTAAATGCACAGGAGCTGCCTGTGCAACTGAGCCTCTTCTCAAGGCTCAAAGTAGGGTAATCTCCCACGTATTAATCTTTTGTGTGGAAGATAGGGAATGTGTCATTGAGTTAAAAGAAAAAATAAAAATCCTGTACCCAAAGTGTTTCCATTTGGAGAGATTCTGAGGAGGGAGTGTATTGTCTCTGTGGTTTGTTGTTTTGGGGTGTTTTTGAGTTTTTTTTTTTTTTTTTTGGATGTATAGTTGAAGTTTTGCAGGTCTCATATCTGGAGAACACAGTGAATTTACTTGATATTAGAGTCTGTGTACAGTGTCGAAGTCTGTTGTGTTTAATATTTTCAAGGATTGTGCAGAAGTGCTAGTATCTTCTCCAAAGGAATGCAGTAAAGCATGTGCTTAAAAAAAAGTGTTTTGTTTTTCTTGCTACATGATACAAGAACATGGACTTCAAAATTTTTCAGTCTTCATTTTCTTTGTCAGGTATTTGCATATGTAATGCTAGATACTTCCTTCTCCCAGGACTGTGGGAAAGTGTTTGAAAGACCTTAGGGCTAATAATTATGATGGCTTGGAGATCTTAGAAGCAACCCTTGTGCTTAATCACAGCAAGGGAGAGGATGTGATCATTCTTTCAGTTTGAATGTGAATAAATGAGATGATCTAATGAGTTCCAAGTCTGTGTTGCTTCAGGGTGAGCATGAGAGAAGGGGAGAGAGAATCACTAACAATTTAGTAACTTTTGTTAGGAAAGAAGAAAGTGACTTTGTGACTTGTACTGTGGAAAAACTTTTTAGTAAAAAGTGTTAGACTAGTGAAGAAACAGTTCCTCCTTTCCAGTGTTGCTTTAAAGAATTCAAGTTAATTTTGCTGCTGTTCCAATTCTAGTGATTCTGTGTAGACATTCTGTGCAGGAGAGTTGTTCACGATGGACTTAAGCTGCTATAAATTGTTGATGCAGCCTGTTATGGAAACACTGACATGAAATCTGGAGCAAGACAGTGATGACCATAACTGCTTGAGCCTTTTAATCCATAGTCATGCACTGAAAATATTAACATGTACCCAGGAATGTGCAATGAGAAACCTGAGAACTTTTATCTGTTGACTGATTCAGACTCGTGTGGTACTAAAGGTGGGCATGTGAAAAATTTGTTGTAGGTCGTTGTGATTGGATTTTGGTGTTGGTAAAGGTCATGTCTCTATTAGTGAAGTAGATACTTTGTCAGATTCTGATTTTACTTTCTTTCCTTTTTAAGCACAATAGTTACCAATAGAGCAGCACACTTGAGTAATAAAAACATCAAATTTTCTATATTTTGACTTTTTTGTAGTACTTCAGTTAGGTTCAGTTAGTGACCCATCTCAAAAAGGAGTGTTTTTATTTGCTTGAAATCCCAAATGTGTAATAAACCCAGGCTTCATTAAAAAAAAAAGTAGGTCTTCAGATTTCTTTATGCTTACAGGATGGGAGAAACCCAAAATTTGATGACATGTATCTTTCAGTAGGTGTTGTTCTTTAAAACGTATTTTTCAAGTTTAATTTTTTTTTAAAACCTCCAAACAACAAACCAACAAACACCCCCAACACAAACAAAGGTTACAATGTAATAGCGCTTTTTTGCCTCATCCTTTTTTGTTTTTTTTTTTCACACGTCAAGTGATATTACAAAAATTAACAACTTCAGTGATTGGCATGTATTTGCTAGTGAATTGTAATAGATTGTTCCAATTGCATTAGTTTTAAAAGTAATTATTTGCCTTTTTTTTTTTGTTTTAAATTTCAGGAGAATGAAATGGGGAAGTTGTAGAGCTTTGAGAGTAACTCGGCGCAGTTGTCTCATTTGCTGCCGGAAGTAAGACTAAATCTCAAGAACAGTAAAACCTAAAATCATGTCATCTGAACAGGAATACTTTTTTTGTGACAAAAAGCGAATCAGTTTCTTAAAACACAATGCTATGAAGAATTTTTCTACAGACATTACTTTGAAAGAAGAAGTAGTGAGTGATCCTTTAAGTATGACGATTCAACCTGCAATTTTAGATGTCAATCTCACTTATGGACTAAAAAATGTGAAAATTGAATTACCCAAGGTGAACATTCCAAATGAAGTATTAATGAAACATGAAGTTGATAGGTTTAGAAAACTCTTTCAGTGTAAGAATCAAACTGCAAGGAAGTCCTTAAGTCTAGTGAAAATAAGCGGAAGCAATCTCAGTTGTTCAGAAGGAAGCCACTTGCAAATTAAACCAGAAGTGCAATTTGAAGAAGGGTTGAAAACTGCAGCAAAGATACTGCATTTCACTTGTACAAAGTGCAAGGATAACATTAGATACAGCCCAAATGACCTACAGAAACATTTTCAGCTGTTACACTATGGCGAGTTGCCTTTGTATCCTTGTGAGATGTGCAGCTTCTCAGCTAATGACTTTCAGTCATTTAAACAGCACAGACGTATCCATCGTAGCACTTTAGTAAAATGTGAGCTCTGTAATGATGAACAGGTATACACTTTGTTGGCTTTGACAAAACACTTCATATCAAAGCATTGTGTAAATGGACACTTTCGGTGTGAAAAATGTGGATTTTCTACGCGTGATGTGGGTACGTTTGTTCAGCACATTCACAAACATAAAGAGATTCCCTATAAATGTGGAAAATGCCATCAAGAAAACTTGACAGAGGAGGAGCTCCAAAATCATCTTCTTGTTCATACTAGTATGTTTTCTTTTGGTTGTCCTTATTGCAGATACAGCACGTCACGGAAAGATTATCTTTTAAAACACATCATAGCTGTACACAGAGACCACTTAATTGCAAAAGAAAAACTGGAAAAAGATAAATATGAAAAAAGAATAGTGAAGACTCCAGCAGGACTGAAGCTTGTTTTAAGAAGGTATAAAATGGGAGCATCAAAAAAACCACTCTGGAGATGGAAGAAGATAAGCGGTGGAAGTGACAGTGCCGGAGAAGAAAATACACAAGTGCTAAAAAGTGTGAATAAAGTTCAAACAAATGCTGAGGAGCTGAACCAGTGTATGAGAGATGTGGAAATGAGTGAAGAGAAAGATCAAATTAAATACACAGAAAAGCGTCATTTTGTGGGTGGAACGCTCTCTGCTACTGCTGCACAATACAATAAGGCAGATGATGGAACAAGTTACGGCCTGGGGTTATTGAAAAGTGCTGTTCATGGGCCAACAGTATTGATGGTTAAAAATAATAAAATATCTGTTCCAGCAAATTACAGTGCTAAATTTATGGGCTTCAAAATGGTAGATGGAAAACAACATATTGTTATAAAATTACTACCTACAAGTAAGCAAAATGAATATTTGTTGGGTCAGAAGGTTGATCAGGTTAAAGATGGTTCTGCAACTTCTTTGCTGCAGACTGCTGCTCCCTGTGGCTTGTCTTCAGGTGCTATACCACGTGTAAGTGATCAGTCAACCTTAAAGAACAATTGTGTTCATCCATTAACCTCGCCTCCATTTTCTTGTCCTGCTCCTCATTCAGGAAAAGCAAGAGTGGAAAAACAAAATCACTCCATATTGTATGGTGGGCGTGTTTCTGAAACTGTAGCACCTTCTAATACAGCTGTAGGAAAAGGTCCAAATTATTTGCCGATGAAGCTGGACTCAACTGTATCTCCACATGAAGAGGTAACAAAAGTTGGAACTCAAACTAGTATCTCATGGGGAAGCTTTCATCCTTCGAGTCATCCTCAGGTATTACCACCCGCTATTACAAATCCCCTTCCTTATGACCCTATGAAAACACCCTTCTTTCCTGAACTGAAAATGCAAAATGGTGGCCTGAATAATAGTAATGGAGCTATGGATAATCTCTATTGTTCAACCTCAGTGGAGTCATCTAATGAAGGGTTGTTGTCTTTTCACAACTATTCCAAAATGGACTCTTTGGATAATCCATGTAGCATTTGGACATCAGCAGATGGCAGATACAAAGAATATAGCAAAAGATGTTCTTTTCAGAACAGTAGAAAAGAACCTGCATCTTCACATTCAGAATCCATGAAAGGTTTAAAATCAGAGAAAGTTGTGTCAGCCCAATCAAATGTTAATAAAACTTACGAACACGTAAACACTAAGAATAACTCTGTGTCTTTTAAAAGCCAATCTAAATGTGGTGTTGACAGCGAGTGTTTTACAGAGGACAAGCGTAATGGCCAGCAGTATTTGGACACTAACATAGAGCAAGGCTTTCAGAACGTAGCTGAGAAATACCAGGAAAATGCCTCTGATTGTTTCAACTCTTTCTTAATGCCTAAAATCACATCTGTTTTCTCATTGCAAAGTGAACAGGCAGCTAATTATTTATCGCCTGAGATAAACCAGTTACTGCAAGATGTGTTAAAAGTAAAAACAACTTCTCAGCAAGAATTCCACAGCAAGACGAGTAACTGTGTCAAACTTCGTTCTGATAAGCTGCTTTCTGGTCCTGAGACCAGGAATACAAGCTGCCTGCATTTAAAAAGCTCTGCAACGGCGTGTGGTTTTCAGAGGCCTCCTTCTAATGTACACTTCCCTTTATGTACAAGAGAGTTGGACACAAGATGTAGCACAAATGAAGGTACATGTTGTGGGAGAGAAAGACTGACACCCAACACATCACTTGATTCACAGGATGTGGACAGATTATCCACAACTCCGGGTGTTGGTACTTTGCTAGAAACTCCTACAGATAAGTTTACACAGCAATTAGTAAAAGATAAAGTACTGTCTGCAGCTCAAAATCCTAGCAGCTTTTCACCAGTTTTGCCTGTTCCTCAGGAACAGAAGAAAGCCCTTTTTGTTCGGTCCCTTCCATCACGATTTTTTGTTCCTTTCCACCTTTCTAACCAGTCTAGGCAACAGGTGGTTTCTGGAAAATCTCTTCCATCAACCAGTTCATCAGCTGGGCATGTTACTAAAGGTGTACCTGCATCTTTTGTTTCAAATAAAGGATCTGGAGTGATTTTGACTTTTAGTGGGGCAGTTGGAACAGTTACAAATGCCCCTAATAGTAGTTCTCAGGTTTCAGGGGGAATTGCATCCAGAGAATTTGGGAAAATAACCGTGTCGGCTTCAGAAGTGAAGGGGGAAAATGGCAGTTTTAGAAATGTAAGAAGTTCCTGTAATGGGGAAGTATGTGGTACAGTAAATGACTCATTGAATAGTATGCCATTCAAAGCACCTCTTCTAATGACAAACTCATCAGAGTCGTCTGTGAAAGCAACTTCTGTGAAGGTGTTACCAGAGCACCAGGATGCTGTCTTTGGTTCTTTGGAGTCAGTAAAGCAGCGGGAAATTAAACAGGAACAACATGTTTATGCACTTTCACCTGATGGACGGCAGGAAGTTTTTTTGAAATGTATGACACCAAACAAGCCTGTAGTTCATAAACCAATTTTTTTTCAGGATAACGCTCATCAGAATTGTCAACCAAAGAAAACTGGAGCCATGCAACAACAGCTTTTGCTGAAAATTAAGACTCCTACTTCGGATACGCTGTCTGATAACACTCAGTCAGTAAGCAACTCGGTGCCCTCACTACAGGTGGATAACTTGCAGTTCCTTACTCCTGCACTAGCACAGAAACAAACTAATCTTAGTTTTAATGATGCCTTAAACTTAGCAGGTGGGTTAATGCCAGCAGATGCCTCTTTGGCAAGCTCTAATCCAGCATGTCGTGTTCCTCCTGTAGAACCTGTTTATTCTGCTAAATCTGCAGGGATGCAGTTGCAAAAATGTTCTATTGAGAGTACGGAAGTAATAACTGCTAACAAGAGGAATAACTCTGGTTGTCAGAAGTCCTCATGGAGCACCCAAAACAGAACTGCAAAAGTAAAACCTAGTTTAAAACAAGCTAGGTCTAAAAGTTCAGGAACTGTGGGTGGGCAAAGAAAGAAGAATTTCAAACGTAAAAGGAAGGCTAGTTGCTCAGAACCTCCTAGAAAGAAAGCAGTGTTGCACAGAAAGTGTAAGGAAAAGAATCAGGCTGAAATTGTTAGTGAATCAGGTAGCCCTTACAAATCAAGGGCATCAAAAAAAACTGTGAGGACTTTGAAATTACTCCCTTTTAATTCTAACCAGCTTGTAAAATGCCCCCGGAGAAATCAACCAGTTGTTGTGCTTAATCATCCTGATGCGGATGTTCCAGAAGTTGTAAATTTAATGAAGTCTATTGCTAAATTTAAGGGCCATATTCTTAAGGTTTTATTGTCAAAAAGAACTGTTGAAGCTCTTCTGCAGCAAGACTTCTGCAATCCTTCGGATGTAACTACTGATGATTTTTCTCAAAAAAGATACAGGACAATAAAACCCATTAACCCTGTAAAAGAAAGATTTGTCTTAAAATTGACACTGAAAAAGACTAGCAAAAACAATTACCAGATTGTGAAAACTACCTCTAATAATACCTTGAAAGCTAAGTTTAGCTGCTGGTTTTGTGGTAGAATATTTGACAATCAGGATAATTGGGTAGGGCATGGACAGAGGCATCTGATGGAGGCTACTCGAGATTGGAATTCATTATTGGAACGATGACCAGTGAAGTAAATCAATATTATTCATTAAAGTTTTAAAAAAAGAAAATCAGTTGGATTAAGACACACAAGTCATTCTGTTTTCTATGTCAGTATTGTACCTGAGGTTGAAAAAGGATGCAAAATGCTTGTGTTTTAAAAGGAAGAGTGTATTCCCTATTGCCATCAGATTTGAGTAAGATTGAAGAACTTTGTGGTTTAAATAACTTGTAACTAACTGCAAATACAAAAAATATATTTAAAAATTATATTATTTTTATTACTGCTATTATGTGCTATATTTTTATTCTGTATTATGAGTCTTCAGGGCTTTTGTTCTGTACATACTTTAAATCCCTAAACATGTAAATATTTTTATACTTTCCAGTTACTTGGTATAATTCTTGCACAGAAATTACACCCCTTTCCCCAGTTTTTCAGTTCTGTGCATGCACTACTACAACCAATTTTTAAAATCTTTTTAAATACACACAACTGTTATCCTGGGATTTTTGTTATTTTCACTTATTAGCTCTTGATTTTGTTTTTCAGGGATTGAACACTATTATTAGCAAGTGCCTCAAAGATGTGAAGCAGTTTACATTATGTCGACTGTGTAACCATGGGTCCGTATAGGGCCATTCCCCCAACAGTTTCATTTAAACAAAGCCATATGTGAATGCTTTAAGATATATTGCTATGCACATGACACTTGTACTATTTCTGTGCAGTTTGTCTACTTTCTTAGTGAAGTATTTTTCATATAAATTAATAAAACATATTATGATTGTGTTAATACGGTGCATCAGAATGAAAATGATTGAAAATATACAGTATATATATTCATAATGTATATGGTGTTTAAGAATGGTGAACATTCCTAATCTGTATTGATTTTGTCACTATTAAATTTGCTATAACTTGTGTTTACAGCATATGACTTCGAGCATTTATAGAAAATATTTCTGTCTTGCTATGTCTGCCAAAAACAAACCCTATAGGAAGGTCAAGATATGGGGAGGTGCAGAGCGCCATTTTAGGCTTGTAATTGCATCATAGCTTTATTTCAGGTAGATGTAATCTGTCCCCATAATGACTTAATGTCTTCTACTATTGTTTATTCAGATATACCACCTTTTGGGGCACCAGGGGGTTGGCAAAACCAGGGCTCAAGTTATGCTTCCCTTATTTTACCAGCCAGTAGGGTAATGTTCTTAGGAGCCTGCTTGCTTTCTACTTTCAGTTTTAAGGATAATGAAGAGAGACTACGCTTTACAGTTTTTTAGTCTTTATGTGATGGCACGTAAACAAAAGACCTCTTAACCATAGTGACTGAGGGTATACAGATGAAGGTCCTTATTATCCACAGTAGTTATGTCTTGAGGACATAATCTGTTGTTTTTGTCCTCCAGATTCTTAATGAACCTCTGTAGGCTACAAGTTTCAGTCTTACATGCGATTGCTCTTACCATATGGCTGGCACCTTTTGCCCAAGTATGAAGGAGTAGGCCAGCTTCCCAAAGTATTGATGCAAAAACTGTCAAAATTGAACAGTAGGCTTGGAGGGGACTGGGGCATTTAAAGCTTGGGGCGGTGGGGTCGGGTGAGGTTGTAGCAAGCCCAGATAGTTTCCTGTTACTGATTCCTTTAGGTGAGAATGAAGAATGCTTGCTACCAGTGAAACAGTAAGAAGTCATGGGTGTCACAGGCATGTCATCACTAATACGAATTCAACTTACTTTTTAAAAAGTGTTAAAATTAAAAACAATTGCTTCAGTGATTAGATAAATTTTCTTTCTTGATATGTGCGTTGGCAGGAAGATGCACACTAGTCTTGTAGCTGGTGGGTTATGTATGGAAGTCAAGTGAAGATCTGACCTCAAAGAAGATCAGTGTAGTTTGGGTGAATTAATATACAGTTGGTGTGTGTTGTGTATCTCACCTGGATCATTTTGTGCTGCACAGTGGGCTTGAGCTGTGATGTTAATTTGGCTAGGAACTTTGAGGAAGACCAGTAGTAGTGAGGAAGCAGGTTAGAAAGAAACAGCATTAGGAAAGGACAAAAACATGTTGAGCTTTTTTGACTAGGAGGATCTACTGTCTGTGTCAGCTTGTTCTTCTGTAGACTGTGAAACTGAACCCGTGAATTTTGGACATTGCCTTTGCCTTCTTTGGAAAAAATGTATGTGAAATTTATTTCTAAATCTGCTTGGTGCAATTTCAGCCAGGATGACCAGTTTTTATTAACAATTACTTGGCATTGAGGTGGAAATTCTGCCATAGCATTAGGGAGTTTTCTCTGTATTGATGAATCATGAGAGTGGCAACTGTCACTGGAATTTTTTTAAAACTCATTTCTTTTCATATGAATTGACCTTAAACGGTACTGTGAACACAGTGTAAAACTAGGAAACGTTGAAATAAGGTTGCTTAATATAATCTTAATTAATTGGCACGTGTCACTTTTTCTGGGGACATCCATCTCATTCAGTGCAGAGAATTATTGCTCCCTCCTGGGTAGTGATTCAATATATTGTTTCCCCACCCTTAATTAGGTCCTTGTATTATTTAGTACAGGTTGCTCAGGTATTGTTCTAAGTATATAATTTTATTCTTACAACCTTTTCCTTAGTGCATTGTTTGAGGTCCTTAGAGTTCAGCATTTCTGCAGATCAGCTTTCAGAAAATCTCAAGTGGGACTTCACTGAAATCGAGATGACAGTTAATTGCCATCAGGAGAAAATTTGGTTGAAGTGATCTGACCTGTGTTGCAGTAGAAGGTACAGTAGAAGATACAGGGAAAATATGCTCAGTTCTTCAGTGAAATGTTCAACTGCTTTAACGGTGCATTTCTCAGCATTTTCAGTAAATGGGGAAATGTATCTTACAAATATCCTACAAACCCCAGTTTTTCATTACACACCTACAATTTATCCCTGAAGTATTGCGTGAACCAAGTGAAACACATAAATACATATGGAAAAATATTCAGTGATCATATATTTAATGCTTGTATTGTAATGAATATAGCTGATGTGACAAGGTTGCACAGGTAACTTGAAGTATCTTGATTTTGAGTGCTTGACTTTGCAACCATAACATTTTAAAATAGCTTGTAACATTGCACACAGCAAGATAAGCCTTCAATTGATTATATTGTTATGGGACATATAAAGACAGGTGCAAGCACAAGGTCATCAACTGTTTGTACTAGTGTCTGTGTTTGACCTTGAGACATAAAATCTATCTCGTATTCTTGGCAAGATGTGTATTTATCAGTAAGTCACGGTGCCTTTCCTCAGTAATTCAGTGTTTCAACAAAAATTTGTTACAGAGCTGTTTTGTGAGACTTTTTTTTAAAACAACACTACCTAATAATCTCTGCTGCTGGTGCTTTTGATTGAAGGAAGAATGTAGTTTTCTAACTTGTGTGTCTGAACACTTGGATTTTTGAGAATGCAAGTTCTTACTCCTTTCATGGAGCAACACTGTCAGGAATGATATGCAGTACTCGTATTCTCTGTATCAGGTAGGCAGACAACACATCTTTGTACATTATTAAATATGACACTTTGCCCTGAGTTCTCAGACAAAAGAATTAGTTCATTTTTAGTTCTAGGTTTAAGGGCTTTTTGTGTGTGTGTTTGGGTTGTTGTTGTTTTGTTTTAGCTATTCAGTGAATGACAGTTATATGGAAGGGAAATGGGCTAACAATGTCACAGTATCAAAGAAAGATGAGGGGAGAGGTGTGTTGCTGTGTCTGTCAGGTCAGACTTGCTATACCTGTTACCTGGTGCATACAACTATAAAGGTAGCCCTATAATCATGTAGGACATGGATAAAAAAATAAAGTAAGGTTTGAGGGTGAAGGTAACTGGCCTGTTTATCTAGAGCATATTTGTTATTTGTAGGTCAGCCACAATACTACATTGTACTGCTGAGCACTTAGAGCTGAGGGGCAGCAGTGCTTTAAAGTGCTTAGTGCTAATTACCTTAAAAAAGTGATACCTAGTTTCTTGTATGAAAGATATACACTTAAATTTCCCTTGTTCGCACTATTTTTTTCCTCAGTTCTAGAATTACGGAGATACTGAACACTTGACTTGGAAAGAATGTTTGAAGAACCTAGAGATTTTGTGGAGCAACACAGAAAGGTTAGCAGACAGACAGACTGTTAATACCCAAGTTTAAATACTGTGCAGCACATGAGTGAAAGGCAAGGACTACATGACTGCAAAGGAAGTTAAATACACAAGTGTCTGCTTTTTCACAGAGTACGTCTCTTGTGAGTATTGCTTGAAATAGCTTCGAAAGTGATGCTTAAAGTAGCTAAATAATATAATAGTACACATATAGGAGTAAATTCAGCTTGCAGACACTACTAACTTTTGTGTTAATTTTGACACCTTGACTTGGCAATCTTAATGTTCTAAAAATGCCAGCAGTTTTAAGCATAATATTAATATCAAACTGATACCACTGAGCAATATACTAAACATAGCCCTTGTGTAGTACTGTGAATAGTCTGTCAAAGGCAGGCTTGTGTAAAGTCTGTATACATAATTTTTTACTTGCCAGTATCTCACCACATTACATTTGGGTAAGTATTGCTTGTGTTGCAGAGGGAAGGAGCTGAGAAGTCTCAAGGTACGTAGGTAGCCATGTGCTGAGCATCATATTGGCAGTTCTTTCTAGAAGACAGGTGCCTGACTTGGAACAAAAGCACAAGGAAGTAGCTGCAGAATACAGCTATGCTATGGCCCTAAGTGACTTGCTGCAGCATTACAGGTCTTGACTCAGTCTTGCCTTTAATGCCTTGAATAAAATCCTAGGGAACACTGCCTACTTTGGAACAAAAACCAAACCAGGTGTGTATAGTGTCGGTTTTGGAAAATACCTTTAAGATGGATGAGTCTTCAGGTCCAGTAAAATCAAACACTGCTAGAACTAGTTAACAATTGCTCCTAAAAGTTTTTCACTGATGCAGTTTATATGTTCATCAAATCAATTTTCACCACTTGAGCATTTGTGGAAGTTTACTTTGTTCACAATAATACAATAAGTAAACTCCTGTGATAGAACAGGCTATCACATTTAAAAATGTGGTTTTTCTGTGTGTGTCTCCATAAACAGTAATTCAGCAAGAACTGAGTGAGTAATTAGTTTAGCAATGATGCAGTGCACCTGGGTCACCAACAATAGGCAATTTGAAGACAAAAGATTTGAGAGTCATTAAGCAAATTACATGTGTATGTGTATATATATATATAAGATAAAGCTGTAAAAAGTGATACTGTTCATAACAAATTGTGGAGGAGCACATACAAATATATACATTAAAACATCAATGGAAGTGAATTGATGCTTTCTTGCTGGAAGGATGCCAATAAATGCAGTCCAGCAAAGTCTCTATACACTATTGAGGTTACAGTATTTTTAAATTTTATTTGTACATTTGAAAATACAAACAAAAATATCAGTGAAACAGGGTGAAGCTGGGGGAAAGTACAACACATCTCCATAAATCTAAAACATTCAGGTGGATTTATTGCCACTAATCACAAAGTACAGTCCTATTTTCAACTTGTGCACAGTGATACATTAGGTCAAGTTGCTCTAATTTCTGGGGCTGTGCACTTTACAAAGAAAGCAGTGATATGTGGTAAACATAAACTGAAAGAGTAGATCACTGTGGGTATTCTCATTTTTAAAACTAAAATGTCCTTCCAGAAATCTATCTCCAAATAGCAGTCAGAGGACCAGGCTGTGGTATGCAGTTCTTCCTCCTGTGACTTTGGATACCCATGTTGTCACTGATGACAGTGTAACTGCTCTGGCTTCTTGTGTTAAATGTGAACACCTTTCTGTTAAAAGTGACGTGGGGTTGAACTCTCTGAAATGCATTTCTTACTATGTAGGTGCTCTTGAAGAGTGTTTCCCATAATTTTGGATTTTCTTCTTTTAATACCTTGTCCATGTCTCGGTATGTTGAAAAATATTATTAAAGAAGTCTTCATTTTAGCAGTTCAGTTTGATTAAGAAACTCTTACAATATGTTTCAGTTTTGTTGAGTCTTTTGTGTTGTTTTGGCTGTCAATTAGAACCAGGGAGGTGCGCTGGTGGTTCTCTACTATTTCAGCAACGCTGTCAAAGCGCTGGATAAAGAAAACAAAAAATAATTAGTGCTGACTTCCTTTAAAGCTATAATATTGACAGTAATATTGACTGCATCTTTTTATCTTTGCTTCTCATATAATTGAAGAGAGTTAAACTACTTGTTACCAAGTTAAATGGTTTGCCTTTTAGTGAAAGCACTGATCCTTCTCTTAGTTCTGATTTTAGTCATAAACATAGACAAAAGAAGATATTACAGGCACCAGCCTGCATTTGTGATTGCCACCTGCACAAGGTGAACCACTGAGTTTGCTGTGGGCCATAGTGAATTGACATTTTATTTTATCTTAATGTATACTAGGCTGCAGACTGATTGCTCAGAAGCTGTGGCAGATGTGGTTCAGCCACCTCAGAGGGGAGGCTGTGTCCAGGAGTAAACAGGTACAGGCAGCCATCTATGAGAACTGGTCTAGTTATGCAGTTTTAATGTTTGTCACTGTAAATTAGTATCCAGAATCTGATAGATCTGTTGCTTTTCCTTTTGAACTTTGGTCAAATAAAGACTTTGGACTATCTGTTTATCCTGAGGTCATTTTTCACTCTTTGTTGAAGACCAGGCGAGCTCCAGGCTATTATATTTTCTCTAATCTCAAAACTGATGCCTGGGAGGCAGATAATTAGGCTATGTCAAGCCTACTTTCACATTGCTGAAAAGTCTACTCTGCAGTGATAAACTCGTTTTATGTTCCAAGTTTCTGTTTTGTTATCAGAGTAATTATCTCTGTGGCAGAGTAGATAGGGAGTCATCTTTTCACTCCAGAGCTAAAGCTTAATATTTTCTTTATGTGAAGACAGTATTAACAGTAATATCATTCTCATTTTTGGTAGTGGTGGGAGGGTTTTGTTTTGTTTTTTGAGCATGGCTGTTCTTCCTTTGCAATTTTCCAAGAAACATAACTATAGTCTTAGATAGAAGGTAAATGGAGGACTATAAAAGGAAAATTTATCTAGCAGCTGCAGCTCTCATCTGTTAACTTTATTTAAACAGCTCTATGAGTATGTTTTAAATTCAATCTGTGGTTTTAGTTACAGTGTACAGGAGCTGTTATAACACTGGTTTCTCCAGCTTGACAGATCAGTCATTATGAAGGGTATATTTTTATCTTCATACCTGAAGAATTTTTTTGGTAATAGTGCAATATAGAGTCTTTGCTTATTAAAAGTATGTAATTGAAAACTGTTAGGAAAAATACCCCCACATCATCTCACCTCTTCACCACTTTTTTCTCTGCCCAGTGCATATTGTCGTGTTGATTCAATAAATCGTATAGGAATGTTGTACACTCTTCTGTTGTAAAACACAACCAGTGTATATGGTTGCCGTGAGTCCTGTCCAGAACTCTTCCTTATTAGAAAAGATCCATCCTAAAGAGAGAAAAGTAGTCAGTGTATTTGGCTCATTTCTTTCCAACAATTTAGTTTGGTTTTGGCTTAGTATTTTGATTTATATCAGCATTGAACCTTTCTCTCCCATTAGATGAGCAGAATAGCAGCAAATGAGAAGTAGCATGTATCCTGCTAACAGTAGCTTATAAAGGTGTAATTAGAGAATCACCTTTGCTGCTGCCTGTTCTTTCTCTCAACCAGAGAGTGAAAATAAAGTAATAAATACACAGTGGCAACCACCTGTTGGGGTCCACAGACTGTTAGGGAATAGTTCCTGTCAGTGGCAGTAGGTAGGCAAGAAAGCAGGGAGAGGTGGAGATACAATTTCTCCAGAGCTGTCAAAGCACTCACATAGCCAAGCACCTGCACTCCTGACAATGTAGCCCTGTGCTCACTAACTCACAGTGACCTTCACCTGGTGATAGCCCCCCCGCTCTGCCCCTTTATCCTGCTCTGTAGGCAAGAGTGGAAATGTACTTGATGCAAATCTACATGCTCCTCTTCCCTCCTGTGGCACCAGATTTTGTACAAAGAATAGCTGAGAGAATTCAAATTCTCCAAATACCTAAATGCACAGTGTTCCTATTTCAAAATGCATTGCAACACCAGCCTTTCCAAACAGCTGTTTTCACGTGAGCCATTGGACAGTGGTGGAGACCACTTAAAAGCTGCTGGGCTTTGCATTTCTTTTAAGGGGTGTGCATGAGCTATAAGATCTTCCTCAGCTCTCCAGTCTGTAATAGCTTTCTCTGCAGTGCTTTGGTCTTTGAGTTACACTAATGCAACTTTGTGTTGCAATGAAAGCCAGCATTAACTAATGTCACTATAATAATTCCAGGTTTGACAGTACTTGCATGGCACAGTAGTTCTGACCTGTTCAGAAAGCAGCTGATGCTCTCTGAATATTTCTGGTTGTCTTTTTAATTATTTTTTTTTAAAGTTTTGGGGTTTTTTTCTGCTAAAACAGACATTCTTTAAAAGTGACCTACCTTGTTTGATCGGTACAATGCATCTTCTGCCATTTTCCTATCACAGGTAGCAGCATACCATGCTTTACTGTGAACACCAGCATCCTAAAAAGAGAGGAACAGTGTTTCACCTGTAAAATAATAATGATAATAATAAAGAATATGGCCTGTAGGGAAGTTACTGCTAAATAATGACAGCTAGGAATAACTAAAATGCAGAAAACACAGAGTTTAAAAAAGTCTTTGCCAGGAGTTCACAGTTTTAGTTGGATAGAGATAAGGTAAAGAAAAACTGGAATGTCAAAACAGTGCTAACAGATTTGTGATAGAAGACTGATAAATGATAAAAGAGAGATATGCCCTGAGGAAAGCAGTCAGGTTCAACTGTAGGACAGTTTGGAAGATGGAAGCTATTCCAGTAGAATTCAAAGAGGAATAAATGTTGAGGAATAAATAGACCATTAACGATTTAAATGCTGCTCAGTTGTGGGAATGAGGTGTTTGGATTTGGTTGGTGTCTAAGCTTTGGGAATGAAGTTTCCCCATCTACCTAAGGCTATTTGTGAACATAAGCATGATTGTCTCCACCTGGGCAGCACGAAGGTTGGATAAGTTTTGCTCCAGCTTTATAGTAACAAGCTTAATGATAAAATTAATTTTCACACAAGCTTTGTCACCTCTGTACAAAACAGATTAAAGGTTGCACATTATAACTGAGCTGGTCTAATTGACTTATTGCTGCCAGAAAGGGAGTGTCTTGGCTTCTTTGTGCTCATTTTGTTGCTCATCTGATCCCATGGTGAGATAATTCACTTTATTAATCTTGCAGAAAAAAACCAAACCAACTTTCCTTTTTTGTGTTCGCCTTTTTTTGTGTTTGACTGCCAAGCTGGTTTTCTGTCAGTTAAATTATTTGGCTCAACCCACTGCAGGATCAGAAAGGAACACCAGAGAAGCTGGGAAGGGAGCTGACAGTGAGGAGAGCAGAGCCTCAATTTTGGGGCACTGCACTAAATTCTTAGACTAGCTCAAGCCATAATATCTAATTTTACCTTCAAAAATTTTACATGCATTTCTCCAGTCACACCATTCATGGGAAAAAGAAAGGGTGAGAGGAATTGCAAATATGAAAGGTATTTGCCCATGTAGAGAATGAGTCCAATGAACAAATCTTTGTTCAACAAAAGAAGGAATCAATGTCCCCCAGACCTTTCTTCTACCACTATCTGTGGCATATAATGTAGAAGCAGACAGCTGCTGCCAATGTTTGGATGGGAACCAAGCAAAGAGTGAATGTAATGGGAATGAATGACATCCGTGAGCACATGTATTGTGCAGGAGGCTACAGCAAATGTTACCACTGCATATAATTGCTGGGAAAATAACACTAAGAGCTAATTTTTTTTTAAAAAAATTGATCTTTTTTTTTAAGTTCTGTTTCTTGCCATGGCTGTTACATAAAAATTGCAAATGTAATTGCTACAAGCTGTTTATGTAGAGTATTCTCGACTGCTTATTTGAAAGTAATTTTTATAATAAATATTTAGTTTGACTTACAGTTAACATTTTTCCAGAACTTCAAATCCTTTGTGCTCTTCACTGTTATATTATCTTTGTCATATCAGAATTTAGAACACTTAATGTTACTGGCTCTGCATGATAGAGCCTTTGTTTTACACTTAACAGAACTTTTTTTACCTTGTTTGTGACTACTAGGCTTGTAAGAATGGCATTTTGCATTTTGTAGTCTCCCTTCATGCAAAATGAGAGTAAGGGGAATACCACTGAAATGTAAATAACCTTGCATTTTCTTAGATCATTCAAAGCTTAATGTTGCAACAAAATACATAAAAAAAAAAGAATTGGCCATAAAACTGACAGCATTAACTCTAATGAGAAGAGATCTGTTTAAAGGAACAGAAGGGAGTTGGACTTGAGAGAAACTAAAACACGTAGGGGAGGCATCGCAGCATCATTGTATTTGCTTACTGCACTTTTTATCCCTGTACACAATTTGTACAGCTCTAAGTAAGAAAAAAAGGAGGCAAATAAAAACTCTTTATAGCAATCTATATCAAAGACTAGACTTTAGTACCTCACCACAGATTTCCTTGTTTCAATGATGTTGAAAGTATGAACTGGAGAGTCAGGAAGACATGAAACAAAAGCTTTTTGTGATCGGTAGAGTGCCAAGATTTAATATAATACTATTTACATATTTTTCTACAGTTTGTTAATAAACCTTTCCTATGCTATGTATTCTGAGCATATTTTAATGAAAGCCAACATTCACATTATTTGTGCCACAGAAAAGGCTCACTGCAAAAGGAAGCACACAAGCCTTCCACATAAGGCATGTCATTTTCTTTTGAAAGGGGGTAGGGGTGGAAATACTATTTTAAAATAAAGGATAAGAAGATTTCTGTAATATGAATTTAGCCAATATTATATACCTGGTCTGCAGAACTTGGAATAGATGAAGTGCTGCTGGGAGGGGAAGAACCCAAAGAACGGTTTGCAGCTTCTGGCACTTCTAGAAAAGAGAAAGAACAACATATATAAGTTTTCAAAGTATGTTTGTTATGATGTAAGAAATCGATTTGTTACAAGGATTTGTTTGGAAGATCTGGAAATGCTTGACCTTTGATATCCCTCAGGAAAGCTTTCTACTGGAAATGGATGGGACCTGTGTAAGTGCTGGGACACTTGCTTGCCCAAAGAGTAGCCTTGCTTGTGAAGAGAAAACCAGTTTGGATAACAATTTGGTTATTAGCCAGAACTAGACTCAGAATACAGGAAAAATCTCTTCCACCATCAAAGAGAATGAATGTAATAATAGAAACAATAGAACAAAAGAAAATGCAAGAACACAATGCAAGTAGTTCTCAGTCCAGTATGAGAAGCAGTCTTACAGCTGAGCAAGTCAGGAAAATGAATTTATTTCAGAGATAATTCTTCACTAATTTAGACTACCTGAAATGTTTGTATGCATGTGCTAGAAGTTCAGGCAGCTAAATGGAGAAGCAGAATTAATAGAAAACATTATGATGCTTAATTGGAATAACAAAGCATAGTTGAAAATAGTTACTAGGGCTGAAATACAGATTTAAGAGTTTAAGAAATTAAGTAAAATGTTCGAGTAGTGTTGCATAATAGTGATATGATAGAAGTAAGTATGGATTATTGCTTTCTGGTAAAACTGAATCTGGCCCAAGAGTGTAGGTGTCTGCTATAGGTACTTGTGAACACAGCTGGATGCAAATCAATGTACTAGAGAAGATCATTGTAGAAAGTTGAGTGATACTTATTTTGTTATTGTAAGAGGCTTTTTTTCCTGTCTGTTTTATTTTTTGGGGAAAACAAATGCTACCCTTTCTACATATGGTGCTCTGCAGACTGCATTTTCAAATCTTGACCAATAAAATTCTGATTTAGACATTGGTTTAGAAAGCAATAAGGATGTTATAGAAAAGACCATACACTGACCAGAATTAAAAAATTCAGTTGGACCGAAGAGCTCAAAGACCAAATGTGTGAAGTACATTTAGAGCTTATAAAGTAAAGATGCAGCTGTCTGGAAGCTGCATCCCAAGTGGAGTGGAGACATTTTAGGGAGAAGTTCCAGCTCTCAATGAATTAATAATCACCAGAAGAAGGCTATGCAGTATGGATTTTGGTTTTTCTGTAAAATTTTCACTGACCAGCTGTTAAAGCCACAGCTGAAAATAGATTATATGAATAAAGCAAGAACTGCCAGAAGTCAGATTGGTGAATTACACTTGACAAAAGGATATTAAAGTAAGTAATGAGAGATGCCTTGGCTGTGTATAAAAAAGTAAAGAGAGATAGGGCTTTATGCAATCTGGGGCTTTAAAGATAATCTGGGTACTAAACAAATAGTAGTTCTGGTACAGAAATGGAAATTTCCATAATCAAACTGGAAGCAGAGCTTAAGTAATTTCAGTACAATTGAACTGATGGGCCCAGATAATCTTTACCTGGAAAATTTTAAAAACTGGCACATGAAATTCAGGAGTGGTAACAGTTACTTTACATAATTTTCAAGTCAGAATGGTACCAAATGATTAAAGAATACCAAACATAATTGCTATACCTAAAGTGGAAAAAGTGACTTGAGCATCTACAGGGCTTTTTGTCTGATTCCACAGAACACAAGGCCCTAGGAGAGAATTTGAAGGAAATAACATCAGGATTTGGAAGTAAAGGTGCGATTAACAAGAGAAAATCTGAATCTTAGCCAAGTAGATAAAATGTTACAGCTCTTTCATGAAATAACAGTTCTACAAAGAGGGAATGTGGCACTATACTTAATCTGGACTTCAGAGAAGCATTTGACACTGTGCCATATGGGAAATAAACACTTTCAATGATGAAGATGGAAGTTAGCTCTAGGCTTGTGTGGGGACAAAAATGAGATGGCAGGTTATACTGAAGGGACAGTAGTGATTATGGGACCATTTATTATAAAGTTGTTATTTGACCTGGCAGAGAATAAGATTATGCTAAAGAAAGTTTACTAATCAAAGCATCATTTAGCACCAGATGGTCTATTCTAGTTACAGTTCCGGGAATAGTAAGAATTTATGCTTCAAGTTGAAGCCCATCAGCTGTGTGACAGGAGCAGATAAATTTGAGTGCATCAGTCAAGAGCATTAATGTGAACCATATTACACTTCCTCAGCACAGGAGATAATTGCACCCAGCATCAAGCAAATGTTTCCAGGAAAGAGATACACTAATAACAGCACATAAGTTTAAGCTACACCAAATGTAGATTTGTATGTGCCATTCTCACCATCTGTTTACAGTGTGAAAGATATGTTCAGACTGAATATGTACAGTAAAGGGCTTATAGGAAGGTCAGACAAGTGTCTGCTAACAATCAACTAGAAAAATGTTAAATCTAATTTACACTTCTGTACAAAGTGGGTTTATTTACATATTACCTAATTTGTTTTTAGCTGTGAACTGAAAAAAAGTCCATCTTGGAAAGCACTACTTAGAGAAGAGCTTTAGCATTTGCTATTATAAAAGTACCTTCTTTTTTCCTTCTGTAGAAAAAGAATAAATTGAATGCAATAATAATCTGTCTGTCTTCTAGGCAACGGAAGCCTGGAGCAGCTCAGAAATGTTGTATTTAGGATTCTTTTGTGACAAGGAAGATTGATGGAATCTTTAGTATGATGGAAAATGACCCAAACTGCCTTTGCTAGAAATTTCTAGTATTCATAAATGTAAACGAAGCACCCATTTTCCATCAATAATCCTGAGATACTCCCTTAATTTTACTAGCTGAGCTAAGATCCTGGATACTTGACCTCCTCTTTGTATGCATTACAGATACATTAATTTCAAATTAATTAATATGCAAGGTATTTTGAAATAATTTAAATTCAAAGATTAATTTGAAATTACAAGTTAGTCACATTTTAATTCAAAAACTGAATTATACTTACTTGGCAGAATTGAGGGCTTTTGGAGCAGAGGCCTGAAATAAATGTTGAGAGATTACAGAAAAGTCTGAGGGGATGTACCCAGTCCTGATAATACGAAAATTGAGTATTTGAAGCATGCAGTGGTAAAATGTGTTCCATCTCACCCATTTGTTCATTGAGAAACATGGGTCTGATACAGGTATTTAAAACAAAACCTATCCCACTAGCAGGAATTTAAACATATGTTTTAAATCTCCATCACCTATTACAGATTATATCCCCTCATGCTTTTTGGTGATGGTTATAGTATTTGTATGCATTTATTTGCTGTGTTTTATTTTTTTTGCTACTGTGAGGCTTCAGGAATTTCAGCTCTGAAAAAGCAACAAGAAGGCTCCAGTGAAAAGAGTGCTTCCCTTTGAGCCTCTCACAGCTGGTGCCCTGAAATACTCAGAGAGGATGGAAAGGGATCTTACTTTTGGGCACCACTTGGAAGGGGGGGAAGTGGAAATTCCTGGTTGGAATTGCGCCGTCGTTCTGCTGCCGTAGGTTTTTCTGTAGTTTGGGAAAACAAACAGTAGAGTCAAGATTTCTTCAGAAATATTGTATCCCAGATTAGGGAGTCCCAGTAGGTGAAGGAGGGTTTCTTTTACTATAAATTTGGTGGGTTTTTTTCCTTACATGGCAGCCTGCCATCACGCTGCCTTTTTTTTTATTTTTTTTTATTTTTAATTTTTTTAATTAACTAATTCTAGGCAAATATCTGTGCTATGGATGTCTGCAGGGCTTGGTGAGACTCTGTGACATGAGAGGAGGGTGCTGGGGCTGGGCTGGGCTGCAGGATCATCCCAGCCTGGAGTGAGGCAGCTGAGCCTTGCCTGGAGGAGCCACCACCTCACACACAGCTGGGATGGGATGGATTTCCTGCCTGTGCCAGGGACTGGCTCTTGCCAGGAGAGATGGTTCTGGCTGGTTCAGAACCCAACCCTCTCTTCCCCTTCTCCACTTACAGGGCTACACAGGCACACTGCTGGTCCTACATCACCCTGCCAGTAACCTCAGCAGTTTTACTGTGACTGCTTTTAGAGAACAATGATATTCAGTGCAACTAAGGCTGCCTAGATCCAGTTAGAAACTGCTAAAACCAAACACCCCTCAAAAACCTACAGTAAGTTGAATGTGGTGTTGTTTGTTTCATGTTTTTAGTAAAAAAAATAAAAAAAATCCAGATAAATGTCAACTTTTTCACAGTAGTAGCTACAATTTACCTTCATTAACAGTTAAGGTCTCTCTGGAAGGTAAACATGGTTTCTGCAGTAAAAGAGAAAGGACAACAAGTATTAACTGGCACATCACTTGTACAGCCAATGTTTATGATTTATACTATTTGTGAAATAGTTTAGAATTGACAACATTCTGGAAGAATTAGGAGACAGGGACATAGCTATTCTGTGAAGAGCCTCTAGTTGTATGAACTTGAAGTTTGGGAGATTTGGAAAAGGAGATTTGGAAAGAATCCCAGTTTGAAGGTATAAATAGATGGAGAAAAAGTAAAATCTAGATGGTTCATTCTTATCCCAGGCCCAAAAATGAAAATTCCATCCCAAATACTTGCAAATCACAATTTGATTTTACCCTTATTGAGCTATGCACACAACTATCTGAACACATTTCTGTTTACTGGAATTTAAACTGTCAGTTTAGCTCACAGTAAAACTGGAACCAATTTTCCAGTTTAACTTTTTTTTGTTTTAATTTTGAAACAATGATAATAAACTGCCAGTTTTGAAACATTTTTCAAATTAATCTCTTTGAAAATTTCAACCAGTCCTCTTACTTTCTGCCACAAGAAGTCTTGGGATATTTTTCAAATGATGAAATGCTTACTGAAAAACCTCAGACAAATTCTGGTAAAATCCTGCATATTTCTTGAGCTATGACTTGCAGTGAACTCATGCTCCCCATAGGCAGCCCTGTACATTCTGGGAATACTTCTGAATTGCATGTGTTCCCATTTATTTCTCATTTATTCAGTTCATGCACTGTGTTTATTGTTACATCCTAGAGCACTGAATTCAAATGTTGCTTTGATCAAAATATTTTTCTGCTTGAGCAGAAAGGTCATTGATCTTCATTCATGTAACATAGCACCTAAATATTTCCTGTCTTTATAACTCTTTCTCCTAATATGTTTTGCATTTATCTTGTACGCAAACCCATGATAAAATTAAGCTTTACAACAAATTAAAAATCTAATAGATTTTGGTTGATTATGCAATTACAAGTCAACTTACTGGTGAAATCACTGCATTAGAAGTTTTCTTGCTGAAGCGTGGAGGAAAAAGAGAAAGAATATGGATACTTATTAGCACATACATGGATTCATTTAGCAACTAAGAATCAGTTTCATTGGTTCTCAGGGTATTTCTGTCTAAGATGGAATTCACTGGATACTTGGAGCAGTTCAAAATAAAAAAGAATAAAAAAGGAATAAGGGTATCAGATGCAATGTGGGCACTCAGTAAAGGTACTTACACAAGGAAGCTCCAACTCTGTCTAATACTTAACATGACTTGGGTGGGGCAGGAAAACTTAGTGAAAGCTTTCTGCACTTCTAGGCTTGCCTGTGCTAGTGATGCAGTAGGGGACTAAATCAGACAAGGCATCTGCCACCAGCAGCAGCAGTGAAGGGCAAGGCCACTTGGCATACAAACAGTATTCCTTCAGAAGTAACAAAATAAACTACTCAGGATATCTTTCACAAACAGGAATAAATATTATTCCTGAATTCTAATTGCATAGACAAGGATAGGAGGTAGCTCCTAATATACCTATTAAGCCCATCCCCCTCAAAGAAGTAGTTTTATCATTTTTTACTCACAGGCCCCTTGGTAAGGGGGATGGAGCTGCTCCAGTGGGAAATCTGGATTCTCGTGTGTTATTGAACCTCTGACCTAGAGGTGCAAGCAACATATTTAGTATGCAATGTGAGATGTATCTGAACAGTGGATTTTCCTCACTGCCATTTTAGTGTTAATGTAATAAAGGTAAAAAAATATCCTTTTGTTTAACACGTTTTCAGTCTGATTATACAAGAGAAGAGCTCAGTAACGCTTCTTGCTTATTGCTGACTGTACAGATAAAATTTACACTGACACACTACATTGCGTGCTGTACTATGGTAACTGGTGGTGTATTAGTCCCTCTCATATTGCCATGTTTTCATCTGAATACTTACTTTCATCATTATTGTTTGCTTCAAGGTCCTGTAATGGAAAAATAGGTTAGATTTGATATGAAGGAATTAAAAAGAAATTAGTGTGTTCAGTTTTAAGTCCTTCACTACCAGAAGGGACATAGAGGTGATGGAGCAGAGAGGGGCAACAAGGCTGCTGAAGGGACTGAAGCATAATTCTTATGTAGAGTAGCTGAAGGAGCTGGGGGTGTTTAGCCTGGAGAAAAGGAGGCTCAGAGGGGCCTTATTGCTCTCTACAAGTACCTGAGTACCAGCACTTAAAAGATACTGGTCTTTTCTCCCAGGTAACAAGTGAGAAGAGGAGAAGGAGAAGAGGAAATGGCCTTATGCTGCACCAGGAGGGGTTTAGACTAGATATTAGAAAAAAATTTTTCACACTGAAAGTGTGGTCAGACACAGAATGGGCTGCCCAGGGAAGAGGTGGAGTCACCATCCTTGGAAGTGTTCAAAAGCCATGTGGATGTGGCACTTATGGACATGGTTTAGTGGTGAACACAGTGGTGCTGGATTAACAGTTGGAACTTGATCTTAGAGTTCTTTCTCAGCCTGATTCTTTAATTATTAAATGAGAACTGCATGAATAATCAATATGGTTTTTGGTACTTGTAGTAATTTTTAATGAAATTTGTACAGAAGGTATATACTATCCAGAATACTTTCATGATGTCATTTGAAAAATTTTAAGCAATTATCAAATTTTGAACTTTCTAATAATCTTGAGATTCCTTGAAGTAAATATTGAGAAAATTTGGCCATAGTTTTGTAGTGAGACCTTTTGGTTCAGGTTTAATTTCTGACCTGGAAAACAGAAACTTTGCAGCAAATTCAAATATATTAAAACCATGTCTTCCACTGAACAGAGGAAACTGAGTAGACTCTCTTGTCACCATGCTAGAATTGAAGCAATCCACCTAATTTCCTGGCTTCTTTTGGAGATGCTTAATTTGGGCTCCCATCTGATAAGTATCTTTTTTTCAAAGAGGCACCGGTTTATAATTTGTCTGTCTTCATCTTCCCAGTTAATGGCTTTTCACTAATGTTAGTGACAAATGCATCCATTCTCTGGCTGGAGAGGTATAATCCATCACCCAGCAGTTGGGGAAATGAGACATGGCAAAATTTTTCTCCCAGTCAGCTCTGGCCTTTGAGAGGAACAAGGGTTACAGTTCTGTGCACATGATCAGTGCTGGTTAGTGCTGACAGCAGATTGAATGGGAGCAGTTAACAGATGTTTCAGTTATTGTTTGGGTTTTGTCAATGTGCTGTAGCCAGGGATGGAAAGGAACAACGAGATGGAAAGAGCACTGGACAAACATCATGCTCATTACCATGTGTTTGTTTAAAATTGTAAAGGCTGCCACTTATAAGACAAGCAAAGACCCCAAAATTTGGACTGCACTGGGTAACTCTTTCCTAGGCTGACTCTTGTGACTGGTGAACTGCAAGCACCCAAGAGCTGAATACACCCGTGGTACAGATGAGTGTTTGTCTGGCAGCTTCATCTTGGAACTGTAACTCACTCAGTGAGTGGATACAGCTAAAGGATAGTCTCTTTTTATTCTCTGCAAAGCTAGGATGATATCCATCTCAGATGTAAGCTCTGAAAATGCATTAATGGAGAGGTTTCAGCTTCAATATGGCACTCGAGTCTGTTCTGAAGCAGCAGTATGTGCTGATCAGATAGTGGAATATTGCTCCAACATTCTCCCTTCAGATGCAACATTTTTTTTCTCATTTTTTATTGATAAGAAAAGCTGAGAAATCAAACTATTTCATAAAAGAGAAATCCCAAATTTGGCACTGCTTAGGAGTTGTTCAGAGTCCCACAGGATATGGATCTAAATGGGAAGAACTTTGTGATGAGGTGGAAGGGAAACTAAAATGCTGATGCTGTTGTACATACAAACTGCTTGGTACATAAGAAATTTAAAGACTGAAGTAAGACCATAGGGTGCTCATATACCACCTGCACTGTGTTACCATAACATCCAATCCTATTATATGTCCCCAAATTCCTAGTTTTAAGTATCTAATTTCTGTATATACTTATTGGTAGACTGATTATTTCTTAGGGGCAATTCTGAGCATAGGGCTGGGACAGGGTCTGAGCATGTAGCTCTTGGTGCAGATGCTGACACAGTTATGTTGCTGGATATCTGTTCTGTCTATCTGTTCTTGATAGTTGGCTCCTCATGCAGACCCTCTCAAGCTGGCACAGCTGTGAATAGAGCTATGGTGCAGATCAGTTTAGGGAGCTAATCTGGCTGAAAAAGAATCTTTTATGATTTTTTTTTCTGCAGTTGGACAAGTTTTCAAATAGTTTGCTTCAAAAAAAACAGCACAGTGGGAGGGACAGACTGGGATAAGAGCAGAGGGAGAAGAGGACTGGCTGAAACAGAGCCTTAGGACCCAAGGCTTGTAATTAGTCCTTCAAGGACTGCATTTTCTATTGATACTGGTTACTCAGACTACCCAGTCTGACATTTAGAAGGTTTCCATTTTCAGAAAGTATCAATCACCTCACCATCTGAGAGGAACGAGGTTCAAGAAAAAGTGCTTCAGACTGAGCAAAATCATCCTTTACTACTTGAAGTAAGGTTACTCAAGTACAACTGGTATTTTTTAGTATAAGAAACTATTTTTGTGGACTGAGACATACATCCCTTAAAACATTTGAACTTTTTCTTGGATCAATACAGATGTCCAGTGCTCTTTTGTCCAAAAGATTAATAGCAACAATCACAATATTAGATGAATCTGACATCTGGTCGTCTGTTTCTGTTATTAAATCCAGATAATAAATATTTATTTATTTTTATCTATTATATATAAACCACAGGACTAATTTTAACATTTTCTTTTTGAGTGGCCCATTAATTACTCACTGTTTTTGGATGAAGACGATTTCTGGGGAGAGGCAGAATATTTCTGAAAAATACACACAGTAAGTTATGATTAATAGGATTTATTTAATTGGCTCTGATAGGCTTTTTAAGATCTAGAGGGAAGGAGGCCTGCAGTAAATGGACTTGATTTCAGCTCTGCACAGACAGCGGTGATGCTGTGCCCTTGGTGGGGAACTACTCTAGAAGAGCTTCTGTCCTCAGTTCCCCTGTGGCAGTGCACAGGACCTGACCAAACACCCTCATACACAGAGTATTGTGGATGCCTCCTTCTGGGGGCACACAACGTATTTTGTAAAATAATGACCTAGAGAGGAGGCAGGGGTTATGAAGCAGCTTTCAATGCTTCTGGGGACACAGGAGTGAAGTAGGCTGCACACTCAAGTATCATTTTTCCCTTTTTCTCCAGAGACTTGGGATATAAATCATGGATTTACTGAGCCCAGTTTCTTTACAAGCAGTCTTGTACAACTGCAAAAACATCTAATTTACAAGGGGCAGAGATGGATAATAGGACCTTAAACTGGTCTGCAGAGATATTTTATCCCTATACTGGATCCCTAAAGGCATATTTCAGAAAATCCTATCCATTTGGCAAACTGGCTTGAACACTGAAGTTCACAAAGCAATGAGAGCTTTCAGTTCTCACCTTGTCCTAGTATCCCTAGCTATTTGGGTGTCCTGACAATTGTCTATTGTCTGAAGGTTACACATTAGAGAGAAGAAAAATTTTCCCTGATAATATTTCCTATTAATCTAAGCTGCTGTTGACTTACCTGGAAGTCTCCTGCTTAGGTGACTCTCTGGTCACACTGTGTATGTGGGAGTGCTCTGTATTCTGAGCAGGCATAAACATGAGTGGCTTGGTGAACCTAGTAATGAAACATGAATTAAGAAAGGAAAATTACATTTAAAAACAGTAAATACAAAAAAAAAAAAAAAAAAAAAAAATCTCTCTTTCTTCTCCCCTACCCCCTCAAAATTTAAAAAAGTAACCTTAAGAGTATTTCTCTTTAATATGTATTACATTTGGGTCAATGAAATTAACATAGAAATGGTTGATAATCTTTGTGTAGATAACTGAAGAGATATTTACTGTATGTGTTATGGTATTTCTACTAGGGAAAGAATTATCAGACATGTAATATTTAGATGAGAAAATATATTTTCTGACAGTTTTAAATAATCCACAAACATTCACAGCAATGGCTTACCTGGTTACTGGTGGTGGTGATGGTTTTTCCTGTAAGAGAAAGTTTTTGGTCAATTTTTGATTCCATAAAATAAATTTGTATGATCCTATTTATGTTACCACATCACAATATTTTTTTTGCCTTATGATACAGATTTCTACTAGAGCTCTGTCTGGTAATCTGCATTAGGATGGGAGAGGCAAGAACTCAACATCAGTAAATCTGCTTTGGCCATATGTTATGCCAGTACCAGCAAATGGGAAAAAAATTACTGTGTCAAAACTGTCATTGCTCCTCTGCTGCAGTTCTGCTTCTGTAAAACATTCCCTTAGGCTGCTGCTTCACAGATTGGATCACTATCACACAGGACTGGAAAACTTTCCCCTTACTCTTTTGAAATGGTTTGCCAGCTTTTCTGAGAAGGGAGTGTCAGAAAGCTTTACGTGCAGGAAGAGATTTGTTCCCAGTTCTCCCTTTTGAAAGACTGCTAATCTTTTCTCACAATCACATTTGTACCCTGCCTAAGGGCAGTGGGAGTCATAGTTTAGAAAAGTCTCACCTCTTCTTCAGGAACCTCGTACACTTCTACAGGACAGGGAAGAAACAAAAAACATTCTTTAGTGTAGCAAAAACATACTGTGTTACCATAAAAGCTGATCTGAATTTGTATCAGTCATACTTCTAACTCTGGAAAAATAACTTGGAGAATCTGCCCAGAATTTGAATCTGCCACCAAAACCCTGGAGCAGCAATATCCCCTTGTCTTCTAGTGGAAACTTCAGGTGAGGTCACAGTCACTATATTAATCAAGTTTCCTTCCACTGCAAAACCTTTTTATTGTTTTGTTTTTCTTCTCCTTTCCTCCCCTCTGCAAGCAAGATGAATGTTTGTGTTGTGCAAACCTGTGTCAGTCTGGAGAAAATGCATTATCACATATGTACTGGCATTTAGCCTTTCCTTGACTCAGGGAGAAAGAAATCAGGCCAGCCATAAATAAAAGCTGGCTCATTTGCATGGCCAACGTCCCTCCCTGAGTTCTGACCCACAAGTATATTTTATTTCATAGATCTTAAAAGAAAAAAATACTACCAGCCTCTTTATCTATGCTCAGTTTCTTCAATGAAAATAGAATCCTATTTCAATAAATACGTGTCCCAGCTCCCACCAGGGGGAGACGTTTTATTTTTTAGCAACATCTGTCAGGAGCTGGTTGTTGCTGACACTGATTTACAGAAAGGCTGAGGTGGAAAAGGGCATTTTAAAATGTCTGGAAAATAACTCACGAAATCTTAAGTAATTAATAAAAAATGTTAGTTTACAACTTGTAGTTTGTGACTTTAACGCTGAACACATTGCTAATGAATATGCAAAGCTTTTTAAAGAACTGTGTCATGTCTGGAAAGGTTACATCCAAGCAATTAATGAGATAGTGAGGATGCAAAACAACTCTAAGTTGGCAGAGAGAGGTTAAACAAGAATATCTGAACTTACAAAAGCAAATAGGATTCCTTTTTACTTTCTTCTGCTTTTGTTTCTTTTTCCAAATAAACTGCTCTTTGCAGAACCTCAATGGGAACACTGTTATAAAAGGCCATGCAAGTCATCAGCCTGTACAGAATTTCTATATGGCTAAGTCTCATGGTCTAAAAGTATTGGGTCTTGATTCTTATGGTGAAATGGAATTACTGACATACTGATTCCTATAATCCTTTTTGTTGTATTGACCCATTTGTGTTCCTCTACTAGAGCAAAAGACTAAAAATAAATTAATTTGGGGCAAATAACTTGTTCTAGTTTAATTTATGCTTAAAATGGATTTACTATTCAAGCTAGACAAAGCAACTGCTATAACATAGAAAAGCTAAAGGGGTCCATATTTTTGTTTTACTTTAGTATGTCATAGGGTTAGTGGTGTGAATACATCAGGCATAATTTAATATTCCACAGCCTTACATTATTTTATTCTAACAGCGACACAAGCTCGACATACCTTGCATATTAGAAGTAAGAGAAGGCTTTGGAGAAATTGGGGGGGCTGGCTTTGTTGTCTTCATAAATCTGTTCACAGGTGCTAAAAACATATTTTATTCATGTACGTAAATATATTTGTGCATGGGTGTATATATAGACACATCTGTTAACAAACTAACAATGTAAAATTTATACAATAAGAATGAATGCTAAGTAGGTCCAAATGACAACCTTTTGCGTGACCTTGAATAAATCAACTCAGTCAGAAAGCAGCTCTCATTTGAAAAGAGAAATATTATTCAGTATTCCAGCCTTTCTGAAGAGGTTTGATACTGTCAGAGAGCAGAACTACATACTCTTCTCTGTTTACTTTTCACCTTTGGGCTGTAGTACTTTCATTCTCTAGTTAAATAGACTTATATATAGTGAGATTAAAAAAAAAAAAAAAAAAAGAAGCAAAGTCTGTCTTTATCTACTAAATATCTGAAAATGCTTGTTCTTCTCCTGAAACACTTCAGCAAACAGAGAACTTCAATGCTGCTGCCCCCTTGGATGAGAAGGCAGGTCATATGCCATGAAAAGTCTCCTAGTTGTACAAGGGCTGGGCTTTGAAATAGCTGAGTGAGAGAGGCAGAAATTAAGCATGTCTTCCAATAAAGTAAAAAATAATTTTTCTTGGCCTTTTCATAAGCCAAAGAAGCCAACTATGTTTTTGCAGGCTGTGATCTCTTTAATAGCTGCATCTCCACTCTTTAAACCCTAGAAACAGATATTAATTTGACCCATTTTTTTCACTATTATTCCTAATAAAGCAATAATTATAAGCTTAAATGACTCAAACTCACATCTTGTAGGTAGTGGCATGCTGCTTTCTGTGGGTTCAATATAGTTATCATCATCATTGTCCACTGGCACAATGTAGTTATCCTATGAGAAATGCAGGACAAAAATCTATCAGTTAAACCTCCATCATGTCATCAAGTCAACAAACTGTTGGGATTGAAGCCCTGGCAGCAATTTACAACAGATGCCCTATCACAGTGACTCCTATTTCAAACATTTATCATCCTGTGTGGAAGGGAATCCCAAAGACTGAAAACTCTTTACGAAATTATTCCACTGGTGCTGGAAGCCCTCCCTTCCCTCTGGTCCTGGAGCAGCTTTGAGGTTACTCTCTCCCTGTTGCCTGCAGCTTCTTATGGAGATCAGGAGCTATTCCATGGTCTAAATAGCCTCCTTGTACTCAGAGCAGGCATATATCCCCTAGGAATCAGTATGGTACTAGAAGGTCACTGTTAGTGACCACTACAGAGGCTAAGAAAGAGACCAGACCATGGCATTGCTATGACATTTACACAGTTTAAACAAAGAGTTTACCTCATCATCATTGCACTCCTTAGGCTTTGGTGGCAGTTTTGGTTTTGCAGCAGGAGATGGCAATGGCATGGATGGCACACATGGTTTCTTTGGTCTGGACATGGCTGGGCTGGGTGTACTTGGGAGAGGTTTGTTGATGGGAGGAAGCTGCTGGTGACTGGTGCGATTGTCTTTTAATTTGGTAGAAAACAACAATTTCAGTAAAAATTACACATTAGTCTGCACTTCTCCTACTGCTTGTGCAAAAGTCTTTGCTGTGGCTGCAGCACAGATGAAGCAGCAGACCTGAGCATAGCTGGACCTGTATCAGGCTGCAGAGAGTGCCTGGACACTGACTGTTGTATGAACAACTGATTAACTCCTTGGGGAAAAGGTGGTGGCTGGGTGGTTTTGTTTCTCATATAAGACCTATGAGAAAAATAACACTAAGTGGGACTGAACGTGAATTATGCCAGGTTCTCTGGGGTGTCATTTTAACAAGTCCTTCCCTTTTCAAAGAACACACAGGTGAAGGGTTAATAAAACTCTATCAGTACATACGTGGCATTTTAACACTTGGATGAATATTCTACAACTAGTAACAGTCTGGTAACATACAAAAAAATGAAAGCAGACAGCATGTCAATGTTTCTTTTCTCCATGTCTCAAATCTTCATCTAACTGAAACTAACTTTCATGTACTTCAATGCAACCTATCCACAGTTGAAAAGAATCAAATAAGGAAGAAAAAAATCCCTTTATACTGGACTGATGTAAATAAAGTCTTAGTCCTGTCCTGTTTTCAGGATATTTATCATCCTTAGTACCAATTTGGAAGGACAATAAGGAGTGAATATTTGGCTACTGTTTTACTGCTTTGGGAATAATGACTGGAAAAACAGAGAAGATTAAGAAGGGACCTGTCTAGTCTTAGGTGCCTCATCTTTAATAGGAATTCCTGCATCAATATATGTGGATTAATTTGGAGCCCATAGTTAATAGTATCTCCTATACCTTTGCTTGAATTTTGTCATTAGTAGATGTCTCTCAAAGTCTCTAGGACACATTATATTAAAATTATAAACATCACTACCAGCAATCACTACCTGTTTCATGCCGTAATTAAAAAAAAAAGCCAAAACATACCCCTGAATGCTTAATATCTGAGTATTAGAATTAAAAGCAAACTCTTGAGGAAAGGACAGATTAGTGTATTTGAGGTCTCTTTTCTGGTTCTGATCAAAAAGCAATTATCAAGGTGACAGTTAACGATTCCATAACTACCTGCATATTCACCCCTAGAAATAGGGAATGCAGAGGGAATCTTCTTTTTCTCCTTCTCACTTGGAGGTGGCTCATAGCTGTCATCAGGATTCTCTTCACTGGGGACCACATACATCTCAGAGTCAGAATGGTCATCTGGATTTTCATAATCACTGTCCTAGAAAGACAGAACTTCCTATTTCTCATCTCATAGCAATCTATAACACAAATATCCTTGCATGATAACAAAATTACAACAATGTACCCTTGAATGGACACATCATATTCCCTTTTAGTGCTTTCTCTTGCAAAGAGGCACTCCTGCCTCCTCCCCTTCTACTTCTCCCTGCAGCTCCCTTTCTTCTTGCTATCTTCAAGGAGTCCTTTCACTTCAAGAGCTCATTCTTCAAGTTATGGATCCACAGCTTGTTTCTCTCTCCAGGACAATTCCTTTCTAGATCCAGCTGTGGCTCTTGATGTGTGTTGTCACTTCCTCTCCCTCTCCTGTTAAAAGGGTACTCAAGATCTGACTCCAGAAGGAAACTGGTCACTTCAGGCTGACAGTTGCATCATTACTTTACATGGCTGACAGCCATGAATTGCTTCATTCTAATGTTTTCTAAAATCTTTGCAGAAGTTTTCATTTTTAGTAAGAAATGGCTTTCCTCTCCTCACGCCTCCCACCCTTCCTGCCCCAAATGAAACCTCTTACTGATTTCTGAAATTATTGTTCAGTTTAGGGAGTCCCTCAATTGATGCCATGAACTTACTTATCAAAAAACCTTAGCATTTATGGCTACCATTGACTGTGCTTCTGAAAGTACTTCTAAGTTGAATGTAAAAAAATTGAGGCAGATAAAAATCAGTGGCTACTTGTGAATTAAACTGATGTAAAAAATAACAAATTTCAATATTATTTAGTTCAACCACAAGCAGATGATTTAAAAAGAATCTTTTATTATTATTTCTTGTGCTAACTTGTTGTCACAGTAACCTCCTACTAGCCCAAAATATGTACTTACAAAATCATCTGACCATTGTTCCTCTTCATTGTCTGCGTGTTCTAAACAAAACATTAGAGTTATTTAAGGAGAGGTAATAGTGAATATAAACGTTTATCTTAGATTTGTTTTTCAATCTATACTTGTCATATTCAGTTAAAAAAGAGTGAGCAAAATTTCCAAACAGTTCTGAGCAACACATCTGGTTTGGACAGAATAGTGAATTAAATGCCTTCTTGCTTATTTTTGACAAATTATTTCAGAACTGTTGGAAAAGCATTAGAAAATGACAAATTGCACATGGTCTGAACAGCAGAGCATGCACTTTACCCACAGTGTCCTGCTAATGCATTTCATTTTTAAGTAGGGGTGACAATTTCTAGATAATGGAACTCTTCCTGACGTCTGGACCCTGTACTTTCTTAGTTGGTTGAAGTGCTAAGACAGCACACTAATTACAAGTGCTCATGTTAAACAAGGAACAGCTACCTGATAATTTCCAAACTCTGTCCTGCTTTCTTCTATTCTTAACAAGATGACTGTTAACTTGTAAAAATAGCCATGAACTAGTTTGTGGGCAGTGCTGTATGATAGGCAAGTAGAGGTCTACCTTTAAGATAATTCATGATGTTATCATTACATTAATAGTATTAAGATTTTACATCTGTAATGATGCATTTCTTCAACTTCCTCTGTATTTACTTTCACAGTTTCTGTAAGGAAGGATGGGATGCAAACTCTCCTCCATTTTTACAGCAGCCAAGATACAGAACTCTGATTAAGACTGATTTTGAAAGAGTGGTTACTGTTACTCTTCATGCTGGCACAATTCATCATTTTTTTCTTGCCTTTCATTTCAGAAGTGTGAACTACCTTCAGAGTTGTTGATAATAATATCCTGTTCTCTAATTAAAAACAAATTATGAGGTAATGCATAACTGAAATCCTGTTAGGCATATAGATAGCAAATTAACACAGACATACAGTTTAAATTTACATTAATACAGCCTTACCTGAAGCATAATCCCTTTGTGGTAGACTTGGTGGTGGCTTTTTTTTAAGACTGTAAATTAGAAATATTACATTTATGATCTCAAAAGTAACCTTCAGTAGAAGGGAGCATTAGCCAGACATAAAAAAGCTGATAACAAAAGATACCTGCAGCTAAAGAAATACAGATTACCATCACAGATGCTTAGCAAGTAGCTGTAGAAGAATGCTTTGAAAATCTAGAAACTGATAAAATAATAAAATAGAATCTGAGATTTTAATATATTTTTTTCATAAGAACATATGTTGAAAGGACAGCTTCACTGCTCACCCCCATCTTCTTCATTTCCAGAGAGAGATAAGATAGGGGGCAGAGATAAATGATGATCTATTGGAATATGAAAATCTGTTTGGGTTCACAGAGGCTTTATTAAGATTATGGAATAAGAAAGTGGCATAGCACTCTCCACTTGTATTTTTAGAACTATAATTTCGCATGCACTTTATTTGATGATTAATATTTAAATGTATATCAGATCTCAGTGAAAGATTCTACTTTTTATTATTTTATGATATTATGTTGCTTTTTTGGTAAAAACTGTTACAATGGCCTCACATACCAAGTGAATCAAAAGATAATTTGTAGAAACAGTGAAATGATCTTTTTGGCTATACAGATAGATTCATATGTATGTGCATGTATATGTATCTAGCAAGCAGAAGTACACATATGCGTAAACACATATATACGTGTGTGTATATATATATATATATATGTGATTCATGTATACTCCTCCTTACTAACTTGCAGCTGTCCTAAGAAGACACTGAATTACAGTCAGTTTAATTATTTCACTACCCTGTAATGAAAGAGAAGAATTTGGGGTTAAAGTCATGATGAACAGTGCATGTGTGACATCACAGGCCAGACTGATGCTTCTGCAGAGGGAAAAAAATTACAACCCTTTGTTTTTAGTAGCCAGATAAAACATTAAGATAATTAATGACATTAAAATTATTCTTTAAAGTGACTTTTGAACATTGTCTGACAGCTTCCTTGTAGTACTGATGAGATCTCACCATGCACCTGAAGCTTTATCCACTAAACCAATGACTCCACTCATTCTTCAGTCAGGTCCTAACAAATTCATTTGCAAAAATAAGCAAATAATTTAAAAAACCCAAATCCCCAAAGAATTTAAAATGATTTTTTTTTTGGGATCTTTGAGCAATAGTTTTTACAAATGTTGCTTTACCACAAGAATTTGACACTCAATATTTAGGTCCTGAGCTTGCTGCCTAGGTGTCATTGTTCAGGTACCACTTTTACTCAGGGTGGTGGCACACTGGCACTACCACATCAACATACAAATTTTCCTGTTTTTCAAAATGCTCTGGCTACTTCTGAATTGAATTAATGGAATTCTGCTGTCAGATAGTCACCAAAAACACCCCATGCACATATCAATGAACAAATGGTGCAGGCATTGCTAAAACTCAAACAGGCCCAAACCCCCCAAACCAAGATGATTATTTTTGCAATGTTAACCTGCTTTTTAAATTATTAACAACAGTAATGATGGATAGCTGTCTCCTCAGAGGTTTTAACTTCCTGAAGCATAATGTATCTTAGTGTACAAACAGGAAATTAAAGAGCATTCTCAACAGCCCTGCTCTGGTTTTCTGTCCAGGTTAGCACAGCCATGTTAGAAAGGAAATCCCAGGGCCACTGCCAGGGCTCATCTCACATCTTAGGAAGGGGAGACCAAGACCCCTTGATGTATTTTGCAGCACACCTACCATGAGTTGTTCGGAAATGGTGAAGACTTGGAAAATAGTGGAACTAAAACAACAGTAAGAGGCTGTCTGGGTCATGGTATAAAGTACACGGCTTAGGCAATATCACACATTTCTAAGCTGCTAAGCAGAAATCTTCCACACATTGTACCAGGCCCTGTAAATCCTGGCAGTGGCCCTGGCAGAAAATGTAAATACGTTATAACGAGAGCACACGAGGTACAGAACAGAGGTCTGTGTCTAAGCAGCCTATCATGCTATGGTGCAGCTATGGAAGAGCATACCGATCCCAAGTATCTTTCCCAGTTTTGCAAATTAAGGCCACTTGTTCATTTTGGAACCTGAATATCAATAGAAGAAAAGAAATAATGTTTCTGTCACAGAGCTGAAACAGTTCACAGCCACATCTATATTTGCTAGAATCTTTTCAAGTATGTTATTTATTCTAAAATTCAAATCCACTTAAAAAGTAGTTTTCCCAGTACTGGTATGATTTTCTGAGTGCCAGAACTGGAATCCAGGCTCTTTTGAAGTGTAAACCACAACACAAGCTCAAAAGACACAATCCTATGCCAAGGTGTGGTTACCCAGCTACGGCAGACTCTGACCTCATTGTCCACACAGATCCTTGCAGAATGGCAATTGACTCTGTCCTGTGCCCTGAAGTTAATGAGAAGGGACTGGAAGAATCAAATGCCATCCTACTGAGCACACATATTTAAATGTATTTAATCCTAGTACATATATTGGAGCTTCAACAAATAACCAGGTAGCACTTGAGACATTTCATATAATGGGTTATAGATGCTTCTCACACAGAAATAGAATGCAGGGTACAGAAGTTCAGAACATGTTTTAAGAGAATAAATTATTCCATTTTAAAGCAATGTATTCCAAGATTTGCCTCTATAATATGCTGAGCTTGATCCAACAAAACATTTAAGCATGTACTTTAACTTTTCTAGCATATATGGTCCTGTAGGAACTGCAAATATTAATTATTTCAAATTTGTACCACATTTTTGTTTTCCTGCATTAAGTGAAGAATTTTAAAATCAACTGCAGCAGAGGCCTGGGTGTTTTGCTCTAGCAACACTTGTTTTTACAGGCTACACCCAGAAATATAACCAAACATACATATTTAGTAGTCCTTTACACATAGAACTTGAATTTTCCCACAGGTGTATTTCCCTACTAGTGTTTCTGGTCACTCCCCCGGCATTTAAGATATGCCTGAAAACCCCTTGTTTTCAAAAATTCTTTGCTTTTTTTGTATTGTTAAGTCTGTGGACAAAGTCCACTCCCTTCTTAGGAACCATTTTAACATAATAGTTTTTACAAAAAATATATCTTGGTATAATAGTTTTTACAAAAAATATATCTTGATATCTTTTCTGGGATGAGTATTTATAGTATGTATTACCTTTACATGCACTAGATCATCACACTTGTGATTACACAATAAAATAATTTAACTTTGCCAGAAACATTTTCAGGAGTCCAAAAGGTGAGATGGGAACAGATAAACTTTTCCTGAACTGTGTTCTCTCGCTGTGACCCAGTGGAATAGTTTCTTATAGATTTGGAATGATGCAGCAATTGTACAAGTAAGATAAAGTTAAACTGAAAGGGATTTTTTTTTTTTTGAAAATGTTATTACTACTCTTTCACACATGTTCTCACAATGTGCTATGGCAGTTACACTAATAAAAATCCCAACACTCAAAACATTCTATTCAGCTACACAGTAATTTTCATATTTCTTTAGCATAACAGTTAAAATTTGGTATTATACTTCTTCCTGTTTTCTAAGTGTGGTACAGCTTGATTTTGGTACTTTCTCTCACCGTTTGGTTCACAAAATACCACTTTTCCCTCCCCCAAGGGTTTAATTATGAATGACTTTTAGTTGAAGCTATGCAGGTTGAAGAGACATTTATTAACACAACTATTTTTCTGCCTAAAGTTACTGTCTAAATTATAAATGTTATAGAAAAATGGACCACACAACTCTGAAAAAAAGACGTAGCCAACTAAAAATCCGGGTAGAGCATCTTCATTCCATTTTTCAGGTGTGGCAAATGTTCAAGAAATGGACATATTTGGATAGTATGCAGTCAGAAACATGAGTACAAGTGCATGGCTTCTGATGGCTTTGTGAAGGATGTGATATTACAACGAGGTGAATAAATTGAACTTTTTGTTTCTTATTCAACACAGTAGGTCAGCACGTACAAAACTTTAGGTGAAGTCTTGACTTTGCTGAACGTGCAATGTGACTTTTAACACCAAGTTGTTCCACTGTTTGTTCCAGTGAACAAAGCCTAAAGGCTTAAAGCTCATGATGTACAGATGAGTACTATGTCTTTACAGCATGTTTCAAGCATAGGCAACCATCCTACATCATGAAACCTATGATTTCTCTGCTTCCCTGTTCTGTATTACCAAGGACTTGATAATGAAAAAAATGCCCCCAGCTCTCATTGTTTATACAATGCTGGCTACACTCATTGCTTCTACACCTGAGTACATAATCCTCCTTGACACTGATCTGCACAGCAGCTGGGACTCAGGGCTGTAAACAGTTTTGTATGTGATTAAGGGCAAGCAGGTGACAGCTACCCTGCAGTGGCCAATATTTTTACTGCCAGAAAACGTTGAGTTGGAATGGGGAACAAAGAGGAACTTTTAAGCAATGAAAAAACAACCTGTCTATGTCTTTCCTGTTACCAGGACTGTTTACCTGCTTTCCACAGACCTTTAAGACATGCATGGGTAGTAGATTAATTCCTCCCCACCTGCATCCCACAGATAAACTAGACTGGAGAGCAAAAGTCTTGATGCAAGATCTTTTACATTTTTGCACAATCAAGAGGCAATCCAGGTTTCAGAAGTGTTTTAACAAATACTGCTAATAAGGCTAATGTATTTCACGAATATTTGATAATTCTTTCAATTTGTGTAGCAGGGGCATACAGCATACATCTGGGTGATAACTTTAGGCTTCAGATAAGAAAATACACTATTTGAATCCCTAAAATTATTTCTACTTATAATAGGTTTGATTTTGGTTTTCTTTCCCGCACGTGGATGAGTCTATGCTACACAAAGCCCATCTTAAACCCATTTTTTCCTGCTTCAGTCACGTTTGGAACCTTGACATTTAATAAAATAATCCTTTAACTGAGATGGAAGTAGTGATCAACGATAATCACATTTTAGAGAAAGCATCTACAATCAAAAGAAAAAGCCCCCAAAGGTTGCACAGTGAGGAACACAGCCAGCTCTAACTCTGTAATATCACCTCTTGTACATATCCTTATCAGTGTTGTCAACTCATGCTTCTATTGCAAGTCTCATTATGTGCTGGGTTCAAGACTTGAACTCTGAAGTCATGTGCAAATATTAGAAATTCTTCAGTTCTTAAAAACTAAATTTCTGATCTTCATAACTGCAAAAAAGATTATTATGACTCAGATGAATCATGGTAACATCATAAAGATTATTATGTTTTTATACCTCGGTTTGTGTTCTTATAACTGGGAGAGTTGACAGGTAAACTTTGTGCTGTGTGCAGTCATACTTTGAGTTTTATGAGTCTGCTCTTTTATATATATATATTTTATCTTGAGTGAACCAAAGAATTGCAGTGATATAGCAGCAATCTTTGACACTTAATGATGGCCCTCCCAGCTTAATGTTACTTCTTCCTTTTCTGTTCTTCTCCTCTTACTCTCTAGAAAGGGCACACAATCAGACTAACAGAATTCATGTTCAGGCAACTACGGGAGACACTTTGTAGACTCAAATGATAAATCTTAGATGCTTCTGATGTTTCTGTCATCTTGCCTCTCTTTGAACTGAGTCCACTGGAACATTATTAATTACAATTAAACAACTATTGTGACTGAGGAAGCCTTTATTAAAAAGCAACAACTATAAGAAACCCTCTTTAACCCCCTCCCCTCCAAAACCCCACCAAAAGCCTCAGACAGCCTAGCAGCTCTTCCCTGTGAGCAGGTCCCAGATGAAAATCAGTTTTTTGTAGATGGGTGGTGAACACAGTGGTCACTGTGTTAAAAACAAATACACAAATTAACTTAAAACCCCAAGCAGCTGAAAGAGGGCCATTTTATGGCAAAATCTCCTTTCATGCTTGCATGAAAATAAGTAAGTGTAGCAAGTAACTGTGATTAACCGTGAACTGCAGCAATCTTAGAGTGAAAGAGGATGAGTAAAGAGAAAAAATTATCACAAAAATCTATGTGCTATATCAGGTCTTTTACCATCAGAGCCTGCTCAAGGTCTGTGGGCAGAAACACAGCTGTGGAAATGAGAGCACAAAGGAGGGCTTGGGGGCCAAGATTACCCTTCCTGTCTGGGGAACAGGAGAGCTGGGCAGTCCTGCTGCTCCTGGGAGTGTATCCCCCTCCTCTGGCAGGTCCAGCAGCTGCCCCACAAACCCAGCCCTGCCTGGGCTGGCAAGAGGGGAAAGAGCTGAGCCAGCCTGGCTTTACAGAGCTCTGGCACAGCCAAAACAGGCAGGGCCAGGCTGCCTCTGCCAAGAGCTGACTGATGGCTTGGTATATACCAAGAATTGGCTGTTTCCCCTGAACTGAGCCACCATGGTCCCTCTTTAAAAACAATTTAAAACAATTTTTCCATATGTCTTTTATGTACAAGAGGTGTATTTCTAGTGTTTAATGTGGTTGTCCTGGAAACACTGCAGACAGGGTGTTGTAATTAACTTCTAAAAGTACTTAATACTTTTGTTGCCAATGACCCATGTAAAGAAACACATCTGAATGAGAAAATCACATCCAAATGGAATTTCAATGCAAATGAGCTGTTGCATTAAGAAAAGTGTGCTAAATAGCTAATTGCCTTAAATAGATGTTTGACTGGAAACAGTGAATAGTGTATTCATTTGACAAGGATGCAAAATTACTGGAATTTCTTTCTATGTATAAAGACATATGAATATTTTATGGTACTTTCATGCACATGACACCATCTGCATGTTGTTCAGCACATCTTACTAGAATAAGGGTGCTAGGTAATGCTGGATTTTGTTTTATGAGACTGAAACACAAGAGAACTTAGCATTTTTATGGGAATTTTAAGTATGATGTCTGACCAGTTGGTTCAAGGTGGAGCTCAAATTCAACTTAATTACAGCAGGAAGCCTGAACAGTTGCCTAAGGAGAAAGGCACACATGCAAACAGTAAGCAATGACCATTTCCAGCCAACATTCAAAAAAAAAAACTCAGGCTCTTCACTCAAATACTGTTATTTCAAGGCCACAAACACAACCTATCATTGGACTCCAGTTCTGCAACACCTTTATGATAGTCTTATACTGATGATAATTCTGCAAGTTGCAGTCTGAACTGAAGCTCTTTCCATGCACTGAAGTACATCCCTCTGGAATGACATGGTCCCATCACTAATGTACCACACACCACTGTGCTCATAATCCAAACTCCCCACATTAATAAAACTAGGGATTGGCATTGCAAACTTACTTTTTGAACTTGTTTATTATCCCACTTTCATTTTTCTTGATGTCATGCACCATCTTTTGAAGCTTCCTGTAAGATATTAAACAAAGCCAGCATTAAATTACCAAGTGGTTGAACAGCCATTAATATAAATTAAGAAAAATATGCTCAATATATCGTCAATAAGTAGTTTAATTGCTAAGCCATTTGTGCATGAAGTTTTCCTTCCTTATTAAGTATTCTAACATTATTTCTGTTATCCTTCTTCTAAATACAATTAAGTATGGTATAAACAATCAATTTAAGAGTAAGTGCATCAGGAAAAACTAAATCCTTACCTAAATTAATAGTTTAGAATATTTAAATGTTAAGATTTTATCTAGAACTGACTTTACAACTGCAAAGCTTTAATGGCGATGCCCTCTGATTTCTGACCATAGATGGAACACTTAAATATAATGAGAATAATGGACAAATAATTCACAAGCACATCTTTAACTCCTGCTGAAAACTCAAACTATTAATTTAAGCAAAATGATACAGTATTACCTGTTAATATAAAGAAATTAATTACTTATAATTGTGAGAAACAGGTGTACAGCAAAATGCTCCAAAATTTCCAACAACAATGTACTACACCTATAAGAGTAGCTTGGATTATTATCTAAACTAACCAGATACATTAAATCTGAGGTGAAAAGCTCAGAAGAACTTCTGCTTTTCTGTTGTATTTGTTGAGGGTTTATTCTTAACAGATTCAACTTCTGGTTCTGCTTGAAACATCAGAAATAGCCATCATCTGCAGTTTGCTGTTTCTGTGTTGTGCCCCAGCTGGCACCTGGCAGTGTCTATAAATGAAAAGTAATGAGGAATGAAAAGAATGAGAGGAGATCTAAATGGTTTAGTTCTAGTTTGGGGAGAATGGTTGTAAGTGTTTCTTTCAAAAAGGCTTGCCAGACTTCAATCAGGGATGGATATCAGCACCAGTTACATTTCTTTTGTTGTTTGTCAGAGATAGGACTCACCAACAAAAATATAACTGTAGATTTTTATCTGAATATTGCTTATTGCTCATCACTGACACTAATATTTTTACATTACCAAAATTATTACTTTATTTTGAAAAAAGGTGGGCTTTTTCACATTACTGGTTTTATTCTATATTGTCATTTATTTGCTAAAAAATATTCACACACACATGCAAATAAGATCCAGCACAAAACTGGTAAGTACAAGTATCTGAATTAGTTGGCTTTTCACTTATTTAGGTGATCATATTTAGGTGAATTGATTGGAGCATCATGGATATTCCATGAGTCTTGAATAGGGCTATAGTTTAAAATATAATTTTATTACATATTTCTATTTAAAAATGATGCATTAAAATTAGGAAATCACATGCACTAGTGCTATTATGATATTTTTTCCATGAAGATGGACTGATATGAAAACATTCCCATTTTTTGCATAGTGAAATCTCTTAAAAATCTGTTTCTTATTCCTGATTCTTTTTCTGGAGGCATTTAGATTTCTAATTACAACCTTGATAAATTAGAGTGTACCTAATATGCATTAGTGTGAAATTTTTCAGTGTTTAAAGCTACGTAGCTCTTATAGGAGATGTTAAAATACTTGTTTGTTGCCTCTGGAGAATTTAACTTGTCTGAAGCCTGTGAAGTAAGCAGGTAAGTGCACTAAGTGGGAAGTGTAGGAAGTCATCAAGCACAGCTGATCTCCAGTTCAAGTGGAATCCCCTTTGACCCACAGAGTTGAATGAGCTGCAAAAACCAGTCTGTCCAGTTAGCTGGAGGCTGAAATTTCTTGACGTGCCAGGCCATATAAAAGGCAACAACTGGAAAGTTTTAGAGTTGTCTGTCTGATCTGTGATCTTAGAGAGACAGAAGAAAAGCTGAGAGGCAGATAGAAAACACTATGACAAGAGGATTCTCCAAATCTTAAGGCACTCAGTCCCAACGGCCATTCCAGAGCGATGAGGAAAGTGAAGCACAGAAGGGCATTTATACACCTGAAGTTTTGACTGAATCTACATATCTGCTTAGCACTGAAATACTTGTTGAATGGCTCTCAAATACTGGATTATACTCCACTTAAAGGGGTTTGTTGTGAGAGGACCTTTCCAGAGCAGCAGCCCTGAGAGTACATCCCTCTGGAATGACATGGAAATGAGGGCTCTCATGGCCCAGTGTAGGCAGCCCTTGTGTCAGGTACATAACTACAATCTCTTTCCTCACATCATGTCTGAGTCAGGACCTCGTTACCAACTAATGTTTGTTCTCCAGTGTTCTTTTGGGATGAGCAGATACTAGAAACACTCAAGGACCTCCATCAGCCAGTACTGTAAATAAAAATAATGAGTAATGCTTGTCTTACTTTGCATTGCATATAATTAAAGATAATCAAGAGGTAAAACTTAAAGTTGCTTCTTTAACTGCAAGCTCCAACTCTTCATTAAATCCGCTTGGGATCTTTTTATGCAAAATTAAGTTTACAGATAAAGGTGCAGTCTGTGTTACTGCTAATTTTTGAAACCACATTGCAGCAAGAGATATTTTGAGATTCATTTTAATTGTAACTTGTATAGACTGGATGGGACCCTTTGATCAGGATCTCATGGCACACAACAGATTCTCAAAGTTCTACAGATAGTAACTTTGGAAGTCTTGGCTGTAGGTGCTTCTAAAAAGTTTTAGGTTTCTTACAAATACATTAGAAATTCTACAAGTTGGAAGGAATAAACAGAAAGACAGAAACCTAAACCAAAACACTTTTTAGCCCTGTGTTGCTATTTTTGTAGCTAAAACTCCAGTAATTCAGAATTATCAGATCTATTGCCAAATGGGTCACTAGCTGTGATACACACATGAAGGAAGGTGGAAAGTTTTACCATGGTAAATACCATACATCCTGAAAGATGGATTTGCTGTGTAACAAAATACCTTGCTGCACTCAAGGACTGGCAAAGCTGCCTGGAGATAAAACAAAATGAAATAAACCCACCCTCTCTTTGATCTGGTCACAGCTCAGCTTAGGAGGAATATATGATGAAGTGAGGATGATGAGTAGACCTGGCCTGTGACACATCCCCACCTTCAAGCATCACCTGGAAGCCTTTGGCTCTTTCGCATACACACTATCCTATAAAAGCTTTACAAACGTAAATAGTTTTTAAATAGAAAAATGAAAAATAAAGTGTGTAACAAGTTTAACTCAGATATGAGATGAGGTACAGAGCCTCTAGACTTGAGAAGGAGAAGTCTGTCTTAATTTCAGACAGATTTTTGTGTAATATGGAGTTCTCCTACGATTTAGACTAGTTTTTGTGAAATTGTATTTATGGGTATTATAAATCTGTGAAGACATTTACCAATATGTATTCTGTAGATTAGTTTATTAAGGCTCAGAGCAGTCAGCATGAGTGGCTCCCCAGTGGTCATGACCTGTCCCTGCTCCTGGAAACAGGGAGGGATCTCCCGTGGGCATCCGTTCACCCACTTGTGCACAGGGAACCCAGTACGTGCCCTTCAGTGCAGCTGTCAGTGTTTATCTGTGCTGTGTCACCTGGGCAGCGACAGCCCAGGGCAAGAGTATTTTCCAGGGTCTCTGGAGTGGGCAGAGGGACACAATTGCTTCGGGGTGTCTGGCTGTGAGCACTTGTAGCTAATGTTTTTGGAAACAGGGCTGACTGCAGCATCAGCAAGGAGTGGCAGCAAAACAAAAACTAATTTTAAATTATTTACAGGAAATTTTCTATATCAGAAAATTTCTATATCACAAGCATACCTATTTCTGTTTATCTGGGGGATGAAAATTGTACCTTCTTACATTTCTGGTCTTTACAGGACTGTCTGAATTACCTGTTTTGCCTCTTGAAAAATCCCCATCAGTAGTCACAAACCAGTTTCTTTAGTTAAAGAAGAGCAGAATTTTGAACATGAGATATTGCCAGGTTTGCTAGGGTAGCTTTACAAGAAATATTGACACATTCAACATTAAGGGACCTGCACCTTCCTTCTCCTCCTCTTCACATCACTTAGGTCTTTACCTTGAAATGGTTTTAAAATAGTAAAAATAATTTTAAAAATAAACACACTGTAAATTAGATATTTTGAATGCCAATCAAAGTTCTTATGCCTTTTTGGGTACATCTGTTTCTCACTGACAGGACACCCTGTAGTTCTGTGCCTAGAAAGTCACATTTTCTGAAGATTACTGTGACCATTCACTTAAAGTAAGACTGTGGGCAGGTGTAGCACTCAATTTTGGCTTAAAAAAAGCAGATCACATTAAAACAAAAAATTGTTGTTTTTCAGAGTTTTTGTTTGTTTGTTTGGGTTTTCAGGGAAATACTTGGCATTAGAAACCTAGAATGGGATTTAGTAAATTCAAATTTAGACTTAAAACAAAAAAATCTCCAAAAATACCCACTTGCCTCAGCTATAAAGTTTTACAGGAAAGAACCACAAACAGAAAGCAAGGAAGAGTGTAACAAAATTTGGAGAATAAAAGCCAAGTTATTAGAAAATAAAAGCCAAAACTTAAAGAGCAGAAACTAAAAATTATTACAGCTACCTCTGTTATTTAGAAACCCCCCCACATTAAAATATGAAATTAAAGAAAGAACAGTATGCCCAGAGCCCTCCTTTATGGCTTCTCACAGTACAATTATTCCACCACCTTCTCCCCAGCTGGTCTTTGTTTTGTGTTTCTGTTCTCCTTCAGTTTTATAAACAGTTATGCAGGTGACCAAATTAAGAAAGAAAGTTGTTTCTGGACAAAGGGGAAGAGTCCTTCCTTTTCGGGGGAGAACCTGCTCACTCAGAAGGAGATTTGTAAAAGGACCACTTGAGATTTTGAAAAGCATGAAGCTCTTAAGTTGAAATATCTTCTCAAATTGAACTGACGAACTAGAACCTTTCCTATGGCAGGCTTCTATGAAAGCAATGCTCCTGCCATGGCCTTTGTGGAAGAACATGGATTTTGGTGAACTGGGTGTCTTCCTTAGAAGTATTTTCATATAACTTGTCAGTTTGTGCCTCAAAGACAATGGGTGGGGGAAGAGGAAGTTTGATATGGAGGTGGTGACTTGTGGCACCAAACATCCATTCAAGGCACTGAGCCTTTGATCTTTATCTGTAAAGCTGTCTCAAAGCTGTGAAGAAAAGTTCAAAGAGGTTTGCTTATCAGGAGAAGTCAATTACAGCTACCTATCTAGAGGAAAAAAGAATAAGGAATTGTTTTCACTCATCTTTGGGAGATTCACAAAGGGGAATGACAATAGTTTATATTCATTTTGACAAGAGTGTTGATTTTTCAAAGTCTTAGAAACATCTTAATTCTGCTCACTTTTGAATCATCCATTATTTTGCCTAAAGACAAACCCCATAGAGCAGGTGTGTGTTTACATATACACACAGAAGCATAGAAAGGCTAAATATTGATTATATTTTTCATCTTTCATTTGTCCTTTACATAATCTTTACAAAAAAGCCGTCAGTCCTCCTTGTACCGGTAAGTATTAATATTCACTGAGTAAATAAAAAATGTAGCATGTAAGGGGATAACACATCCTTGACAGAAATCATGCCTAGCATGAAAGTAGAGTGTAAATACTTTGGGGTCATTGGGAGTCCTGCATATTAAAAGAACCCATTCTAGGTTTACAATGCTAAGCATGTGAATTTGCCTGGAATCAAACAAATCAAAAACTCAAAGATTTGGACACCTTTTCCCTCTTATGCAGATTGCTCTCCCCTTTATCCCAACTAAATAACACTGACAGTGTAAGGAATACAGAAAATAATTAGTATTATGATATGTAAGTGAATATTATATGCCACTTCTTGACATAAAAAGGTAAAGAACGTTTTTTGTTCTGTAACTGACCTGCTCTGTTTTGAGGTGCTTTTTTGGTTTACTGATCTCTTTTTTGCACCAGCTGTCTGGATATAAGTTAATGCATTATAAAACAAACAAAAAAAACCCACACAAAGAAGCCACATTTTAAGACTTATTCCACTTTTCTGGAAGTTTTCCAAGTAGCAGAAGGAAGCTCAACACATCATGCTACTCTAAAGTACAGTTCCAGTTAAAACTAAGTGAATACTGTAGTACCCTACAGCCTACAGGTCACTAAAGGAGAACAAGGGCAGAAATTTAAAAGAATTAAGTGGCTTTTATATTTCAACAAGAAGAGAAAGCAGAAAGGCATTGTAGAGAAATGAATAAAGACAGGATCTGGTATGGACCCAGAATGTCATCACTGCCAAACACTGCTGTACTTGGGTTGAAAGTGTTGCTCAAGCTACAGAAGCATTGTACCCATCATAGATGTGGGGTGGCACTGACAGGGAGGCTACTCATGGACAGTTTTGTTTATTTTGTTCTGAAGCCAATCAAATTTTGTTAAAACTCTGGAGAAATTCCCTAGCTGGTCCCTATGTCAGTGTAATGGAGCCCACATGGGCTGCCATTGAAAGGGGAAATTCCACTCTTCTCTGCCCTGGTGCTTCCCCAGCTCTGATGAATCATGGGACTTCCAGCTGGGACACTTAACTTCTTTTTTCTTTTGCCAATTTAGATATCAGCAGGATCAGATCCAGCTCTGTCATGTGGTCACTGGAACCCAAGTGCCAGTGAGAGGCAGAGAGGGGCAGGATGAGCAGGGCATGGGAGGGTGGAAGAAAGGGACCTGCTCTTTTGGCAGCAGCTCAGACTTATGCCAAATTCAACTGGCTACATAGCTACAGCTTCAGTAGCACTTTGTTGCCTCTGTGATTCTTACAGAGATGCCTACAGCATCCCTATTTTAAGATAGGAAGGAAACATTCAGCCACATGGTACAGCCTCTTGTATTAATAGCTTACTTCACCCAGTTTCCCCTTGAATTAAGCTTGAAAAACATATACTCGTGTTTTTTATATTATTGCCTCAGGATACATTATTTCAATTCTTTCTAAAGTATTTACTGTGTAGTAATTTATGTTGAGGTCATAAACTTGTAGCATTGCACATCTGGCTTTGCTTATGTCTGGAAAATAAACTTGTTCAAAATGTATATATGAACCAATTAGGATAAAGATGCTAACAGATTTTTCAAGCTTCTGTTACTCCTCACTAATTTATGGCACACACCAAACATATTTACGTTACATCTTCTTACAGTTTACCAAAAATCTAAGATGATGCCCTAGAGCCAAATGGGAAAATACTATCCCTTTTAGCCACTGTTTTTCATCAGTTTTTCAATTCTCTTGTCTGTTGAGCATATAAACAATATGGTTTTCCAGCGGGGCTTTTTTTGCAATGATTTATGATTGTCATATTTGCCTTCCAAAAGCAAAACATCTATCACGTTTTAATGTCCTGCACAGTACATAGGTTTTGAATGACTCTGGAAAACACAAAACTGCTTTGTTCTGGAATCAATGTATCACTGAGTACCTGCAATATCATATTATGATTTAATATCTAGCACTCTACACAGCTGTATGGGGTATATTTATAAACTAATGGTAAAAAATAGTTTTGCCACATTTGCTGGAATGTTGGCCATGAAAATTAATTTATTTGGTTATTTGCTTGGCTCTTGATAACTTTTTATTTTACCAAAAACCCCTCAAAAAACCTAAACCATTAGATCAAATCAAATTACTCACTTTTGCTGAATAACCGACAGTTGCAGGACAAGAACAGAGTCATTTGTGATTGCTGTGGTTGACAAATGCTTCTACTCTGGACAGCTATTTTGGCAGAACTACAGTGTCACTACAAGGCCTTTTTTTATTTGACTTAATAATTTTATATGACTTAATAATTTTGCCAGCACAGGTAGAATAAAGCTATAGGTACCATATAAGCATAGCTGATCTTGTGAACAGATTACACCCTCACACTGCTGTCTACCTGCAGAGATTAAAGCACGGCATCTCTTGATCGTTTCAATATTATTATATTGCATCCTTTTGTCCATATTGCCATACTTTTGTTTAAAACACACATAGATCACAGTCACACTTAAACTTTTCCATAAACAGCATTATAGGCGAGAAATTCCATGTGAGAATAAATTCTGTGTGGTGGTGCAGTTCGGGTTTTGTTCCTCCCTTCACTTTGCGGGTGGGTGATTTTTTTTATTTTTGTTTTTATTTTAATTTAATTTTATTTTTTGGTCTTGTGTTGTAAAACTTAATATGTTTCAGGTTTGGTTGTTTTGATTGGTTGGTTTTTTTAACCTGGGGATCGGTCCAGGTAGGATGACATAGCTGGAAAGAAGAAAAGAAGATTTAAAGGGATTGGTAGAACGAACTGGTTGTGCAGAGAGAAGGGAATAAAGAAGGACAAATATAGATGGGATGGAGGCTATGCTGTGCTGAAGCGAGGTCAGAGGGAGAAGCAAGAGGATTTGACTGGAGAAGTCACAGTGAGCGAAAGAATGGATTTTTGCAGTGGTATTTGGAGAAATTTGCATTTCCTATCTCATTTCATTCCAAAGTCCAGAGATGAGAGAGAGATTAATGAACTATTTCAGCTGACAGAAAACTAGAGGAAATAGAGACTATAAAACTTTATCTTTTAATCAAAATCCTGTGCTTTGTATGGCAAACAGAAAAAACTTTTGTTTGTGCTCATCAGCACAGCAAATGTAGCCAGTGACCTCCTTTTCCCTGTTCCTGTGAAACAACTTTGAATACTGCAGATCACTGAACTGTGATTTCATGTGATGTTACATTCAGCCTACATTTTGGTGGGCTAAAACAGGGGTGTGCCACAAAAGCTGCTGTCACCACAGAGTGATACTGTGCAGTGGAAAGTGGTCAGGAGACACTGGAAGCTGAGACAGGAGGTGGCTGTAGGTGGCAGTGGGTGGTGAAGACCAGAAGACCTTCACAGTTATGGTCTTAGGGCAGATTAGACTTGCTAGAAAGAGAACACCAGAGCAGGTAGAAGAGCAGAAGTGAGGCTGAGAGAACTGGGATTGTTCAGCTTGGAAAAGGCAAAGCTTTGGGGTGATCTTACTGCAGCCTTTCAGTAACTGAAATGGGTCTACAGGAAAGCTGGAGAGGAGCTGATCACAAGGGTATGTAGTAACAGGACAAGGGGGAATGGCATCAAACTGAAAGCAGTTTGGATATTAGGAAGAAATTCTTCACTGTGAAGAGTGAAGGCACTGGAACAGCTCCAGTGGTGAGGCACTGGAACAAATTGTCTTCAGAACTTGTGGCTGTCCCATCCCTGGAATTGCTCAAGGCCAGGCTGGATGGGGCTTTGAGCAACCTGATCTAGTGGAAGTTTTCTCTGCCCGTGGCAGAGGGATGAGAACAGGATAGTCCCTTTCACCCAAACCACTGAATGATTTTATCATTTGCAGAGCCTTTCCTCTGGACTCTATGTAACTAATAAGAGGTTGAGATATTGAAGTTGGATGTGGGCTTTGATGCCTAATTCTGTCATGGGGAACATTCTCTAGGTTAGTTTGAAATTCCAGTTTGTTTCTTGCTTGAGTTTATTTTTGTTCTTTTGCCCTGTTCAAGTTCATTGAGGCAATAAACTAAGTTAAAATTTGCCTTGAAGAAACAGATTAAGTTTCTAAGTCTGTTTGCTACCACTAAGAGGAATTAGTAGAACTACTATAAAAAAATATTTTCTTACAGCACAAAACAAATATTGAGATATTCCCCAAACATTGTCTCCAAAAGTAAATGCTCCCTATGGTAAAGCATCTTATACATAGGAGGTGCCAGTTTACAGCTAAATATCATATCAATCCCAAATGAATTAATTTTGTACTATACACTTTCAAGAAGGCATATTGTCAGAAGACCCTGTTAAATAAAAAGGCCTAGTAGTTACAGCCAAGCTACCAGTAGAAAATTACTGAAGACCATGAATACCTCCAAGTTTGATAGACAACAGACATCCAGGCCTCTTGATTTTCACAGAATTAGGACTTTAACCCTTCTGTTTAACATGGGGGACTAATACAAAATCCTGCAAAAAACCCAGACACACTTGTTCAGCCTGAAAAAAGTAAATTGCCAGTTTATTTCCACTTCCTTTTAAGAGGGCATTATGCTTGGAGATAGAGATTTTAAACATTTTTTTTTTTCTGGGGTCAGAGACTGACTGCTGCAAATTAATGAAGTCATATGAAATTAACATGAAACTGTACTCTTGGAAAAGGCTGTTTGCAATCTGGAACTTGCTGGCTGCATGACCTCAGGCAAGTGAAAGCATGTGGCACACTTTGGTTTGTGCTATGGTTTGCCCATCACCACAGTGGTGATGATGCCTTCAAAAGGACTTTGTGCTTCACAGCAAAGCCAGCTACAGGCATAGGGCCACCATGAAGGTTTGTGGTCATAATGAAAAAATGCAGCAAGTCTGAAGAGATGCTGTGACACAGTCACATATATAGAAATTATTTATATACCAGGAATCATAGGCTTATAGACTAGGGAAGTTAAACCACAAAAGAGTCTGCAAGGCTAGGGCAGTCTTTTGTTTTGAGCTGTTAACTTCCCCTTACCCACGCAGCCCACTGTCCCTGATCATGAGTGCATCTATTTCTGTATGTTTGCAGTGTAAATTTTTTCCCCTGAAGTTCAGTCTGAAATCCAGGCACACTAGAGCTTGCCATGACATCATGGCTATTGCTCACGTATTCACTCCACTCTTTGGGAAACAATTCAAAGTAGCAAATTACTTGTATGCACCACAGATTAGTTTCTCTCACAGTAGATAACCAAGCCTTTGAATTAATTTTTCCTGACTATAAGGAAGCAGTTAGAACACAGAATGTACTCTGAGGGAATACTTGTATAATACTGTGCATGACTTATAAGAAATACTATATAGAAATTACTACCAGAATTCCATGAAGTTCCAGCATTACTGTCCAACTATTACTGGAGTTAATTGAGTGGCTTAGCTGCAAACAATGTACATACATTGTTAGGCAGACAGGCACATAAGAACACATATAGTTCTAATTGTTGCAATAAACTTAACAAATGGAACATGTTAAGAATTCAGATCTGATGTAAGATTTGCTAATGCAACAAAAAGCTAGGTCTGGTAGGCTCAACTATACCCATGGAAAATAGTTAAGCAAAACCACATAATATCTAGGTTTTCAGATCTACACTTAAAAAAAAAAATCAAAAGATCCTCTCTCAGACACTGACTCAACAGTAGTGCTTTTTAAACTTTTGCTGCTACAGAGCAGAAATTTTAAGAAAGCTGTCTTTAAAAATGCAAACTATAATCACATAAATTGAAACTATGTTTGAGAGGAACATTTCTTGGCATTGAATCATAGCGTATGAAGAAAAGTATGTTTTTGACATAACCATGTAACATTCAGTACAAACTCTGAACCATCTATGTGTGTTCTATGCAGACAGATGTGGTATTAGGAAGTCAACTGCACTGTCAACAGCTCACAGAGCACGAGGGGGTATCCAGGGGTTTCAGAGGAGGAGGAAGAGGCTCCCATCACGTTGTGCTGATCTCTTCCTGTATTTGCACATCTCTCAAACTTATCCTATGGATATCTGCTCATCAAAAGTTCTGCCTTAAACCATGAGGTTTTAAAATTCTGATACCACAGTAAGATTTTGTAGCCCATCTCCAAGTTTCTAAGGGGTATTTCAACATGCTCGAGTTGAAGCAAGCGTGTCCACTAGGTGTGGTGAGAACATTCACACACCTGAGAAACTCCTCCTCCTCCATTCCCCGCACAGACAGGCTGAATTGGCCATGAGGAGAGAGAAAAAGTAACTTGTAACACTTTGGGTTAATACAGGAAAGCAGAGCTACCTCTTTCTCTTCCCTATTTTACAACAATATTAAAACCTCAGATGAGATGGAGAGTGTCATCTACATGAAGACGGTGTGGTGCTGCCTTTCAGGTTTTAGGGCTTTTGAATCAGTTCACCAAAAAGTTGTGGGCTGTTATAACCCTCACATATAGACCCACTTTAGATATTTGAAGGTAATCCTGCTTTAATTGTTTGCTAAAGTGCAGAAGATGAATCCCAACTACTATTTTATGACAGCAAGAGGGTGTGTACTTTATTTTTTTATGTACCAGAAATGGATGGAATCAGGCCGTCCAACTTGTTATTTAAAGATAGCTAATTTAGACCAACACTGAGCTCTGACACCACTTAAAACAGTTTAGACTGCTTAAGGTGGTAAATTGCAGAAAATGAGGAAATTCCCTGTGTTCTTCCCCCTGTCCACTGAGCCTTCCATGGAGTTTTTGCCTGGGCTTGGGATGCAGCCTGCTTGGCTTTCATTGGATGTGCCTGGTTGGGGAGTGTAAGTGTCACTGCAGCTCTGTGAGTACACACCCCCCACAACAATATTTCAACAGTATGGAAAGAGTAGATATCAACAAACTGCATTCCATCAAAATTAGCTTTACAAGGGATTATTCCAGTTTGCATGAGAGTTTCTGGGGAGAGGGAGAGAGACTTGAGAAGGGTTTATAAGTTAGTATTGAGTGCTTAAGGATGACTTATTTTAGGAAAAAATATATTTCAGTATTTCATTCCTATTTTTTCAGAGGAGGAAAAGGATTCAGCGTTACTTTAATCTGAAACAGAACTTCTTTTAACTATTCGGAAACACAAAAAAGTCATGATGAAAGAGCCTGGAGGTGCCAACTGTACCAGCACACGAACCGAGACACACTAAAAATACCACAGTAATGGCCAGCTTCTGCTTTTTTCCTCTCAAACCCTGTACTTAACATTGTTCTCCTTCACTCGGGAACATTTCCTGTTTTCCAGCTCCCTCTATCCCCCCAGTTCTTTCGAAGATTAGGAAACATCACAGAACTGGCAAAAGCCATCTTCCTAAGACATTAAAGCATTAAGCAATTAATTTCTATCTAATCTGCATAAGACTCACACATCACAATGAGTCACGATTTCCTTACAGCTCCGAAAAGAGACACTGAAAACACTTCTCTTTGCGCTGCAGGTGAAGCCGACAGACATTTTGCTTTGAAATCTCTGTTACCCACTCTGGACCTGTGTTTACCTCCCGCCACTTCCCTGCACCGCCCTGACCTGGGGTAAAAAAAATGGGTAAAAACTGGGTAAAGCTCCATTTTGCTCTAAAAACTCCTGCCAACTTCCTCGTCCCGCGGCGCCTCCCGTTCCCCCCGCTGCTGGTCCCTTCCCGCAGGACAGAGCGGGCCCTACCTGAGCTTCTCCCCGGCCGGCACCGCCAGCCTGTTGAGCCTGTCCATGCCCTGAGCGCTGCCCGGGCTGTCCCCCCGCCGCTCCGCTCCGGCCGCGCTGCCCCAGCCTCTCCCTCCCCGTCCCGGGGCACCGGCGGAGGAGGGACCGGGGCTGGCCCCGCCCGGGCCGGGCACAGGTGGCCGCGCAGGGGCCGAGGAGGAGCCTCGGGAGCGGGGCTGGCCCGCCCTGCCGTGCCGGGGTCAGGACTCGCTCCCTGTCACTGCCCAGCCCAGGGGGCTTGGCCGGCTGCGGGAGAGGTGCAGGTGGCCTGATTCCCCTCCTCGCTCCTCCCCATTCCCGGTGAATTTGTGCCATTGATTTATTAAAAAACTATGGATATTGATCTAATACTAATATCTAACTATGACGGACAAAGACTCTCTAACAGTTTAAAGTTAAAAAGTGTATGTTTATTACGACGCCGGGCAGCGTGCGGGATCGCTCCCAAATACACACCACAATTTACAGATCATCACAGGGTCTTTTATCTACAGGAGTATTGAATACACAAACTACAAATGCACATTCATAACCCTGGTACATCCCATTCCCCGCTTCGTATGGTAATTAGCCCAAAAAGCCATCAAGCATGCGTAGTTTGTTCTTTGAAATGGGTCGGTGGTCTTTTTTATAGGGTGGGGTCCTAAAATGATGAAGTAAGATGGGTCTTCCTCCCTTGAGTTTTTAACCTTTAGTGTTAGTGACAGCTGAATCCTGTTTTTTTCCAGGACTGTTTGATTTATGATTGTATTGTATTTATGAGGTCTATTGATTATTCAGGATGCAAAAGCCCAGTTTGACAGCTTTCATGATTTATCAGTTTCTTCTAAGATTTATCAGTTCCTTCAGTCTGGCTTCTGTTAGCAAAAGGGAAGTCCTAGCTACATTATCTTAGCCCTATCTATTTTGACTACAGTCTTTAATTCGTTTAAATCAATGCCTCACCATGGTGCCTGGGAACTTTTCCGAGGTTCCCCATTAAAATCCCCATCATTGTATCCCCATTATTTGGAATGTAACTGTAAAAAAAAAAAAAAAAAAAAAAAAAAAAAAAAAAAAAAAAAAAAAAATCTTACCTTAGTTTTAAACTAAGGCAGGAGAAAACCCTGATCCTTCCAGAGATACAGCAAAGCTGTTCCCACCCAAGATGCAAGCAGCTCGCTGTGTTTTATGGCTCTGATATCTCTGAACCTGGGACTTTTTGCTCAGTCTTAAGCTCAGCCATATTTTCCTCTATAAAGATGAACTTTGGAGGCAGCCAGTTGCTTCTGAGAGGCAATGCAGGCAAGTTGTTCACATCCTGAAGGGCTGATTCATTTGAATTCTGCACCTTTGGAGGATGACTCTTGTATCTTTGGCCTCTCTGCAGCTTAGTTTAGAACCTAAGGCTGTTCTAGGGAAGGAACCTAGTGTTGTTTTTTTTTTTTTAAAGTGTATATATCTGCATCATACTACTATGTTTTGATAAGTACAATATGTTTTGGGGACACACAAAGGTATTTCTTGGTGTGATTCTCATTGCACTTGGCTAGGTTCTCACATGGAACTCTTCTCCCCAGACTATACTGACTAAGGTTTTATTTCTTGTGAAACTGAAGGAGCAAAACTGACTTTCCTGGCTAGTGCAGGTGGCTCTGGGGAAACAGCCTGCCATGAGATTTTTGTCTTTGATTGCAGTATCATTGTGATCTTGGCAGGCTGGTGTTTCTCATCTGTGAGCTTTCAGCACAGGAATCATTTGATGTTTGAATACCACATTTTCTAGGCTGGGCTGATAGGTTACAAATTGCTTTTTTTGGAGTATCTTATAAAGTTTGTGGGCTTTAAGGAATAATACAATGTTGAATGTCATGTAATACACAACACTGGAATTCCAAATTGCATTGTATCTGGTTGTGGACCAGTCAACTTTGCACTTTTATTTAATTTTTGAAAATTAAATTATTTTTGAATTAGTTGAAATTCACACTGGAAATGTGAAGAAGTAGAACAATAAATCACAACAATAAATTGCTGTGTCACTTTCCCTTTTGCATACGTTATTTTTCCACTTATCTGAACACATACCAGAAAGAGATTTGCTCAGTACGCTCAGTAGGTTTTCCTTTGGGTTCTTTGGGACCTGTCATCTGCAATACTGTGCTGGTTTCACCTTGTTTCTTCCTGACTCAACCAAAACTGCGGGTTTAAAGCTCGGCAGTGCCCGGTGCAGAGGTTTTCTGGCCTGTCCTTGCAGCGCTGTCCCTGCCCTGGCCCCGGGAAGGGGACGATGTGTCACCCAGGGCAGTCCCCGGGTCTCGTGAGCTCAGGGCTCGGTGACAACTTGACTCACACAGGATTTCTCATCCCCGTCACCAGCCAGCCCCGATGTTTGTGTTGCTGTGCAGTGACATGGACTGGGGAAAGGAGTCTGCTACAAACAATCCAGCAAAAAGTCACAAAAAGAGGGGTTTTTAACTGCACCAGTTCTTTGGTTTGGTCCGGGGCACAGATGTTTATGAGCGTGCAGCACTGGGTGAGCGGAATAGGGCGTGTGACCTCTTGGGCTGGTACCGCTGCCGAGAAGTTACTCCTAAAAATGTCTTCATTACACAAGACTTGTTCATGAGATTTTGTGGCACCTGCTTAGCTCTTTCTGGTCTGTGTCCAACTCACCCTATCTGGCCATCTGCCCCAGTGCTGAAAAGGCTGGGTGCAACAATGTAGGAAAACCACTAGAAAAAAAAATAAAGAAGGGCACAGCCAAGCCCCTCCAAACAGACCTAGGCCTCTCCTTTTTGCTCAGCAGGTGTTTGCAGGGTCTGAACTCCTGGCCTATGCTGGGACTGGTCCTGTCTGTGGTCAAGTGCACTTTACAGCTCATATGGACAGGGACACACCACAGTGTCCAGCTGGAGGGTGGCCCTGCAGACCTGCACCAGAGACAGGGCAAGGAGCAGGAGTTTCTCCATCCCTCCTGCTTTACTTATCACCCCAAAATGGTGTCTCTGGGCCCCAGGCTGGAGGTGGAGGCTGACCCCCACTGCAGGAAACACCCTGCCTTCCTTTTCAGGAGCCCTGGGAGGGCCTGGAGGTGGTGGTAGGTTTGAGCCACGCAGCAAACATAATGTCATGCTATTTCTGTAGTTGTAACCCCAGCAACTCTCCCTGTTTGACATAATATGCTCACTTGGAACATTTGGCCAAAGAGGAAGTGGGATTTTTTTACCATGGGGGTGGCATCTTGACCTTAGTGATGGTTTCCTCCCCAGCCACAAGGGCTGATATAGGTAGATGGAAATTTGTTTTGAGGGATGCCTGTGTCACCTCCCTGCTCCCTGGCCATATCTGGGGCCAGTGGGGATTGTGCTGCTGCCTGCTGAGACATGGCCTGGAAGCCTGGGTCAACCTGCTCAGCTGGGGGACAGGGTGTGGGGCATAATGGTGTCCCAGAAAAATGTGCCTTGAAGTCTTGGATGAGGCATTTTGCAGAGGTGTTCCCACAATACTTGTTCTCTGGAACAACATCATTGAAGCCTTTTACCTAAATTGTATTTTCTTATCTAACATTTTAGGAACCTGCATCCACACAGACTGCCACTTTTGTGATCATGTAGATAGGCACTAACTTTATTTTCCTTTTTATGGCTGCAAAGGATAGGGGATGAATTCCTGGCACAATTACCTAGCACAGGTATGCAGGGTTTGCCAGTAAAGCCCCTTGGCAGGATGGCTTACAGTGTGAGTTCCTGATCTGGGTTGATGCCTGAAGCCACATCCTGACTGCAGGTGGGGTGAGGCTCAGTGGTGCTGCAGCATCTACCCTTAGCCCCCTCTGCATGGCAGGAAACCCTAGGAACATGTCCCAGGCAGGAGCTCTGGCACACAGGAGAGATGGGCAATCAAGCTGCAGGAAAAGTCCAAGCCAGGGTACAGGTACAATCTTGGCTCTCAGTTGCCATTTCTGAACCTCTAGGGTTTCACACAATTGAAATAAAAGCAGATAATTTTAAATTCTATCATGTAGTGTAAACATTTAGCAATGAGAAGCTGAATAAAAAGAACTGCAAGTAGATAAAAACAATTTACAGTAATTATCTTTAATGTTTATTTTTGATGCTTTGAGGAGACAGTGCTGCATCAAAAGATCTTAATCTATGCATGACTATTCAAGAGGAAGCTACTTTTTACCGTTACCATTAATGCTCATTGATACAGTCTAGTGCCTTCAATGTATATAAAACTGCCAAGAAACCTGATTTGAAGTAAGCAATCAGTTTGATTACCAGGCTTCATTTTTATTCATGACGTGACCATATAAGACTTTTTTCTCTCAGTCATGTTAGGAAACTGATTTCTTAACCCCTTCTCTATTTACAGTTTTCTCTCCAAGATTATTAGAGGTGATTGGGCCAAATTTTTTTCTTAGAAGTACTCAGGAGTGAAGGATGCAATTGTTCTTTATAGGGGAGAATTAATGGAGAGAATTTAATGTACAACCTTCTCTTGCTAAGTGGGTTGTTTGATTTTGACTTCCCTGCTTTTGGGGCATGTGGAGAATCATAGGATATTGCACAATTTGCTCTTTAAAAGACAGCTTTGTGAGCTTTTCCTTTAGGAAATCCTGGCAACAGAGCAGCACTTTAAGTTCTCCTGAGCAATACATTAAATGATTGATAATTCACTTCAAAATATCTGTCTGATTTTACTGTCTTGAGGTCGTAGTATTTCACCTAGCTCAGAGGTACTTCTCCCTGCCCATACCTACAGGCTGTCTTTAATCTTGGATTGATAATTGCTTCAAAGACAGTAGGTATTCTAACATGAAGGACTCTACTTAAAAGACACATCTACTGCTTGAGCTCTGAGCTACTGGATTAGCACTAAGGAGAGAGCTAGAAGCTCTCTACAGCCATAGAAGCACTGTAATGTGTAACTGGTCAGTAACAGGAATTTGGCTTGATCAGTCTGTGTTCACATGAAAGTTAGGAAATGATTGCCACAGTTCTCTTTTTTATGGCTGTGGAGTGAAAATAACCCAAACTGGTACCATCTACATCTGCATTGGAGGACAGCCCAAGTACAAACCATGTGAATCTGAATTGGAACCTGTAGTCGTGTTGCAAGCTCCATTTTTTTCCCTGACAGGATGTGCTGTTTGATAATATTTTGTATGTATTTGATTTCTTCTGCTTTCAGAATATCCGTAGGAAGATGTGCCAGCAATGGGCTGTGGTGGTGAAGAGCAGAGGGGAAACAGAAAATTAGCAGTAGACTGTCACATGTTGCCTCTGAGGATTTGTGCTTGATCATATGGATCTGAATGCAAATTTGTGGCACTTTATACCAGGCCAGAAATGCACTCAAACTCTATTGTTTAAAACTATGTCAGTTTAGACATAGGTTTTTTGCCCCCTCAATTTCTATTTTGGTTGACGCACCTCCTACGTAACTTAGTATTCAGTGTCCCATAGCTGGTATTTGGAAAGCATGAGCTTATGGAACATGATTTCTCATGATATTCTCTCTATTTGCTACTTACTGATTGTTACAAAGAAGTTAAACAGTTCTGCTTTTTATTTAAAATAGTACATCTCTGTATTTTTCCAACTAATCTATTTCAATGGATTTATTCCTTTCCCAGGTTGCTTATAGGCCATTTTAAACTAGGAAGCACTTCTTGTACAGGGAAAGTTACATGTGGCCTGTAACAGAGTTACATGTGGCCTGTAGTTGTGTCTCAGCAGATGAGAAGAGGGTACATTTTTGTCCCAAGTGATTTTATAGAGTACTGATTTTGAGAAGTTTTGGTCTTCTCACTGTGGATCAAATGGCTCAATGCCAGAGTGTTGATTTTGGAAGACTCCTATCTACTGCCCTAGAAATCTTAATGGCATACTCAAAGCTGGTCTTACAGTATGAGTAATAGGAGATGCATTTGTAAATGCAACTCTAAATTGTATTGAATGGGTTTTGGGTTTGTCTTTAGGCTCACTGGAGGAAACAGGTCATACATGTAAGCATGTACTGCAGGCAAAGATGTGAGAACAGCAAATTTAGTAGGATTTTCTCATGAAGAGTCTTCTGAGCAAACACATTTTTGCACCTGCTGAGGATATGTGTTTTCTTTCTCTGGGGACTGTGCAAAAAGCCACACTTCTGCTTTTCAGTTTTACTGTCATCTGTTTCATGTGCATACAGAAACACAGAATTTGCCCCTACAGACACACTAATGATTTAATGTCAAACTCAAAGTGTTTGAGATTAGATTGTGTCAGAGGCAGTGACCTGTGCTGGAGCCACCTGATACCCACAGTGACTCTTGGGAACAGCTCTGCTTGTGCTGCAGACCTGATCCCCTTCCAGCAGCTGAGTGACTGCAATGGAGATAGCCCTAAGTGGCCAGCTTAATCCCACTCTGAGGCTAACCATGGAAGGGAGGGTGTAAGAACACAGGGTTCTTTGCAGCCTGGCAAGCCATGCTTGTTTCTGACTTTTCTGCAGAGCTTGTACACACCTGATCTCCCTCCTCACCCCTTGCTGTGGTAGGATTAAATTGGACAAGTCTGCTTCCCATCCACTCTCCTGTTTGGGGTGTGGATTTACCCTGAGGGGTACCCAGGAGGCCTTTGTGGGAGCAGCTGGGGGTATTGGGAACTGGCATTGAGAATGAGATGGGACAGGGAAGGATGAGGGAGAAGCAGTGCTCTGTGTCCGTCCTTTCAGCAGCTGCCTATGAGCATTCAGGCATGGATGGTGCATGGTCTAAATATATTTGTGTCCCTGCTGATGAAATTGCTCACACAGACAAAAGGCTGCACAAATTTTTAAAATTTCAAAGTGAATGTCTTCAAATAATGTTATTTTTGTACAGTGCAGTTACACATGCCATGATGCTTTCAGTATCTGGAAAATGCTGAAAAACTAAATTTTTAAACCACTTCTTTCCTGCACTGGCCTGTAATACATACAGCCAAAGGGAAAGGGTTGGTGGGTGTATTCTCTGGCACAGTTTGGTAGTCTGCACTTCACTGACCATGATTATGCTGTCTGAGCATTTTCCTATTCCTGCTTAAGAACAGGAAAAATAATTTCATCTATAGTCTTAGTTTTCAGGCAGTTCCATCTGGTTAGGATTGCTCTCTCCTGTTTTGTGGATAACTGGAATTGCCTGACACTGTGTTCTGGGAGCAGAGATGCCACTGAACAGAAAAAGTTTCAAAAGTCTTTTTCAGACAAAAATGTAGTGGATTTGAAATACCACATTCCAAAAAACACCCAAACCAACAAACAAACAAACAAACCAACCAACCCAACAAAAAACCAACCCCCCAAAAACCCGAGTAAAATGATCAGGGACATGGGAGACTTTCTAAAGAAAGAAATTATTATCTTAATAAGTATTGAACTACCATTTGAAATAATAGCAAGAGAACGTTTTATGGCCAAAGAAATACTTTAATGGAATGCTCTCTTCTGTGGAGAAAAATTGTTTAGACTTGTAACTACAGCCATGAAATTTTTCTCTTGTTACAATTGCAAATCTTGTGGGTTGTTGCTAAGGATATGTTTACACAGTTGATAACTTTAATTGCATTAAGACCACAAAACTGTAGCAGATGAATTGGGGTGCAACACTATATCAGAGAAGGTTATTATTTTTATAGATACTAATGTGAAGCATTTATTGCTGTAGTACATAATTTAAAAGAGTTACTTTACAAGTTTGTGGTTGTGTGATCCTGCATCTTTCCACTCTCAAAGAATATTGGGAGAAAAAGTCTATATTTACTGTCCAACATTGGATTTCAGAATAACTTCCCTTCAGATTTAAAATACAAAGGAAAAATGCAAAAGTCAGAAATGAAAAAGAAAGAACATATGTCTACATGCAAAGAAACATGCATATGTAAATTTGAATATCCATTGTACACTATTGTATTATTTATAAACAATATTCCCCTTTCTTATATAGTGTTCTAATAGAGAACAAGAAGGTCGCTTAATTGAAGAAATTACAATCTAAAATATTTTGTGTTTGAAGAAAGTTTCTGACTGTTAGCTTAGAAATAATATGCATGGGTGATAGCTGTACAAGATTTTTGATTTTTGGTTATTAGTGAATTTTACCAACATCTGCAGCATAGATATGTAACACCTTTCTCTCTATTTTAGCTATCTGTCTGGGGTTATGTCATACATTTGAAACAGTCTTGTTTGTTTTGTCATAGTGATGTTGAGTTCATAAACAGACTGATGAGTGCGGACTAGTTTCCTATGCACTGTTTGTAATTTGAAACTACTCACAAGGTGTATGTTATGCTATAAAATATTCATATTAGCTAGCAAATAGGAAGACAATACTGATATAGTAGAGTCTTCCAGGGAGAAGTTATTGGTTTTTAAGGTATCTTTTCCTTAAGCATTGTGATTTCTTTCAAGCTTAACCTTTCCTTGAGGTCGGTTAACTTTCATCATTCTATTCACAGGAGAATTGTTCCTTTTATGAAAAAAACTACTCAGAGTATCATGAGGCTTCTAAAGAAATTATAGATTTCTATTATTATTCTCATTCCTGGTGGAACTGATACTACCTGAGCTGAAGTGCACCGTGTAATTTCATTTGTTGCAGGTGGTCAGTGGGGTGTTGTCACTCCAGCCCGGCAGTGACGTGCTGCTCACGCACGGGTGTGGAGGCACCCGCCTGTACCCACTCACTCTTTTCTTTCCTTCCTTGAGCGTTGGGTGCAGGCTGCTGTCACAAACATCACCTGACACAGACCTCTGAGCTGGCCCACAAGTGTTTTGCTTTAAGAGAGGTGGTACACAAGGATGTCAGAGTAGAAAGAAATGCCGTGATAGAGGAATGACGTTTTGAGCTTGGTGTAGAACGAGTTCTAAGCCTAAGCCTGGGTGTCTGCTGGAGCTGTGTCATGGGGCTGTGCTTCAAAATGTTCTTGGGGCATTGGTTGTGAATGAACAGCACTTCAAATCTGTCCAGAAAGTGGTGCTTTCCCAGAAATGGGTGCTCCATCCTGTGGACTCTGCAAAGTACATGACAGGTATAGATGTGTACAGATATGTTGGTTTTGTCTTAGGCTGGTTTGGGAGCATTTACATCTTTAATGCTGGTGAGTTTATTCCCATTATTAATCGTGATTAATAGAGGACCTGAAGCTGTAGTCATCTTGATGGTGCCAGAAAATTGTGGCTGGAAAGACATCATCTGTAAGGTCTGTGATCAGAAATTAGCTCTGTTTGTTATTTTGCAGTGTTTACTTAGCTGCCTTTTTTTGTTTTTAAGGGGAAACCCAATAAAATATCAATGCATAGAGGTATATGATACATACTTAGTACTGCTTTTGGCTAAAAGCTGAAATCCTTGAAATTAGTTGGTTTATCTGTAATTTTGAATAAATCCCTGGAAAGGGAAAATCTAGCAGAGAATGCCTCTAAGACTATACATGTGAATCATACTTCTATTTCTTTAAAAATAAAAAATAATACTAAGAAATAATTGACTTCAGAACTCTTTTTCAGAGTGTATTTAAATCGATTTGTGGGCTGTATGTGAACAATATTTGAACCAGTAATATAAAGGGAATATAGCTGGTAATTCAGGTTGACATTCCAAGCAATACAAAGAATTCTTTTATTTCTGTGTTCTTGAACTGTAGTATCTATTAAAGTATAGATAAATCTAATATTCTTGTAATTTCTTCAGATTATTCCCTGAACCAGAGGAACGAAATGAGGAACTAATATACTGATAAAGGTAATTAATTATATCAGCCTGATCAGTTATTTAGGAAAAGATTGATTACATTTATGAAATGCATGGTAAGGTATGTTAACTGAAATTGTAACATATTTTTAGCTTATAGCCTGTATTCTGAGAGCTTGGTAAAATAATAAAAAGCCATGAAACTGTGCAGTGAGGAACTAAATAGGAGAAATGACAGAGCTGCGGTAGCAGGTGTCTGTCAAACTCAGTGCCAGAATTGAGAAGAAGAAACTGAGCCCTAATGCTCTGTCAAGGATATCACTGGAGAGTATCTAAAATGGGCAATGGTAGTAGATAGAGGAGAATGGAAAACAGAAGAGCTGGTATAAGAACTGTAAAATATATAAAATCTCCTTTTGTTTTTCTTCCCATAATTCTTGGCTATTAGAATCAGAAGGAGATTGTCAGGGTTTGAAACATCAGGCATGGCTTGTGGAAGAATAAAATAAAATATTTTTAAATACAGTTTAGGTAATACTGTTCCATTCTAATTTTTAGTAGCAGTCTCAGTCAAGACCAAAACAGATTTGGACGGGGAGACTGACTTGCCTCCCTACTAATGAGAACGTTCATTAATCCCTCCTTCCTCCAAGAGCTTGATAAAATAACCTTCAAGTTGTGGTCTGAGTAGCATCCTGCAGGAAAGCTGCTCTAGTGTGGCAAAAGACTGGCCATAGTCTGGCCTGAAAACAGGTCCCTTCTTCAAGAATTCAGAGCGTATCTGAATTTTATTTCCAAGAATTACAAACAAACATCAAGACGGTAAAGTCAAAATGTGTTTATACTCTCTTTGAGGGGAGCATGCTGCTGGAGCTGGTGACAACTGAGCAGTCTCTGGAACAAGATGTGGCAGAGCTACACCTTAAAACAAGACATTTCTGGTCATGTGCAGCATCCATCAGAGCAGTGTTCCTGCTTCTGGCAGCTGAGCAGTTCCTGTGCTTGATGGTAACTCCTCAGTCCCTATACTGCACCCTCTGCAAGCCTGCAGGTGCTCTGAAGCACTGAAAATGAGAAGGCCAGCATGAAGATGCTCATGACTCATAATTTGATAAATATGTGCATTATGATAGTGTCTGTATTTAGGTGGTTACAGGTCATCAATCCAGAGAGGCTCTCTGATGCCCTGAGTCATGTGTTGATGAGTGTCGATGCATCTGCAGAGTTATGCACAAGTGCTGCCATGTGAGTGTCTGTGGTGTTGCTCAGGCAATCCTACATTTCTCCCATTGCTTGCTCTTTAAAGGGACTTTTTAAGGAAGGTGCTAGTAAAAAGGTATTTATTTGCATACTGAACACAATTTCTGCATTTTTTTGGGGGGTAAATCTTTGAAATGTGTATTTTTGGCAAAGTTGCTAATTCTATGGGTTTCAGACATTTGGGTTTCAGGTCTTGAATTCTGTTGCACAAGGGGCTGCTGTGGCATTCCTACCAAGTGCACTTCATCTTTTCCAGCCCAGCTGCACTGAGCAGCCTCCTCTGAAGCTGTTTCAAATGTCTGGTTGCTGCAGCCCCAACTGTCTGGCTTGCAGCTGCATCTGACCCTCCTCCTATGGTCCCTTAACTTCTCCTTGCAGCTCGTCCTGTAACTTCTCTACTTTGCTTATCTTGATGACCCCATTTTTAAGTGCTGCAGTTTTCATTGTTTGGTATCATCTCAAGCTGTTCTTTTCTGATTTCTGAACTGAATAAAGTTTACATGATTTGGTTTAATACTTGCCTCCACTATCTTAGAAATAATGCATAGACCACCTGAGATCACAGCATAAACATATGAACTAATGAATGAAGCCCTCCACATGCTTATACAAAAGCAAAAGTAGGTTGTGTTTTCACTTATTTTCACAGAGACTACTCTAAAGCAAGAAGAATGAAATGTGCCTCCTCCAGAGAGCATAAATATATGTTGATAACACGCTGTAAATTAAATATTGTATTTCTTCCAAAAACTGAGAGGACTCCAGTTTGGGCACTTGGAGCAAAATGAGCCCAGACATCTGTTCTGTTTTCTGCCCAGTGTGTACTTGAGCTGGGGCACATGTGGAATTCTGCTAAAAGGAGATTATAAATTAATAGCCCTTCACACTTCATTGCTTGAATGAGCTAGAAGTTATTTGCTTCTGGTTTTGAGTCCCAGGTGCAGCACTTTCTGACTAACAAATATGATTCTCTAAAAGGGAAGAAAGACCAGTGAATTGAAACTACAAGATAGACATGTAATAGAGAAAAGGAAAGCACATCAACTGACAGGGTGGAGGAAAGGGATCCTGTCCAGAAATATGATGTTGGTGAAGTGGTTTGTGATTTGGGCAACAGCTTCCTTTTCTGGTCTTTGCTTCTGGCTTTGTGTAGAAACCTAAGCAGGTCGTTTGCATACATGTCCCAAACAGATGACCCATTTCTTTGATTTTTGGTACCCAAACTGAGTTGCTACTTGACTGATATTCCGTTGCTATTTAGGCTGGCCTAGAGTACTAACAAAGGGAAACATTTCTATTTTCACAAAATCCTAGTGAGATGAAGCTGAATGTTTCAGTCCCTCCACCTGGACCTGCATGGGCTTTGTTCCCAGAGGCTGATCCACTCCTGCTCTTCAAAGAGGGCTGATAGGTCTCTAACCTGTCTCACTGTTATTAAAAACTCTCTGATCTATCTTGCTGAAGATATATCCCTAAATATGAGCATAATTTCAATATTAAACAAACACACGTGACTGTTACCCCCACCCCCTCGAATGACATTCTGAGCATGGTAGGGTAGCATGAAAAGTGCTTGAGCAAGGTTCACTAATTCTATAATTTTCTAATTTATGGATTGTCCTGAACATCAATGAATATTAATGTTAATGTGTAATGGGAAATCGTGGGCCTGAAGAAGAGGAGACTCTGAAGACACTTCTAGGCTTGTACTGATTTATATGTTATGTGTATATATATCTATATATCTATATATACATATGTACATAATTCAGCTGAAGCTGCAACATCTGTGCCTCTGTGATTTCCTAACTGGGATAGGGAGGACAAAATGTGCCAAGAAGATATTCAGATAGCTTGAAACTGTTTTCCATCATGGCATCAAGGCTGTTGGGAAGATAATTTGGGATTGTCTCTGACATCTTTATACTGTATCAGTTCTTTGGTGACCTCCAGATAATATCAACTGTATTTAAACTGTTTAAGAATAGAACTATTTTCAATAAGAAGGGATAAAATTAATTTAATTGGAGTTTCCTGATGTAATTTTCAAGGAAATGGAAAAAATCCCTCCAACACTGACAATATATCTTAACCCTGAGCCCTTCCTCAAAATTACAATAGTGATAATTCAGGCTAACAGTGACATGTGCATAAAGAAAACCTTTTGTTATATATTCTTTCTTCTCAGCCTAGGGGGAGGAATACAGCATACAGAACCACAGGAATTAAACATTGCCAAGTTAGTTCCCACTTTAACCACACCTGAAGTAATGTAGCACAGTAACAACTGAACTGCCTCCTCTGTTCTTTGAAAAGTAGGAAGACTCCAGCAAATATCCGCATGTCAGAACTTGATCAGAGAATACAAACTGGTATATTTGGTGCATTTTTTGTATATTTTAAACTTTTGAGAGAGTTTTGCTACTATTTTTAGAAGCTTTTCCAAAGACTGAATTACATTCTCCAGTGAATTCCAATGATTCTTGTATACTGATATCTGTTTTCTCCCTACAAGCTCTGCCAAATGTAGTTTTTGGCTACATCTTAATGCTCCTTAGTTGTGATGGGGCCTGTCCTCATCCCTGAGTAACTGGTGTCATTGCAAAGGTCTCCATTGTTCATGGCAAGATAGAAGAGGCACTGCTGCAATGCCAGCATTTGTTGCCTCTTTTCTGCTGCAGAAGTGTAATGTTTTCTGCTGCTCTAAAAGAGGGCAGGATAGCATCGCTTTGCTAGAAAAAAAATTCCTACATCCTCCTATGAAAAGGAGAATATCCAGAACTGATTCTAATCTTCAGGCAATGGATGACTCTGTAAGTACTTGATGTCTGGGTAGATTTTTCTCATGGAGTTTCTATGCTAAAAATGACTTGATAATGCATAAAAATGGGATTTGAGGTAAAATTTAGAGACTTGTTTTTCCTTTGGAATGTTTATAGTGTTCTGCAGTATGTTTTTGTGACACTAGAGTTATGTACTGGAAACCTCTTCTGGTCTCTTTTAGATGTCATTTTTTATTGGGAGTCATCATGGTATAAAGAGGTATTTTCTGAATTTCCAGCCCTGGCCTTTTGCAGTTTTGGGAATAAGTGGAGATTTTTTAGTAGTATTTAAGCTACAACAAAACCTAAGGAAAGCAAGGAACCAAATCTATGTATTCAGACATGAAACATTCAGTCTGAGTCAGGAGTGGTATTTAAAGGACACAGAGTAATAGAAAAACATTATGGCATATCCCAAGGATAGGGGAAACTCTTTCCTGCTTACTGAGTGTTGGAATAGAAGCCATCTATTTCCTTTGTTTTTCAGCTCAAAGCTTTCAGTGGATTGGGGAAAGTCCAAATGCAGATTGTCAGAACAAGACAAGATTTCTGTACTGCTGGATCTTAAAGAGACCACAGAAGGTCTCTGTCTTTATTATTTTTTTAAGGAAACAGCCTAATTGTCATAGAAATCTTATTATTTTATTAGTATTTTTGTTAGGAATTGTCTTTGATAAAGTGTATATAAATGTTGATGTCTGTGTTAAAGCTGAAAAGTGAATTTTCCACATTAAGTTGTTTACCTTCCTAATAAAGAAATAAAAGAAAAAATGTGAATGGAGAGGGGAGAATGAAAAAGGTGTTAATGTGTAACATTTCTAGTTCTTGCAGTTTGAACTATGCAAGTTCAGACATCTCAAGTGGAACACCTCAGCATTACAAAGGTACTTTCCTGGTATGTAACAGCTCTTACAACTAAGAATTTATGCATATGATTCAGGAAAAGATATTGCCTATTCTTGGAAGGCAAGGATGGAAAATTTCAGTTTGGAGTTCTTGAAAATTATGATCAAATAAAAAAGATGTTAGAAACTAATCCAGAATCACTCTTAATTGCAGAACACTTGCTTGTTTTAAGAATAGCTAATTTTTCTGCAGATGTTATAAATTTCTGGTGGAATAAAGTACTGAGATTTTTCACAGAAATGAAAATAGATAGATGTTTATTTCAAGCAAAGGAGATAAAATGCTGCCTATACCATAATTAAATGTAACTTGTAATTATGTGTTCCGCAACTCAGCTCACTTATTACTCAGGATCTTCCATAACTGTGTGTTGCTATATACAAATGGTAAACTCAAGACTTGACACCTCAGACCTGATTTGCAGGTGAGGATTTCCCATTTACCTGGCAATATGTCACAGCCAGAACAGGCTCCTGAATTTGCATGTGATAGAAAGTACTGGTTTTGCGATGAAAGATTTCAGTCCTGATTTTGTAAAGTAGTTCCCAGAGCTCCTGAGCTGAGAGAAAAATTTAATCTGAGTTTGATCTGGGATGAATTTCTAATCACATTAGCTATAAAGGCAGCCTTTTAATTTCACGGTCCCTGGGAAAATGAAACTTGGGTGAGCTGAAAGCATTATGAAAAAACTTCTGCATAAACATCTGATGCTGTAAGTCTTAGAATATCTACACTGAGGTGATGGAGCTGTAATTACATTTCTTTCTTGAGATATGCTTCCAAGTTTTGGATGTTTGTAATTGAGTTATGGCCTATATATGCCAGGTTTTGCTGGATAAAGTTATAAATGCCAATCTTACTTGCACAGCAAGCCAGCATGTTTGGAAAGGCCTTTACCTCCAGTATTCTCATATGTCTGTGGTATGAGGTTGATTATGGTACCTGCACTCTCTTAAAAAGTGCTCCTGAATGTAGCATGATGCTCTATGTAGTGTTCTCCCTGGCATAAGTGTTAGCACTGACTAAATGAGCCCATGACTGCAATGGGTGAGATGTTTGAAACTGCTCTCATGGGAAGTATCTGCAGAGTGCAGTTGTACTGGCATTCTTGGGAGTGAACCAGTTCAGTGTTTTGGGTGATCTCAGGCTTTCAGGGTGAGAGTTTATCAACTGAGTCTGCTGTGTGGAGTGAAAAATACAATGGTGCTTGTACAGGAGGAAAGGCTTTAGGCAAAGCTTGAGATTTCAACATGCTGTCGGGATTGCTGAGAACATGTAAACCTGTGAGAGCAGTTTGTTGCACAACCCTGGCAGCTCCAGAGAGGGTTTGAACTAGTGACTCAGTACTCTGCTGTCCTGTGTTTTAAAGCAGCACTTCTCTTCTGATATTGTTTAGCAAATGGGGAAGAAAATCTTTCATTATTGCATTTCAGGGGTAGGGCAACACACTAGTAGAGACTGCACCTTGGTAATTTCACCTTAATATAAGTTGTTGCTCAAAAATAACCTAGGTAGACCTGTGGCTTTAAGTGTAGGTGGGAACTAGTTTATATGGGGTTGTCATTAGGCTGGCAAAGCCAACACTGACATAGTAAACCCAACAGAATATAGTAAGAGACTTCATGAGAAGTGTAGTGCTAAAAAAGTTTACTTAAGGCTATCAAAACAGAATTACTATGATAAACTCTTTCCAGATAAACTATTTTGTATTTTTTGCCCAAGTAATTTTTTCCCCATGGAGAACAAGCATGGTACTGGCTGGAGGGAAAAGAGCCTTGCATTAAGTTAGTGGATGTTTGGTGCAGAGGGCAGGGAAGCACACCCAAGCATGGCTGCAGATTGCCCCTGGTACCCCGTAATCAGATGTCCCAGCAGAATGAGGAATAACTATGTGCTTTAGCTCAAAGAGCACTTGCAGCCTTGTAGACTCGAAATCTTGTGGAAAACAAGAATACCAAGTGTTGAACTAGAATGGGAAAGGCAAAGAGCTTTTGCTGGTGGTTGGAGAACTTCCAGCCTTCCAGCCTAATGAAGCCTCATGAAGAAACTTTCATAAAGGCAGAGACCTGAAGCCTTGACCACTGCGAGAAGAAAAAGAGGATTTTACCTATTAATTTTCTGCTTATCTATGCTTAGTGTTTTGGTCCTTTGGGAATTACCTGCTGTATGACCATGCTTGAACAGGCCAGTTGATCTGTCTTAGGTGGATCAATGTAGACTCCAGTTTCCAGTTAAATTGTTAGTGCTAGAAACTCATGGAGCTTTTGCAATAGCAAGTAATAACATGTAAGAATAATAGATTTTAGATTGGAAGTTGGTACTAAGGATATGACATCCACACTGTGAATTTAAGGAATTTTAATGCTTTGGACAACAGAATTCATATGGCAAAACACTTTTGTTATTCCAATAATTTAGGATTCAAAGCTTTAATGCTCGCATCAGTAGAAGTGAAACTCTTGGCCTCGGTTCAACATATTTGTTTACCCCGATATTGTTGTAGATCAGATTCATGTATGTCAGAAATAGAAAACATATCCTTAGTTGACTTCATATTAATTCTCTACATTTTCTCTCAAAATTATGTCCTGTTAGACTAAAGTCTTCTTGCTTTGCAAGAAAGTCCTTTGATTTTTTTACTCATCTAGTTAATTATTAAATTAAATCCAGAGGAATATTGACCTATGCTCTCAAGAAATTCCTATCAATAGAAATAGGAATTTATTGGGTAAAAATGCCTTCAAGTTTATCCAGTTTCTTACCAATAGAGCAGAATTCAGAAAACTATTTGTAAATAGATGTTTTCACAGCTAGTTGGGGAGGGGAAAGCTACATGGAATAATAACAGCCATTAGGTGAAGAACAGCAACACACTGTATTAAACTGAAGTCTTCTTGGTTTCATTGGCATTGGCTCATAGAGAAAATTCTCTAATATTATTTCTGTGTAGTACTACAAGAGAAATAATATATTTGAACATTAAGGATATCCTTTGAAATGAACTTGATTTGTCACAAGTTATATGAAGGTATTTCTCAACTGTTATATTTGCTTATTCAGTACTGTGTTTAAATTCTATTTAAATTACTTTCAACATAGCACTTCATTAAACTGATCACTTAAATTAATCCCTAAGTAGCAGATGAACCAATTCTGAAAATCTGACCTCAAATACAATACAAGAAAAGAGCCTTTATGTTCTGGAATCGGTTGAACTTGTACTTTTACTAATATTATGGTTGTCCCTTTCTGTTCATCATCTGGTGCAGAAGAGACTTTCCTGTCAGCTGGTCTGAACCACAGCTCTTGAAACATTCCAGGATCCTAATCCTGGGGAAGTCCCACCCCTGTCAATTAATGTTAAAATTCACGTGAGCAGGAGGTTTCAATTCTCATTTTTCCTGATTTATTAACAGAGCAACTGTCAGAGTAGAAGTGTATTTGTCATTCAATGGGGAAATGGAAAATGAGACACTTACGGCTGGTGCATTGCTTTGAATCTGCTCAACTCATAATCTGATGCATTCTGAAAAGAGAGAAAACAGATTTTATAGTTTAAACAAAGATCATTTTAATCAAGAGCAATTCAAGAAGTGAAATACATAATATTTTAAAAAGTGAATGAAGGGAAGACCTAAAAAATAGTTTTTAGTTTTAGTAGCTGCATGCTTGTCTCATTGTGGTTAATGCTTAACTTTTTGATATTGGCCTGTTGTAACATTTTTAGAAAGCTGGTAGCACACACTGCATTGCTAAACTGGAATTTTACCGGGCATGTGGCAGATTAAATTAGGCTGGTTAATGAATCATTCAAGAAGTGATAAGCAAGCCATTTAATATGGTCTCCTCACTACAGAATTTCTTTGTATTTTTTTCACTCAAATCAGCAGATTAGTATAACAATGGCTGAGTGGAGGATACTTTAACAATGGCTGGGATAATATTAACCTCATGTTTGGTCTGTTCTTGTTCTAAAGCTCTGCATGGCTTCTCAACCCATGAAAAGCTGGTGATGAAAAAGAAATAGAATTTGTAGTGTGCTACCTTGGCCATTCTAGTGCTGAACAAGCTAATGCAGGTACTGGAAAGGGTTTCACCAAATGATTTCAATAGTTTGTGTAGCACTATATACCTTTCACCTCAATGTGAACAAGGAGTTCATGCAGTACTGTTGATATTCAAGTTAGTGTGCAGCTTGCAGGCAAACTTCTCAAGTCAGAGTTTCAAGTTAGATGAAATATATTTTTTTTTAATCTATAGGTTTTTCTTTAGTGTAAAATTTCCAGTAAAGTCTCTGGATTGTATTAAGACCAAGTATGGAATTGCATGTTTTGAGTCCAGAAACCTTCCAATGCTAAAATGCCCCCCTTTTCAGCCTAGATTTCAGCAGAGGATAGGTCAGGCTGAAAACATGTCCATTTAGTAGATGCAATTCTAACCTTTCATCTATTTTTATGCTGGGAAGAACAAATTATTTTGTATATTTCCTGACATTTTCTAGGCATGCCCATAGTGGATGTGCAATCTCTGAAATAGATACTTTCTAGTGAACTAAGTGATATTGAGTTCATTGATGTTTGCCCAGATCTATCTGGTTTTTTTTTCTGAATAATGTCCCAGCCATTGGTCCCAAACCAAACTATTTTGCCTTTTCTCTCACCATCTCATGAGCATGATAGATGGGTTTCTATCAGACATACAGATGGAGACACTAATAACTGTATGAGAGAAGATCAAGTAGAGAACATATACATTCTGAGAGAAAACTACTTTCTCAGACTATATTTAAATTCCAGTGAATCTCTGCATTTCTTTGATGTATTTGTTGTGAAAATATGTCATTTCAGACAGTAGAGAAGCCCCTACATTTAATACTTAGCCTGTAATTATACTGTAACAAAAAACAGCTGCATATCTACATGTAGTGGGTATGGTAATTAGCAGGTGATCCATCAGATCTAGAAATCACCAAATTCCTGAGGAAATTTAAAACTGCATTGAACTGTGTGATTGACATACAGGCCCATCTGGGCTCCTTTGGCTTCATCAGTTGTAGTGGTGACTCACCAAATTACCTCTGCATATCAATGACAGCAGGAGCAGGGCCATTTCCTCACCTCCTCTTGCACTTTTTAAGTAAGAAGAGGAGGAGGAGGAGGCAGCTCTGCTTTTTGTTGCAAGGGTTTGATTCTTGTCCACTCCCTTTTCTTTGCAAAATAGAGTGTTGAAACCTTTACATGTGTGTGTGTGTGTGTGTGCGTGTGTGCGTGTGCGCGTGTGTGCGTGTGTGTGTGTGTGTAAAGATTGCCGGGGTATAATTCGCGATTTCAGAGAAATATCTTGTGCAACTTTCAGTCCTTCCAAGATGCTGTTTGCTGGACTGTGCTGCCTAAGCACAGCTGCCTTTCCACACAGGCAAGTGCTGTGTGTACGGTCAGATCAGGCACTTTTTAATCTTGCAGTGCAGCTTGGTAGAGAAGGAAGCTGTGGATCTAAGCAATTCCTTTATTGAGGAATGTTTTATTGAGAGAGTTTTAACCTATTTCTCCTCCCCCGGGACATTCTTCAATTGAGGGGATCAAGCTATGTATCTCCCTGAGGTTTGAGATGATTGATAGCTATGGGTCCAGCTGAAAGCTTTTTTTTTTCCCCTTCTTCTTCAGTAAAATTCACTATTGATTGAAACGAAGAACTGCTACTGCTCTTTAGCAGCAGAATTCTGGTCCTAGGAAAAAGTACAAAAATATCTTGCAAGCTCAACACTTTTGAAATTACATGGTAGCTTCTGTAGGAAGATGACTAATGCTTCCAAGTTTTAGTTAACCACAGCTTCTGTTGTTGCTTATGATATACATTGTTTGTGATTCATATTGGCATGAATGGAATAAGTTGAAAATTAATATGTGTGATAAAGAAGAAGTTAAAGTAGCTTCTTTCCTGGAGGGATTTGAGTTGCCAAATATACAATGAGGAAATAAAGGGACAGATTGTTGTTTAGTTTTTTGTGGGTTTTTTTTTTGGTGTGTGTGTGTGTTTGTTTTGTTTTTTTCTTTGTTTTGGTTTTTATGTTTACAGTTTTATGTTAGAGCACAATTTAGAAAGCATATAAGAAAGTCTGTTCTCTTCTAGCCTGCTGTTGGTCTCCCCATTTCTACTGGCTGCTTCATTCACCCAACATCAACTTTCTCAGTAACTCACTTAGCTCAGTAGCTCGGAGTAACCAAAATTCCTAGCTTGCAGATCAAGCCAACCCACTTTGTTCTGCAGATAACAACCCAGAGTGAGAGAAACGCTGTAGTACTGCAAGTGTTTGAGGTGTGTCTTCTGCTCCTTTACTTGCAGGAGCACGTTTTGGACCTGGGCCTCTCCTGCTGTAGCTGCTTTCCACCATGGCTGCTGACAAAGGAGACACCTTCATCAAAAGCAAAGAGAAGGCACCAGCTGTACAGTCTGGAGCTGCAGGTGCACAAGTGGATTTTGTGAATTTTCATCTGGAGAACTTCAAACTGGCTCATGCCCATGGCTGTGCAGGGCACGCAGAGCAAATCTGGCATGTCTGAGGTACTCTGTTTCTGTGCATGTCCTTGCAAGGGAGCAGTGTGGGTGCAGGCAGCTCACTCCTTTGGCTGGGTGGGATTTTAGGGCATTCTGCAGTCCTGGGGTCTCTGGTAGTTGGATAAGGGATAGTGAGTGAGTGGTAGGAAGGGAAAGGGAATGGGGCACAATGTTGCAACACAGTATGTAGCATATACAACACCCTCATCTGCCCCAGGCATAGTACTTCTCTAAGGAAGGCTCCTAAGTCATGGACATTGCTGTCAGCAGTCATGGGACTTGATGTGTTTTGGATCCCGTGTTTGTCTTGGAGTTTTTATGCCATGCTTTTATGGTTGCTGAGGTTGTGCAGAGGGGTGGTTTCAATGGAGTTGTTGCCTAAAAATATTTTCAGATGTCTTTGGAGAAGGTTGTTGGTAGAGTTGAATGCATGATAGAGTGTTTTCAACTCTATTTTGAAGTTCATTGAAGTACATCTTCCCCCTTCCTTACTTTCCAGCCCTTTCTGGTAGGCAAGTACTTGCATGAGATGGTTGCAGCTGGAGGTGCAAAGAATACCTTGAACAATCCAAGAGAGCTGTGAAGGATCATGCGGGAAAGGAAAATGTGTGAAGGAAATGTGAAGGAAAATGCGGGATTTTGATGTGAATGAGGATGAGGGGATTCCTTCGACACCATGATTAACAAACATAGTGCGTTGCTAGCTAAACTGTCAGTATCTGGGCAGTACAACTTCATGTAAGGTGACAGTCTTGTCATTACCTTATAAAAATTCAGAGCTGCATTCTGTAACATTACCAGTTCTGAGCATGGGCAGATTTGGAGATGTTTGTTGCTTTTTCTGCATGTATATATGTATTCAAATGTAATAATGTATAATTAATTTGGCTTCTTCCTAATTCTCTTCAATGATTTTTCTTTGGGGGAGAGAGTAAAGACAGATTTACATGACAAAAAGCAATTCCATTTTGTTATGATAAAGTAAATGCATAATACAGAAGTTCTGTATTCAGTGTGACCGAGTTTATGTTAAAACTAGTTAATGAAAAATTTCGTAAGGAAAACACCTGTAAAGAGCCCTTGTGGAAGATTAGGAGGAATGTACAGCCACATTTTTGACTTTTGAGAGACAGAGATTTGAAGTATAAATGAAAACTATCTGCATTTAGGCAGTCAATGTAAGTAAAAATCTGAAAAATCATAAAATCATAGCAAGCCATATCAACGATACTCCTTATTAACTGGCATGGAAGCCTATCTGTAATTACTTTGATATTTCTTAGTGAAAAAAAGGAATGGCATTTCTTAGTAAAAGTGTCCTTATGGAGTATAAAAAATATCTCTGAGAAATGGAAATAAGATTTTAGTGCTGGCCTATAGAGACACAACCTGAGATACAGACTTTTGTGAGTGATATCTGGCAAAAACTGCCAATGTCTCAGACTGAGTAAATCATGGAATAAATGCATAGTGGATTTTTTTTTCTTTAATAAAGGAGAGCTATGCCCCAAGGGGCTTGAGGGAGAAGTGGGGAGAAGATATATAAAATGGGAGATACTTAAAATTAAAGGTCAGTTCAGAAAGAATGACATAATAGAGAGCTGTTTCTATTGTGAATAAAGAATTACTTTTTTTAGAGAATTGACCATTTTAAAGTGTGCAAAACTGACATCTAGTGGTAGCAATAGCACTTTGTGTGCGAAGAGGCTTTACAGTGAGACCAGTTTGCAGAGCAGAGTAACAGATTGTACCTATATTACATACAAAAATTGCAATTCTCTGTACTTAGCTGGGTGTTACAGAGCATTTCAAACTAAATCTTGCTTGCTTTAGTAACAGCTCACTTATATAATGCCAGGTTGTGGGTCATCTTCCTGAATTCATGGCCTCATTCTAGACAACTGATAAACAGTTTCCTTTGAGGAGAAAAGGTTGAAAGGGGCATGAGGGTAAAAAAAAGGTGAGGATAAGAGTTACAGAACTTCAGGGTCGATTGGGAAACTGTTTGGCAGCTACCAATCTTAGACTTCTTAGGAGTGAACAGAAGTCCAGCCTCAGGTGTGATGTGTTTCCCAGGTATGGCATTGCTCACAAGTGCAAGCTCCTCTGGGAGAGGAAGCAGGACTTTATGGCCAAAACTGAGATCTCACATGAATTCAGGTGAGATGTGTGGGCTCTGAATTGATAAAACATATAGGCATGTGCTTAAATAATTCCCATCTTCATTTGCTGAATCATGATTAATGTATTAATTTCTAATTCACATTTTTGTTCAAAGGGCATTTAAAATATTTTTCTCTTTTGTCTATCTTATGTTTTAGTGTCTTTGAAGAAAAAACCTCTTGCTAAAACTCTGCATGATGCCTGCCCCACTGTGACTTTAATTTATCTTTGCCTCCAGTGCCATTATATACATAATGTATAAATTACTAGTAACAAGCAAAGATACACAAAAATGAAGTATCAATTATTTCAATTTTTTTTTTAAACATGGCTTAGGGGCACCATACCTACAGTCAAAGGGTGCAATTTAAAATGAACATGGAAAAAAATAAAAACATCATTCAAATCTATCTTCCAGATAATAAAATGAAAGAGATCAGCAACAGAAGACCAGGTGAAGACAAAGACAAATCTGAAGGAAGAAGGAAATCAAGTGTGCTTCAATGAAAGTGTACTTAGAATTGTGGGGGCAAAAAATCATAGACTATTTTTTCTGGGTTAGCAGTTTGTGGCAAGAACTGTCAAGCTTTATTGATCAGTTTCTGGTTGTAAGTGTTTATTTTACAGTCTTCTCAATTCGTAATAACTGTTGCAAATATTTCAGAGATAAAAAATGTTGGTAGCATAATTCTAATTCAACATAGCTCTGTGCAGCTTCAAGGCTGTGGTGAATCATATGCTGCCTCTATCATTCCATTTCTGTTACTTTCAAAACATGGTGAATCATATTTGTTGAACACAAATGTTGACATTCTGCAATGAGACTTGAGTCACAGTTATAGAAGTGGTATAAGAAACAGCAGCTGTCATTTCAGATAGGCCAGCCTGGTGCTTTAGTGGGAAAGCAGAACTGAGCAGCAATCCTGTTTGCTGCAGAGCTGCTCTCTAAGGATGAGATTAGCTCTTAACAGTTGTGCCAGCCAGAGCTGGGAGATGCAATCTTGTCTGTCCTGAACCTGGTAATCCAGTACAGGTGCTTAACAGTTCTAAAAAGCTTTTGACCTTTTGGGTCTGAGTGGGAGCGGCTGCAATGACATGAGGCCAATTTCTATGTGCAGAGTCACTCTGACTCTGTCTGCACTCTTCTTACCTCTTGGACACTGATGCCTTTCCAAAGTTGTGGAAGCATAAGAATAAGTCGTGCTAGTAGCACCAGAATTGTGAATATACATGAGATCTCTAAGATTTCAGAGCAGCTGTCTCTGCGTTTGGTTTATATAAAACCTTGCACAGTACAAACTGAGTTGTGTTGCTGGCAGTGGTGGTACCAAGGGAATATATTCAGGACATGCTCGTTGTAAACAGGACTGCTGTGGATTTGTCATCCATCATGGAATGCTGCTGTTATTTTGTCCTCAGGCATGCTTTTTGTTAAAAAATTGCCCCTCTAATATTGGCTTACTTGGAGCTGTGTTCAACAGGTAAGGGGAGTTTGAGATCTAGATGTTTCCCTTGTTGGAAGAAACAGTAGAGTACTTCACATTCTTTAAGGCAGCTGGAATCACTTTATTACATTATGATGGAGATGAAGATCTGTCTGTCGTATTGCTGCTCCAACACTTCAAATTAAAGCCAAGGGGTTTTGGAATTATTTGATAAATTTTAAGATGTATTGAGCTGTATGGTTCTGAGGATTCTCTAGTGCCTCACCTGGCACATTTTTTAGCTGTTGAGATGCTAGAAACCTGTTTTTTCCTTGACTGAAAAATGTTTTCTTTCAATAGTAGCTCAGTGAACCCCTGTGGTTTGCATTGTTCTGGGGAAACTGCCTGTTGCAATAGTATACCATTTCACATTAAGAACTCAGTGAAACATTAAACTAGTTGACTCTTTATTCTTATATGTGCTAAGAGTGGGTTCACCTATGATTTATTTGTTTATGACCTAGGGTTTCCAACCTATTGTACACCCCAGGAGCTGTTTGCTCATACTTGACTGCTCAAGACTTTTTGAACCTGTTTTACTCAACCTCACATGTGTAATGAATGGTCTCCTTGAAAGCTGGCTGCAGAAATAGCCTTGTTCTAAGACAGTAAGGTTTGATTTGCAATATAAATCTGTTTATATAGTGCATACAATGGGAAAGGTTATGTTATTTTTCCCAGAACATGATATCTCCATTAGTCTTAGCCTGACCTGATGGAGAGATGAGAGGTTTCCAAGGCTCTTCCAAAAATTGTATTGTCTTCCTCACTGACAGTGTAATATTCTGTGGGCCAAGCTCTGTCTGTATTTGCATATTCTTATTGAAAGGACGTTTACTGGAACACAGAAAATAAAAGCACTTCCCATATCTTTGTAGTAATGCACCAATATATGCTTAAGCAAATTGAGTTTTAGTGTTTGAAAGAGGAAGGAAATTACCACATACAGAAATAACTGTGACCACCAGAAATTCAGCCTCAGCAAAAAGGCAGCAGGGTCTCTGCTGATGTAGGCTGCAAGATTAGGAAGTCTGATTTCTTTCTATGAGAAAAGAGAATTCAAAAGGGCCAGCTGAAATTCTTCTAGCAGAACCATTTATCTCTAAGAATGCTTCATCAATTAAAACAAGTTGTTTTTCAGGGCTTCTTTCACTTTATTGATGATTAAGACTCTATTAAAAAAAATGTAAGGTTAAATCAATTAATTTTCTTGTTTTTTAATATAAGGTAAAATTCCCAAATGAGGCATGTAAGCATTACTGCCTTAGTGATTCCAAAGCACTTTATTTTTACTTTTATGGGAAGTTTGCAGCCATTCCTTCTGAATCAGAGCAAAGGGAAAAACTGAAGTGTCAAATTTCCATTTCTGGCCACATCTAAGAATCAAGATCTGGAAAATATATCTAGTCTGTACTCAAAATGCCAGTCACCTGAGAACAGGACATGCTGCAGAAATGTCCCCAGTACAGAGGAGCCCTGCTAGAAGCTAGAGCTGGTGCTTTAAGAACTGACTTTTCCTCAGGACTCAGCCCAAAGTGTGAGTGCAATATGCTGTTGACCCAGTTCAATGGTGACATACAGCAGAATTGACACTGTCAGCTTCTGTTAATAATCTTGCCTTTGTCAAGGTTGAACCAGGTCTGAGGCCAGCTGCTGCTTCCAGCTACCTGAGTTCTGTACCAGTAACTGCATGCAGGTGATTTGAGTCAAGTGGTGCCCTTCTGTGTCTAGCTAATGCTGTGAAAACAGACTGGCCCTTGGCTGTGTGATTATGGGCTGTTTCTTTCTAGTTTCTTCCCTATTGAACAATCTGGTTTTGCTATTTGGTATTTCCTTAACTGAGCAGACATTTCTGCAGGTATGAAAAAACCCCTTCACTTCATCTAATTTGCTTAACAAGGGAATGGGAGGAGGCAAGAACTAAAATGGTTGTGGTGATGGTGTTTTCAGTATTTGAATATTGAGTTAGTAGGAAGAGTATGTAATGTCTGTGAACATTGGCTGTAAGCAATGGCTGAGGCTAAGTTGGTGCAAGATGCTCTGTGCATTGCACTGAAATACAAAACTCAGTTTTCTGGGTACTGACTGTTTCCATCCTGCTCTCACGAGGGACACTGAGAATGATGACAGGAAATAGAATATCAGGAGTCAATTCTCAGGTCTCTGGTAGCTGAGACTGGCAAGGACTCTTCCTTCTTAGGGAAAATTAAGTTATAATCTTAGTTAATGGCTGCTGTTATTACAAGCCAAGTAACTAAATGCAGGTGCTCCCCAGGTGTGTCAGGCTGTCGGGAGCAGTGGGATCAATCTTAGAGGATCCCAGGAAGTGGGTGACATTGGTGACATCCCCTGCTGGCCAGGGGCCTGGGAACTGTGCAGATGTGCTCCCTGCTGACTCTGCCTGCAGAACCAGCTGCCTTCTTTCCTGCATCTAGACAAAAACAATTAGAGCAGGAAGTGCTGGGAAACAGCTGAGACAGAAAAAGCTGAAGAGAAGGAGTATGAGAATCATTTTACTTCTCAGAGCCAATACTACGGCAGAAGCTGTCAGCAACAGTTAAGCTGTAACAGCAGTCTTAAAAGCAAAACCTATATATTCTTGAAAGATTAAGAAAGAACATCTGCATAATTGTAAGCACATTACATTTCATCAAGGGAACTAGAAGTAGCAAATCTTAATTATAAGAATAAATACTCTTACTGAAAAAGGAAACCGAATGTGGCTTAGTACAAGCCTGTCTACCCTAAACACTTCAACGACTGGCTGTCTTTTCTTTGGAAATAAACTACCTCATAAGCTCCTTGAGCATCTACTCCAAAGAAACAATTTCAAATGCCCCCACAGAAATGTGCTGAGCTACTTGACTTGGAAAGTACTCCCAGGATAGTGGAATAGATTTGCTGTACCTCCTTTGATGCTGCTTTAGGGTTTTGAGGTAGTGCTTCAGTTCCACTGTTTAGATTTTAATAATCTCAATGGTTATAGCTATCCTGTATTGAGACTCTTAATTCACATAGTCACGAGTATGTCATGCATCTATATCTGTAGGCATCTTGCAAATGAGCACTTGGTTTGCTTGATTCACATTACCTCAGCCACAGCAAGCAATATTATTAATAGTGAGCAATCACTGACTCCAACAGCAAGAGCATGACTGCTGCATTTCAATGGCTGAAATAACTTTGTGAAAAGGTAGACCTTAAGGTGCTGGCTGGCAGTCATTGCAAACAGGAGAAAACAAAACAGTGATATCACAAATAGTAATAATTTAGGTAAGGAGCAGAGGTATCAAGACTGAGCACAATTAAGACCTGTTACAGCCAAGCACACATGCCAGGTCTAAGCTGCTGCAAGAACTCAGCCTTCACAACTGTTATGTGTTGAAAAGACTGTCTGCCAATAGTGCCCGCAGCATGTGGCTCTGGCTCAAACAGAAGAAACTATTTCTGCCCCATTTTTTCATTCAAAATGTGAGCAAAATCTCTGTTGGGTCACAGCAGTGAAGTGTTGATGAGAACTTCTAAGGTGGGGAGGGGACAGGTATAGCACAGAGTAGTCACCTCTCCCCTGGTCTGTGATACACAGCAGCATGCTGCTTAGTGGTCTATGGCCAGGACAGCCCCAGGTTTTGAGAGCCACATCTTGAAGGGGCAAAGCCAAAGACTAGTACAGTATTACTCAGTGTGTGCCAGTGACACAGAGAGCTTTACAAATTGTCTCAGCGAGTACTTGGCTACAAAGTGGTTAAGGATATTAAATTTGCTGCTTTATTTTTCTCAGTTTGAAAATTAGAAAGATAGCCTGTAGACAGAGCATTCCCTCCCCCATACCCCGATATCCTGTCTTTCTGTGATGTCAATAAATTTGTTAGTGTGCTTAAATCGTTTAATGAAAGTATTTCCTGGTTTAATGCAATCAACAATGTCTTGTGTCAGTGCAACACATCTGGTGCTAATGATGCTTCTTGATGATAGATGTTGTGGGGATAGCTATCAAGGTAGAGAGTAACTTAATTTGAGAGGTTTGATTTCCTTTTACTTTAGCTGTCAAGACCTGAACAGTTAGTGTCAGTTACAAAGAAGCAAAGGAAAAGGTGCTTTGAAAGTTTTTCACCTCCTTTATTCTTACATGGAAATTTAACAGTATAATGACTTGTTTGTCAAGTGAGGTATATCTATCTAATAGATGTTAGACTGTTAGATGATTTTGATAGGAAAAAGGAGACCTAGTTTTGGATACAAGACTCAGTATATTAGGTTAAATTTGTGGTATTCCTTTGCATATATATATTGGTCTACACACTATCAGTATGTAAGTGATACAGTATTTGTGGTTCTTATACTTCTGTATTCCTGCTTATTCTTTACACACAAACACTTATTTATTTGGATTTCATGCTGGATCTGCATATTTAGTCAAAGTCCTGGGGCACCCAGCATGTGCATCTTTCCCTTCCCTTTCAGCCTGATGAATCTTCATAAATGCTTTTTTTTTTTGATATTTTTCTGTTTGACACTTCACGGTAGCCAGGGAAATCCGTCTACATCTAAAGTTCTCAAACCTTCCAAGTATTCAAATTTTATAATCTTTACAATTTTATAAACTTGCTCTTAGTATATTCAGCATTGATTTTATAGCATTAGATAGTGTTCAGGGATGCCTGTGAAACAGACTTCCTTTTGGCCCATTCTTGAGGTGACCCAAGTTAATTGTGTGCAAGGGGATTAATGTGGGTTATAGAAATGATGCCAAATGTCATTGGAGTGACTCTTCCACTGTATATAAATACACATGAATCTCCTTTAGAAAAAACTTTTTCTACCAATTTTTGGTATTTAAATTACAGTAGTTAGCAAGCATTGAAGTGAAATAAATACCAGAATATATATTTAAAGTGTCTAAAAATAAATATTTTTGTTTCAAGGCTTTATAAGTCAATGACCCAACGTGTTGTTGACAGCCAAGATAAAATGCCTACAAAAAAATTTCCAAATTTCCACTGACATACAGACACTCTTTCCTTTCCTGGCAGTTCATAAAACACTTGAGTTTCAGTATGCTGCCATTTCATTTCAGTATGCTGCCATATCACACCATTTTGGAGCTGTATGTCTTTAAATCCATAACCAAGCTTGTGCAGATTTCAGAATGTGGGAGAAAGGAAAAGCAGAATGTTTTCTTAGAGAAAAGTTGAGCTTTGAAAGCTACTGAAAGTTTTGGAATGTTAAAAGACAAACCAGCTGAGATATATTAACAGGCAAAGAGCAAGAGAAGAGGTCAAAACTATACATGCAAATGTCCTTTCACATCCTAGTAATTTCTGAAGATTCACATGGCTTCAAAAATAAGCTCATTCCAGAAAAATAATTCACATATTTTTAAGCAGTTCTAATATTAGCCTGTCATTATAACGGTATCTGGAAGCCAGTGATATTTATACTGGGATGAAGGTGACCAACATGTTAACTTTAAATTATCCTCCTAACCCCAGTTTCCTTGTGTGTGGGAGTAGTTTCTTCTTAGGAAAAAGTCACTGTTGGTTAATTTTGTCTCTCCCTTTCTCACCCTCAAACCACTGACTAATACTGAAATTTAGCTTAGAGCGAATATTTCCATTTTTATATTTAAATGGTTTAATCAAGGCTTTAAAAAAGTTATAGTGCAGAGTGACTGTCATGCAGTGTTGTTTACATGGAGAAGCAAACTAGGAATTGTGTGAACACTGAGCACTAATATAAAAACAGTGCTCCTCTCTAAATGATTTGATGATTTGTGAAAGTCAAGAGGCAATAATAGATGTTCATATAACATAACAGCCATCCTTACAATTGGACATATACACTTATAAAACAGGAAAAGAACACAAAGAGAGAGAACATTTGAATTTTGGTATGTCAGTTATCAATTGCTGGCAATTTTTTTGTTTATTAAAAGTTAATCCCCCACTGTGTTAAAAAGTTTGTAATGAGTTCATTATCAATGTGAATCCATTTTTTTTAATTGACCATGAGGAAAATAAAATAACTTTTTTTGATAAAACCAGGCAATTTTGATTACTTAAGTTTCTTCATAGTTCAAGCAATGATCTAAGTACTATTTTTCAGCATGGCTTTCCACATTCATTCTAGTGACTGAAGCTGCTAGCCATGACCATATTACTTCAATTATAGGTTCCAACTACTTGTAGCTATTTCTGGTGCAATGAAAGTATAAAAAATTAAAAAATTAAACTCCCTAATAATGTAAGATGGTGATGAAATGGATGGGTGTTGCTAAATCTGTATTTTACAGTCACTTATTTTTCTTGGATGGGAGGGAAGCACAGGTTTTAAGCTTCAGACATTCAGACTTAGAAAACAAAATCAATTTAGAAACTTGTCCTTATAAATTAATGAAGTAACCCATAGTGGTGTGTACCTCCTGCATAAACCTAAACAGAAGTTCATTTTTAGTCCAGAAAAATAAAATATTAAGTAATAAAAGTAAGTTTTATTTTTACTTAGTATTTTCTACTGTTTTTTAAATGTGACTGTAACTACCCAGCCAAGTAACATACCTGCATAGTATGACCAGATGTCTTCTAGAGTACTTAAAAAAGGAAAAACAAATTATATTTTTCTTTTTATTGCATTATCTACTAAGAGACCCTGGCATTTCCCACTCTAATATATTTTTTAAATAACTACGGCTTCCCACTACTATCCATTTGTGAGAGAGGGAATCTGCAGCTCATTCAGATGTGTGTGAGGTGCACAGGATCAGATGGTGGATGTTGGAAGGGTTGTTGACCTGACTGATAACCAGGCCTTTGCAGAGTGTCAGTGAATCTGGGTGCTGTTTAACATGACAAAAGTAGCTCTATTTGGCTTTAGCTGATTAAAATTCACGAGTCGGGGTTGCTTCAAGCTGAAGCTCAACAAAGGCAAAATCATATCCAAGAAACTCTTGATGTTGCAACTGTACTCCATGTCATGTTGTGGAAATTCAGCTATTGTCTGCCAATATTCTATTATACCAGTTTTATCTGTGCTGACCAAATGGACATTTCTCATATTTGGAACGAATGTGGTGGTTTGTGTTGTGATGAAAAACATTTGAAAACATAAAAAACCTCCTATGACCTAATTGTTGAATTCCTCAGTTTTATATATTTCTGAATTTATTCATGAGCACAGTCACAAAAGTCCTTCAAGACACAACACAAAATGCAGCTCTACACTGTCAAGTTCAAGAATACTTAATTGGACAGGGAAAAGGAAGAAACGATAACACCATAAATAATGCATGGTACAGTTCTAAAAAACACTGAAATTTTGTCAGTAAAGGACTTTCTGTTTGGAAAGTTCTTTATATGACCAAATAAACCCCAGGCTTTGGGGATGATACTATTACAGAATTTATTTGCCCTTCTTTCTAATTGCCTCTTCAAAATTGTGCTGTGTTTGTACAGATGGGTTTCAGATACTCTGAAACCACCTGAACTGGAAAAATTCAGGTAAAAGAGAGAGGTTTTGAGGTTGGTTGGTTTGTTTGTTCCAGTGAAGAGTCTCTTTCACTTACAATGTTATGCTGGTGCATACAGACATTTCTCCAATCTGCTTTTTATATACTACAGGACCCAGACAATCTAAAACACAAATGAAGTGTTGTATTTTCCCCTTCACAGGAAGTTAGGGGTCAAGGGCAAATGTCAGCATTTGCCTTGAGTAGTTCTGAGTGAGTATAATAGGTCATCAGCTATAAATAGACAACATATGTTTGTGGTTTAATGCCTGTATTTTTTTTTAACCAAAAAATTGTGTGACTTGTTCAATTCATTTGTACCTCATCCTACATTCAGATGGTTAAGCACCCTGCCTATTCATAATATGCTGATTAGATGTTCTAGATGTCTAATGGGACGTTTAAGTAAGTTTGATAGAAAATCAAGTTTTTACTCTATTGGGGTCATACCATGAGAAATCAACCCCCGGGCATTTGTAAGGTTTTAATAATTCTCAATCTTATGCTTTTCCAGGACTCTGTTGCAATGGATGCAGATAAAAACACCTTTTAAAAGTGTAATTTGCATTTAAGTAGCAGGGGACAAAATAGTTAAACTGTTAAGTGAAAAAGCCCAGCTACACAGGAACATTGGAAGAAATAAATAAGAAAGCAAAGAAACAAAATAAAAATCTCTAGCAGGTTGAAAGAATATTAATAAACAATTTAAAATATCTTTTGTAGGAATTTCGTGCCTATCTGCTTATTAATGTGAAGTCAAATGCTGCAGGTAAGAGTGCCTAGAGGAAATCAAATACCCTACAAAGAGAAGCTGTTTTTCTGCATTTGACAACTAATGTCAGTTTCGGATAGAATTTATTTTCAGTATTCCAGGGGCCTAAAATACATGAAATGATTGAAATTCTTATTCTTCTAAGCCCTGGTTTTGTAGGACCTCTGGGAATTCTAAATTCTTTCCAACATGCCTCTTCCTGAGCACCAGTGTGTGATGTGGTTTCCCAGCAGTCCAACCCAAACTTCAAGCCAGATTCCCTAATGGTAAGGTCTGCACTTATGCACGAAGTTGGCACTGGGAAAACTCATGAAAGATCTCCCCAACTGAATTTGTGTGTGTTTTGTTTTTATTTTTAATGTGGGCAAATTCCATGAGTTTTTAGATATGGAAAGATTGATAAATATTTAATTGTGTCTTTTGAGCCATTCTAGGAATGGCTGGAAGCTTTTACTCTTAGCAGTATGCCAATAACTGACAGGTCATGCAAGCCATCTGCTGATCATTTTAAATTAAAGACAATATTACACTGAGATTTAGCACTCACTACATTAGTAGTAATCTATGGGCTTGGTGTTCCTGTTGTGTTTGCTTTTTTCCCCCTTTTCCTTAGCATCATGCTTATTCAGAGCAGATGTCATCCTGTAAAAAACCCCCAGGATGGCTTCACTTTACTGAGGGAAACTCCCTGACATTTGGTAACTTCCTCAATGCTTCTAGTTTCTCTAACTTTGCATTGAGGACTTCATGCGCTTTCATTTTAGGTGGCTTAAGCTTTTTAGTACAGCCATAATAGCTCAGTCAGCATTAACAAAATGTGCTCAGGTTATTCTGGGTTATATTTAAATCTTAGGCTACAAGTGTTTCTAAGTGAAAATCTACCAGCAGAAGTGTCCTGGTATAATCATCTTCATCTAATGCTCCTGTGGATGTCCTGTGGGGGTAACAGTGTACTTGTTTTGTTTTCATTCATGTCACTTTTGCAATTAATAGCTTTGTAGCTGCAGTGTCCAGACAGGTTTCAACATAAGGGTATTCCTTTCTCTGCCTTTATTTTTGAAGTGGAAGTTCCTTTTTTTTTTTTTTTTTCAATAATTTCTAGCCATCTTTCATTTCTGCACTTAGGTCTCCAGTTAGTTCTTTAAGAATAGCAGCTTGAAATGTATCACCTTGGAAATCTATCTCACTTTGGCACTAACATCACCCACTGCCTCAAATAAAATGTTAATATTATTTTTAAACATTTTAAACCTTTCCAGGTTCTGTCTATTTGCAATAGAAACTTAGACTAAAGTCAGATGTACTTAATGCAATCCTGTTTTTACATAGAAGGCTGATGAATTTCTCCCTTTCTGAACCCAGTAGAAACAGAGAACTTAAAATTTCAGACTCTCTCCAGCTTATTCCCATGGAGTCCTTTCTCCTACTTCTCACAGGATTTTCTTGTTTTCCATGGAATTGTACATGTATTCACCTTTCCAAACCAACAGAGCCCTAAGAGTCCCTTTCTTGGAAAAACTTCTCTACCACATCAATTTTTAACCTTGTTCCTGCTTTCTCATGAGAATTGCTAATATGCAGCTGTCTTTAGTCTTTACTGGAGAAAGGGATATTTTCCCAGAAGCCTTTGGAAATACCTCAGGTGAAGAGGTATCATGGTGCCCCTCTTCATCTACCCCTTTAAGGATGAAGTAAAGAGTGGAGAATCAGGATTTTATAGCTTTGTATTGCAAACAGATAATGTGAAAGCAGAAGGACTAAATTCTGATTAGGCATGCTAGAAGATTTCTGAAATGGTTAGCAGCTGGTATTTAACAATGGGGGAGTGATTATAGTGTCTGCCTCGATGTTTAAATGTTATTAATGATTTTGGACATTAGTATTGTGAAGCAACTTACATGCACTGTAAAATCTCCTGATCTTTCATGAAGGAAAGAGTACAAAAGCAACCAAAATGAAGATTCTTCTAATCACAGATTCTCAAAAGAGTTGGTGCACTTTTATAACTAGGATACTTGAACAAAAGAGAAACAGGAGGAAATTAAAAATTACAAAGCCCAGGGCTCTGTGGAGTTTTCCTATTTTTCCGTGAAGGGCTTACAAAGTCCATGTTAGAAACTGTGACACAGTGGCTTAATTTCCCCAACTCCTTGCATTCTTTTTCATGTTCCCTGAACTTGAAAGGTACACAGAGCTTAATGTTTAAAAGTATCAGCAAACTCTAAGAACAAAGAATTCTGCATCAAAAGATATTCCTTTAATCCATATTTAATGTAATTATGACTATCATGACATTTAGAATTTGATTGAATTGTTGTGTGCTGGAGCCTAAAGATTGGAAAGCAGACAAGCACTTTGCATCCTTTGCAACTACTGTATTAAAAAAAAATAAAAAATGGTCAAATAATTTCTGGCAGCAGCATTTGGAATATGAATAAAAATGCTCTTCTGTCACAGAAAAAAAAAAAAAAAAATAAGGGGCCACTCCTGCAATAAATACTTTTGCACAGGCTCAGGATTTTTTACTGCAGGATTCCACTGCTGGGTTATGGCATTAGACAGTTTTATTAAATTGCTTTTGAGATCGTTGAAAATACTTGGCAGGAAAATAATTCAAAATGCATAAAATTCAGTTTCTGAGCTAACAATCATGGGAATCCAGTGATAATGATGTTTGACTTTGTATCTCGGTCTAATAATTTCTTTTGAGTGTTTTATTTGCTAATATTCATATATGTTTAACTAATAACTTGATAGCTAAAATCACTTGTGTTCTTGTGTGCCAAGAATGATGTGTATCTTCACAGTGCTCTGGATTTCAGAAATTATGTCTATGTTCAGTAACCCAGCTTCATATTTCCTTTGCTTTCTTTTTCTTTGGGAATAAGGAAAAATATGCAAATATTGTTTTTACTTTGCAATTGCCTTATGCTTTGATGATGCATGAATGGGTAGTACCCTTGTCCCTTATGATCTGATTGAAGATGATTGATAAGCAGCAGAGGTGCTTAGCTGTAAAATATCTTTCTTTTATCCCACCTCTCTTTAAGGTGACTCTTTGCTTCTGGTTGAGGGATAAGTTAAACAACCTTTGTCTCCTTTCTAAGACATGTTCTTACCATTTTCTTCTTCTTGAAATGACTTTAAGTAACTGATTCTGCTTTCAGAAACAGTTTCCTATTTGGTTAGAAACTTGGTTAGGAAAGGGAACCAAAGCCCTCTGGGCTTGGCAGCTGCTGATGTTCAGGGCCACCCAGGGAGCTGCTCCTACCTGTCCCTTTGCTCAGCCCCCCACTGTATCCCTGCAAGAACTGCTCGGGGGCAAAGCTTGCACTGCTCTACTCTTTGTGGCATTTTCTGCCTGCTCTTTTAATTCTTTGCATCTATCTCCCTGGAGAAGAAACTATTTTCAGTCTCTTCCTGCCCTGAAAACTTTCATTTTGAACAGCTTTATTTTAATTGTGTTTTCAAACTCTGTAAAGTACTTACTAAAGGGAGAGGTGCTAAGATCACTCGTCTTTGCACAAAAGAGCCCAAGCTCTTTAGGCACCTACTACTATCTACTCTTCATTGAGAAAGTGAGCACAAATATCTGGAAATTAAGGCGTTTCTGAAAAAAACCTTTTGATATCTGAGCCACTTCTGCTGCCTCTGACATGAAACCTTTACATCTGTGAAGAATGGAAATGAGGAAAGCCTGAAGGAGTGTAAATCCATGAAGAATGTCAGTAGGAGAAATTTCAGTCTATGACCAATAAAACCTCATTAAGGAGCAAAGGGAAGGAGGACCCTGGCTAAAAGAGGAGCAGAAACAGAGCACTAGGTGCTGGGGTGGGTGGCAGACAGTAGATAAATAGGAGAAAGCAATGTCAGAAAAATAAAAATGGTGTAAAAATGTAACTAAATTAATGCAGTTACATGACCTAATTTAGTTTTGTAGCTGAAAATGCATATTTTTGTAACATCGATTTATTGTGGTGAGCAATCCTTTTTTTTTTTTTTTTTTTGCCATGGTAACTTTGTGTGCTTGCCAAAGGCAGGACAAACAATGCCTGTATCACTTCAACTTCCAAAACAATTGGGTATGCCAAAACATTAGTATCAAATTTTTGTGTCATTGCAAAAAGCTGATTTTATGGCTTTCTGAGCTGTGCAGTATATTATTAAAACCTGGATAGGCACTTGTGGAATTAAGGTGTCAACAGCCAGCCCAAGGGTGGGACTCATGTTTCTCTGACCTTACCTAAGCTTTCTATGCTTGCTTGACACCCAGAGAAAAAACTGCAAGACTCTTTTGGCTCTTTCCCAGAAGAATTAGCTTGTAAGAAGAGACTTAGTAAGTCTTTAATTTCTTTTGTTTATATAGGACCTAGAAAAGAATTTTTCCCCTCTCTGGAAACTCAAAGCATTCATGGTCTGAATTTTATTTGTAAAACTAGGTATACAGGGGTGGATGTCAGATCAGTCTGAATAGAAGCTGATGCTGGTTATCTTTTTTCCAAGCAGATATCCAAGCTACCTAAACCAATTTTAATGTCTTTCCACCTATTCCCATATCCCATGCTGTGAAAATATCACTCCCATCATTGGGAAATACTCTTTTAGCTGAAACTGGGGAAGACGGGACTCTGCAGATTTCAAAGAGCAGCAGAGGAGCTTGAGGTGTGGAGTGTTTGGTTGCTGTGGTCACTACTGAAAGCAGATGTGGTTCCTGTCCTTTCCTGTCTGCTGCTTCTGCATTTCAGGGATGGGAGGGAGCACCCAAGTGAGACGAGGGTTGCTTTTTCTGGACAAGAGCTGCTTTTTCTCAATAGCAATGCTGACAGAAATGGATGTCAAAGGACAGGCTAGGTGAATTGAACCTGACAAGCCCTGGCAGTGTTTTGCACTGGCAGGGAGTCAGGAATCTCCCATAGGAAGACACAGGTTCCATTTTCTAAATACTATTCAAAAATCCCCAATAGGGTATTTGTGAATAAAATGGCTCTGGTTTTCTCCAGGGCATTCCTATCTCAGCCATGCAATTCAAAACACACTTTGGAAGAGCAAGAAAGAGGAGAAATATATGAAAGTGGTTTAGAATAAATATCTGACCTTTTTTGCTGTGTTTAGATTTCTTTTAGTACATTTCTATATACAAATCAAATAATAAAGTCTCCTATTTTCAGTTCTGAAGTTCAAGTAAAACTTCACTGTTTTTTATATCTTTTTCAATCTGTCACTGAGAATTCAAAACAGAATTTTAAAAAAAATCAAACAAGCAACCTACACTTAGAGGGAACTGAAAAGCAGGAGTACAGTGTGGCAAGTTCAGACATTAAAAAACAAGAGATAATATAATGTGCTCTGTGCAATGCAGCTGTGGCTTAATGCTGATTTGCACATTAGGACTAGATTAGCATCACTCAGATGTGACCTGCATGTTGAGTAACTATCACAAGTCTGGTACTATTGATGAAAAATGAAACTGCATGGTACACTTCAGATCTAATATACCACCCTTCTGTGTTTTTAGATTCTACAGAAGTGTAAAGGAAGAGCTATTACTTCTAAATTTTTATGAAATGCATGTAATTTAGTCTCCTATGAAAGTTCAGTTGGATGCTCAGTATGTTTATAAAACAGAATATGGCATTACCATAAAAATGATTGGTTTTTAGCCACTCAAAGGCAAGAAATATTCAAAGAAATGACCATATAAATGCTGATTATTTCTATTCTGAAGGCAGTCAAATTGATTTAAGGTGTTATGACCAACTTATCACAGATTTTGTGGCCATAATGCCTGCATGACTCTGAACCCTTTTAACTTCAAAAAGACTTTAGTATTGGTAAATGTTTGATTCACTTTGAAATAAAATGCAGTTTGCATTTGACATGAAGGATTTTGTGCAGGCCGGCTCCCTAAGTCGTTTTGTGTTAGTTCCGTGACAGGCTTTAGGATAATTACCTTCTGCAGCATTTCCCCAATATTTGACCACATTCCTCTTTGGAAAAATTAAAAAGATGTGTGTGTCCTTACTGGAAAACCAGGAAATAAAGGCACATCTGGTGGTGGGTTGGTGTTTATATCTTCGATAAAGTGCAGTATGCTGGCTGCAGATCTTTCCCAGAAAACTTCCCTCCAGTGCTTCCTAGAAGTGAGCTGGCATTTCCTCTGGATTTTGGCACATCTCACTGGCACAGAACACCTGTACTGGGTGTGCTTAAGGTGTCAGTGCCATAGCAGGGGTTTGGGGCAGGCTGGAGGAGGCACACTGTGGAGAAGGGAATTGTGAAGGGTGAGATGGGGAGGTGTTGGGGTGGCTCCCCTTGGGCTGCCCTCACAGGCACTCAGATGTGCCTTCTGCAGCTGGGATGGAAGAGAATTTCTCAGCCTATGCAAAGGTAAAACAGTAACTTGGGTCACTCTGGGGGAAGCTCACTGTGTTCTCATGTCAGATATCGTAGTGTTGCTTTCTTTATCTACCAGGCTAGAAGGAATTTTCATTTTTCCAGTGATTCTTAGCAGATCTCACAGCAAAACCAGATCTATTTGCTAGACACATGGAAATGCTGTACATGTATCGTGAGATCTACACGTGTGCACAGTCTCTGCACACACAGCAGCAAACTTGTATTTGCTTTTTAAAAACTATTTTGCAAAGGTAAACCTGTCACTTCTATTTAGTAGGTGTCATAAGACTTGTTTAAGTGTTTTGTTTTAAGGGTTTCGGGGTTACTTTTCTTTGGTTCATTGTTGTGTAGTGATCGATGGCCAGCTTTTCTCTTGTGATTCTAAGCTCAGTGTCTAAAGGTGATATTGAGCTTCTGTTTAGATTCTGCAGACAGCATGAGAAAATCATATGCATCTTATAACTGAAGGATAAACTGAAGCAGAAACCTTCAGATTCTTGCAAAAGACAGTTAACAGGCACATAACAGCTTCAGGATTTGGGGGATTTTTGAATTCAGAACATCTCTACACAGAACAGTAGATCCAGTTAGGGAATCAAGTTATAAGTCACATAGAAAGAAACTCAGATTTTCTGAGTGCAAATGTTTGACATCTGGTTACTCTGTTGTATATTGCTAAGGTAGCTCTACTAAGGCTGTGCTTTCTAAAACACACCTTGTAGCAGATAAAGAACATTTAATTTCTGGCATAGTACAGATTTCTCATGTATTGGGCTAGGAGCTTGGAATAAAAAAAGTTGGCTGTTGATTTAATTACTTTTAAGTTAATATATACGTTAGCTTATACGCAGGAGAACAGCATCTTACAATTACTAAAATAAGGCTATTAATGACAGTAAAATATAGGTATTTGATTTTTTTTTAGCATTGTCATAATTAATTCTGTTTCAAGCATGCAGATTTATCATGTTGACAATGCTACTGAACAATTCAATGAAAGAATATATAAAATTTGTAGGAAAGTTTCTAGTTTCTCAGTGTGTGAGAGTGGCCTCATTTTTTCTATTATGGAAATAATGGATGTTGTTCATTCACTGTATCACATGTATAATGCCATGTTTTCTGCAGTGCAAAATAATCTTTAAAGGTATTTTGAGGAGACTCCATAGTTTGGAGAACATACTAGCAAATGCTTTTGGTTTTAATCATACTACTTTTGTATTGCAGACTGTCACCAAATGTCATCCATTGTTCTCCTTGGTTTTTTCACTTGTGTTTTGAACAGGTTACCACTAACATCTGAAATTACTTCTCAGTCCACTGCTGGTGTACAGCTTTACTTGCAGAGCCACAGGAAGCCACCACATCCACCCTTAGCTTTAACTTCACTGCCTCTCATCCAGTGATAGAGGCTACAGCACCTTTAGTGATCCAATTTATAGTGGATGAAGGGAATCAGTGTATATTTGACAGCTTTGTTAACCCTACTACGTTAGTATGAATTGTTGGTGAAACCCAGTTTTACTCTGTGGCCATGCTGCACCTGCAGTCTCATGGATCATGTTGCAGCACTGAAGCTCTTGTTAGCATAAACAGCAGGTATACCTCCTGATGCACCCAGGAAACTGTTCTGTTGAGCAATGAATTGCCAAGAAAACATAATATCTCTGCAGTGCATAAATGAACCGTAACAATAATTTTACCTTTAAAATGGATTTTAAGGAATTTTTACTTCAATAGCTACACAAATGGAATTATTGGTAGAGGAATTGCTGCAGCTCAAGGAGTTATTTTACTCCTCTCTCTTGAATAGTTGTACTCAATTAAACACATTCATACAAAAAATTCTACAGAGGTCAGGAAAGGATGTTATCAGATTTTTCAGGTGTTGTTTCTCTATACATTTCCTATCAAATTAATGTGCTGGTAAATGTTCTTAATCATGCAAGTTTTATAAAAAATCTTTTACATAAATGATGGCTTTAAAATATCTATACTGTTAACAAATCCCACAACCTCCTCATATTTCGTGAGATGTTCCCTGCCACAGCTGTGTGCTGATGGCTGATTATACCTGCCCTTTCTCTGGAGCAGGGGAAGGCTGGCTGGGATTTCTTTTGTGTAGGGAGATTCCTTGAGTCAGAGGTGTAAATCAACCCACTAAAATGCAAAATCAAAGCAATTGATGAAGTGTGTATAAAGAAGGAAAATTTCAGGTTATTTCCTGGCACCATAAGGAGTACAGTTCTCATGCTGAAATGACACACCTGAGTCAGAGCTCTTATGGAATAGTTGCTTACCAAGAAACGAGATCCATTCATGCACAGTTTTTCTACAACCACAGCAGATTCAGGCATTCCAAACTGAGGTGAGAAAAAAGACAAGATTATCACAATAGTATGAAATTTGACATTTGTAAACAAACTAATTAATATTTCTATCCTTAAATACTTGGGGAAATTGTTATACTACTTGACAAGGATAATTAGAAAAAAGAATATTGAGTAACTCTAATGCTTAGGCAGTGACTTTCATGTAAGAGATAAAACACAGTATTACTTCTTTCTTAGGAAGAAAGATTACAGGGGATAAGGGCTAATGAAATTGTGAATGGAGTAGACAAGAAGAAATTATAAAGCAGCAAATGTCATATAAATTAAGCAAGTGGCCCAACAGGAATACTGTGGGTTGCTATGGGATAAGAAGCCAGAATTAGAAACAGGTTCAAAGGTATCCTGAGGCAAAAGTTCATCAGTAGCCATGTCATCCTCCCATGGCTGTTTACCAATCTCTGGTTGCTCTGGTGAATGCTCAGCTTCAGGACGAGCTATTTGGGCTGTGTCTTGCACTTACCATGATGATGGGCATTGCTGGAAAGAATTCGTGTTCAGAAACAGGATTTTTTTTCTGTAATGTGGTTGTGGCAATTATGTTTTTTAACAAAGTTGATTATAGATTAAAATGAAACCAGAAATATTACATCTTTAAATAGAACTAACTACTGAATAGCAATTTGGGAAAAAACCTAGACACATCAGATTTTCTATTTAAAAGTGGAAAAGAATGGATCAGGGCTGAAGATGTCCTAAAAATCCCACGGTGTGTTAGGTGGCTTGGTGTGGTTTTTTTAAAGAAATTAACTATTATGCACAGAAAGTGGCAAAAAAATTTAGAAATCATTCTCCAAATGAGTTTTAGCATTTTTAATGCTTAGATGTAAATGTCTGTATCAGTAATGACCAATTCAGACGATAACAGAGAAATTTTAGTGCAACAAGTTCTTCTCATAGCCATAGTTATGTGGCTTTCCTAAGATAATTCTGTATTTCTAGACTGCTTAAAACTGATCATGCTTAAATAGTCAATGTGTATTTTATCTACTTTGATATGAATATGTCCTGTTCAGACATATATTCATATTTTATTGGTCTCTTAGCTGATATGCCTGGAGATATAGATATATATATTCTACTGTAATTGGGAGAGTCCTGCTTATTTGCAATACAGAACAGATCCCAATTCAGAGGAGAGGGATTACTGTGTTGTTGGACCAGTTGTTGTTTTTGGATTGTGTTAATTTGCCATCAGTTGCACTGGTGTTGGTGTAGAGGCAAAGAATCAAGGTTATGCACTCACTGCTTCTCTTGGTTTTTGCCCATCTATTTCTAGTTTCTACCTCTATCTCCAATCATGGGCTTGAAGAGCTGCTTTTGAGCTTTGCCTTATGCTATTAATCAAGCTTAATTATTAATCGTGTAAGGAAAAATTTGTTCTTTTTCCATGGTTGATTTATCAGGTGAGTGGGTGTCTTGCTGCTGGTGTTTAGTGACGACCATGGAACCTTTAATTTTCTTGAGATTGCATTAACTTTTCTTACAAGTACATTAAGATCAGTACTGGTAGAGGGACCAGACTATATGGCAAATGGAGGCTAAGTAGATAAACTCCGAACACAATATGGAATATTTCAGTTTTGTTGCAATTGCAGCATAGATGCAAGATGACAGTGAGCTGCACCCACATGGCTAACAAGTCTCCATTACTATCTGCACTTATTTATGAGGGAAAAGGCAAAATCTCTGTGGTTAATTATTATTTAGTAGTTAGGGTATTGATTGCATGGTACATATGTACATACCCATTCTACATATAAATTGTGGCATCAACATGAGTATATGCCTTCTAGAAAATCCAGCCTCAGTCACAGAACATGGCACCTGATACTACTTTCCTGAAGATAGATGTATTGTTTTCTCTTCAGTGCCCACTGCTTGTCTATCTTGTGTACTTGTACTGCCTAGTACTCAAAACCTCTTCTGAACCCAAATTGATTTCTTTTAAAATCTGTTCTACAGCACTCTTTATTGTCCAAGTGCTTCAGAGACACTAATAACTGCTTTTTGTGAGACCACTCTCTGACATCAAAACTTCGTTTCTAATGGGAGTTGAGGTGCATGAGAAATAAAACACCACAGTATCCAGTGGGTTTTAATACCTAACTATAACTGTTTAGATCTAAGAGATATAAATGTATAGTAAATATTTTGCCATTTTTACCTTCTGAGCAGAGCTTCCACTGTGGCTATAGCTCTTGCCTCCCACTGCTGCAAGTCAAACACTTGGGAAATGTCATGTTTTTTCTGGGTGACTTGCATATCTTCAGGTAAAAGAAGATATGCAAGTCACTTGGCGCAGTAACAATACTCCCTGGGGCAGTAACAGGGTCTGATATTCAAGGCAGATTTAAATCACCAGTATTATGTATTTGTTCTCTGGCTTTCAGCCAGCCCTGGCCTTGTGCACCTTACAATTTCTGTAAGGCATAGAATAATGCTGGTTTCTCTGCATTGGCAGGTTTTGTGAATGGGAAAGGTAGCATGTGAAGAAGCAGTTACAGACTCTCATGATGTATAAGTGAATGATGGGAAATTCAGGCTGTGGAGGTAATCCTAGTTCTGGCACGTTTTGGTGCTTGTTTGTGTATCCTTAACAGCCTTTTTTTAGCGTTCCTGCACATGTATGGGCGGCGTTAGGGTGGGGAGATCCAGCACAGCTCCCAGCACATGGTCTGACTATGGAAATCATGGAGTAGCTGGTGCTGAGGCTCTCTGGAGCACTGGCAGTGGGAGCCACAACTTTGTCCACAGAGCCCACAGCCAAATGTCTGGGCCAGTCTTTGGTACACAGAATGGCCAAGTGTTTAATGGAATTATATTGTAGTAACTGGTTTATTTGACTGTTTTAGTCAGTGTTGTGAGTGTAAGCACAGGCATTAACAGCTTTTTATAAAGTTGGAAGACTTGCTGCTAAGAAGTATGAAGCCAGTAGTTATGGTGTGCCTGGAATTTCCCTGGAAGCCTCTGAGTTGTTGAACAATTGTTATTAATTTTCTGTCTTGTACTCTGCATAGAATTGCAGGGTACTTTAAAAGATTCTAACCTCTATAAATTAGCCTGATTTCCTTTAAGCTGAAAGGCTTTGAGCTAATTAATCCTCTGAGTTGCTGTTCACAGTAGTAAGTTCACAGCTGAGCTGATCCATTACCTTTATGGGAGGAATTAATTCCATGGAAGAGGTTAGCTCTCTCAGGGTGGGAACAGTGCTCCACCTGTGCTACATCTCCACTGTGGAACTGTTTGTGGTTTTGTTGTCTTTTTATTTTTGTTGGATTGTACATGAATAAGCATATATATCTATATACAGGCAAAATGAAAAAAATAATAATACAAAGTGATCATTTGAAACTCTGGCCTACTTTTTATGTGGTTACAAATGGAACTCCTGTGGGAAGACTTTATAGCATTTTTATTTTCCTTGACAAAGATTGTATGTTCCTTCAGTTTAAAAGGATGAGAAACCTTAATGACCATGAATTCTCACTGTTGGTCTAAAGAAGGTACTGGAAAAGATTGGTGCTCTTACAGTTAGAATTAGGATAAACACAAGAAAAAAAGTCCTATAAACAAAATTATATAGAGTAACTTTCATAAAAACAAGCAAAAGAGATATAAAATGAGATTAAATATCCAGTTGCAGGAATGGATCTTAAATCTGAGTCACAGTATTCAGTAAGTTATAAGGAAAAATGTAATAAAAAAAGCTGTATCATGGATGACATATTTTATATATATGAGAGGAGATTAGTAAAATAGTGAAAGATGTCTGAAAATGAGCTTGGAATACTTTGTGCAATTCAGGTCATTTTAGATATACTAGATAGGACCTTGTAAAACAAAAAAAATATACAAGCCAACAAAGAAATGCCTCAACCCCTCCCCAAAAAGCTCAAGTACATTAAACTTAAACATCCAGTAACTACTGTGTGTATATATGCATTGAGAAGAAAAGATGAACAGCAGATTGTTATTGATATGCTGTAAAATTTAAAGCTAAATTCAAATATAAAACTAGACATATTTTCTCTGAAATGATTATTTCTTCCCAGCAGGAAATAAATTTGGGCATGAAATACCTTTTCTCTTAAAAGAAAAATTCCTGGCATTTTTTGTATGGTTTGTTATCTTGAAGATCTTAGCTTCTACCATGAATTAGATTTCTACAGAAAACAGGAGAGTACCAAAAACCTCAAGTTATATTAATAAGTGGTGACTAAACTATTTTTAGCACTTTTAAATATTTGTGCTCAATGTAGGATAAGATATCTGGTTTTCAAGGATAAATCCAGTGTTTCTGCTAGCTGAATATAGACTGAACTCTCTGAAGACTTACATACAGATTCAGTACCTGTCTTAAGAGATCTGCAACTTGAGAAGCTGTCCAGTTCTCAAACTCCTCTTGAGATGGCAGTTTTGTGGTCATGCTTCTATCCAGGGAGCAAAACCTGATCTGCATGAGTAATACTGAACTCTTGCTTTACTGTTTTTTACTGATGTAGAAATCCGAGAAGGAAGTTCTTTTTGCAACTTTTTTCCTGTTTACTCACTTAAAGTGAACGCCTGTAAAGGGTGATTTACGAAGTACCAATGTTCTTCTGAGTGATTCCAGTATAAGGAAACTGGTTGTTATATCAACATATGCACCTGTCATTACTGAAAATGTTTAAATGTCTCATCTGCTATCCTTAACATTTTCCTGCATGTATTTTTACTATTAGAGTGACTGACAGGTCAGTTGTTGCCAGTGAATACCTTTTTGCTGTTTTCTGACTTGCCAGAACACTGAATCTGGCAAAACTCAACTCCCAGAGTTTCAGAAATAGGATTGAAGCTCTTGCATTTTAAATTTGGCTTTCTCAGAAAAACCTTCTAGGTGCTTGGCTGGCATATTATGAAGAAATTATATTGAATTTCATAGTGCTTTGTAGTGTTCAGTGTTTCATAATGTTGGCTGTGAGTTTTTCCAAGGGGAGCACCATCTTCCAGGATGACAGGGGTCAGAAATATTCTTTCCACTGTATGCAGGACCAGAAGAGAGAGCTGCATGTATTCCTTAAGAAATTTTACTTGCCTAGTTTGAGTGCAGGAGTGATTTTGTCAGTTGTAGAGTCTGTGCATTGTGAAGGTGGGAAGCAGCTGGGTAGGAGATGTGTGAGTTACAGGTTTAATGGCTGCTTACAGGAAAGAGCAAAATAACAGATGGCATCAGGTGTGAAACATGAATAATGTGAAGTGCAGATATTTATGTGGTACAGGCTGTTTGCTTGCTGAGTAGGTGTAAGCAGCCCTAGTTTTGAACATCTCAAAGGCAAATTAAAAGCAGTGCTTTAAGAATTTTGGTGTGCTGCCAGCTGTACCTGCTCCTTCTCCCCTGATTCCCCATCAGGCCGGGAGCGTTTTCTGAAGTACTGAGATGCAAGGAACTGCTCCAGGCTGCCAGCTGTGTCCTGTGCTGTCACCTTCCTGCACTGCCTGGTGGCTGCAGGGTGAGCTGCAGCCCTGCCCTGCCCTGCCAGCTGCCCTGCCTGGCTGTGCACCCACATCCTCCTTCTCCTACCCACTTTCTCTGCTCTCCCTCAACACTAAATTGTGGCCAGGTCTTCTGTGTTGACTTCACCTTAATGTGTGTTCTAGGCTCTTAGGACAGTACTCAAAAAAGGCCAGTGTTTATGCAGTCCACCTCTCTCCACTGAATGAGGCAGATCTGCTTGGGAAGGTGGTGCTCAGTTTTGTGCTCCCAAGGGGGCTGTAGCATAGGTGGTTCAACTAAAGGAACTGTAAGACTTGCAAGAAATATTTTTCCATTTGTGTTTTAGTCAGATTAAACATAGTAACAAGAGAAAAAAGAAAAGAAAAAAAAAAGACCAGGGACATGGGGAGGTTCATCTGGGATCCTGCATCTCATCTGTTGATGCTGATGTTGTCCTTGGCTCAACTGATGCTGTAGTTTTCTGTCCTTAAGTGTGTGTGACAGAAATGGAGAATACTGTCATGCACTTCCACCTGCTTTCCATTATCCTCAAGGGGATTATTTCAAGAGTTGTTGGCTGGAGAGCTCCAAATTTGATTACTGATTCTACTTACTACCCTCATACTTCTGGTTCCTCTTTGTAAAGATAAGCCCAAATAAATACGTGCACTTGAACACAGGTTGGCTGTGAGGACTGTCATGGGGGGAGTTCTTGAGCAGAACACTGCTTCCAGTCTTCCCTAGATAAAGACAGGCCACAGAAATGGTTTCTTTCCAATCTTTCAGGTGCTTTTTTCAAAAATATAATTTTGAAGCAGATTGTAGATACTTGAATGTGAAACAGCACTAGCCTAGGGCAGGTCAGGCTTGCTTGCTACTTGAAAATTCCCTGGAGCCTCCTGATCTGCTGTGAACCTTGGCAGGCTTAAAAATGTATTTGGGTACATAGGGGCAGAAAGTTATCTGCTATTTTAAAAACTTGTGTCTTCCTGGCAACATTACACTCAATCTGTACTATTTACAATTTCATTCCTCCAAAAAAAGGTAGAAATCTGATTTAATATATTAAGAAATTTCATTTTTTGAGCCCTATGTAAAAAGGACATTTAGTACTTGAGAACTACTGAATTTCAGAGGAATCTAAAGGTGTGCATTTTATACACCAGGTATTTTGTCCTCTAAAGAGAAATTCATTCTCATACAGAAGCTGTATATCAAGCAGAGTTAACACATCTTTACACTATATATTGGCAGAAGTTCATTTCCTAAAATCTGTAATGTACAAGCAACATAAAGAACAAGTTTTTGGCAAGCTACATCTCCTTGGCTTTTTGTAAATTAAGTTCTCAATTTGTGATTTCATAGCAATAGTTAAAAAGCAGTATGAAAACTGTTTCCTAGATCATACCACTGGCATTTTTTACTAAATACTCTCTATATGTTCATGAAAATAAGCACTACATCTGTTAAACTTATCTCAAAACTTTTGAAGTCAAGTTCGGCTTTGCAAAACTCCGTAGCAGCTGCAAGCAACTTGTTTTACTGGATGTAACATTGGAATTCTGCCTCGGGAAAATATACTTGAGCAAAATAGGTCAATGAAATATTACTGTACAGAAAATATGAACCATTGTCCCTGTTTGTTTTTTTCCCATTTTATACAAAAATAATGAAAGTAACAGGACTTACCACATAGTCATTTTTTTTTCTCCCAGGCACACATGTTGGAGTTGATTCCAAGCAAGTTAAAGGAACAGTTTCTCATGTCTGCTCTTCCTCCTTAAACAGTTCCATATGTATTTTGTTGTTGTTAGTGTGATTGACAGGCTTGGGATTCACGGTGGGTGGGAGAAAAACATTCTTAAAGCAAAAAAGCTAGAATATACTCATCGTCTAAATAAGTCTACAAGAATGTTGGAAAATGAAGTCTTGCTTACAGCTATCTGTCTAGAAGTTTGATTAAATTCTTCCTAATTGGTGTTGTCCTTTTTCTTTTTTCTCATTTAACAGGAAATAAAAATAGCAACAGAATCCACAGAAATCACAGAGTCTGAAGGGGACCTGGGGAGATCTTGGCAAGATTTCAGCAGAGAGACAGGATCAAACACAACTAGAGGAAATAGGGTCAGTCTTGGAAATTAGTTCAGTAATCCATTTTTTTAAACTGAGTTCTTGGGGATGCATCAGATTCACCACGTCCTTGAGTGAACAGCAGGAAGAAGATCTAGAATAAATTTTGTGCTCTACTGCTGGAGGAAGCAAAAGGAGATGTTTGTAAGGATAATTGCTATCTAAGCACCAGATGGGCTTAACTAGGACATCCTGCTGTTTCTGAAGGAGAAAATCCAATTTCATGAACATTTGTTCAAAAGTAGCAGTTTGGGAAACTCTTGTTGAGTCTTTTCCCTTTCAGCACACTCTTCAATTTGACTGTATCTTACTGAAAAATGAAGTGTCTAAACAGGTCCCAGTACACTGTTTATCCCATGGAAACCACCTCTGGCTCAGTAATATCCTGATAGACTTCAGGAGTATGCTTATTATGCAGCACCCATGTTATCAACAAAATCCTAAATACAGTTAAGACAAGGAACTCTATTTGAAATACTCTTAGAGTCTGGAAGTGATTCACAGATTATGTTCTCAATGAGAGTCAAATAATCTCTTACAGCAAACAGTGCTTTAATCACGTTTATCTAGTTTGTATGTGATGATTTTTATGTGGGGCCTTATTAAAAGCATCAGTGATAACATGGCCTTGGTGCCCCTTATCTAGGTAGCTATCATAATGAGGAAGGAAATGAGATTGGTTTGACACAGTTCCTTAGAAGTCAATTTTTCTGCAGAAACAATTTATAGGTATATTGAGGACCAACATTTGTGTTCTATATTCAAGAGAATTGAAGTTGGGCTGACTGTTCTCTAGTTTGCTCTCCTCCTTCTCTTTGATATTCAAGGGGAAATATTTGCCCTATAGATACATGAGGTATATCTATAAAAACCCTGTTCCAGAGTCTTGGGTTTCCTTTGTGACTGAAGTAGATTGTTTTTTATGATTTTGATAAGTCCATTCAGGAGTTTTTCAGAGGCCAAGGAGAGCTACACCTGCTTAAGAACTCCATGGATCTTTGCCAATCTTCTTATTTTCTGTCACAGTGTTTTCCTCCATCTTTGTTTCTGTGAGAGCATTCAGTGCTCCACCAGGGAGAATCACAGGACATAATATATACGTGTTTGTCCAAAAGTTATGAAAATATTCATATTATGAAATGGGCATGTGGGTTTTTTCCATGTCTGTTGTTCTAGTTTTGATATTCGGCATTTCTTGGGATCACAAAAGACTGAGAATCAAAGAAGCCTCAAATGGAAAAAATATGAAAAAAAACCCCAGACTCCCAAAAACTTGTTGAGAATTGTTAGTACCATTGCTACACCAAGGATGTACACTGATTTGAAACCTATTGCCTTTAAATCACTTCCACTATATACAATTTGCTGCCCTTTTTTCTTCATTTCAGTCACTCTTCAATCCATTTCTGGGGCATTCTGGGGCAGGTTTCAACTGAATTTTAATTATTGCCGAATGCTGAGGGATTTTGTTTGCGTGTTTTGTCACAAAGGAGGGATACATGACATAAACCCCACTGTCTCAAGGACAGTTGCTCTTTGTGTTATTATTCAACCTTCTGCAATCTTTTAATATGGCTTTTCATTGTTAGTTTGACCTTCTCTTTGGGTCTAGCAATTCAGCTGCTATTCTAGAGAGCTTTGACACAACGAACCATGCATTAAAAATGTACTTATTCTCATAGGTATTTGTTGGTAGCCTGGATTCTGCACCTAGTTTTCTTTATCTTTTCAAAAATTCATGTTTTTAACTAGTACAATAAAATATAACAGTAATAAAACCAAAACCTGCTACAAAAGTGACATTGTTCATTAGAAATTCTCTTTGATTTTTTTGAAGGCTGGAATTGATGCTGTAGTGCTTAGTTGTGATATCCTTTGCAAGTTCTCAGTATTCTTTGCTGTTTAACTGAGCCATTTTTTTGATTATTATTCTTTTGAACACATTGGTAAAACTTGCTGTCTGTTCCTCTAGATTCATATGCTGTCTTGTATAGTTTGAACTTAGACTTTATATAGTTTCTTTATAAAACCTTTCCTTTGAAATTCATCTGTGTTGACTCTTCTGATAAAAATATGGAAAAATGTGTATGAACAGCTTTCCATCTGGCAACATTTTTATGCACTAAAACCTAGTGAGTAAATTTAAAACCAGAAAATCAGTATTGTTTCAGTGTCCTGCCTTATTTAAGTAAAATTCCTAGCAACTTAAATTTGAAATGCTGTGGGTGATGGTTGTTTTAATTTTTTTTTTAAATATTCTCTCATGGATTTTGTTAGTCTAATGAATTCTTGTCCAACCACTATTGATTTTTTTGAGGCTTGAGCATTGATATATGTAGAAAGTATTTTACTGTGCCCATGATTCTTGCTATGAAATAAATGGAAAAATTAATACTTCAGCTTTCAGTGGCATCACTGCATGGTATTTTACAGTGGAAGATAACAGCAATGTGTATTGTATAATACAGTGCCATGGTATGTTATGGTACTACATTATAGTGTGTCTGTGATTCTGACATGCAGGTTTCCTTCAAAAACTTGTACAGGTGAATTCTCAAAGATCGGAACTTCCTTTCTCCTACTTATTTGTGGGGAACAGGACACTTTGAATCCAGAATCTTTCTGTAGGACAGAAGGACGTCTGACTAAATGTTATAGAGAGGAGGGAGAGTCTGAGAACAGAATCTGCCATATAAAGTTGTTTGGGTAAGGTATTTATTGCTTATTGTCACAAAGACAGCATGTGGAAGGAAGGAAGGAAAGGAGCAAGAAGTGATTGTTTTGGGAGGACCAAAGGGTTCAGGGAAGCATTCTATTCACTATTCAAGAGGGACAGGGTGGAGTGCCCGTGACAGCTGGCCAGCATCCAGATATTGTTTGGACCAAAAATAAGCAGACCTCCTTTCCACTTCAAGTCAGCAGATCCCTGCAAATGACGTTGGGAAAATGAAGTTCTGAGCCTGTTAAATAAAGGAAGACAAAAGGAAGAATTCCAAAGAGAAATGGGAGCTTAAAGATTGATTGATAAATAGATATAAGATGGAGAAATTGAAGAAATTGACAAAGGGAGAGGGTTTTAGAAGTGGAAGGGTACAAAAAGTAAAGAAAAGGAGAAAGGAGACAAGTTCTATAAATATGGAATGTTTCTCAAGGTTTTTGGATTCATAAATAGGGCTTTTACATGTATTCAGTCAGCCTGCTGACATAGATAAAATTTAATGAGTGGAGTTTATTTGACAGTCAACAGAGAATATGATAAAATCTCAGTAAGAAGGACTTTGAAACCTGAGAGATCTAATATTTTTTTTTAAAATTCTGACTGTATTTGGGGAGATATCCAAAAGATATTTCAAGAGACACTATATTTGTGTTAATAAATTGTAAATGAAAAAACTATCAAGAATAAAATGACAAACTACTTTTGAATTTTTCTCATTTAACTCACAAAACTTGAACTCAGTAATTTCAATAACCTTTTATTCTAGATCCTTTTATTAGCTTGGTTTTGTTTATCATTTCGGTAATGGTAATGTTGTTGAACATCTATCACCATGGTGTTAAGTGAAATTACATCTAGGTAAAATGCTTTCATGATTACAGGAGGGATAAGAAAGGAACAAACACTCAGTGATGGATTGTTTCCCATACCAAATGTAGAGGAGTCTTTTATTGTTATATGCTGAATAAAGCCAGAGTTTGGTGTGCTTATGTCAATTCTCTTCATTTTCTTTTGTCAACTTTTGTGAACTTTTGTCAACCTTCCTCTCATACATTTAGCATCTCCAGTTCCATTGTCACAGAGATACTCGAGAAAAACTGTGAATTTTCTCAGATATGTTTTCTCTGCATAGTGCCAAAGTGCCTTGTAGAATCAGTGACAATACAAAGTTGTTCTGTTTATTCTCCCCTCTTCTCTAAAGCCAGCAGCCATCCTAATCATGTTGGTTTCTTTCCAAGAAAATATGTGTTGCCTATTGGAAATATGCTGGGGGGGACTTTGTTGTACCAGGTGGAATTACTGGGAATGAGGGTAGTAGTTAACTGCTGCTTATGTTGGTACCAATAAAGTATATCTCAAGATTTTTTGCTGTTCCTGGGGAATGTAGTAGGAAGTTTTTGCCTCAGTATTCATTCATATTGGAAACTAATGGAGGATACTCCAGTAGCATTTCTGTTGTGTGTTGTAAACATTCCTCTGATAAGCTTTTTGGGGGTTTCGATATGAGGTGTTTGGTATGCATCCATCTACTGACAGCATTATAAATATTGCATTTCTGACCTTCAGATTTTCTCTTTTGATCTCTGATTAAATGATATATTTGCTAGTTTGACACTGCTGACATTCTCTCTGTTTGGTCTAGCATTGTTATACCATGATTCCTTGTGATCCCATTGTCATGGGAATGATATATCTCAAATGATGAATATACTTTGAAGCAATGTGGGGAATAAAAAAATCACTGGCTAAACTGCATTTGCAAGAAGAGTTTCTATTGTAAAATTCCCACTTCAGTTTACAGTGTAAATTATTTACCTAATGTTGATGTATTTGACACTGCTGTTTTATCAGTTAGTATAAAGGAGGATAACATAATATTTGGGTGGATAGTAAGTGTCTTAATTATAGTTTTAAGCAGATTTTCCCTTACTTTTGTTTTTCCTTGCTCTTCATTGGGCAAATCTGCATTTGCAAGGCAATAAACTGAACAGTAGTAGAAATAGAAGCTTCCAATTTCCCTCAGCGATGAATGCTTCATTTCTCTAGAAATAATCTCTTCTCTAGAACTGGTGAATCTTAACTTCACTTCTAGAGAAGGGAATTGTCAGCCATAGGAAGTGAGAAAGAGAAGAAATCAACACAAAAATTTGCACTCTAGTATAATGTTTTTCTTACACTTGTTTTAAGTTTTTGAACAACTCAAAAGCCTTCTACCTTCTAATTCTACCTCAGAATTCCATGCCTGTTTTCAAAAGTTGATTAGAAGTATGATGTGAATAAAGACTTGGTAATGTTACCTGCATTCCTGATAAATTGAAGTCTGTTTAGATTCAAGTATTTTATGAAAAGTCAGTGGGAGCTTTTTATGCATAACCTTCATGTCCTTGTTCCTTTGTTATTAAAATGAAATGAGAACTTTTTTTAAAAAAGTTGACAATAAATGTCAGGCTGATAAAAACCTTTCCACTGACCTTCAAAGCAATGAGATTTGACCGTGATATGGTTATCCACTGAGGCCAGAAGTTACAAATCAGATGATGCAGTGATGACTTTCATCCTCTGGAATGTACATGTTCTGCATAACATCCCATGCCTCATTTGTCACCTCTTTTCCACTGTCCAGAGCATGATCTATTATTTCTGCTTGCAATTTTGCAGCTCTCCATTGCTGGCAGACTACAGCAGACAATTGAGTTCCCTGGCAATTCTCTCCTCTTGGTCAGCTGTGTCCCAGTTCATAATGCTTCATATGCTGTGCTGTATATGTGGTTGCCACAAATGAGTGCAAAAGCTATGGGAACAAACACTGGCCCTGATACACCTGTATCAGCAAAATAAATTGGAATGGCCCCTAGCTTATAACAGATTAAAAGTTATTTAATGTCCTAGTAAAATTGTTTTTAACTGTATTCATCTCCACTCTTTCCTGTTGAATAGGGTGGCTGACCTTTTGTTGGAATTTCAGGCGCAGAGATCATTTTATTGTTTAGAGTTAACATTGTGTCACAGTGTGTGCTGCAGGCACTCTGATCCAGTGTCCCTGTTGCATCACTGACATGATGCCATCAGTGCTGCTCCACTGGCCAGTCCAGCTTTTGGATTTCTACTGACAGTTTGCAGGGTACTTACATCAGCTTCAGTCGTGTTTTTTGTTCTGGTGTTAAAGTAAGGTCAATAACATGTAAGTGACAATAACTATCTAGTAATTTCAGGTTGCACCTGGAAAGACTCACAATTGCTGACTCATTAAATAATTTCTTTTTTTACTGAGGATCTCTTTTCCCCCATAACTTTATCTATCAAGACTTCATAGATCCAAAAGGAAGCTTGAATTGGGATATTGAAAGACTTAAGTGTCTTAAGAACTGAGGTTCTGCTCTGGATGGACTGAAGTCAGGAACTTCATGATACTATAAATAATTACTTTCATTTTTCTTTTTGTTCTCATAATAGATGAATTGCACTCAGCTCTCTTAACTCTTGCTGTTTCTCACAGCATGCAAACCCCTGTGAGTCAACACTTTCTGTGTAAGAGCAGAACAGCAGGAGAGAAAGGCCATAAAGAATGCAATATTTTTTGTGAGAGTTTCTTAGATTGGTCTTCAGATTTTTTATGTGTTTCCCAGGAAACCTGAGAGCTCAGATACTTGCTTGTCAAACTAAATAGGCTGAAACACCTCTCCTGCACAAGTGTGGTTAAGAATTTCTAAGAAGGTGAGGAACATCCTAGGAGGGAGATGGTGACCAACTTTGGCTGTGTCTCTGAAAGACTGGATTTCACCCTGCTACTGATACAAATCAGACTGAAAAAAAGACCAGACCCCTCTGTTTGATGTGAGCCAATATATTAATTCATAAAGATTGCCTTCCTGCCTCCTATTTTTTTTCCCCCTGAGTTTCTGTCAATTTGTCTGTTTTTAGATTATGAACTGCCTCTGGGAATGGGGTGTTACCCCCTTCTTGAAAGATTAGAAACACCTCAAAAACAAGGTGATTCTGTTGTGGAAAAGCAGCTTTCTGTGTCTGTTCACCCTGTCTGAAAGACAGAGCATTCATATTTATGGTGTTTAATTCTCTAACAAAAACGTCCTTACCTGTACTGCTTATAACTAATAAGAAAATACATTTACAGTTAGTTCCCTCTATGAGCTCCAGTTTTAAAACTTCAAAAGTATTTTGTGCAACTGCATATAGAAGGGTCCTAGAACATCTGCCTTACAAAAGAAGATTCTGTTCAAATAAAATCAGTCTCAGTTGAAATTCAGTATTTTGTATAAAATTTCAGTGCTATTTGATAGCTTCATAATAGTAGAATTTAGGTGGAATATTGAATAACTTTCCTTGTTTCAGAAGGCATCACCTCCTTTAAGATTTAGTTGTAAAATTTTTGCCTAATACTTTGGCTTTTGGATTTATCATTATTTGGAAACTTGAAAAGCAAAATGAAGTAAACTTTTTGAATGGAGATGACACTACTCCATTTGTTCACAGAGGAGATGAAAATAATACTGGGAACTATTTGTCAAATGTTATATGGATTTTCAGTATTGAAGCTTGATTTTTTGTGAGGACATTTTAGTAGGTTTTTATCAAGTTCCCCAGTTGATTTTATGCTTTGTATTGTTTGTACACTATGAGCGTTCTACTAAATGTTCTAAATAATTTTATTTTGCATTAACTCCCACAGAACATGCTGCAGAAAATTGTTAATCTGATTATTTTGTTTAGACATCTAAATTGCAAATCCATTGCAGATAAATCCACTCATTTTTATAAACAGAATAAGCAAAGATAAAAGCACTTTCTGAAAGGATGCCTTTTAGTGAACTGTTTTATTAGAATGACCCCAGAACCACTCAGTTAAAGTTCAGGGAGAAGAACTTGAATCAAATGAAGTGCTGTTTATTTCCAGAGAGGATCTTAATCCTTAACATGCTTTGCTTAATGTTTCAGGATCTTCTGGGGAAAGTTAGTGTTTGCTGTTCTTTGAAGTTACCATTCTGAAGACTTTGCAAGAGAACAGTGAACTTTGCTGGACTGACAGAGCACAAAGGACGTGAAATTATATCACTGTTAATGAATGTTTTTCAGCACATTTTGAGAAGATGAGTTGGTGTTAAAAAGACGTGAAGAGAATCGATGATAACTATGCATTTTACTCTTTGAATAACATTTCAGATTAAAAATAACAACACGCTCTCCTCTCCTCAAGCATGATGAGGTCATAGTAAAACAGGGAAGGTGAGCTAGCACAACCTGCAGTGAGGAATAAGCTGTTACAGTCAGTCATAGCAGGTGGGAGACCCTGTGTGTTTTCAGTTCCTAATAGGGTGAAAACAGAAACCAGGAAAGACTTTCTGAATGGTGAAAGGCATTTTAAGTTGGATAGATTTTAATCTAGGGCAGCAGATCTTATATAAGGTCTAACTAGTAAAGCTTACTTCTGAAAGATTAGTATGATGAAGCTGCAAATCCATTTTGAAATAGACTGCTTGACTTGAAGAACAAGTAGTGAACTTGGAGGTGAAATTCTCACCAAATATATACAGGGAGTAGGTGCCAGTGGCCACATACATGTGTATGTGTACTGTACAGCTTTTTCTTGCTTCTTCAACAAAATATAGTGAATACCATTTTAATTAGATTTCATTTCATTGTTCTACATTTGATTCTTACAGGATTAACAAATATGATTTCAAATAAGTCACTGCGGTGGCAAATCTCCTAACAATAATGCTTAGATGTATTTATTGTTCACGGTAAATTCCAGTGGGAACAAAACACTAGTCAGCAAATCCTGATTTAATCAGCTCTCGTCCTATATATTTATTCTATATATTTATTCTGAAATTTAATAATGATGATCAAAAACACCTTTCACAGCAAAAGAATGAATGATAATCCACAGTTGCAAAAATCTGCTATCACAGTCTTAGAGAAACAGTTTCATTTCATTGGGTTGTAATACTCTAGACCTATCTGAACTCTTTTGCTATATATACAGTGCATGTAGGAGGTGGTAGCATTTAGTTAAGAGAAATACAAGGGACTATAATGTCATGTTGTAGCAGCCCATAAGGGGGAGTATTCAACTGCATTGAATCCTTAGAATTCAGGAACAGAGAAAGAAGGAGAACTAATGCAAGGCTGTTGATCTCCTGTTGACAGTGAAAAGTAATCTTCTAAAAGAAGAGTTTGACAGTTCTTTAGACTCAAAATAATTTTCACTCCATGTATGCATAAAATCAAATTGCAAATGTCTCACTGATGCAGAACCAGAATAAATAGTTTTCAACAATGGAGGGTTGTTTGGTTTTTTTTGTTGCTTTTTTCATTTATTTGACTAGATGGTTAATTTATTAAGAGTTTAGTTTGGAATATTTATACATAAAAATGACTGTTTAATTTTCTTTCCCATATTCATACATGTTCTACCTGTAATTTTACCATAAATAATTGATGTACTTCTTTCACATTGGTGTTGTTTACAAAAGGACCTTTTATTGTTACTGCTGTAACTGAGATAGGAATCTAGCCCACAGTGCACATTCATGCTGGAGACATTTGCAGCTGTCAGGGTTGGCAGCTCATTGTCTTGTTTTGAGATCTGTGGATAAAACCCAGTGCAGATTAATGACAAGATACAGGATATATAGTTTTTTTTTGATAACTGACACTTGGTATCAAGGGGGCTTAACATAACAGTTGACTATTAGTTTATCCTGGCAATTTTTGTGTGCAAGGCAGTAGAGTAAAGCCACACTTCGGGAAGAAAATGCTATACTTCGTATTTTATTTGGGAATCTCCATGCTTTTATTAAATGCTATTTACACAATTTAAGCAAGTCATAATTATTGAAGTTGGACAAAATTCTTAATGTTCCCCTATTTGTCAGCAGTGAAAAGGCAATGAATTCAGAATTTTGTGCTGTACTAGTGTGCAACAGCCTCACACTGAAAAAGCAAAATATTGCAAAATATTTTACTAACTCTAGAAAATATTTTCAAATTAATTTTTATTGTGACTGGCATATGAAAGTGTTGAAGTTTCACTTTCCTTTTTGTCTGCCAGGGCTGATATTCCCCATGAGCATACATCACTTTGGAAATAGGAGCTGTGTTATGATATCCCAATTCCTGTTACTTTGATACACTTTCTGGTGAATAGATGTTTGCTGATTATATAACTTCAGAACTTAATGTTTGCTCGGTTTGAAATGAGCTCTTTAGTGAAGACTTTATTTGAAGATGATCTACAGTCATTGATTGTAAGCCTAATGGATTTTCTCTCCACTTTTGGATTGATTAAACAGTGATTTCTGAGTTAGACATTTGGGAATAAATGATATTGAACACAGACATTTCATGTGTGCTTTTATGCTTTAGTAAGCTAAGTTCAAGAACTGTGTCAACATAATTGGAAACAATACCTTTATCTCTGTCAAACTGTCTCTGAAAATGGCCAAAAATACTGAAGTTTGTCTTAATGAGCCAGAGATAATAATTTAATTTTTTGAAAGGATTACTCTTTTCTCGAAGTAAGTTTGTATTGAGAAGAAATAAAAAATGTGTTCTCAGTCTGGAACAGCAGTTACTGCTCCTTTCTCCGGTGAACTATTTGAGTATTAGATGTTCCTTCCCTTGCCCATCAAAAACAGTGATCACAAGAAGAGGAATTTTAGCTGAGCAGTTCTTACCACAGCATTGTCCTCATGTAGCTATTGTCCATTTGTGTTGAAGTAATTAATCTAAATTGTTCACTGAACAATTCTTTCTCCATTTCAGTTTACTGTTCAAATACTTCTGGATAAAATATTGCTAGATGTAACACTGGAATCTGGCTTTTAAAAATGATTAATTTCTATTTTATGGACAGTATTATCCACTTACAAGTTGCAATTAAATTTATGAGATTAGGTTTGAAGAATTTATATTTAGAACAAATCACATGAAGAAAGAAATTAAACCTTTATGGGTAGAACCAAAGTTTATGTGAGGGATCAAAAGGGTCATATGTGCAGTGAAACTGGACTTGTCATGTCTTTAAAAAGTGTGTATCATATTCAGCCATTCTGCAAAATATTATGGTATAATGTGCTCTCCTGGATGGTCTAGCAATAAGCAGTTGGATAGTAGGAAAATGTGCCTCTGGTTAATGTACTCCCTCACTCCTGAATCCCTCAGGAAAAGTCACTGTCCCGAATCTTTGTTGATATATGACTACTGTCTCCAATAAAGCCCGTACCAACTGAATGATAAATGTTTTCAACTTTGGGCATTTGACCTACCCAACACAGACAAAATGTTTTAACATTCATAGAAGTGAAAAGTGTAGATGTGTGAATGCACCAGTATGCAAGTTAAAAGCACATTTCTTCTGCACCAGTTGTAAAGGGCACCACTCTTCCCTAGATCCTCTGAACACTTGTTTACTTATTTAGGCTTCTGAAAACCTTAGATGAGTCTCTTATTGAAACACAAGTTTTTCCTTGCCATCTATTCAAGTTTCAGTCATACTAGCTGAAGCAGAAATAATCCAGAAGCTGGAATGAAAATGAAATCATTTCTACTCAGTGTAGAAATCACAGCACTCACCTTTGTCTTCTTTTTCATGAAATATTCAAATAGATTCGTAAATTCATAGATGTTAAGGTTGCAAATGACTAACAGTCATTATAGAGTGTGACCTTTTGCATAACAAAAATTGATTGATGTAAAAACCCACCTGTTTCATACTCTGTGACTGGTTGAGCTAAAGAATATACTTCATAAAAATACGCAGTTTTGATATAGAGTTCCCAGTGTTTGAAAATTTGCCACCAATGCATCTGCACAGAAATTGATGAAGGTGAATGGATCACATTTGCCATGTATTTCTGGTGAGAGCTTGAATATATCAAGATAGCTGCATCATATGAGTCTTAATATATCTAAGTCTAACTCATTAAGGCTTGTCCTGATGTGTCAAAATATGACTATTAAAAGCTAAGATCATAGTTAAAGGAATTCCTGCAACTTATTTAAACACGAGCATATATTTAAAAAGACCCCAAACCATAGTCAACCCCCACCCCAAACAGTGTAGAGTGCTGTTACCACAATCTAACAAAAGCCAGAGACCCAACACATGAGTTATTAAACTGGTTAATTAATTTTCATTCCTTCTGGGATTCATTTTGCGTATGTTCATATAGGACTTGGTGTTTACAGAACTTATAAAAACCAGTAAATGTCACCAGCAGAATAAAGTGACTTTTTTTCTTTTTACTTCTCATTCAAAAATGATATTTTAAAATAAAAATAGCCCTAAATTTAAAAATAAAATAAGAAATTAGGACAATAAGTATTTTGAAATTGCTTTATGTTGCCTGGCTTCACATCAAGTGAAACACATCTTTCAGCCTAAGTTAAATAGGAGTTTTTATTTGGATAATTGATACCAGAGTTTCATTTTTGGTTGAATGAACACTTTTAATAATAGAGAAATATTTTGGTTTCATTTTATGGTCAATGTCCTGCCTTTTCCAATCAAACATGTATTTCTTTCAACAATTGTTCAGCAAATGAACCAAACCCACTTTCTTTACTTGCTCATGCTCCTACTCCATGTGTTTCTCTGCATTCAGCATAAAGCACTTGCCCACATGAATTCATTAATTTGCCCAAGAACTATATTTAATTAGGGTCCTTGTATGATCACTTTACAGGATAAAGAGAAGAGAGAAGATTAGCTGGGAGTTCTGCAGAGGGAAATTATTTCTTGTATGACCACAAAACCAAGCCAGGTGGCTTCTTCTGTATGAGGTCTGACTCCAGTCTGTTGGACACTGTTGGCCCAAACACAGCTGTTAAAATCCCACACCTAACACCCTTATATAGTTTTTTTACGTGACCTGGAATTAATTGATCATGAACCTATTGGGTAAGGTGGATATATAATCCCTGCAATCCTGACCCCTTCTACCCTTACTTTGCCCATATGTCTGAAATGGCTGACCCTGTAGTACTTTTAGGCCATGGGATTCTATTGAATTCAATGCTTAGCACTAGTAAACTTGGAGCTGTAAAGATTTATCTTGTTCATTAATGTCCAAAAATGATTCCTTTTAGCCAAAATCCAGGCATATTTTTCAGACTCTTGCTCACATCTGTGCTCAATAAATTTTCTCATTTCTAGGCTTGGTCTAAAAGACAGACAAATGATTTGAACCTAATGATTATCCTAACCTAATTGTTAATATGGATATCCTTTGTCACACAGCTGAAAAAAAATGAAAAGCAGTGATCTAAATGGAAGGTGGATGAGTTTGGAGCTTCTAGCCACTTATGAAAATAAAAAGCCTAAATAGCTCCAAGTATGCTGCTTAAGCTCATATATGTGCCTATTTTGAAATGTGAGGGGGAATAGTATTGACTGCTTTTCAGGCATATTCAGCATGAATTAGGGTGCAAAGTGATATAGAACTGTTCAGTTGCAGCCGGTTTGTTTGTAGTACTGAAGCAATCTTAACAAGGTTGAGTATTTTAAATGTATCCACTTAAATAGTTGTCAATTAAATGTGGTTTCTTGGGAAATACAGTGACAGGACGGACCTGCAGTCATTGCTTTAAGGAAAAGATAGTCTCAAACTTGACAAGAAAAGAACTTGAGTGATCACTGATGCATTGCTAAAATCTTTCTTGCTTGCTCTGGAGATAATTGAGGAGGTTCTACAGCCTTTCTTAAAAGTAATTCATAAAGTCATTGGCTCTATTATAAATGAAATGCCTTCTCAGCTGGATCTGCTAACCTCAGTTTGCTCAGGCTTTGTAAGGGCAAGGTTCTTCAAATTTTCCTGCATTGTTTACAGAGTCAGGTGCAGCAGTCGACTTCTTTTGGCTCAGACATTTTGGAGAGAGGCCGAGTTGTGAGTTTAGATGTTAAATGTAGAGTGCTGTGAGTGATGAGGTAGTAACAAATTGTAACTCCACAACTCTGTTGTGTACTGTGTATTTAGTAGTTTTATTTTACAAGTTTATTTTTCCCTTATTTTCCTAATGATTTTACTCAATAAATGTGCTATATTCCTGTGCCAAGCTGTGTAACATAGCTTTGAGAACACACTATGAATGCAAATACATAAAGTAGAACTGGTCTGAAGAAGTATTGCCAATTGTTATTTCTTCCCTGCTTAGTAATTAGAAAGAATTTTCCCTTATTTGTGCCACTCATCTTTACCCTTTTGTGTTGTCCTGCTGCTCGTTTACCCTGATGTTTGTGCTGTAATCTGCTTGTGGGTTGTGCAGCTGTGGAGGTGACATGAGGTGATCTTGTTGTGGTTTGCTGTGAAGCAGAGGGAGCATGTGTGATGGCTTCCTATCACACCACAAAGGCTGCTGGGTTTGTGTTTTGTTGTCTCATGATTTTGCCCAGTGATCAGTGACAAGAATATGTCCAAATGGTTGCTAAAAGTGAAGAATATTACTTCCTCTAATACCTTGTCCCTCAAATGAGTTTATTTTTATTCCCTCTCAGAAATATCCACTCTTACGTCCACTCTTATTTAGGTGGTTTCTTTAACCTCCCTTTGCCATTATTCATCAATAAATATGATGGGGTTCCTTTCCCCACGCTGTTTACAACCAGAACAGAAACTGCTCTTGAAAAGTTGATCTGAACCCTTTGTTTTCCAGCCATCTAAACTGAGCATGATTTCCCACAATTATGGTTATGTGATAGTATGTTGTGTGCCTTCTCTGTCCCCAGTCACATGTGTGCCCCCATCCCACCCTCCCTTCTTTTTTCTAACACTTGTTCAATGTGTAGGAAGGATCAGGAGGACATTTTAACTCACATAACCTGTATACAAGGGAAATAAGGAGCCAGGAAGCCATTGAGTCTGTATAAAAGGAAAGATATACCCTATATATAATTACTTGTGACAAAGAATCTTCTGGATTTACTGAGGTATGAAAATATACATGGATTTTTTCCCTCTGCATGTTGTGCAATATGGCACATTTTGCACTTTATTAGATGCTTACACAAGGTAACGGAATGATCAGATTTTTTGTAGATACAAACCCACACTGTTAACAAAATATAACTTTATCAATGTTAACTGCATGGTTCAGTGATTATGATACTCACATGCATACACCCCCCCCCTTACAATTCTTTAATTAAACTTGTATACAGTTTCTATATCATGTCCCATTTTGTTTACATAAAATTTCATTACTCAGAAGAGACATCTTGGATTACTTTCCCCATTACTTTCATGTGTAATGCTGTAATGCTGTAAAGCATGACTACATCTTATATCATTATTTTAGTAGTTCAGTAGTATTGAGTTTCTTCCTCCACAGACTTCTTGACATGATTTTGATATACATTCACTCCCAGCTGCCAAAGCTGTAGTCTGTGTATGTTGTTATGGCTTCCTTGCTCTTTGAAGGTTATTGTACAGTAGCTGTGCATGTTATGCTGAGATATTCAGGTGTTCTCTGTGATGAGTCTGTAGAGCACAGACTGTTGGGTAAGGCCATAAGGGAGAAAAAACATTATTTCCCTCAGTGCCTCATATAAGTAACTTGGTGGTTTGGCTTAAATATACACAGGACATTACCTCCAAATTCTCCTATTTTATTCATTTGGACAGTGAAAGCTTGAGTGGTAGGTCGGTGTGATTTCTTTGGTCTTTTACTCCAGCTTGCAGAAGAGCAGCCCAGAGTATCAGGAAATGAGCTGACTGTGTTTTTTGAAAACATGTATGTAATTGTCAAAATATTATTAATTGGTTATATAATAATTTTGGGATCTACTGGAACCTGCTGTCCATAACCACAGCACAGTCTCAGGATTAGGCCTTTCTCTCCTCAAACTTATCCTGATTTTATGTCTTTGTAAAATTACACAATTGCACAGACAAACTCAGCAGCTAATTTTGTTTTTTATGTTTGTATGGATGACATTTTGATTTCTAGTGCATTGTAAACTTCATAATGATCTGCCAACAGCAAAAGAAAACTATGATATTGAATTTTGTCATTAATAACATCACAAACTGCAAAGTGACTAAAAATAGCATGCATTTTTAGTAAATTTTGGAATGAATTTTAACAGCAGCATTTTCAAATATGTTTACCTGCTTTATATCCTTCCTGCTTCATAATACACAATAATAGTTTAGCACAGGAGCAGAAGAGCAGAAAGATACAGAAAATCTTATGGGAAGAAACACATTGAAGTTTTCTGGCGAAATTCTTTATTATGGTGTGTTCTTTTGATTTGTCACTTAAATATTGAATTACCACCTTCTTTAATAGTTATGTGATAGTCTGTGCAGTCTGACTTTTTATGTAGAAGAAAATTAACTTCCTTTTCTTAAAACTGAGTCCTCTCTGCAGCAGAAAACACAGGAAGGAGGAGTAAAGCTCATCACATAACTACCTCAGGTAGGTGCAATTGTACTATGTGTCTTTGAAAAGTATAAAAATGTGTCAAAGCTTGTGATGGAATTTTCTAATAAGCAGGTGTGCATCATAAATAATGGCATGAGACTTGCACCTATCATTTAAGGAGTTGGAAAGATGACTCTAAGGGATGCCTTTTCAAAAATGTTCTATAGACAATTTTTTTTTTATAAAGATCAACCAACGTAAGTTCACTGCTAAGTAGGTATGCAGCGCTACACTGGGGCACAGTTTCTAGGGGCTGTTGCAATTTTGAATTGACTTAGTAATGTTGAGTTTTCTGCAAGGTGAAACAATGGAAGCAAACCTTGAGATAGCCTGGAAAAAGAATTGCTCATAGCTTGGACAAATAATTTTTTATGCAGTTGGAAATAAATTAACCTTCATTGCAATTAAAAGCAGGGCCATCAAATCCACACTGCAAAATAAAAACTCTGTATTTTGTGATACTCCAGGCAACTGCCAAATTATTAGGTGAAGTCAGTAAGAAATGGAAAGTGTGCTTTTTGTGGAAACTGTGTCATGGGCTGTTTTGTGTTAAAAAAATCCTGCTGCCTGATGCTAAAATTTTCTGCTATGAATTAATTACCCAGCTAGGTTACTTCTGCTGTAATTAGTTCTGCATTAGTGGAACACTGCACCTCAATAAATTAAAAAGGTGACAATTCTGCTCCATTCCACTCTGCTTTTCAGGCTCCTTCAGTTCAAATTTCTAGGATTAAAAAAAAAAAAAAAAGGCTTCTAATTGATTTTTCCTTCACCTGCAAATTCACAACACATCACTTGGATGAACATCTGTTTTGTTTTCTCTCTGTAGATAAAAAAAGATGTGTCTAATCCTCATCAGCAATTCCTTCAACTTCTCTGGTGCTGGCTCTGACTTTTTCCTACAGCTCATTTCAGTGGAGTGTGCAGAAAGAGCTCTGCCAGGCCTCACTGTGCTGTTAGGTGTTACCTGTTGCTTTTGCTCAATAGACAAAAACTGAGATAAAATTTATCTTGGTTTGACTTGCATAAACTCTTAAGAAGGGGGCATTTTGTATAATATTATTCATAAGTTTTTCTTCCTTTTGCAACAACATTATCTATGGTACTTATTCTTACTTTCTTCTCTCTTTTCTATTACTTGGTCAGATTATGTGCTCAGCTTGATGGTGTGGGAACTTTCCTGCACTACTCAAAATTGAAAGTATAGTTGAAAGATTTCTGTGAATCATGTCAATAGTATTTTCCTAGTTTTCATTATTTTGGCTTAGGTACATCTATCTTTATTAAATGCATCATGCTTTACTACCTTTAGAAGGCATAAATCTCACACACACTGCTGTTTGTGTGTTCTGTAATGTAAGTAGGTCTGGAAACGCAGCAGTGCCATTGCAAGGTGCATCAATTCTACCACCTAGTAACTATTATAACAACGAGTTAAAAGAAGATAAATGAACAATTTAGATGTTTTATTTGCAGTGTCCTACTAGAGGAGCAGAAGAGGACATAAGTATTCTTTAGAGATCAAGAATGATAAGAATTGTTATAACAATGTTACAATTTTATTATAATTTAGCAGTGTTTATTTCTGCTATTATATGGCTATATAAGAAGTTTCTGAAATGTCCACAGAAACGTTATTGAGTCATTGTTGAGATAAATAATATTTACAGCTGCCTTAATTTAGACTGTGTAATGTCATTTGTGTAGCTCCTCATCTCTGGAACCTTGTTTGGTATTTCCTAGTTAATGGAAATGTCTTTAATACTAGCAGTGAGATAAATGGGGCCAGCTAAATAAATGCTGCTCAAAATTCAGGCAGATTTACCTTTGTAAACTATGCTTGGAAGAGATGTGTAACTGTCCAAGGAGCTGCCTGGCCATGTATATTGATGGGATTATGCAGATATGTCTCTGCTTGTTGCTAAAGGTTCACAAGGCTCTCATGAGACTAAGTATAAAGAAAACCATTGATGTACCAGCACAAAAATCAAAGAATAGTCCAATAATAATCACAACAAGGAGAATCAACTACCGTACGCAGAGTTACTAAAGAGAACAATTGTAAACCTTGTTACAGAGCAGAGAGACTGAAGGATGAGTGAAAATAATAGTTTCCAGGGAATATAGGCATATTGATGTGAGTGGGAAACACCTCCTGTTAGGATTTGTCACCAATTACTTTTTCTCTGTGTTGTAAGGGAGAACCCTATTGCTCTATTTAATTATTCAGAACTATAATATTGCTCGTCCCTAGTTTCTTCAGAAAGGGCTCAGGAAAAAAACCACTTTTCTAGAATACCTGTATATGCAGTAAATTAAACAAGCTGTCAGCTCTTCAAATGATTTGAGAGATGATGCCAAATAAATTATTTTTATTCAGATTTTCATTGTTACTTAGGTAGGAAAAAAAAAGATAATCAGCTCTTTTGACCATATATATCAGAAGTATTGTACATTTGATGACAACAGCTACAAAATTTAGTATCCTTTCTAAGTCTACTTTACTTTATATGCCAAATAGCATCATACAGCCAAGTGACTACATTCAAAGCATACCACCATTTAATAAGTTTTTTTGAAATTCTTGGTAGCATGGTTTCTTATGGAGTTTATCATCTTTGTTGGGAATAATTCAAGCACCTATACCTCAGAACTGCCCCCTAAAAACATTCTAGTGGGTCAAAGTATATATATATCCCAGAATCAATTAGCCTGGAAAACACCTCTGACATTGACTCCTACCTTTGACTGAACACCACCTTGTCAACTGGACATGACACCAAATGCCACATCCAGTCTTTCCTTAAGCGCCTCCAGGGTGGTGACTCCACCACCTCCCTGTGCACTCATTCCTATGCTTAATCACACTTTCTGTGAAGAAATTCTTCCTAATGACCTGAATCTCCTCAGCTGCAGCTTGAGACTATAAAAAAGGATGTGGGAGAATTCATTGTTAAACCATGAAAAACACCTTCTGTATGATTTTTGGGCACTGAGAAATTGGTAGAACAGGTATAAATGACAAAGGAAATGCTTCGCAGCTGAGAAAGCCAGAATTCAAGCAGGAGAGTGGTAATGAGAATATCTAGACAAAAACAAATGTGAGAAGCATAAAAAAACCTCCATGGATTGTTTCATTAGAAAATACTGAATAACTGAAGAAAAATTACTAAATGAAAAAGCTAAGGAAAATTAATCTTTGTGAAACAACACTGCATGATGTGCTGTTAAGCCTGTGTGAAATAAGAAAGCATCCAAAAATTTCTCTGATTTTTATTGTAGGTCTTTGAGAGATGCTTTCTCTGAAGGTTAGCAGATCATAACTATATATTAAAAGCAAATTTCACAATTCTCCTCATAAAAGCTACATGAATGGACAGATACTATTTTATAAAATATTTACAATGCAGCTCACATGACAGCAGGGCACTGAAAGACTGACAGTAATCAAGAACGTGCACTGAAAGCATATGTGGATACTGAAATTCAGAAGAGCTGTACTTTGCAGCACTTTTCCTATCAAAGAACCTCCCTTTGAAGCTGATCAGTACTCTGTGCCTCAGAGGAGTTTGGGATGCTGTTGTTGGCACCCACATCACAAGTGATGAAAAATGTTTACTTAAATGGCCATCAGTATTTGTATTGAATCCTTAATCTTTGCCTTTTGATAGTGCGCAAAAAGTGATCCATAGCAAGAACATAAAAGTTTGTTCAGATTTCCCTCAAGGAATGTGAAATACTCTGAACTCTATGAGACTGTAATGAGATGGAAAATTTCTGTGATTTTCTGTAGTTTTAGGCCACAAATCATATGTAGTGTCTTGACTCAGATAACAGTGTACTTTTCCTTTGTCATGAATAAGAGACATGCTTTTTCTCTGTTGTATTTGCTTTCTCTCTAATGCATGTTCTTTCTGTGGTACTGTCAAAAATATTATGATATAATATTGTAGGAGAATAAGTAATTCACTCATCTGGGATATGGAAATCCTGTTAATTTTAGAAGGTACATTAAATAAAATTGCATCATTGGCAGAGAATTTTTCATATTATACTGTGTTTATTAGAGAAAATCTCTTTGCATTAGGTTCAAAGCCAGAAATTGATTTCCAAAGGAGCTGCCTAGCTTGCTTAGATATTTTGAAAATCCCTCTAGGTCTCTGTTTGCAGCTTCTTGGCACCTCAATACCCTCGAAAATCTGGCTTAAGAGTTATAACAGTAACACAAAGGAATAAAAACTTGTAATTCATGCCAGAAGGATTTTACTGGCACTGAGCATATTGATGTTGCACTGGGGAAAATTATATTTACATGTTTTAGAGCACTGAATTAATTATAACATAAAATAAAACTTTGTTTAACATATGTAAAGAATCTGTTCTCCAATACATTATTCCTTGTAGGGATTGAGATGATGTGTTTTACCAAGCCTAGGAAAGCTATAAACAGGGAAGTGACCAGTGTTCAATGGTTCATTAGTAGTCTGGAAAGAAGACATGGAACAACCAAAATAGATTGCTCAGCCTTAATGCCAGATCCATTCCTATTTTTTTTTTTTTTTGCTTCCTTGCTGCTATTCTTTTGCTTAAGCCTCCTAAAGCCAGCTTGCCCATTTTCCAGTTCCCCTGAAAATATCTCATATAATTTCAAAATAACCTTGAAATTATTTATTTTGACAATTTTAATATTATAAATCCAAAAGAGGAATAGATATTTTGGTTTCTGGGTTGTCCCTAGGCAAGGGAAGAAATGAATCCAGTCTAATTCATATACTGCACTATGTATATATTTTTTCCATAGCCTCAGGAAGAGCCCCAGAGCTGAAAGCTCTATATTAATTTTTGATGGTTAGTTTCTATTCCAATGAAAAGATTTTTTTTTTAATATCTGCAATAATACAGTTGAAGCAGCAAGAGCTATAGGGCCCAGAAAATGTCAGCAATACTTTTACAGTTTAAAATTAAACTCAGGGCCATAATTGCATGAAACAGGTTTTGACTCATTTTCCTGAAACTCAGTTTGTATATCCATCTGTGATAAAATAACTGAAAATATAATTGATAGATCTGACTTAGGGATTTTTCCACTTTGCTTCCCCTCCTGAACATGAGCAATGAGAATTCTAACATATTACATTTCTGATGTGTGGTGAAGGATGGGTAAAATACAAATTCTCTGCTATGTTAAAAATGAAAATCCAGCTTGGCATGGGAATAGAGACATTTACCACTGAAGCAGATTTGTGCTGGAGTGCATGCAGATGCTGTAAATCTGGTTCTTTGTTCTCACCTTGCTCTAATGGAAATTCAGGGAGATACAGAAGTGGATCCAACATGACACAGGCAAAAAAATTTGTTGTAGTTCTGCGATGAGCAGAACTCCTCTAGATGAGGAGGGTAAATGGCCTCCACAGTCTCCTCTGTATCTGTTTGGAGGTCACTGGGTGCTTAAAAGCAAAAAGGTGGAACTGAGCCATTCAGTCAGCTGAAGACCTGGTTGAAATTTTGAGATGATTTGGCTGATCAATATTGTGTGGATAGTCATTGTAGGCAATGGAATTTTCATTTTAAGGAATGAAAGCATTTTTGCACCTGCCTGGAGTATTTCTGTTGAAGAAGGCCCAGCTGGTAGAGAGGGAGTGATGTTTCTGCTTGTGTAGCACCTGCTTTTAGTTTCAGAGGAGAAGCAAGAAAATTACTTCAATGGGTGGTGACACCAAATGCAGCTGTTGCCTGGCAGAAAGCACCTTACCTCTATTTTACCCAAGTGAAAGCACTTCTACCTTGCATAATGGATAGATTCAAAGCTCTAGCTGGGATCTCCCAGAGGAAGAGGCAGAAAGAGTTGTATTCCCCAAAACCTTCCTGCAGTTACGAAATAAAGTTCAGTAACTTCGTCATTTTCATTATGCAGAGGAAGATGGGGATGACCAGGAGGATGTTTTTGATGGAACTGGGAAGAAGAAAAGGTTTCAGAGTAGAAAGTGAGCTAAGGTAGGAAAATGTTTATGTTTTGAAATAACGTGTAGTAATGCTGTTTGCAGCCTTCTAATTCAATAAATATAGTCATGCAAGTGACTGTGATTGAAGCTTTTGCCTGTGTTTTTGGTGGATATACTTGGCTTTTTCCATTATAAATATGTTTCTAGAGTTCAGTGGGTGTTCCTAGTATATGGTTTATTTCTATTGCCTTCTAGACAGGGAGCAGGGAAAGCGCAAAACTTAGCAAAATTTCTAATTTTAAAATGTGCATTTCTAATTTATCTTAAATCTGTCAATTATCATGTGTCTGCATATAAATTGTGTCTTTAGCTCATCTGAATCAGTTATTGTTTATTTCCTCTTTGAAGTCAGGTTAAGATTAATCTGAATTTAATGGCCAATTTCAAAAATGAACAAAAGTTAAATATGCAGGAATGGAAGTTGTAATGGGTTGAGGGGGGCATTTGTCTACATCATCTCTGGTATTATAGTATTTAACTTTTTTACTCTGATGTGAGTCTTAAAGTTATGGCTTGGTACAATCTGGAACAGCAGTGGAGAAAAATCTTAGGATGAAAATACCACAGATGTGGCATTTGAGAGTGAAAACATACTCCAGATTCAGATTTGTCTGGTTTCAGTGAACCAACTCATTCTGAAGGAAGCCTTCCTCCAAACAGTGCTTTACATAAGTGCCGGTTATGCCATTATGCAGTTTTCCAAAAGCTGCATCATTATATAGGTTCACTGAAAAGCTGAAAGAAAACCAAGTATTGATCATTTCTCTGGATCTGTGCAAAGAGAGTATACAACTGGGTCCTCCCTGTAAAAGTTTATTTCCACAGACTTTTTTCAATCCCGTGAGCTTTGAAAGTCTGAGGAAGAAGGGAGGGTGAGATAATTTGTAAAGCAAGATTCAAGAAGGTATTGAACAGAAGTAGACAATTAGCATCTGATGAAAAACTAATAGAATTCCTGGGGAAAAAAGAAATGCTGAGTGCTGTTCTGCATCTTACATTAATAATCTGTAGAGAATTGTGTCAATGCTTTATCTGCGCTGCTTTGACACACGTTATTTATTGCTAGTATTTCAGATTTTCTGTAAGTTGTATGAGGCAGGTGTTATGTTTAATTTCAGCTTAGCTGCTACTGGATAACACAAAACTATTTAACTGTTAATTTTTGCTTTTGAAAATGCCAGAGGAAATGCTAAATTTGTTATGTTCTGTGCCAAGAAAATAGCACAGCTGTACAGGTATGAGAGGAAACAGGAGCACAGCAGCTAAACTGCTGCTGTGAGCATAGTTATGGCAAAGTTCCCAGCTCTGCAGCTTGGTACAAATACATAACATATGAATATTTTATATTCATGAAGTGAAATAAACCACAGGAAGCAGAAGTTCTATGTCTCTAACTTTTTTTTTTTTTTTTTTTTTTTTTTTTTTTTTTTTTTTTTTTTTTTTTTTTAACTCAAGTATAAAGATGTGACAGTTTAATTAAAGTGGGACCTAGCAGGGTTAAATAATAATAAACCCAACAGTATTTCATGGAGATTCACTTAATCTGTGTTTGTAGTATTTTAGAAAAAAATAAATTGGGGTTTATTCTTTTTCAATGGAGTCTGCTCTACAAGTTCCACTATATGGAGAGAAAAAAATTGTGCTACAGCATGACACATTTCTGAAGCACAGTCCTTTCAGTATCTTATGGTTCCAAAAGACAGTCTGTTTATTACATTGGAGAGTTAATTGATAGCAGTTTTCTATGGAACGATTCCAGTATTTGTCATTATGATTTCATGATTTACTGAAATTGGTGATTACTCACTTGAATAAGAATCACAGAGATAGGCCAAGGGATTTTCTTGGTTTTCTGGAAGGTAATTTGCTTTGAGATGTTGGGCAGTCTGCCTTTAACAGCACACATCATGGTTTGAAATCCATGCTAACCAGCAATCTCCACCAGTGGTGTCCTCTCTGCTTTGACAGGCTGATGGCTCAACTTCTCAAGGTGTTACAGAGGAGCAATCTGTCAGGTCCACTGGAAATTTACTGTGTATGCAGAAGGCTGTCACCACCATGGGCTGGCAGAAAGTCAGAGACTTTCAAATGGATGTGGCTGCCATCAAGACAATTTATATTCCAACTCCAGCTTTCTTTCTGTAAAAATAATGTCAAATGGTGACACTGGCTGTCTGTGCCTTTCCCACAAGGAGTTTAGGAATCTGTTGCCTGATAGAAATTAATGTTGGACTATATTTTCTAGATAATTAAGTCCTACATGTTGATGGGAACTTTCTCCTTTCTCTCATGTTTTTGTGACACCATCCCTTTTGGATGCTTAGGGAGCGGGAACACTCTGAATCATTCAAAATTTCCTACCAAGTCTGTATTTTTCTAAACTTGCTGAGAAACATCAGCAGGCCAGATAGAAACTTACAGATGTATGCACCTAATCTTCTCTTGAAATGTGACTTTGTCCCTGTCCATTATTTTCCTGTGACGAGTACAGAAGTGTCTTTTTAATCTTTGAAAGGATCACCTTTTAATCAGCTGATCCTTTCCAATGTTGTTTGAGTACAACAACTGAAATTTACTGCAATAACATCTGTGCTATTGTATTTTTAGGCAATGTACACCATATAATGTACTGATTAACAATTCAAGCTATAAATTTTGTATTCACTAAACCATCAGTTTTGTTATACTGGCTTAGCAGCAAGGAAATGGTGTTTAGATGGAACACATAGTTCATAAGATTTAATTCATGATCATTTGGCAATGCTATATGTAATGAACGGCTTCATGTAAGTACAGAAAACTTAAGTATCCAGAAAGATATTACTACCTGTAAAGTTTTAAATAATTATTGTTAACTGACTTTTTAATGTTGCAAAGCTTTCACTCGTTGATGAGGAATATTGGGAAGAGGCGTCAGGTGTTGTCAAGCAGCCTTTTAATTATGATAGTGCTTCCATAAGCTAAATATTTTCAGAATTGCAAAGAATATGTATTAGGTTAGTGTCTATGGAAGGTAAATGATCCTTCAAGAAAGAAAATACTGCACTTACAGGAGCTGTCAAACTATAGTATTCACTCAAGGCAAAGTCAGTGACCAGAATAAATATATGGTGATATGAAAACTTAAGTGCTTCCCACATCCTAACATACAATATACACCACAATTTTCAGGAAGTGGATGGTAAGTAAATACGGAAATAACAGCTCTGTATCTGTGTACAGTTGGATTCAGTGAGAAAAAAAATAAAGAAAAAAAGAAAACTTTTTGTGTACTTCTTGACAGTGATTCTGTCACTCATATTGTGGCTGAGAACAACTCTTACCTGGAGGTGCTGGACTGGCTGAAAGGACAGGCTGTGGGTGACAGTTCTAGGTTTGAACTACTGGACATCTCCTGGTTTACAGCCTGCATGGAAGCTGGAAGACCAGTTGATTCAGAAATGAAGTACCGTCTCATGGTAAGACAGATTAATTACACCCTGTCCTATCACTGTGCCCTTGTAGCAAGTCTCTCTCCAGCTCTCTTGTAGCCCCTTTAATTACTGGAAGGCTGCTGTTAGGTCTCCCTGGAGCTTTAAGAACAGCCCCAGCTCCTCTGCAATATCCATCAATGAGGAACTTGTTGCTGTTCTGGTACTTGTGGTGTTTGCTCAAACACATCAATCACTATAATGGTAAATATCCCAGTGAGAACAATGTATTTCAATGGGCTGTTGGTGGAATACTTAGCCTCCTCAAAACAATGCAAAAATATAACTTTTGCTGTAGCAGGGTGATCAGGTAACAGCTGGGCCCTTGGAGGAGAAGAGAAGACTGATGTAGTCTGTGGATATGTGTTTACAGATTTGGCACATCAATTAAAATTGTGCTAAGATGAAAAAAAGTTTTATTATATTCTATCTCTCAATAGAAGCTGCAAATCAGAGGATATTGTAGATGGCAGGTTGGTTATTTGATGCATGGTGTTTGACCTTGAAGCGATGGATGGTGACATTTTCCTCTGATCTATATTTGACAAATTATCTCCTAATTTCTCAGATTGGAGCATAGTGAGGAGCAGGGCTACTCAGTACCTCACACAGACTGACTGTGAGTGCTGGGGGTTTGGTGGGGATGCCAGGTGTGCCCAGCTTGTGCCACTGAGCTGTGAAATGGGCCCAGCACTGGATGAAGCTGTTCCCTCGCTCTGCCCTGCCCAAGCCTCGCTGTGATGGGTTTCATGTGCACCGGCAAAGAAATTAATTCACATGTCAGGAGAGCTACAAGTCTGATCTAAAGCTCTCTGAAGTAAAGTGAGGGATTCCTGCTGACTCCTGAGGGTCTGGATTAGGCTCTGCATGAACTGTGACCACACTGGGACCATGGCAGGATGTGCAGCATGTTCCCTCCTCTGAGGCACAGAATGCCTGAATATTTAACAGGAACACTGTGCTGTTTGCTGCTTCTTCATTTTGGTATTTAGATTATGAAGAATGATTCATAAATATCATCCTTTTCCAAGGAAAACTGTAGCTCCTGTTTGTTTTTTTTTTCCAGTCATGTTGCATTTTCATTGCCAGAAAATATTTTCCAGGTTTTTTACATACAAGAATTACTGTTTAATAACAGTTTGGGTTGGGGGGAGGGGGGAGTGAATACACCAGATGGAGCTGTCGCTCTCAGACTCAGCACGGTTCCATGACAGAATGTGTGTTTGTATTTTAAATCCTTCCAAGGATATATTTCTGCAATAAATTTTTAACATTTTTCAGTGAATCTGCTGGAGGGAGAACAGACCAAAGAAATTAATACAAAAAGAAAAAAGAACCAAAAGGAAGCCTTGTAACTACTGCTTTATTTTATCTTACAGGCCATATAAATATAAAAATTATATATATATATATGAATACATATATAAATATAAATAAATGCAAAGAAGTTCTCTAAACAAGTAATGCATCAAAACCATGAACAAAATCTTGTGAACATCCCTGAGAGTTTTACATGAGCATTTAAAGTAAATTACCTTTTATGTACACTCTTATTTTCAATAATATGAGGAGACCAATAGATAAAGATAGCTCAGAAAATATGTTTTTATAATTTCTTTTTCTTTCCAAAGCAAGAAACACCTTTGTCTTTCTCCAAAATCCCTCCAAATTTTTTTTAAGTCAATGAGAAGGCAACTGCCTTAATTTTATATAAAACTCCTTTTGGAATATTGGTGGAGCATAAACTTCTGAAAAAGGTGTCGGCACTGTCAGGAGAATGTTATTATACTTTGAGACTGGCTATGCAAGTAAAAGCTTCTGTTTTTATTGAAACATAAAGATTTCAGGCTAATAAATATAGAGTACAATAAGGAAGCCCATGACAGCTATACTGTTATTTTTAAGGCTTACAGTTAAGACCAACCTTAATTATATAGTTGCTCTAAAGTAATAAACATTTTTGTAAAACAAACAAGGAGAAAACAAGAATTCTAGGAGTGTAGCAAATTTAAAAATAATTTTATTGTTCCAGTGACACCATGCTAATTCTCTTTGCTGCCTTGAGAAATGAGGAAAGATTGAAGTAAAGGTTAATTTTCTTTTTAAGTACTAGACCGAACTCATACATAATGTAATTTAATTGGAATTTCACTGAAGACAAATTTGGTTCGTTATGTCAGGCTTGTGAAATGAAAGTGAATTAACAAACCTTGAACTCAAGCTAGATCATGAAAGTTTTGAAGTAAAAGGAATGGATTGCAGAGGGGGAATGTTTTGGGTGAAATCATGTCTCCATGTAGTTTTGTGGTCAAATTCCCATTAATATCAATAGCAGTAAGATTTGATCTTTCAGATCCTACAGTATTTGGAAGGTTATGCTTCATTCAGGACATTTGTTTTACTGCATTAGTAAAAAGAAATGCCCTTCTCCATGCGAAACAAGGGGAATAAAGTCAGAGTTACAGACCATTAGCTAACATCCTAATTACAATTGTCATTAAAGTACATCTTTCTGTGGTAGTGAATGATCCAAGAGATGCTCTGATATTACTGATTTATAGAGAATAAAAGGTTGGTTGACCAGATTTAAGATGGACAGAATTATTATTGATTCATTCAGTCACAGTTGACTTTTAGGGTTAGTAGCCATCATTTAGTTTAATAAGCTTTGGAAATATGGTAGCCAAATATCTGCTTTAAAAGGGAAGCAAAATATTTCTGTGGCAAAGGTCAGCCCTTGTCCGGAGACGACTTTCCTACTGCAAGCAGATGGGTATCCTTGACAATAGCAGGACATGGACATTAATAGTTACACAAGGGTATCCCCATGTGCTAGAAAGTCCTGATGCTTCCTGTGTTATGGAAGAGAAAGAGGCAGAGGGGAGGCTTTCAGAGGGATAAAAAGAGAAGAGTTCTGTAGCGATTGCTGCACACTCAGCAGCATGAAGAACTGTGCTGTGACTGCATGTCTTCTGCCTTTTCCTCAGTCAGAACCTAGAAGAAGTTAGCTAATTAGTTTGGGAGCTTGTTTTTTTTATTTTTTTTTTTTTTTTTCCCTAGAAAGGAAAAGAGATTTATTTATTTGAACAAAGGATTTTTCTCCACATTAGGGAAAGAAAGTGCCATCTTTTGATCCTTTGTCTTCTCATGTGTCAGGAAAGCATCTCACTCTTTTTCATTGTGAAAGAGAGAAGCCGTAAGTAATGGAAGAAATCTCTCATACTGACAGTCAGAGTTTCTCAGGAAATAAAAATGAAACTTATCAACTGTCTGCCTTCTCTTCAGAAAATACTGGATATCAGAGGACTTTATTATTTGGTCAGTGCTGCCTGGGCTTTACAGAGCTGCTGGCTGATTGTCTCTGTGCACTTCATTCTCTGCTGCTTCATTTTCTCCCTGTTATTTCCCTTTGCCATTACACTTCTTGGTGTGTTAAAAAATAATTTGACAAAGAGCAAAATAGTCCCCCACAAGATTAATTCTGCAGCCAAGTCTGTAAGTCTGTCTGCTTTACAAATTGGTGCTACTGGTAAAGGCTGTTTCTCCTGCTTATGCCATGTGGAAAATGTCACCGTGAAACAGTAGCAAGTGACATTCACTGCAGCCTGGATGTGGGTAGAAACTCTTACTAGCTCTAGTGATTAAGTAGCCTACAGATTTGGATATTTTTCAGTGGTTGCCCCTGTGGTTTTTCAGTGCAGTGCACTTCAATTTCATTTTAAGGTAGAATTATCTAAAAAAAAAAAAAAAAAAAAAAAAAAAAAAAAAAAAAAAAAAACTTATACTTTTCCATTTTTCTCTTATCTGTAGTTGTTTCTTCCCAGTACTAGAAATTATTTTTAATGTAATGAGTTTCCAGGATTCCTGTTCTACATTGTAATTGCTATTGATGGAAGTTTAGGTTTGCCCTGTAATCTGTACAAACGATTTTTTCCCCATCAGGTTTTCCCACCAAACAGCAGTATCAATTCAGCTCAGGTAGGTCATTTCTATAGTTCACATGCAGGCAACATAATATTTCCTGCAAATCAGATGGTAGTAATTACTCTTTGTCAGATGTTTTTGCTGTTAATTTCTATCCAAAATTTCTTCTAGTCCACTTGACTAAAAACTCTTACTGGTTAAGGAAAATGCGCAAATATCTCTGCTCAGGCAGGAATAGGATATTTATGCCCAGTCTATCACACTCTTAAATGCATAGATTTTCTGCTTTAGTTTTGCCTTCCTCCACAATACCAGCTAATGCTGCGTGTTGGGCTCTTGCTCTTGTGTGTGTCTGTGTCTTAGTGAAGATAACAGCTTATTAAAAATTCTATTCTGTAATGTTCTGTTTGTTCAAAGTCTTTGCAGCTGGCACTATCATTTCAAGCAGTATATTAGCACTAATCAATCATAGTTTATATGATTTAAAATCAATTTGAAAATATAATTAATGAATGTGTGCAAAAGTGGATGAGTTGTGTTGTTGTCCTGACTGAAACCCATTTTGGTTATTCCCAAGACTGGTCTTACACATAAAATAGCTTTCTTCCTTTCAGGGTATGCTATGAAAACCACCATATAATTCACTGCTCCTTCAGTTGTGCAGGAAAATACCTTTCCTCTGTGTGTGAATGCTGTTATTTAACTTCTTTGTATCAAATACAAAGGCAATTTAGCATGAAATTATAATTGGGGGCATGGTTATGAAGATACACATGTGCTTATAGTTTTCTAGCCTTCTGTCTGTGCGATTGGATACAGGGGAAAAAGGGCTCATCATTCAATTATTGGTGAGAAAATTTCTTATATGTATCTTCATGATATTTTTGTTGTTATTATTGAACCCTTTCCCTGTGGCTTTTGGACAGTGCAATGGAAAAGGTTTTGACACATCTGCCAAAAGTTTTCAAGCAAAAGAACCAACAGCAAAAAAAAAAAAAAATACAGAGAACTGCTAAAGGTACTTCATGTTTCTGAGGTATTTCAAATTTGGCACATTGAAGAAAGTAAAGGAATTGAAGGACTGGATATATAAAGTGCAGAAAACCAGTGTGAGGTTGCCTTTTTCTAGGTGCTTCCTAGTCAGGACATTCCCATGTTGAGGGCTTGTGCTCAGGACTCTCTTTTCCCAATGGGGATATGTCTCTGAATCCTGCCTTTCAAGAGAATTCCCATCTTTCAGGGGTAGGTTGCCCACAAACCTGTATGACTTTGGTCTATTTTGCATGGAACAAAATGAGGTGAAAAGTGAATGAGCATGGAGGCAGCCTGGAGATTAGGAAATGCCCATTCAAGTCTTGGCATCTGCCTCCTTTTCCTTGCTTTAGTGAATGTGGAAAAATGTCTGGATTGTATCAGCATCTATGGGAATTGGCCAAAGGGAGAAACCACAACACCAGCTGGCTGTTGGGTGAAAAAAGGATGGTGATTACTCTTCTGTAGCTGTTCATAAACATTTCCTTCACTCTAAAATGACTCCAATATTGAACATTTAGCTTAATTAATTAAATCCAAAGGAAAAAATTTCTATCATTTTACCTTCAAGAGGGGAGAAAACTCTATTTCCAATTCAAACAACAATTTTTCCTCCACTACTGAATTTAGCTAGACACTTGAAAAAGTCAATTGAATGTTTCTCTTTAGTCTAATATCCCTAATCTTGTATTGAATAATCTATTGTTTTCTGTGAAAACTCTGTGTTTTAGAGCTTATCTACTCTTAAAGCTTTGTAGTTTTTCAAACTTACTGCAATAGTGAGAGTAGTAGAGACACACAACATTTAGAAAGACTTATTTTTTTTTTAATGGCAATGCCATTGTAAACTCCCTGCAAGAATTTACTGCAGAAAATCAAAAATCCCAGCAATCACCAGATAAAATATACTGTCAGTCCAGCCAATATGAAATCAACTGTTTTTCATAAGAGAATGACAGGAGCATTATTATTTTCTTTCCTGCTCTTCAAGGGTTTGTATTTTTGGCTCATGAAATGTACTTTTTTTGTGTTTTTAAGCTATTGCCATGTGTGTCACTAACTCTTCTTTTTTTTTACCCTTGTTAGGAGCAATGCCAATCTCCTCCTCTGAATACACCTGAATTGGAAATGCCAGCATTTACTGCAACAAAAGTATCTCAGTATTCATGCCAGAGGAAGACAACTTTAAATAACTACAACAAGAAATTCACGGTAATATTTATTCTATCCATAAAATAAAAAGTAGTATAATTAGAATAATTACTATAATACTTGCCTCAGTATTTTCTGTGGCGCCCTTAGCAAATTCATGAGTAAACAGGCAGCATAATAACAATTAAAAAAGTTATAAATCTGCCATACCTAAATTAAAATTGAGTGCAAGCTTAATTGCATCCTCTAAGTATTGCTGAAAGCTTAACACAGTGGATCTTTAAATACATTAATAGATTGTAAACACATGAATTTTTAAAACAAATGATAGAATAACATTCCAAAAACTCTTTTAGCCTTTCATCACAGTCTTATTTGACAAGCTGAAAGTATGATAAACAAATGTTTGGTTTAGGTGAGTCCAAGGTTCTTCACAGCTGCTGTGCTGCCTTTTGGTTTGTCCAAGTGTTCAGTTCTTCAAAGTATGGTTCTAAACTTCAGATTTTCACAGCTGAGCAGACTGCATGTTAATTAACATCACAAAACACCCTTTGAATTGTCTAGTTAAAATAGAAATCTTGGAGACTGCCATATATCCTAGTTAAAATTACGCATTTCAGAGGGTATGGAGAGTCTGAGTCCTCTGATCTGAATTCCTCTGGAGTTATTTTGCTTAATGGCTCCTCCTGGCTGGCTCTAAATACTCAGTGACCACTATTCAAAAGGAAACATTTCTCAGAGACTCTAATGTAGTGCAGTCTAAATATATCTGGCATAGTTACATGCATATGTTTCAACTATAATATCAAACACCTTCTCATTTTTCTAAAGCTTTATTATTTATTTTGTTATTATTTACAATTTTTATTATTCTACTTCGTGTGTTCCTGTAAACACAAACAAATATTTCAAGAAAATACTATTTGCAAGATCCATATAAAAACAATAGCAACAGCTACCAGTTATTTGTGAATATAAACCCTTTACAAGGTAAATACTAAAACCCCTGGGAATTCAGAACTAAAGATAAACCTACAAGGAACTCAAGAATGTCTTGATCTGGGAATGCACAGTTAAAAATTCAACAACCTAAAATTTGGCTTGTAGTTATGCTTTGAAGTAATCAGCAAATACATCAAATATATGTTACTATTTATGGTAATCAAGTAGGTTAAACTGTTTGCTTGTTTACAAAAAGTCCCTTTTTGAGCAACGTGATAGGAATTGAATTTTGACCCTGTTTTGAGTCTGAGGTAGGACTAGAGGCCTCCTGAGGTCCTTTCCAACATTCCCAAAACTGCTTCTTTTGAAATGGCTGTATTTCCTCACCTCCTGCTAGAAAAACAAGGCTGTGATGGTAACCATTTAACCTCTTGAAAGCAGCCATTTTTTTTCACAGTTTATAAATATCAAATACAAGCTGCTGCAGGGGAAAATGTCAGACCAAACATAGTATGACTGAAACATTATGTAAAACAGCAAACTTCTTGGAGAAATAGGAAGTAAGTGTCATAGTTCTACACTTCCTGATAACAGTAGAATGTGGGACCTGGCTCTTTGATGAATTTTCTATATTACCACATTTTGTCAGATATTCTAAAGGCAAAAAATTAAAAGGAATGTGATGGATAATGGCAAAGTAAAATGGTTGCTCCCAGAAGGCACAGAGTTGATTTAATTGTCATTAGCATTTAGACCACATTCACTGAGCAGTTTCTGTTATACCTGTGTTTCACAGAGGCAATCCCCAAATTACTTCCAGGTTTAGCAATGCAGTAGTCCTAATGTCAAAGTACAGCCTGTATTTGGTGAGTTTATCTGAACACATTAGAAGTGGGATGATGGGAGTACTGAGATTCCTTTATGTTACCCTATATATCAAACATTTCTGAGTCTGGGTAGACATTGGGCTTTGTGGTGACAAAGGTGTCAGTTTTTAATCTTCAGCGTATTTTCAGAGTAACTTCTCCGAGTTGATGCTGTATTTTGTTTCTGGAGGTGGAACTGGGCAAGTTTATATTACATGAGTCTGTCTAGCATCAGCATCTCGACAGTTGTAATGGAACTCCTTAGGGCCCTTGCTCTTATTCCTCACAGCCAAAGCTGGCAACGACAGCAGAAGGGTTGGGTGTTTATGGACTGCCAGAACTGGCCTATGCCTTGGAGGACTGCCAGTCAGTCTGCCTAATGTCACAGGAGTCTGATTTTTAGATTTGCTGATGTTTTCTTGGCTTTGCATTCATCCTGTAATTCATGTTCTCAAATAAAAGCATTCCAACAGATTTTTCAGTGCAAGCACTTAGCAAATGCACTGAAGCATTGGTATAATCCACTTGTGCATGCTGTGGGCAGCCAACCATTAAATGATGGATTTTCCCTGGGTCAATACAATACATCCTGAAATTTGGGTCCAAACCATCTTGAGTTATGTGTTGATGTCATTTTGTTATGACAACCTTATTCTGTGAGTCAGGCTTCTTCCCTTTTCTTACAGGTTTTCTTTGGTTAGTTTGTTTCCTGATCATGCCCATAACAGGGGTACAAAGCTATTATTTGCCAATGCATTCTTTGATAAACTCTTGGATTCTTCCTTTTATGGACTTTGCCGTGATATGTTATATCCAGTTCCCCTTTCAAATAAGCAGCAGTTGTGTTTGAGAAAGTGTAGTAATTACATTGGAACAGTCACTAATGGGCAGCAATGTAGGTACAGCAGGATTTGGATGTTCTGGTTTCTTGGGAGAGGCAGTTTTGAGGACTTGATTTCTGAAGAAATTGATAATTAGTGATCCTTTTTAATCCTGAGTCCTGTTCTGTGTATGTTTCATCATGAAAGACTACTTATTAAAAAAAATAGCACAGCTATTTGATGAGAACTCATGAGGGAAAACTGGTGGTTTAATATAGTAGGTGCAATTTCTATGGTCAAATATCTCATGTTTCCTGTCTGTTGTAATAGCCAGAAAATAACTTACACAAAGTTATGACAAACCAGTTTTACACATGGAAGAAGCTACAGAAGGTTTGACAGGAGTTGCAGATGCCAAAGTTTCATTTTTTCCTTCAGTATGGGGCAAATCCCAGTCAAATAATTTATGAGCTGGTGTGTAGTCAGGCTTGTTGTGTGAAGAATGCACTAAGAATGTCAGAGGCCAAGGAGTGAGTAGACAGTGGAGCCATGTTTCAGTTCATGGAGTAGAAATGCAATGCTCCAGACTCGGTGTTTGTGCAGGGTTTGGTCCCAGTGCCCTGTGTCCCACGGCCTCGGGGTGTGCAGGCTGAGAGCCCTGACACAGCCCTGGCTGCCCTGGCTGGTCCAGCAATGCACCTGAACCCATCACCCTGCTCACAGCTGAGCTGTGCCTGCCCAGATGGGTAAAGCTGCAAAACAAAAGAGCAGATCCTTGAGTAGAGTCTGTACCTTAGCAAGTTTCCTTTATGTTTGTCTTAAATATTAATGTTACTCTGCAATATAATATTACAATATTGTTCTCTGCCTTATTTGGAGCTATCTTCCCTCTCCCACTGAAAATATACACTTGGAGGCTGCATTGTGTTTTCTTGTGTTAAAATAAAAGGAGTCATTCTGCTGTGCCCAGGAGGGGTTGTTGGATTTGAATACTAATATCAGACTGCAATAAAATTCAGAAAGACATTATTCTGTGAGGAAAATACAATTTAATTCTTACAGAAGAAACTAATTAAGTCAGAGGCAAATGGTTCTGTGATTCTGAGGCTTATTGCTAATGCTACTGGATGTTGCTTTGCTTTGGCTGTTACTCATGGTAATGAGAATGTGGATGTTTAGCATGGGAAAGATGCCTGGTTTCCTTTCCACTATGTTAGAGAAAAATAAAAAAGAAATATTTCTTCTTTTGTATCTGCAGAAAAATGTATCAGTTATGCCAGTGGCTTAATCAGTTATTATTATTATTATTATTATTTCATTTTAAAACATACCTCAGAAGATCCTCAATTTTATTTTTATAATGAACTTGGGAGCCGTGTAGTAGAAAGCCACTAACTGAATGGATACTCTTAATAACATGTAGTGTGCCACTGACGTAGCTTGCTTCAGTAAAAATTCTGCAGTCTGTATCACTGAATTATGATGTGAATGTCTGCAAAGTGTATACCCATTGAAAATGAATTGATCGTTTGGTCTAAGGAGTAAATATGTATTCAGATTTTTAAGACAAATGGGAAAGTGCTTACTAAAATACAGAATATAAATACATCTTTATTTTTCAGCAGTTTAAATTTGCATTATAGTGTATGTTTTCTTTGACCATATTAATATACATAATATACATTTTGTATTTTATATTTCTTATTACACAGTGTACCTATTATGTAGGCCATTGTTATGGGATTAACACTCTAACTGCATTTCTGTGCTGTGTCAGCAGACATTTTTTCACATTTGTATTGTTTCCTTTTACATAATGTGGAATAATACAAAAACTTCCCATGAATTCCACTCTGTTTCAAGAAATGAACTTGTTATTGTTCATTGATATGAGGAGCAACTGGAACTAACATTTATTTCTAGCAATAGTGTTTATGCAGGGACCCTGAGATCATGCACATTGTGAAAGCAATGCAAGCCCTGGAGTGTTCACAGTCCTGATAGAGAGTGAGTGGAAGATGCCAAGAGAAACAATGGTAGGGAGGTGTGAAGCAGCTTTCCAAGGTCTCACAGCAAAGTTGTGAGTGTAGGCATGGCAGCAAGCCAAGTGTCTTTCATGAAGCTGTAACAAATTCTTTACAAAACATTAGATTTTAAAATTTTTTTGGTGTAATATTTGTGATTTCTGTTCTAGCAGAGTCTTAAACTGAGTTTATTAAAGACTGTTTTGCAAATAGCAATGGACCTGCTCGGACACTGTTGTTGAAATGAGCAGGATAGTATGAAATAGCCCGTGGGACCATTAATTTGTTTTGCTTTTCTGCATGACTTGTACTCTGATAATCATGCTGAATGTTATTGGGTCAGCTGTTCAGTAAACAGAAACTAGCACAGTCTTCCTGATTATTTTTTTTTCTTGAGAATCATTCTCATATATTAGTTGGGAATCTTGCTCTCTTTTTTTGTTTCACATGAGTGATTTTTAGCATTTATAGTATTTTAGTCTGCATTTTTTGCATATGTGTGAGATTACTGGTGACTGTGTTGTTAATGATACTTTATCTTATTAGTTCTTAAATATCAGATATTAAAAGAGATTCATAATTTCTTTCTACATCTGTGACCTTTCTTATTTTGAAGACAATTCAGCAAAATCTTGGTGTTCTTTTGGATCTGACTCACTGGAATCTGAAAGTGCCTTTAAACCCCAAATTTTTCCATAGTCCAAGTCCCACCAACAAACATTCCACAATTTCAGAGGGGAAGTAAAATTTTCAAAACCTGAAGAACTGAAATGTAGCCCAGCTCTGTTCCATATTTAATTAGAGCAGACCCTGCAGAGTACTCTGAAGCTAATGAAATTCCCATGTACTGGCGATCTCTGGAAATTTAATTTCTTTTTAAACAGATAATCTGAATATTGATCTGATTGATAAGGTGTAGGTGAGGTGCTTCATGTAAGACAACATAATAGTTTAGAATAAATGGTCAATAACTTTCCTTTTTATATCACCATAAGTAGACTTCACTGGAGATCTATTAGATTATAGATTTTTCTTAAATAATATTAGAGATTTATATGCTTTCCCCCTCTAGAATATTACTCAATATGAACTCTACTATTTAATAGACAGCAAGTCCAGTTGCTGTTCTTTTTTTTAGAAAAAGAATTTTTTTATGAAAAAGAATTTTAAAAGTAGTTTTATGTTAAAAGACAGATCTGTAATTAGTTGCAGCATTTGCAGGCAATGTGGTTTTTTGCACTGAGAATAATGAATATTCCATACTTTTTAATTGTTTATTTTAAACAGCTTAATGAGCTTCACAGAGACAGGAAAACACTGAAAAATGTAAACTAGAGTCAGAAAAACGCTTTAATTATATTTTCTCATTAACTATCAACAGCCTTTGAGTAAAATGCTTCATGTGATTGTATTTTTCAATTGTGATGGTGGTAGAGCTTTTCTGAGACCTGCCCTCCTGCCAGTGGGAAGGGACTGACACCTCTCCACAGCAGGGCTGCTGCTGGTTCATGCAGACACAATTATCACAATGGCTGATTATTCAGTGCAGAACACCTATCAGATGTGCATGTGGGAGGCTGCATTTTGGGAGTGAGAAAAAACATCCCAGGACTTTTTTGAGCACTCTAATGAAGAAGATGGCTTTGCCACTCTCTGCCATTATTAACACATGCTGCTGAGCAGCTGCTTTTGGGAACCACTTTCCTGGTTATGTTTATCAGTATAGACTATTTTTAAAAGAATGTAGCAATTATATCTTTTTAGCTCTGCCCCTGATAAGTGCTTTTATTATTAACTGGAGTGAGAAATTTCTTGCCAAACACTGCTTGCTTGAGTATTTATGCATACAAATTATAAAGAAAGAAAAAGAAATCAAAAGTAATCTTTATTTTGTGAGTTGAACTGTAAATCTTACTTGAAACGACAATTAGCATATTCTATTCCATAGTAAGAAAGAATCTTTGGAGCTGATAAAGAACAAGAAGTGTTAGAACTTGGGAGAGCATCCAGAAAACCCCACAGCAGAGGAAACATCTGACTCTTGTTATCCTACTTGCAAAGCAAATGGGGAAATATATTTTACAGTACTGTCTGTGCTGTGGCTTTTCTTCCATATACGAATTGGGATGAATCCATGTTGCTCGTGACCTCAAAGTGGTGGTTTCACCTTTTTCTGCATTAGTTCTCTTTCTAAATGGAAACTATAATGTGCCTGTCTTTTATCAAAAAGTCTGTAATTACATGCAACATAATCTGTCAACTAAATAAAGACCTTAAATGTGGGAAAAAAAAAGGCAGTTGAATAAATCCAACAATTTTGCTACTGCAAAAGATTTAGAGACAGATGTTAGGAGGCTAAGGCTTGTGTGTTGTTTTTCTGATAGATTGGTGGTTTTGTTTTTGTTTTTTTCTTTCCTCAAAGGAGCATTCTCTCTCCTCTTTTTGATGCCTTATACCCAAGGGCTCGTAGAATGTAAATGATAGTTGAAACTTCCAGATCAGGCATGTTGCAAAACAGCTGTCCTTCTCATGAGCTCTTTCATGAAATGTTATGAAAATGGAATTTCACAGCCCTTATTAATGAGGGTAGCTGGTAAATAAATAAGCAGCTAAGGGAAGGATTCTTAGAGTGAGACAGACAACAGGTGATTGATTCTTAGGGAGACTAAGAAGTGAAGTTATACTGGTGCTATAGAATAAAGCAAATTGTTGCAAGCCCTATTTTTATACACTTTAATGCATTAGTGCAGGGAAAAAAAGGGGAAATGAAGTGGTTTTGTTCAGCTACAGTACCTATTTCCTTCTAAAGCAATACTGTCAAAACAATTAATATCTCATAATGTTGCTTTGTTAAAAGGAATGTTTTGCAAATTGAAGGGTAAACGAAGTCAATGTTTTCTTGAAGATTTAGTAAAACCTTCATTTTGTTTCAAAGAGACTATAATGTTTATTATATAAACAACATGCCATGTCAGATGGTCCATTTTTATAGAACTGACCCAATAATGAAATCTAATATGTAACAAATCTACATTCATTGTGAAAGGTATGTTTAATTTTAAGAAATTGTTTTATTTTAGGGATCTAAATGATGGTAGCTCAAGGAAAATCTTGTTGTTGTTTAAATGAGGCTGCATCCATTCAATGCAGGGTGATAGATGCATAGATGTAATAAAGAGCTGACTTCACTGGATTTGCTCTCATGTCAGTTAGTGGGCTTGGGACAGATTCACCTGGAGATATTGCACATGTAGCATTTAGGATGTACAAGGCCTGCTGGTTTTTACTGGCCTTTATTTTCCAATATAATGCATGCAAAGGAAAATCTAAAATTATTTTTCTTTAAACTATATAAACTGTATATTCATTACAAATTAAATGAAATTTGAGACTAAACATGAACAGTGAAGGCAGGAAAAAGACACTTAATCTTTTTACTTCCTACTTTCTGCTGCAGTCATTGCTCTGGTAAGCCATTTGTTGTCTCTTTATTTTACTCGTATCTATTCCAAAAAACATTTCTGAGCAGGCACTTCCCTACAGCTCTGGAAAATGGTAATTGCAGGCAGATGCACACTGACAGCCACTTCTCTGGGTTCTACATAAATATTCTGAACAATGAAAGCCTATTCTAGTAATGGTCCACTTTTAAGCATTTCTGAAGAAATCACTTAATTTTGTATTCTTGAAATTTTTTGGGTTTTGTGCAAGATTTCACTCAGAACTTGTTTTTCCAGCTGCTAATCTAACTAAAAAGTTTCATAGTCCTTAGGCTGTTCACAAAATTATTTTGCAGCATTGGTTCTCTTTCAAAAACCGATATTCTACAGTGGCAAACAGCAACAAAATTCCTCTACACTACTGTGTGGTCTGTTCCTTTTCTAAAATTTGCTGCTATTAATATATATATTTATATACATTCTGGGAGGAAAATGGACCTTATATGGGTCATTTAGAGAAAACCCAACAATATGGACATTCTTCAGGTATTTTTGAGTGCACTGTTAAATAAACCAAACCATCAATAGCTAAAGAACCATAAAGAAAATATGTTTCTATTTGCAAGATTATACATCTGATAAATGAGGAAAATGAGAGTTTGTTCCCTAAATCACCAAGTAGAAGCATGGCTACATGTTCAAGGAGATGAAGGTGGTTTCCAATATTTCCACAGATTCCTATTTGCTTGTGTCTGAAAATGCAGATGTTACATGCTGATCTAATGGATTACTTATGGTTGGACATAATTCTAAACATTATGGCTCTACTTGACACTGATTTATAGGAATACAGAAGGCAAATCTCACAAAAGGTTTTCAAGCTTGGCTCTGCTACAGATCAAAAAATTTTCTTACATTTGTCTCTAAAATACCATTTTTATGATACCTGGAAAACTTCAAGTAGCTAGAAAATTAGTCTGCTTTTTTATGAACTCCATCTTTTCACCCTAGTGTAAAGAAGTAATTATTGAATTAGCATACAAAGTAACCTTTCTAAGGAGCATACAGAATATTTTAGCTTTTATTAAACTTTAACTCTTTTTAAATTTTTTTTTTCTCTCTACCTCCCCCTGTCCCAGGATGCCTTTGAGGTAATGGCTGAAAATTACGAGTTCAAAGAAAATGAAATACTCTGCCTGGAATTTTTAAGAGCATCTTCTTTGCTGAAATCTCTTCCATTTTCAGTAACCAGAATGAAAGATATACAAGGGTTGCCCTGTGTGGGAGATCAAGTCAGAGATATCATTGAGGTAATGCACTTCTGAATTATCTGCCAATTGATTCTTTTACAGATCAACATTTACAGGTCACAGAGAGGAGCACTGGTATCTGTGGTGCACAACCTTCTGCATTTCCTCTGATAACAATGTGTTATCGATATTTCTAAGGATGGAGTGATTTTTGGAAACCTTTTGTCATAACACAAGGCTCTGTCATGGAGCTGCCACTCTTGGGAATGAGGGTAACAAGGGAATAAATACAATGGAATAAATAAAGCAATATCAGCTTTGCATGTAATTTCTAAGGGCTCATTCTGATTCAGGTGCAACAGGTTAACTGTTAACAGTTTTGTTCATGTGACTTCTGCCCTTGGCAACATCACTTTACTCACCTGAATGCTTTATTAGAAATACATTTTTTGTGGAAGTGGTAAATATTTTAGTACTTTAATGTTAAATCTCACTTTGCTATGTTATAGCAAGTTATATATAGTTATAGCAGAGCCTTTTATCCAGGTGATGGATGAACTCTACATTCTTACTGGAACTTTCCTGCATTTTTATTTAGTTCTTAGCCTTTTCAGGACCCACATCTCCAAGAGCTGCTATTCCAGCAGGCTACTCCAGATCAGGGGTCTCAACTGTTTGGAGGGGTCATTGCTGAGTGTTGTGCTTTGCTCTGGCTCCTCATTTGCCCCATTCCCACAGCTAAAAATGCAGTCCCTGAAGTGCTTTTAGTACCTTCTGTTCTGGGGGCTGGGATTGCAGTCATGATCCCACAGAAAATAGGATGGTTTGTTGGGCTTATACTGATGGTTTTCTTTGCTAGTTTTGTTTTTAATTTTTATCAGAAACACTAAAAGAATTGTACACTCCAGAAAAAATGTATTTGTTCTTACAACAGTCTTGTTTTTGAGAGTAGGAAACTCAACCAAATAATGAAATCTAATTTTCAGGACATGTCATTGATAGCTTATGATAAATAACTGGTTTCTGGCTGTGACTTTATGAGTAAATAAGTACTGTGAAATATATTCCATGGTCCCAGTTTCCACTTCATCCTTGAGTAAATTTATGAGTAAGTAAGTACTGTGAAATTTATTCTGTGGTTGTAGTTTCTCCTTCATCCTTCAGTAATTTTCTGTCTTTAAAAGGGTTGCAGAATTTGATCCTAAGGAAATAAAAGAATATGTTCTGGGGCTTTCTGGGGGTTCTCTTTATTGATTGATAAAGATTGATAAAATTTGATTTTAGATTATTTCATTAAGTCTTATAATTGTGGTGAGATCTTACGATTGATTTTAATTTTTTTTAAATAAGTAATATTTTTCCTTGTTTAGGAGATTATTGAAGATGGGGAGAGTTCTAGAGTTAAAGAAGTGTTAAATGATGAGCGATACAAGGCATTTAAGGTAAATCCTTTGAGTTTTCTTGCTGTTGTTTAAAATTTCCCCCCTTTACTAGAACTTGGACAAAGCCATCAATTTTATTATAAAAGGACAACCAATGTCAACTACAAAGAAATACAAAGGTCTTGAATAATAAGAAAAGGAAATTGAGAAACAGTGATAAGGAATAATGTGAAATACCTTTCTGTTTTAATTAATGTGATGTATACATGCTACTCTTAAGTAATGTAATGCAACTTACTCTTTGGTGTAAGTTTAATGTGATGTTGGGTGTATTTCTCCCTCAGCTATTTATCATTTTAACACTACTTCATTTCATTCTGGAATTAAGAAAATACCACATGAAGAAGATGACTCAGATCAACTGTAATTCTTTTTGGTGTGAGGCAGGAGGTTTGGAGATTTTCTTTAGGCAGATTGTAGATCCTTAGTCACACAGCTTCATTGTTGCAGAAAATCTAAACCATATAAATACTGCAGTTCCCATTACTGACATATTTATTGAATTCTCCATTGGAAGCGCATAAGATGAACAAACTTTTTTTTCAATTTTATCTGCATTTTTGATCTTTATAAATATCCTCTGTCTTCAGAATAATTAAAACAGAGTAAGACAATTGGGACTGTTTTGTTCTCCCTGGCATCACTCATTTTTCAGCCCTCCAAAGGTTCTGCCATTCTCTCTGACCAGCAAAGGAGCTATGGGAAGATGTTCAGAGACAGTTGTTGATGCCATTTCTACCAATAATCACATGTATAGCAGGATTCAAGGAGCAGATTTGATTATTAATGCATGATTGCATTACAGCATGATTGAGGAACAGCTATTAAATCTTACACTTCAGGGTTGAAGAAAATCTCTTGGAGATTGGAATAAAACCCATCAGGAGACAAATTATCTCAAATACGCTTTATGCCTTGTTTCACATGCAAAATTGCAACAAACTTACTCAGGTGGCTCTCTTCTTAGCTGAGCATACGCCTCAACATTTTATCTAAATTAGTTTGTTTCCACCGATTTTTTAATGGGATTCTAAGAAGAATCTTATCTTAGTGAATTCCTAGATTTTACTGTTTAGCATAGTCCTGGTGCCTGCTGCTTCACTTATCATGGCTTAAAAGATCACTGCTGGCCCCAGGAGCACGGTTATCAAATGATTGAGTTAAATTATCGTCGATGTTTTAGATGTAGGGACATGCATCAACAGGGTCAGTTTCCCTCCTTATAGAACTGGGTGCTGCAGTTCTATAAGGACCAAAGCGAAAAGCGAAAAGAAGCAGTGCCCCCACACAGAACTGAAGAAATGGGCTCCCTTTTATTTGTGCTGCACTGATGGCAGCATCTGTAGCTTCTATAAAATGCTAAATAACAATGGTACAGAAAGAAAAAAAAAACCACTTTTGGTTTTTTCCCCCTAAAACTTTGGGTGCATAGAATCCTTTTTCTTTAGTTCTCTGTTTCGGTGTTAATTAAGCCTCCTAAAATCATTTGAGCCCAGTAATAGACCCTTTTGAAAATATTCCAGCACTAGCAAAAACGTTAAAAAATCGCAATCAAAGTATTTTAAAAAATCATATCCTTTTAGAAGCACCTGTGATTCAGACAAAAGTAGGTAATTTCACCCATTATATACAAAATATAGGGCAATTCCTATTAAATATTATCCATTATTTTAATTTCTCTCTTTTTTAATCTTAATTATTTCCAAGGAATTAATATCTTCACAAAAATACAAAATAAAGATAGCAAGCTTGGAATTCGGAGGTTGTAGATTCGATGGAAGAGAGCAGTTATTCATGTCTTACTTGAATTCCATAAAAGTACAAAGAAAGCTTGGAGAGCTGCAGTATTGACAAACTGAACATAAAGAATGTGCTTTTAGGCAGGCATGAAAGTTTTCCCTCTCGCTTTCATATCAGTGTTCATCTGAGATATTGATCCATAGAATAATGCTTACAACTGTGACATTTTTGCTTTACAACCTTTCATGGGTAATAAGTTAGTGAACAACATCACTTTGTAATAGATGGAATATGACCACACAAAAATTTCTGCTGGACTGGTAGATTTTGGGATGTTTTAGGTTGTTTTTGTGTGTGTCAGTTTTTTGGTTTGTTTGAGGATGTGTGTGTGGAGTTTTGGTTTTTATTTTTTTGTTTGTTTCTTTGAGTTTTTTTTTTTTTTTTTTTTTTTTTTTTGTTGTTGTTGTTGTTTTGTTTCCTTTTGTTCATTAATTCAGGTTTCTTTTTTTTTTTTTTTTTTCTTTTTTATTTTGAGAGCTGGTAGTGCGTATAGCACAAAGCCTTAATGTCAGTCAAACTATGAAGATAATCTTGTGACAGCTCTTATTCTATCCAGTCAGTGTCAGGGAATCGAGCTACCTAATGTTGCTATTTGCATTTCTATTCAGAAATTGAGTAAAAATAAAGATTATTACCCTTAATTCAAACCTTAGTTAAAAGTGTACATTTTAGTAAATGACATTAAGGTACTGGGACTACTACTGTATTTTTGTTCAGATTTCACATTAATGAGAACTGTCCATGTATAAAACCAGTTCTCTGTTCAATATAGTCATGCAAAGAAGGGAAGCTGAATTTGTATGTTTGTATCACACTATTTATCTTCAATGTAGGATTAATTCTGCCCATTGCTTTCCTTGTGAAACCTTGTTGTTACCTACTTATTATTAATTCACTGCTTCTTTAGAACACAACTCTGAAATGTTTTTCTACTGACCTTAGCAATTTACCTCAGTCTTTGGAGTGGGAGTGAAGACTTCTGAGAGATGGTACAGAATGGGCTTGCGAACTGTGCAAGAGGTAAAAGCTGACAAGACCCTGAAGCTGTCAAAAATGCAGAAAGCAGGTAAGGTGAAAGTGTCATGAAAACTTGTATGTCAGTGCTCTAAGAACTTGATAACAGAATCACAAGGGAAGGCAAAGCTCATATATAAATCTGTTCTCTTGCTGCAGTCCTGTGAATACTGAATTATTAGGTATAAATACTTGGACCAGCTGAGCTCCTAATTAAAAATGGTGTCATTCAAAACATAGGACTATGCATATTTTTAAATTGCTTGTACAAATACCAAGTGAAATCTCTTATTCACAAAACTATTAATGGTTCATTACTGTACAGGTTGTGAAAGAATTACAAAACTGGGGAAATGCAGCACAACTTTTCAGAGGAGATCTGTCTCCCTCAAGGCAGCGCTACTTTACTGATAAATATAGACTTGCAATAAAGTACTTATAACGGTTTTTTTTTTTTTAATAATTCTAGCACATCTTAGCTTTAAAGTGTTAAACATGGTCATTTGAATAATGTTGCTTCCCCACAGATTTTGTGTGCATGCACTGTTTCCCTAAATAAGTGAATTAATTTAAACAAAGAGATTAGTTACATTAAGGAAAACATATTCTATAATATGACTTTAAATAATGTGACTTTATTTTTCATTAAATTCGTGTGGTTTACATCACCTCAGAATCCTCTGGATCAGCTTTCTTATATTCATGCTCCTTTTTCCCTTTTTCTTTTACATGTTGTATCATATGTGAAGCAAGCTGCCATACTGGGCTCTTTCAAAGCAAGCCCTGTGATGAGAAATAAGATAGCTGGAATGTTTCACATACTTCTGAGCTCTGGACTTGTGTAGAACACCATTATTTTGAGAAGACTGCCTTTTGAAACAGTACAGCCAAAAATGTCATTGATGGGAGCCGGTAGGGAAGTCAGAGTCTTCTATAAATATTCAGGTCCTAAGAAAGTGTAGCAATTATTGTGACTGCAGTGTTGACAAATTATATTTCAAATTATGACAAATATATATATAAACTCTAAGGACAAAGATGAGGGAAGAAAGAGGCTGTCTCTGGCCTGTGATCTCTTGTACTCACACCACCTGTGATTTCGGCCTTGAATGATGCTGTGTAGATTTTAATATTCCTGTGGAGTGATCAGCACTTTTCCCCTTTGATTTTCAGGGCTTCTCTACTATGAGGACCTTGTTAGCTGTGTGTCTAAGGCAGAAGCAGATGCAGTAACCTCAATTGTCAAGAATACTGTGTGTACCTTTCTACCAGATGCTTTAGTTACCATAACTGGTGGTTTCAGGAGGTGAGTGAAAAAAAATGAGGTCACTTGACTATTTTATGCAGGTGCATTAAAAAAAAAAAAAAAAGATGTTTGTGTCTTGGAAAAATCAGAGAAGCTTTGTGGGAAAATATGAGTTTGTTTTCAATATTTTTTGTGGGTTTGTTTGCTGGTTTGTTTTTTTTCAAACAGGAGAGAATTTTATGACAGACACAAGTTCCTGTGTTTTGTTGCTGTAGATGGTTATTTTTACTGGATCTGAATTCCCAAGGCTGAAACTATTTCAAGGCCGTGCTTGAAGGAAAGCTGCAATAGGCTTAAGGCAGTCTTGGTTTGTTTTTTTGGGGGCATATGGCTAAGGAGATCTTAGTCACATGAGTTTGAAATGTGCTGAAGCAGAGTTTGTAGTCTTAGAAGTAAAGTATACTTGGAATAAACAGCTACTAAAATGACTATAAAGCACTGACTGAATAAATATATACTAACATCTGTATAGATGGGATGATCTCAGAATTCCTTTCCTGGATGATTTTTGTTACAAATATTTTTGGTCTTGCTCTGCAAGACCAAACTCAAAGCTGTTGTTCAGAGCAATTCATTCTTTCAGCACTTGAGAACTTTCTTACAGCCACACAACACAGTACTGAGCCTGGGAATAGTCTTCAGGAGTTCTGCTTCCCTTGCTCTATTCTCAGGCCCCCATTATGTCCTTCTTGCTCTACATGTTATGCTCTTAAACCAAAAAAATATAGTCAGCTCTAGCTCTTGCTGCTGAATTTGTTACTTTGTAAAACTTTGACTATATTCTAAATCTAAAACTATCTTTCAAAGATACTTATTCTCATAGAACTGAAAATATAGGATTGTGTGACCCTCATGCACCTAAAACTGATATGAGAGCCAAAGAAAGTTAAGTAGACTAAGGTGAGGCTTTGTTTTAGGTAGTTTTTCATATTGCAGTTCTTAAAAAGTTGTTCAAGTGTCTTGGGCATTGCATCATGAAAAATAATTAGTGTATCTTGTCTTTTTTTAGTCTTTGTGAGAGGTTAATTTTTCCATGCTGTATCAGTCTTCAGGAAAGTTTTTTCCCAGTCTCTCTTATTGTTAATTTTATCCTAACGTGAACCTGAGTGTGGATCACTATCTCCTTGCTTGAATTTTATATTATCTTTTAGAAACGAGGATTTGATATTCTGTAACATTTGTAGATAAGAACTATTAATAGAAAAGCAATGAAGAGAGCAAAGGACAGGGTGACTGTATTTGTCAGGCACCACTGCCATACTTTTGTATATTACAATGCAAAAAATTCTTTCCTGTGTGCAGTGACATTTCCCACAAGGCAAAGGAATGCATAAAGTAATGACATGGGACAGGATTCTGGTCTTTCTGTTCTGTACTAGGAAAATAATTTAAAGATATCTCTTCTTTCAGTCTTGGAGATAAGATGAAATAGCTGAGACAAGGAAACACTTTGAGAGATTATTTTACAGGTTCATGCAGTGATAAATAGCCAAGGTTATTGTGGCACCTTCGTTTCAGGCTTCTATATGAGACTTCTATATGGCATGTGGAATCACATTTATCTAACTGTGCTGGCACGTGCTCATAGAGGAGAGATTGAATTTCTGAAGAATATTGCACTTTCCAAAATTTGGAATATAGGCAAGACTTTGTGGTTTATTTAATCAATCTGGTCGTGTGGTTTCTGGCTGAACTTCTTGATAAATCACAGAACATCTGATCGCAAGTTCTGCTCCTGATAAAAAGCTCTATTTGACCTTTTGATATTAGATTTTCCTAATAAGAGTATTCTTTTGGAGGCTGTAGATGTTCTGCAATGAAATTAGAATACCTGACATAACACCAAAATTTTTTCAGGTTCTCAGAGTAAATGTATTTGAAGTGCTATTATACAAATTATTTTCTTTCTCCTCAGATCTAGGATTAAAACAGTGCTGGACTTACTTGCTAAACTAATAGAATTAATTTTGCAAAAGATTCTTGTATTACGTTTTTAGACAAACTCCTAAGCGGAGATTGCTTGTTCTACTTCCACTTTGTTGTTACAGTGTACATTTGCATTTAGACTGTTCTTAGGTATAGTTATTTCCATGCTTTTTTTTTAACTCTGAAACACAAACTCTGGTAAGGGAAGATATAGACTATATCCAGGTACTCAAGTCCAAATACTGTAATTTCAGTTCACTTTTTTCTACTGCTGTTAAAAGAAGTAAATTTTTTTATATGCTGGCATTTAATATTTTCCAGGGAGAAATCTGCTATAAAGGAGCTGTGAGGCAAGCTGCTTGCTGAACACTCAAACTGATATGGTAGTTTGCTCACACTAAAATTTAAGCAGATCCTGGAATAATCTAACAATTACTCCAGCAACAGACTGGAGAGACTGCTTGGCTATCATTCATGAGCACAGCCTTTCCTCTGATGAACTTCTTTGGAGGAGAGTTTTAACCTGGAGATGTTCTAATCTAATCTGGCTGGTTTTAAAGCTTAGTAAAACAGCTTTGCTTTCCCAAACTCCCTAAGACTGGAGATGTTTGAACTTGAGGCATTGATCTGCTGCATGTAAAAATATTCTCTGGTGGGAGTTAGAAGGACTGCAACAATGAAAGTACAAGGATCATCGCAAGTTTCTGCTTTTAATTTTCTGTAATCCATTAAAAATTAAGTTGGGAAAGGAGAAAATCAAATTAATGGCTAGCCAAGTCAATTTAAAAGATAATCTGTTGGAATAATTCAGATACTTCCTTTTGTCATTAGAGCTTTGATTATTTTTCCAGTCATTTCATCTATTATTAGCCACAATGAATCATGAAGTAGAAACTGATGAATAAGGTATTTGGGAGTCTCAGACAGAAAGAACTTTGTGACAACCTATGAAACTTAATAAAATTGAGTACCAAGCAGAGCATGTACTTTGAAAGTCTTCCAAAAACTTGTTGATTCAAAGTTTTTTACATGCCCTACACTACTTGACCCTTCCCTACTTTCACAGACTTTTTATCTGTTAGGATGATGTTTTTAGCTATGTACCTGTCTTATCTCTAAAACTAGTCCAAGTGGTGAGTCCAGCATGGAGCTGGAAATGGTGATGGATGATTTCTGTGAAGCCAGAAGTTTTACACTCTGTATGTAGAGCCAGAAAACACCCTGCCTTAGTCTTACAGTTTCCATGATCACCCTATACCTTCTGGAATGCATTTGTAAGAGCCTTTACAGCGTTTAATGTTTTCTGTTTCCTATCAAGTCTGATAGTCTTACTAGTAAGTAGGCCAGAGCAATACAAATAATGTTGTAAAGCAAGATATGAAATCTCAGATTGTATTATTTTGGGACTGTTAAACCAAGTCTATTGTATTGGTGGCTTCTTTTTATTTAAATTTAATTGGGAAAAATGAGACTAAAAACCAAAACCAGGGGTTTCTTTGTCAGGCAGTTAGTCTGAAATTTTAGTTATGATACATGATCAGATTTTTTACCATTTTAATCTAGACAAAATTTTAGTTTGAAACTGGTGAAAGTTTTCAAAGTTACTGCATTGCTGGATGCCTTGTGCTGTTAACAATATTTGTCATTACAGTGTATAAGGAATATTGGAGTGGCATTTTCAAACTGCAAAGGCAAACTTGTGGTGACAAAGCAGGATATCGCAGGTGCACTACTAGAAGTAGGACAGGGCATTGTCTTAAAAATAGATTATTTCTTTCCACATCTTCATTTAATGCTCTTTTGATATCCAAATGAATTGAATGTTAAATGAAAAACAAAATGAGCAATTACTGGAATAGAAGACAGTTTATATCTGAAGGAAGAAGAGAATGACAGCAATAATGGTATATGAACAATTTTTCTCCTTTTGCTTTTTTTTCCCGATTTGCCCTGTAAGGTCACTTTCAATCATTTTTGCTATGTAAGGGTCAGCCATTTGGCACTTCTAAGTTTTTAAATCATATGGAAATATTTTTAGAATGCTTGCCACTGCATAAAGCCAAAATGTTAATGGCTTCACTAAGTCAAATTAAATTTTAATGGCCATGGTTTAATTTTTCTTTCAGCCCATTCACATCCTTTAAGCAGCATTAAATGTGATTCAGTTGTCTTCTAATATCACAGCTGACCTGAATAGCCTTTTCAATTAGACTTTTAGATGAAGCAGATCTGATACATTCTAAATAAATAAAGATCTCTTTTTATTGGTTAAATGCTGATATTCACAGCTCATTTAATCCATTTATAGAGATGCAATGTCAAAAGAAGAACCTATATTTTGTGCAATGTTAGTGATAATGTGCAGAGATGAGACAAAAAATTCACATCTTTGTTTTGTCAGTGAATGGAAATTAAGGAAGAAGAACTCAAAAAGATCTATTTAAGACTTTAAGATAAAGATGCATGACTGAGAAGTGATGAAAATTATTTGACAAGAAGTCACACATTAAAAGCATTTTATGAAATGGTGTGGAGAATAGTCAATTAACAATGCACATTCCCCTCAGAAATTTATTCTGACATCCTACAAATAATCTAATACCTAAACAGTAGATGTCCAATGTTTTTTAGATTAGTTCTTTCTGCACTAATGGAAAATGTTTTATTTAATCTTTTTACAACACAGTATTCGTTTTTCTTACACAGGAAGTTATAGAAATTGTTAGACATTTACCATAGTTTGTTCAAAAGCATCTTTGATGTTTCCATAATTCTGTTTGATGTTTGTTCTCATTTTTGGGTGACTGTCTCAAAACCTTCACTGTGTAACAGAGATGACTCCCTGTGATAAAGCCTTCCCTGTGTAGGAGGGCAGGCTTGGGGAAAGGGGCTTCTGGGTTTCCTGCCCAGTGTGGGATCCAACAAAAGCCATCTAGGGCACCTGAGATGGGGAAATCTGGGCTGAGTGACCTGGGTGTGGATGTGTCCTTTCCACTGGCTTTGCTTAGTGGAATGCAGGAGAGTGGTGCTGTCACTAGCTGGAGCAGATCTCAGCACTGAGCTCAGTTTTGCCATTTTGGTAGCTTGAAGAGAGTGTCAGGTTATAACCATTAGCTAACTTGCCTTCTCCTGATGTGAAGCCCCAGCTCTGAAACAAACACCAATCCCTCCTGACGGCTGCCTCATTAGACCCACCTAAGTGGAAAGGAGCAGTGACAGCTGTCAGTACAAATTACAGTACTCCCAGCTCCAAACTGCAGTGGCTTCTGCAGTGCCACTCCTTAAGATAATATACCATTAGAATTCCAAAAATGTAAAAACAGCCTTTGCATTATTTACTCAATTTTCTGGACAAGTTTTGCTAAAGTGAATGTTTTGAAAAGTTGTAAAAGGGGTATGATACAATTATTCCTAGTTCTACTACATCAATGAAATGTACTTAATAATGCATATTCTACTGACCATTCTCATTTTAAAAGGTTAGCAATAAAAATTGTTGTGGTTATGCTAGGTTAACAGAAAAGTATTCATGCATCATTTTAGAACAATTAGCATATGCAGTGGTGGTTACTATTTGCATTATGGAAATTAAACATGTAAATTATTAAGTTCTGGTATGATTTATCTTAAAAACACTCCTCTGGTGTTTTGGAAGGAAAAATGTTTTGCCCTTCCTTGAACACAATTTTTCCAATATACAAGTACATAATTTTCAGTGAGCATAAAACATGTATTAAGTAAATTCAGAAAAGGTCTTTTCCACAGGACAGAGGCACTGGTGCTGAGACAGTCTGAATAGGTCACCACGTCATTCAAAAAAAAGAGTCACATCAAGTCTGACAGCCCCAGGTATTATTGTAACACATAATCTGGGGCTGAGGCAGGGAAGCAGGTTGCATGATACAGATCATGTACTAAAATTGGTTTATCAGTATAATTTAAGAAGCTGGAAAACCTGCTTCCTGCATCAGGATTGAACTGTTGCTCTTTGAATGTTCTGGTAGTTTGGGAATAGATTAGTATTATATGTCATGGGGGAATAAAAGCTCTTATGACTACAAAAAAAGCTGTACAAATAATTGGTGCCTAACATTAACATGTCCAGAGATGTAGTCATAGACTGGAAGAGGTTAATTTTCTAACTCTAGAAAGAAGGACAAACAGTTCTTTACAATAAAAACTCATGCAAGATCAATGATGGTAACCATGGCAGAACCATTCTGTAGCAGAGTCATGTTGTATGTGCTGCAATGAATTTGAGGTGTATAGGATAGGGCTCAAACCATTTACCAGACTTGTTCTTTCTCATACTAATGATATAGGGCATATTACATAGGGAATATGATAAAGATATATGAATAAGTAATTTCCACTAAGTTTGGAATTTTCTGATATGCTTCATTATGCATAAGAAAGTCCAAATTCTATGAAAATTTGATTAATTCTTTTTGGAATTTTATCTTAATGGTTTTTCAGTGACATTTGGTTTGTTTTTCTGTTGGTTTAGTTCTAGGGGATAGGAGAACTTGTATATTGCTGTTTGGGAAGAAGGATTGCAGGCCAAAATGTATGAACAGTGTTACAGAACAGCTTTCTGCCCAGAAACTAAATCAGTCAATGAAGTGAATCATACATTTTTGCTTAGAGTTATTTGTAACATATCTACCAAAATATTTATGAGTATTTGTTTTCTGGGAAAATTTTCAATTCTCAATGAAGAACTGTGCAGAAATGTAATTCTTTTCCTAGTAGGGGCTCTAATTCAAATGTTTTTGGTTTTTTTTAGAAAAATGAATTTTTTAGTCAGAATTTCTCTTTTGTGATTAGCCTCAGTTATAGAAATTTCACACTGATGTGGTGTCATTTCATCTAAAAACAAGGATATATGCATTTGGAAGAGATAATCAGAGGCACAGAAACCTCTGTGAAGCATTACAATGCCTTTGCAAGATCACTGAAATATTTTGATTGAGGTTTTAGACAACAAACTTAATTGGCAGCTTGAATTAAAACGTTTCTGTCTCATTTATTTTCAACTGTACACCTAAATCCTTTTGCTTTTTCTCATTTGCTTGACCAGCTCTACTAAATCCTCACTGTGAATAATAGATTGAATGATTAGAGAGAGAATAAACAATCAACTATAATTATCACTCAGAAGTTGTAGCAAAAGCAAATGTTTCAAGTCTTTAGTGAGGGGTTTTTTAAGATGCTTGTGTTTTTTGCCCTTTACATGAATATTATGAGGAGGCATCATATTTTGAAGTACTGCTCTAAAGAGTCACCATAATTCAAGAGTCTCTTATAGACATTTGACATGAATTCAGCTAATACCATTCATTGATTTCTGAAATGCTCAGCCAGTGAATTTAAATGAATCAATTTTAATACTTAGGCCAAAAGTATGTTCAAGTATAATATTTAAAATATACTACTTGAAAAATATTTTCCATTTATGGATGAGCACTAAGTATCTTACAAGTTGTTTCACAAATAAATAGCTGCAAATTAAAATATATTCATTATACTACATAAAACTGGTAAATAAAAAATCTTGTAAAAGTTATAGAGCATTAGGTACAAGGAGGATTATTAAGATAGTGGAATATACTCAGTGAAAGATGAAGTAGCAAGATTAAAAAAAGACAGAGGGGATTTCAGATAAGGTAGTAAGATAAGAGAGAAACATAAAGCACAAGGGGTCAAATCAAAGCTATACACGGCTTTGATGAGATGGAGGTGCCTGGTTTGATGGATGGCTCTTTTCCTTACATGTTATCTATAAAATAGTTTCATTGGGGTTCACCAGCTAAGAGGGTGTCTTAGAAAATTGAGGCCACTCCAGGTGGGAATGGAATGAAGAGAGACAGAACAATTGTCTTTGTATCACTAAGAGACATGCAGAAGAAAGTGACATTCTTTCTAAAGGAAAATCAAATCAGAACTCTGCATAAAGGGTAATTGAAACAAAACTCTGGCAGCAGTCTTAGACTAAGCTCCCAGCAGTAAAGTCAACTGTAAGGTAGTATTAATAGGCCAAGGATAGGGCTTGGCTATGATTAAGAGGCTTAATTAATGTGCTAAGACTGACAGAATAGTGCTAATAATGCTTTGCCAGCTTTCTGTCAAGCACATTTGGTGCACCAGGAAGCAAGTGTCTATTTCTTGATTTGTTTCAACCAGTGGTACTTAAACATCTCTTACCTATGAACTGCTGTGCCTGTGCCTAAGTGATTCAGGACAGAAATAGAAATGATTTAATACATTTTGTCTTGTGTGCAGTCTTTCTTGGATGTGTGTTGTTTTCTCCGAGAAGTTTCTGATGCCTCAGCATTTTTGAATATATTTCTTACCATTAGTATGCTTTACTCAAGTGTCTCAGGACATCTGTGTGGAGATGAAGTTGTTCTGAAAATTTTGTGTTCTCTTAATGAATAGTTACTGTGGCAAACAATAGTGTTCTGTGGTTCACCACGTACAAAAGAGGTTTTGCAGGTTCAGATGCCAGGTGGTTCAGTGACTGGAGGATCAAATGCCTGATGTTTAGAGTCAAGAGATAAAAAATCAGTTTTAATTATACTATGTATTGTACTTTGTCATTTTTTTCCATGGTTTTATTCCCAGGAACCTGGCTTGAAAACAGGACATTTATAGCAGAGTTTACTTATTGCTGATAGACTCTTACCAGGAGTCAAAGTTTATTGTAGGATAGTTAGTTGCTGTAAAGAGGGTTGACAGCACAAGTTAAGAATGATTTTTTTCCTGTCAGATAATCATGAGAAAAGCTGCAAACACCAGTGACCTTGCAACTAGAGGATACATTTTGTAGATCCCTGTGAGCAAGAATAGCCACAACATTTTAATTAAGTGTGACTTGATGTTGCTAGTGGTCTGGTGACATGATAACAGGGAGGTAGCTGCTGGTTAAATTTTTTTTGTTGTTGCAATATGAGTCAGACAGGATATTTTCTACATGTCAGATAACAAGGAAAAACTAAAAAGGTTTACAATAAATCATGTATGAAATGCATGAACTGAAAGATATAGTCAGAAATAGCCCTTTTAGTTGCTTTCAGTTTGGAAGTGGTGGAATATATTACAAATTGTTGCTGTACTGTGGGAGAGGTGGGTTGTAAATGTTTCAGGCAATCTTTTTGAAGAATGGAAAATCAGCATTAAATAGCAGCAAAACCTGATATGATAGACTTAGTTATAATCATCTGTTGTGGTATCTGCTCTTTCATACCTCTAGGGGCTATCTAGGAGAGCAAAAACCAGACCTGTTAAAGCCTTGGGATTGCTTTGTCTCATATACATACATATAAACTCATGCTAGTTCATAAAGTAATAACCTTACATGCTTTATCTTTTGCTATTGATCAAGGATGGCAGAATATTTTCCTCTAATCTTGACATATCTTACACTTGGACACAGGTCTAGTGGATAAACACAAGAAACACACCTGATTATTTGGTCCTGTTGGAGTGGTTAAAATCCAGTTGCACCTAATTTGTTTACCTGAATGATAATATTGTCATTGGATATGATATCCAATGGGGGTGTTATATATTGGATATAATATCCTTATTTCATTGCTGTTTATGAAATGTCTCAATGTTGTTATAGTATGCTTTTGGTACTACAATGGTACTACACTCACACTTAGGCAATGTAGATTTTACCTTCACCATTCTTATCTTAGAAATGAAATGTGAACAACCCATCTGTCTATTCTCACTGAAAGGTTGGTGGGAGGTTGGACATTGATTTCAGTTGAATCATGGCAAAAATAGGGGACCACTTTCAACTAATTGAGAAATCAAACTGGCAAGAAATGGTGACCCAGGGAATGCATCTTCACATTTCACCTGAATATTAAAATATGTACCTATATTGAAGAGACCTTTGAAAGGTCTCATTACCCAAGGTTACAAAACAGTTCAGGTTGAAAAAGTCAGGATTGTTTTCAGAAAGAAGTCAGAATAAGAATGCAAGAAATATGACATGACTGACATGACTTTGAAAGACTCTGAAAATATATGGCTAGAGCTTTACAATATCTGGATCAAGAAGAAGGGCACAGAGAGAACTCTAAGAAGCTACATTATCCAACAGTGTATTTTCTTGCCATGGTTTGGGAATTAAGGAAGTTGGTTAGTAATAATCAGAGAAGTTTTCAATCTAGAATTAAATCAACTAAGTCAACTTCATGAGCTCCTTTGCTGATGGAGAATCACATCTTGAAGCAAAGCAAGGGAATTTTGTAAAGGAGGGTAACAAGATTTCACAATGGAGGGATTTACTCAAGCTAGAAGTTAGATTTAATGACAGGCTTGTCCACACTCTAAAAGGCTTTTCTGGTATGCCTATACTTGTAGAATATATTGGCAGCCTTTCTCTGTGCAGATGCAGTGTTCCTTTGATAGTAGAGTTTAAACGATTTTCTCAAATGGAATAACCTATTTTGCCCCAAAGGGTGTAACTCTTTGTAACTATTTCAGCTTCAGGGAACTGCTGGCAAACAGTGTGCATTCACACCACACAGCTATCTTGGCAAACCACTGATGTAAACCAAGTAGACAAGTTTTTAATTTCAGTTTCTTTCTCTGCAAAAGTCTAGTGTTCTAAGCATATCCCATAATTAGCGGTCAAGTTCTCTTGCCTTTGACAAAATTAGTAGATTACAAAATGCAAATTAGTTACTGAAAGGGAACATTCTCATTTTCTCTGCATTATGCTTCTGTAAAATTCCCTACCTAACTTACTTGGAGTAGGAGTAACTACTACTGCAAGTGCAGTTATTGAAAATCTCTATGTCAGCTCATTCCTGGAAAAATTTCACAGTTCACTCTAAAAATTTGAGTGAGTGAGCAATTTTCTTAAATCTAACCAGATTGTACATGCACTTGAAGTTTAAACTGTGCACATTTTTTTCAGAAGTACTTGAGTAAAATATGGTAGAAAGGCTAGACTCAAACTTACCATGCTGCAGCTGGCAACTACACAAATGTTTAAATTTTATTATATCCCCTTTGATGGAATAGATAGATAAAATACCTTAAAGTAATCACAACTTAAGTAGAATTACACATATTGCCCCAAAATGCCAGAATTCAAAATTTGGCTTCTCACGTCTTTGTCACTAACCCAAATGCTTGAACAATAACCTACACTCCTTGGCCATTACACCATCAGCTCAAATAGAAGTGTTAATCCTATTTCATGTTAGAATTTCTGAGACATGTCTTATTTCTGGTTGTCTTTTTTTCCCTCACTGTGGATGCAAGTAATCTATTTCTCAGTTCAAGGAATTTTAATAGAAAAACTGTCATGTTTATATAACTTCCAGTACAGCTGAGCAGGAAGAAAATAGAAACCTTTATTTTCATGGTAGGTTGATTCTATGAATTGTCCCATCACTGCCAAGTAAGTGAAACCCAGGCTGAACATTTAATATCATTCAGGCATTCTGAAAATGCATGTTTTCTTCCTCGCATGAACATTAATATTGTCTTTTAAATTGTTTAAATAGAACATTTTGATTTTTGGAAATGCCAATGTAACATGCATGGAAAAGAACTTTTGATGAAAGTTTCTGTGACAAAGGAATAGGTTAAAGGAATAAGCCTTTTGAAACACTCAAGAGAATTAGCTAGACAGAATTAAAATGGATGGGGTTTGAATTCATGTTTTCAATCTATTGGCAGAAAGCTTCAGGACAGAAAAAATAGTTTCTATAAAACTGATTGTTAATTTTGTTAAAGTATCAGTATAGAAAAATAACTTTTACCTTCTTTAAAATGAAATACTGTATTTTAAATATAAGCTTATATATATTTATGAGATTCTGAGTGAGTAAAATAGAAATATAATTCTGAACCAAGCAATTTTGTCTTGGACAAAAAAAAGTCTAAACTAGTAAATGGAAACTGCCTTAGTTGCAAAATAATTTTTTTAGTGTTTGGAAAAATTAAGGTGTGACAAGTAGTTTAATGAAAGCATTTTTTAATATACAGCTTTCATAATTAATAATTCAGACTTTTGTTTACTTATTTCAGTAAATAATTTGATCATCATACTCTCTGATAATTCACCAAAATATGTAGCATCAGATAGATCTAGATGATCATGATCTCCTAGTTGTATTCTCCAAAATTGGAGGTAGTTGAATTTCCTTGTCTCAGAGTTTGCATGATTCTAAAGTTGTCTTTAAGGATTTTAATGAGGCCAAAAGAAACTAGGTGCTTCAAGATGTCTGAGCAGGTCTAGTCTGAGATGCCTCCTCTTATAAATAATAAAAACATATCTTCTCTCCAGTCAAGTCTGATTTTTCAGTACTCACTACATATTGGAATATGTTCTTTTTTTGTGCAGGTTTCAGAATAATTTAAATCTGTAAAATGACTAGTAACTAAGGGTGCTGTACCACTGTCTTACAGGCTGTTATTTAAGAGTGAAAAAGCTTTTTTCCACAGAATGTGCTGACAGAAGGGTTCACATATGCAAAAGTAAGATAGATGTTTTAAGACTAAATTCATCTGCATACCTCACATTTCAGCTGAATGTATGAGATCCCAAATCTGCATCAATACTTATCGGTCTGTATGTCTTTTTCAAACAATGTTGAAGTGGTTCTGTTTTATCATTGATTAGCACTGGGCAAAATCTATTTATGCAGGAAGTTTCTATAATGTCATTTGAAATGCTTGATTGAAATTAAGTGTAATTTAAAGGATTTGCCAAGACAGCAAAAGCAAAACTTCAGCAATGTATTTCATGACTTTAAATAAAACTGTGACAGTTTGGTATGGTACATTTCATAAGCTTTAAAGCTTGAAATTACATGGACAGCTTCCAGGTACAGTTGTGCTATTTATATGAAATTGAGACAGCACTTGCAGTGATTCAAAGCGTAAGCAGAGTTTTGTTTTGCTTGGTGGAATAGTGAATTTATTCCAAGTAGAGGATTCAGAGAGGCTAAAGCTGTTAGCAACAAAAAGCCATCTTGTGTGCAAGCCAAAAGTGATAAATATTCAACATCAGGGTATAATTGGTGACAGCCATGTTCAGGCATCAACGTCATGAAAGTAAGACAAATGTGTTCTTCCCATAGAGGAAGAACTTCTTACTTGTGTGAGTGACTGTGCACTGGAACAGACTGCCCAGAGGCTGTGGGGTCTCCCTCACAGGAGATGTTCAGGAACTATCTGGATGCAATTCTGTGCAAAGTGCTCTGGGCTGACCCTGCTGCAGCAGGGAGGTTGGAAAGATGGATCCACTGGAGTCCCTTTCAACTCGACCCATTCCATGAAAGCCAGAGGACAACAGCACCATCCAGGCTATGCAATTATTACAATCCCTAGAGAGAGCCATACTTTCTAAATAACAACTAGGTGACTAAATTCTTACATTGGCCATTATCCTATTTTTTTTTTGTCTTAGTAGGAATCAGACTGGTGGAAGACAGCTTTATAAACTATTTTAATAGTATACAGTAAATTTGGTTGAAATACGGTTTGGCAACTATTTTTCATAGAAATTGCTTTTCTATTTTTAACAAATCTGAAGTTAAGGTTGGAGAGAAGTAGTTTCAGCATGTGAATAACAGGTGGTCCTCCTCAAGATAATGCATACAGAAATAGATGAGTCACTTTATTTTTAATACGTTTTGCTTGTGATCAATTTTTTTAAAATCAGTTCTTCAAATTTTGAGTTCCATTCAGATTTTCATGTTTTTTCATGACTATGATTTTCTTAGATACTAGTTTATAAGAGAATCTTCACACAGTCTTATTTTAAACCAAATATGCCTTGAAATAACCATTTGGCTGAAGGTACATAGAAGGCAATGCATAGACGCACCATTCACCATTCATTGTTTTCACATGGCAGGGAAATATTTTCAGAGGTTTGCACAGAACATGTTTAACATATTAAATAATTTAAATAATTAAATAATTTAAATAATTAACTAATTTGAATGCAAATAATCGAAGAGAGATTCCTAAAATCAGTGAATAGCTCTAAGTTTAGCTACATTGGTCATTTAAGTTCCTCAGTTGAATAACTGTTTTCTGATCTTTTCCTTTTATTGCATTAAATCGAATATCTGTTAAAGCATAACTTAACAGCACAACATGAAGAGGAGTATCTGACTGTCTTGTACTCTGAGACATGACTAAGTTTCTTCTGGGTAATAAAAGATACAGTCAAGCATAGCATGACATACTTTGGTCTTTGAAAGTACATTTAATGACACGAGGTGAGTGCCATGTATTACTACCTTTTTTTTGGGGCAATGTAGTCACTGAGGGTGAAATTACGTTTCAAGTAAATTTAAGTGCTATTGCACAGGTTTTTCACTGATCCTCTTCACTTCAGTGATTTTTATCCTCAGAAGAAAACTCATAGAAATAACCAGTGACGTGGTCCCTTCTGCTGCAGCAGGTAATCCTCCTTTCTCCAGACTTGATACAAAAAGGTCTTTTAAGTAATTCATTCTCTGCATTGTTTGGTCTTTCCCTAAGAGAGTTCTTGGACAGAAGCTACTGATGCACAATAGCAGCGATATCCTGCTGAATAAATGAGAAACCAAAAATGCTTGCTTTGTGTATCCTATATAAAAGCTGAATTCCCCTTTGCTGTCTAGTAAGGTTTCTGATCCTAAAGTGAAAGAATTTTTCCCAATGCTTCTTCATTGCAGAGTTGGATTAGCTTCAAAAATAAAATAAATATGTTCCACAGCAATGGAAATTTGGTTCTGCCTCCAGCGAATTAGAATTACTGTTACACTGGGCAAGAAAAATAGCATTTTAATGAAGTGTCCACCCTCAAGCACTTTTTTTTTTCCAGAGAAGATACCTGTGAATCTTTGCCAAATACTTACATAGTTCAGCTGGGTTTATGTGGAATTACTTGTCTGGGTGAAGAAGCTGCTATCTGCCACCTTTGGCAATTCAAACCTTTGTAGAAGCCTGATTTATAGTTCCCCAGAGGAACAGTTCTCAGTTTTCACTATGTTTTTGTTTCAGAGACAGTGTAACCTAAATAATTCTATTCTTAAATTAGTGGGAAAAGTAATTCTGCAGACAAAGCAATGACAGCATTTTTTTTTTTACCCACTAATTCCCTCAGAATGCATCAAGATCATTCTCATAACTGTATGGTATCTTTTCAGTTAAATATATCATTATTTCAGTTTTAATTTTAATAATCTTTGCTAGTGGCAGAATTCATTTCAGTAGATTTAATTAGATTATTGCTATTTTAGACATTATTCAGCATCCTATTAAATCATACAGATATTAACTATACCCTAGAAGAGCTCTGTAATGTACAATCAGGGAAGAATTAACCCTCAAAGGAGCAGGAATTCCAGAAATTCCTTTGATAGAAAGACTCTGTCGGTTTGGATTTAAAATTCTGGAAATATTCAGCTCAAAGTTTTTATCAGCTGGTGCAAACCAAGTGCAGTAGGATGACTGAAAAGCTGGGCCTTGAACTCAGAATCCAGATATAAAATGTTAGGACAAGTATCTTCCCACACTGGCACTTTTCATCTCCACAGGTGGTTTTTTGTACCTTACCACCTATGTAGCATTAGAAAGAAAGGAGAATTAATTTTGACACTGACTGGGAAGCACTAATGTCGAACTGCCTTCAAAAGCAATTAGGATCTAATTCAAATAACAACCAGGAGAGCAGAAATTATCTGAAGAAGCCCAACCCATTTATATCTTCCACAAAGCCCTGATCAGATCTTGGTTTATTGTTTTCCTCATTACTTCAGGCGTGTTACTTTATTTCTGAAAAGCACGTTCTGACTATCTTGGCATTCACTGAACCAGGGAGTATAACAAACCACTGCCATAGATACTTGCAGTGTTAAGATGGGTGGGAATCTTCTTGGTTATTATTTTTTAATAACCATGTTCAAAATTTTCATCTAGTACTTGTTATTAGTTTTTGAATAAAGTAACCTGGTAATCTCTTCACCTTTGTCTTCCTATTTACCTGCCCTGTCCTGTACTGGAAGGCTTTCCTGAGTTTTAATTCTGGAATCAGAGTAATCTGTGACTCTTAGAACTCCAAACTTAGGGAAGCATAATATAGCTTCATATGATAAATAGTATAGATGAGCCTTCTGTCTAATTTGATGAACTATAAAATAGCATCTTGCTTTAGGCATCCTCATTGATCTTACATCTTTGTCATGTTTAAGGTGGAGATCAGGCACCGAGAGAACAAATGAAGCTGGTGCTAGAGTTTGGCAGGTTTGAGAGCCCCTGGTTTATTCTGACTGAATGTTGCCTTTTCCCCTCTCCCTCAGCTGACAAAGTAGTCACTGCACAATGTGAGTCAGGCTTGCCAACACTTACATTTTGTATTCTGCTGTCTCTGCTTTCTCTGTGTCAGTGTTTTTGGATTGTTAACTTTGGTTGAGCTGCTTTTGCACTTCAGTGAACATTTATTTTCTTGCTACCTACTCTATATGTATGTGAACCACCATGGCATTGACACAGTTGAATCTAAATGTTGTTTTGGAAATGTGGATCTGACCTGAATATTAAGGAAAACTTCTGAGCTAAAGCTGGAAGGGAATTGAAGAACAGCTGATA